>NC_081213.1:23282904-23941029 GCF_902713425.1 Acipenser ruthenus
GGTAACAGTGATTACAAGACAGGCCACTATGCTTCTTAACTAACACATTTCTTTTGGACTGTTAATATTAAGTTACACTTACACTTCAATGCTTTTTCCAAGGGCTTTGCTTTAAACTAACATAGAATTGGAATCCTAACCCCTTCATGCAGGCAGATAACACACAAGGGGGAGACAGTGGTGACTAATTAAAGGCAATCCATTACACATACACTACAAGCAGTTTAAATATAGAACACCGTCCTTCAACTATGGAACCATTTTAGTGCAATATAATATTGTATCTGGACTTCCAAGCAAGCACAGCAAAAGCATATGTGACTGACTGTGTTTTAGACATGCCATATTTGAGCTTATATGATCTAAAGTAGGATCAGCTAAAAGAAAAAAAAAAAAAAAAAACTTTTTTCAAAACCTAGCCAGAATCAATTATTAGTCATATGATGGGCAATTAGTATTTACCAGTAACTGATTTTTAACCTTCAAAGTTTCAACAAGAACACATTCAATGTAGTGGACACTGAAGTTCAAATGTCAATTCAATCTGGGCCTTTTTTAAGTCATTGAAATTCCACAGAACATAGAATAGTATGTGCAAACAACTACAGTGTGGCGTAATTGTACATGGGATTAATAAGAGGCAGCTTTATATCTACGTCTTTTTCCAATATTAAGTTGAAAATATCCCAGGAATCAATTACATATTTCGTTAGGCTACAAGTAACCTATAATTACATGCATACATTACCTACAATGTAAAGAGACATTCTAAAGATAGAAAAAAACAAAATCCAGAAATGAAGGTAAATTTAATGTGCGTATTAAATGGATGTATAGCGTACGAATGTGAGTATGAAAAGGGGGCTAGCGCATGTAAACCTGAAAGAACAAAAATGCAGTTAGTTTGCCTGTTTGATCCCAACTGTTTTTGGTTAACAAATAAACAAAAGCTGCACACTGCAGTCTTTTTTTTTTCTTCTTAAAGACCGACTGACTTTCTAAAGCCTCTGCAGACTGAAGGCAATCATGTGCCAAACATGTGATTCCACTGTATGTTTCCTGGGTGATAAGTCTTCCATTTTCCAGAGGACACTTGGAATAGAATGTGGAAAGATTACATTTTCCCCAGAGAAGTTACATCTTTTTGACCTATTCTTTAGAAATGAAATGCAATACTTATTATCTGTAATGACATTTCAACTAAACACATCTGTACTTTGCTATTAGAAAACCACCAACATTCATGATGTTAACATATACATTATGCACAAACATTTTTTCAGCAAAATAGACCATATTCAAAATATATTTATTTACATTTCTTCTGTTAAATGTATATTACACATATGATGAAACAATGAGAATAATTCGACATTTACCGTCATTATTTAAGAATACATTGTTTATTTGGTATATTATAGTTCTGATACTGAAAATCCAGAAATTCAAGTAAGTTAATAATAATAATAATAATAAAAATAATAAAATCGGTGTATCTCTTTGTTTGGAGGCAGTCTGGAGATGCAATATAGATTTGGCATTTTCCCCTGGGAGTATGATACAATCTAACATTTATATACACGTAAATGTGTTATTTCAGCTCGATGTCATTCTTACTAAAGAATTTGAAATTGTATTTGAATAATAAATTACAAGGAGCAAGCCACCTGTGTATCTGTCTCAACACCCCATTCACACTATGAGGAACTGAAGCTCTTTTCAAGCCATCTGAATTCTACACTAATGGTCAGTACGATGTTGGCATACGAATACACTTGGACATGGCTGTGCTTGTCATGTTGAATTTGCACCATTTCTGGGAAAAAAAACACAAGTGACTGATTTAAAAACAGCGGAAGCGCTTCACGTTTTTGGACAAGTCTGTTTTTATATTTTTTAATTGCAGGTCTCAAATACTGTAGCTTGCCTATGGATTAATCATTGTTTGATTGATGAAAGACACTTACATTGGGAATTACAATGAACTACAGGTACAATGTATTAAACATTTCCATTGACATTAAAGAATTACATATTATTTAAAGCACACATCTGCAAGTCATTGCCATATGCTTCCATCTCAGTAAAATAAAACTAATTACATACAATTAAATTCATACTGTACCATCAAACTCTTAAAATACGAAAAGCTGAAACATCTTAATTTTTTGGTAACAATTACACAGAACAGATTTCAATTGATGTAGCTCCACTGTCATACAACTGTTTATTCCTTAGATACAATATATAATTTACAGTGGAAAGTATAGTGAACCCACAACCCTCCGGTCAAGAGTCCAGAGCCCTAACCACTACTCCACACTGCTGCTGATCTGAACGTGAAAGAGGTTTTGGACCTTGATGTTGCCCCAGGCATGAGTGTGCACAAGTAAATTAATCAAAACCATTGCTTCTCATTTCTGCCACACTGGATTTACTGTAAGGCAAGAAAATCTTATGGAATTTTTCAGTTACTGAGGACAATTCTTAGTTGAAGCTATATGTATTGTCTTATGACAGAATATCCCATTGTTGTATATCAACTAAGATTCGTTATAAATAAATACAGTACCTTATATTTTTTTAAGCTTCAATGAGTGATTAAGTTAACTGTCAAATGCATATACTGGCGGCACGCACTATAAGTACAGGAAGCATTGTACCTGCTTGTGCAATCTCACTGGAAGTAAATGGTCTGAATACGTGTTTCAGCGACCCCTAATCGTCACATCAAGACTAGTCTGGTGCTCAACTCTTGGGTTCAGTAACTTTGCAAAATTCATGGCATATTTCAGAGGGTGAAAAGAATCTTGATCTTTAAAGTATTTTAAAAGCTTTTTTTTTATGAAAGGACACATAGCTTTAATATTGGGAATGTGGGCAGATTCTTTAGGACTAAGCAGCCTCCCTCCAAACACAAGTGTGTACCTTACAGTTGGGGTGTCTTATTAAAACCCAGAAATGGCACCACAGTCACCCTGCTGCATCATTAACACAAATAAAGGCAACCCCACTACAATAACTAATCTGGGCAAAACAGAACAGTTTATATACAGTTAACTCCTTAAATGCCAGCATGCTTTCATTTGCATACTGTACAGGAACCAAGTAAAGTAATCTATTTTTACACTTAATTTACTGTTACAAATAGCATTTTCTCCCAGTAAAATAATATGTGCGTGTCTTTCCAGTGTTCGTGTCATATCTGAATCTAAAAGTACATATATAAGTTATTCACTTAAATTAGTGCTGCATCCATATTCCAGTGTTCAGAACAGTTATTCTGACCCTAGACTCTAGAGAAACCTTCAGGGAAGTTGTATTATTATTATTATTTTATTGTGGTTTTCTTTTACATGAAGATCAGTAAAAATAGATTCAAATGATAAGCTTAGAAGCTTTAATAACTTTGCTAGCAAAAGCAAACCAGTAAAGAAACATTCCCTGCAGTTTTAGGTAATAAGGTATCTATAGAAATGTTCCACCATACAACAAACAGGCTTCCTTAATCAAAATGTTAATCTCAATATTAAGACCATCTTTAATATACAGACTGTGCCTCAGAGCTACTGGAAGTATTCGTCAGTTGACCCGCAAATATTACAGTGAATATCACACAAATAAACAATGCATACTGAGAGGGATCGCTGAGAAATGTTTCAGACCACATACCTGTCAACATTGAATTTTCAAAACACGGGACCTTTTGTAAACTGGAATCTCATACCTGTCAACTTTTGAAAATACAAAATCGCGAGCGGGGGGGGGGGGTTGCAGGTGCGTGGCTAAGTATGTGAACTTGCCTCGCGCACTGAATGCATGCCTGTCACATGTGTAGTTAACAATACGGTACAATATATATATATATTTTATACATATAAAATGCAAATATATATATATATATATATATATATATATATATATATATATATATATATATATATATATATAAATATATATTTCCACTTAATGTCCACATTTAAAACTTTCCAAAACAACAAATCAACTACTATACTTTATTCTAGCCTAATTATAAAACATATTGCCATTTGTAATACTTCGCATAACACTATACTAAAGTATATAATAATTCTAAGATCACGTCTTCATAAGCGACACATGCTAACACATTATGATAACTGTCAGCCCAATCAATGGATTTAGGTTTAATCAGATCTTTAACCGATACCTACATACTGCTGCGCAGCTCCGGGGCGAGCAGTCTTTGGGACGCTCATGGCATAATTGTCCTATTTTGCAACAGAAGCTTTACTCTATAAAACAAATATGTATTTGGGTCCTCTCTTAAACACGCACACCCACTCCACCCGACCCGATTTGACCGAACCTTTGACCTGAACCGAAAAGCACCCCTGTCATATTGTCAAAACCCTTAAAAAAGTATATAAATTCAGCTCAGAATTAATTACACAAACTTGAACCATCTGGTCACAAAACAGATTCTTCATGCACGGATTGATCAAGTAATTGGGCACTTGACAGTCAGTAATTCAAGCCTAAACAGTAACCAAACACAACAAGAAAAGCATGACTTTCTTGACCCACATACAAGAGGCTGTTCTGTATATTTTGAAAGTAAAAAAAAAAAAAAAAATTTGCGCATTTGTGCACGGCAGTGTTTACGCATGCATATTTATACAGGTTGAGCATTTCTGCAAGGTAATATAACCACGTTCAAACAATATCAACACTAAAAGACTGTTTACAAACAAGAAGCAGTTTTACTTTTAAATGTGTTGGCTTTCTGGCTACATGCATGAAAACAAACAAGCAAACCACGTTTCTCCAAGACGTTGCACTTACCCATTCTAAAATCCGCAGAAATCCAAGGGGCTCCTTCACCACACGAAATGTACCAGTAGACACAAGCTAAAAGCATTTCAAAATAATGAATTAATAAATTGTTTATTGTTAATTTTTTCACACTTTTTTAAAAATCAGGATTCTAATATTTCAAGAAAACTAAAGACAACAGCATGAATTCCTACCTGGTCGACGGTATCCATTTGTAAAGATCTTAAATATTTTCTTGCAATAGTAGAAAAAGAACGGTCACTCTATATGCCAAAGTAAACCCAGCTGATGCTCCTGTCTCTTCAGTAGAAAGAGACGACTCTCAGCTCAAATCTCTGTACGGAAACAGCCGAATCCCCATAGCAGGGATTAAAAAAATAAAATAAAAAAAAAAAAAAAGCACCACGGAGACAGACTGCTATTGGCTGTCCGAAGATGAACGACATTTTGAGCTTTTTGCTATTGGGTAACATCGATATCGATGTACAGTTTATTGCTCTTGTAAAACTGAAGCATGTGAGGCAGATGAAAGAGTGTTAGAAAATTCTTTTTTTTCTTGACAGAATTGCATTTGCATTCACACACACGTTCGTTATCAAGACGTGCTTATTTGGCCATTTTTAACTGCTTTCAGCTTGGCGTGGTGTAGTTTGATTCAAGGCACCTAAGCATCAACAAACCACGTTGCTAGTCGGTTTCAAATCTATTGAAGGCATCCACAGATAAAATGCCATTTTATTTATTTATTAATAAACAAAACAAATAAAAACCAAGACTGAAAGAATCCTACTGCTTCACGACCGGGCCCGGTTCACCACATCGCTATCTGTGTGACAGTCAGTTTGAGCTATTGTTTGAAATTGTCATTTTCCATTGCTGTAATGAGAAGCTAAAGGAATGCTTTATATTAATGTGTGGCCTGTCTAATGCTTTTCCATTTTCTCTGACATTAGTTTTGTCAATAAAACGTTAGCCAGAATACTTAAGAGCCAACATTGGTTAAATTAAGTTGAAAAATGCAAACAGTATCTAAATAGTATATGGTAACATATGCAAAGGTCATGTGTAGATACAGTGTGTTACTTGTATGATATGCATTGGCACATGCTCAGAAGAATTCACCTTTCAGTGTTTTATATTTGCACTGATACAAAGTACCGTATTTCAGGGTGGTATTATAAATCTTGCCTCAAACTGGTGATCTGACTAAATTAAAGAACTACATTTTTATTGTATGTCACATATGGAATCCAAACCATGGTGTCTAGGTTGATTTGATCTTTCTACTGTCTAAATATATCCAGTTTATGTAGCTGGTATTTAATATACTGTAGTACTAATGACCACACACACAGCAGCCAACTACTATAATGAAGCTGTGTGATCCAGATCTGAGACAGGTTCATAAACAGGCCGTACAGATGAAAGTGTTTCAATAAGCCTGTCTGTATGTTTGCTCCTGCAGCGGAAGCTTGAGCAGTGCTACTGATCTTTTTCAATGCAGCAGCAGTGATTTCATTTGAAGTACTATAGGCTGTGACGGTGAAAAGCATGCCTTTTCCCAGTCCTCTTATGAAGCTGCTGTCCTGTTTGCTGTGACGGAGTGCAAAATCCAGTGTTTCTGGTCCCCTCTTTTTTTGCCCATGACCATGCATACTTGTGCTTGTAGAACACTTTTATATAAAGTATTTATAATACAATCATGGAACTGAAACAAGTAATATAAAAAAAGCTGCATCTCTCCCTGTTGCAAGTCCCGTTCAGTCATGAGGGGCAGGGCAGCAAATCTGACTGATTTTGACAGAAGGACCACTATCATGAAGAGCATGTACTGGAAAGTTTCTATATGAGCATGCAAGCAACTGTTTGCTTTTGTTCTCTCAATAGTGATTATATCCAATAGGAGCCTGTGTTAACCCAAGTGAACTGCACTGTTTGAAAAACACATTTTCAACAGGTTATGATACATGTCATTTACTCAATTAATGGTATACCTTTCCCACAACCTTTTTAAAACAAGAGTCTTTCCTTACAAATGTTATGCTGTGCATTTAGGAATTTTAACAACATCAACCTGGTTTAATAGCAATACTGTTTGGTTGCCTGTTAGAGGTTTTAAAACACATGTACACTATTAAAGTTATATCAGCTGTATGATTTATACATTATTTTGTCATGCATAATGCTATTTTTATAATACTCTTAACCTGAATCTCCACTGAGTGTGATAGGTATCAAGTTATCCAGAAGATGGTGCCACAGGCCGTTCTCTAATTAAAAAGACACACCACAAAATATATTCTTCCCTTTGCTTGAAAAAAATATAAACCCTGTTCAAGCATTAAACACAGTACTGTAGTTTTTATCAAATGCAAATTGTCAGTATAATATAATTTGCTTTCCTGTTAAAAAAAAAAATCTCTATTTGCAATTTTATTGCGGAGCATGCATTGTTCCAGGCAAAGTCACAAATGATGACAATCATGCCCTAATCCCTCTAGTGCAATGTTTCAGCTCCAGCAGTAAAACGCCACTCGGAGTGTTAATGCTGATACGATTTAAGCACGGCTTCAGAACCCATAATAAAAAACAAATATTACGCTATTAAATAAAACAAGTTCTGTCAGCACAAGAAAATTATGTAATGCAGAGGGAGAGGGAGAATGTAAATGTTTTCAAAATGCTAAATACTCAGGTCCTGCATTGTAAATGATTGCAATGCTTGTTCTTCACTTCAAAACAGTTGTAAAGGATTCTGACCTTTAAAAACAAATCATTCATTTAATATCAAATTGCATCCCCAGTTGTGTTTTTTTTCTATGTAGCTGCTCTGTTTGCTATTGCTGTTCCCCCCTAGCCCAGTGGAGGTTGAGCAATTTGTCATCTAATTAGTCAGATGAAGCATAACAAAGTGAGTCGGACTGTAAATTCTCTTCCGGCAAAACAATTGCAAACAAGGAAAGCTTCCTGTGCCTGCTAAAGTGATGACAACAGGAATACAAATAAGTGAAAACAAGGTTGACAGTACGGCTCACTGTGTTAACCCTAACCCTACCCCCAACCCCAATCAGCCCTTCATTAAATTACATAGATAAACAAATACTGTTACAACATTACATCTAATATCAACATTACATTACATCATTACAGCGTTTTCAAATGGTACATCAGAAAAAGAGCAGCGTGCTGCATAAAAAAAAAAAAAATCTGTACAAAGACAAAAAATAAAAAAAACAACAGCCATGCAGTGTTGACACTGGATATTGACTCTTGACCACATTGGGACAGGATGGGATCCAAAGTCCATAAAAGGAATGCCAGCTTTTTCTATCCCGGATATAACCGTTCAATGCAGATCGTGATCAAAGTTTACTGCCTAATTTCAGCACCGGACAGCTCCCTTGGTTTATGACAACTTTGGATTTCAGGTATACTGATAGTGGACTATTTCATCCATTGTCATTCTTAGTATCAATGCTCAAGTGTAACAGGTATATAGCAGTATATTAGTTGAAAAATACTTGGTGCCCAGTTCATTCCTTTCTGCTTTCATCTGGTTCAGATTAACACAGATTGATTTAAATTGGTGTCCGTCTACTATTTATATATATAATTCAACTCTTCTGAATTATATATATATATATATATATATATATATATATATATATATATATATAGGCAAATTAAAGCAAGTACAGTTCATGTACAATTTACTGTCAACATGGCCTAAACGTGAGTTCCCCAAATTTGTGAATCCTCCATTAGGAGGTAATATACTGTAGCTATCAGGTTTACAGAGGCATTGTTGCAACTTTCCTGATTGCTTCTCAGTCAAGAGACCAGCACCCATCCTGCGGATGAAATGTAAAACAAACAAGATCCTATTTTAAGTGACTCTGCAGCAGCAGTTGTGATGCATAGTTCAACCCCTAGTCTCTGCAAGTCGCTTTGGATGAAAGCGTTTACTAAATGACTAATTAATAATAGTAGTGATTTTCTCCTCTCTAAAACAATGCTTCTAGTGCTCTGTGTGTTTATCAAATATACCAGCAGGTGCCCAAGCGAATCATTGTGAGAAATTGCAAAAGCCTGTAGGGTAAAGTCAACCCTGAACAGTGTGGCTGCGATCAACAGAAGGAACTAACTACAACAAGCAGGATTCAAATGTATTTGTGAGAAACTGAAATGCATATTTATATTCATTAAAAGACAAAAAAAAAATCCCCAAAACAAACTTTACCAGGTGGTGTGTTAAAATGAAACCCCACAGAGACTGCAATTACACATTAGGACACCAGGTGTTACATTTTTACACTACTTGATCACAGCGCTATGATTACAAATACAATCTTAGAGAAGAAAACAACACTAAACAAATGCCTTTCTGTTTGATGACTCCTGCATATTTACAGCAAACAAAGCCAGTTATCACACCTCATGTAATGAAGGTATTTCAATATCTTGTTTCAATAATGTCTGTGTTTGCCAGTTAAGTCATTTAAAATGGTATTGTCTGCTACTGCATTTAACAAATTATTATAGGGCTAGCAAACTGAATCAATATCTATAGTCAATTAATCAGATAAGATGCATTACACTGTGTGTGTACAAATATACTTCCATATCTTGTTGAGGTTACATTTTTGTGCAGTAATTAAACATTTTTGTAGAAAAAAGTCCAATGTATATTTTTTTGCAGATTTTCTGCAAAAAAATAATAATAAATAACAGCAAAGTGACTTCATTCTCTAGCAGCACTAATCTTAGGATACTTTTAATGCAGGATTCAAGGCCTTTGTTGCCATAGCAACTGCATCTTCTGATTGAATGAACTCATCTGATGAGGCAAACCAGAGATGTGGAACACTTACATTATGTGCACAGTAAACCAGAAGAGATGAGTAGATCTAAAATACACAGACAGCTACAATTGAATAAAACCCTTAAAAATGCTACAGTGCTACTTAAAGTTGCTGGTACAGAGAGCAAAAAGGGACTATGCAAATGTGTTTGTTTACACATTAACAGATCCGGGTTGCGTTCAAGCACAAGTTCATTTCCATTTAAATGCAAATACATTTGCACTTGCACTTGCATTTAAATGCAAGCAAGAAAAATACACCCCATTCACTTTTGAATCTGTTTGCAAAGTATTTGTACTTGACAGAATGCATCTGATTGATTTCAAATGCATTTGAATAATCTATCAAATGTATTTAGAAAGTATTACTATTTTACCAACTCCAAGTGCAATTAATGATACAGCAATTAGTGACACATTGTTAAAGTAACCACAGGGTTAATTGAGAACTTACAAGTGTTTGAAGTCATTTCAGAACACTTAACTAATTACATGAGGAACATGATTAAAGGAGTTTGTTATAGCATGGAGTAGTCTGAAATTGCTAGAGAAGTGCTTCCATGTAGGCAACTATTGCTGAGGACTTTCAGTAACTATTGTGACAAAGCACAACTCACTCGGGTTCGTGCCCCTTTAAAAATACGACCCAGAACAATGAAATGGAGTTTTAAGCGCTAGTGCACTATTTTTAATAAACACAAAAGTAAACAAAACACACAAAATACAAAAGCAAAATAAACACCTAGCTCCTCTTGGAGCACTAACTCAACTTCCAGGAACACCCTTCCTAACACGGGACAGCTAAGCTGTTTTCCCGTCCTTACAAAACCACACTGGTGTCACACCGCACTTACTTCTTCTCTGGCTACTCGGAGACAGAGCACCTCTCCTGCCTCCTTCTACTCAGCAGCCTAGAGCAGACTGACTGTTCTCCTTATAAACCCTGCACCTGGCTCCAATTTACAATCATAGCCAGGTGCAGGTGATAATTAACAATAAAACAATTAACAGAAAACAATTAACCCAGACAAATGTGCATTCCGCACATGTTTTTACTGCAGAGAGGTTTTAACCCCCTCCCTGCTGTCTCACACTATTTTGACAAATGCATTTAAACAATCAATCAAATGCATTTACATTTTTATCTGTGAAGTCTCAATTGCAAAGCATTTATATTTAAATGAAACTGAGGTGCAGGTATTTTCATTTGAATTTGTAAGATTAATAGTAACAGTACAGGTATCTATGTAGTTTTTATTTTACGCCACTGGGTGGCATCCATATGACATTTGCCACAGAAATTCATTGGCAAGATCATTTTGAACTTCATTAAAAGCACATACTTCAAAATACTGTACAGTGTTGTCTTGTTCTAACATTGAATATATACTTCGCAGATAGTTCAGTGATTTTTGGGAAATATAGCAACATGTCTAATATTTAACAAAGCCATTCTTCAGACAATTGTACTATGTGGGGAATGCAGCCTGTATTTAAATACAATAATTTATCCTGTAAGTGCATCTTTATATAGTCCATGACACACAACAAAGAGGGTATGGCAGTTTGGAAATCTACCCTACTTACCATACAAAGCAATGGGTGAGCAAGCATGATACTCCATACAGAGCAATGGATGAGCAAGCATGATACGCCATACAGAGTAGGTAGGGCTGACAGAGTTGAAAAGTTGCATTGTCATATGTGGAGCAACACAACCCAGACCCACTCAGAAAGATTGCCAGCACTGTAAGGGATATGTATCATGCAGTCATATATTTCTTGACACTGGATGGCACACTTGCAATTTTTTCATGCTTGCAATTGGAAGCTATAATATACTTTAATGTCTAATTGAGCACTGCTCTTCATCAACAAATGCATTGCTTGTCAAACAAGGTAAAGAGGATATATTGTAGCTGCTGTAGTCCTTACCATACACTGAACATGTCCTCATGATTAATGGATTGCCAGGTGTCTCTCGCTGCCCGGCTTCATAAACACAATGACAATATCAGATTTATAAAAAGCAGCAAAGATGGCAGCAGCCTGACTGAGCCCTGTTATCTAGTGTTTTTAAATAGGTTTCTAGTGGCTTTCCGAGACACTGTCCTGCTTCACATCTCCCATTCCAAGTCATTTTATTGCATTCAGGGGGGTATGTGTCCCTCGGGCTACAGCAGGTTTGCAATATCTTTGTCAAGAAAAGGGAAGGTTTGACAAGTGGAGTCCATGAGAGTCCATATGTATTTTCACACAGTAATATGTCATGACACAATCGAGCACAGACAATGCAAAAACAGCTCAACTGATGTTAAACACGCTGGAGGGGATTTGTGAATTAAGCATGAAAGGGATGCATATGATTAAAAGGTCATTTAAAATAATAAATCTCACTGTAGCAATCTCCCGGTTGATTCATTTTTAATAACTACAATATTGTATGATTTACTGTACCAAAAATGCTGTTAATAAATCAATTGAACTATATAAAACAAACAAAAAAATACTAATAGATACATTAAAAACCAAAAGAATGTACATTCTGCAAAAGGCAACTCCATGCCTGTGAGTTACAAATCCTAACCATACAAAATGTGCAATACAGTACCCTGGTGACAATTACAGACAATCATGGAGGCCATGTTTAAAATGAAAATGTTTTTTCTCAGATTAAAATATTGTGCTGACAAACGTATATTACTGTGTACTGTAAAACAAATAAAATAAATAAATCTCACAAAAAGGTTATGTTAAAAAATGTAAATGTGTACTTGCTACTTAAATGATTTAAGGTAGTGTAAAAGGATTTTCCTGTTTCATTGTGTTTGAGAGATTTCAAGGTGACCGAAGTCGTACGTGCCAGTTAATGACTTAGAAAAAATCCCCTTAAGGGAGGAATTAGTCTTCCTAGGCACAGAGCACTGATTGGCTGGCTTGTCCTGGGTCTCAGTATGAGTTAAAAAAAAAAAAAAATCACAAGCATACATATGTCAAAGTCTGCTCTGGAGCTGTGCTCATATAAAATAGCTTCATTTAACCTCAGCAGGATAGAATAGGAAGATTACCAAAGATTATCTGTCTGCATTAGTAATACAAATCACATAGAAATATGTTGAGCTTTTAAATATTCGCCCAAATGTTTTCCTCATTTTTTTTTTTAATTGAGCTTTCTTCTAACCATTAAATGAACCGTTTACATCTTCTAAACATTATACAATAGTCTGTTTCCTGTCTGATCAATAACCCTTTGCTGGGGTTGCATTGGCCTTCTGCATTTACATCATTGCTTTACGTCTGCAAATATATTTGCGTGTTACTTTTTAGTCCAGCAAGCAGGGGGTTGAAGAAGCAGAATTATTGTTTAGAACATACATTGCCATCAGACTCATTGCTTGTTTTCAGTATATTAGTAAGTTTAGTGTATCTTTGTTGTTTCTCATAGATGGAATAGTACAGCATCTTTAAGGTAATACAGTCTAAACCAGTGGGTGCCAGGCCCTGTTTGGATTAATGATGCATTCAGTACTGATTTGAACCCGTATCACACTATTTCATTAAAATAACCCAACTTTGAGATGATGACTGGCATTGTACTGTTACAGTAACATTTAAAGTTTCTCCAGTTGTTATCTGGATACATTTCGTTATATACAGTAGGGTTGCATATCAGTTCTGACTACTGGGATCCAGACCAGCTGGGGTCTTTTGTAATAATCACTTTTAAAGGTCAGTTCCTCTTTTATGAAATGATCACGAGTACAGTGTGGAAAACATTCTTATATCATATTGAGCTCTAGATCATCAAGATGCATGTTATTATTATTATTTGTTTATTTCGCAGACGCCTTTATCCAAGGCGACTTACAGAGACTCGGGTGTGTGAACTATCCATCAGCTGCAGAGTCACTTACAATTATGTCTCACCCGAAAGACGGAGCACAAGGAGGTTAAGTGACTTGCTCAGGGTCACACAATGAGTCAGTGGCTGAGGTAGAATTTGAACCGGGGATTTGAACCGGGGACCTCCTGGTTGCAAGCCCTTTTCTTTAACCACTGGACCACACAAGCATTTCATTAGTTGTCAATTATTTGCCTTTAGCCTTTATGTTGCAAAACAATAGATATCAGTGAGTGACAGCATAAAAAGCAACCCAATTTATTACAACAGCATAAAAAGCAACCCAATTTATTGCAACAGCAATCATTATTCCAATATAACCCAACAGCTTCATTATTCCAACAACATAAGTAAAGGATTGCAATGAAGCCTTGGGGTTTTATCAGCGTTCTATATGTTATCTGCTCGGGGGTTCTGTGGGAGGTGTTTTGGCTATACGATTTTACAAATATTGGTCTGTGAACCATGAAATGGAAACAATTGGATTCCAAACTGTGTGCAGGTATATCAGAAGTGAGTATTGAATAAAGTCAGGCTCGTCATGCACGCCTGAGCTTAGCTACAGTATCAATCTCCCCCAATGTAATCCGAAAAAGTGATAGTGACTGAACAGCGCCCACCCACCAAGGAAAGCTAGAACTAATCATATCTGAAACTCCTCCACACTCTCGCTCTTGTTATAATAGGATAGAATTAACTGTATGAAATGCTTTGATTTAATGCAATTTTGATTTTTGTTGTTGTTGTTTAAATGAACATCATAATGGGCTGTTTTTGCTAAAACAGAATGGAATGTTACATTTTTCTCATAAAATAAATATTTGATTTACATTAGCATGGTCAGTAGGGTTGAATTCCTCCAGAACGATGAATAATGAAACATTACGATTCTGGCTATATTGGCTATTTGTTTATATGTTATGCGGTACAGTTGTTTAACACACTATGTGAAGTTGCATGTTTGCAATGTAATTACCGGAGATTGACATGTTTAATCAGTGGACAGTGTACATGTCATTACCATTAGAAAAGGCTTTGCTGTTTTTAAAACGGACCAGGTCTTCTTTAATACAGCACTTTATCAAAGTCTATCAGATCGCATGTATATGTTATGTATTGCAGTATTTTATTACAGGAATACAAATGCAAATTAAACAGTTAATAGATTTCAAATATACGGTCCGATTAGCTATCCATTGTACTACATAAGAAACTGAGTGTACCTCACATGGTTCAATTTAGAACACAGTACTCTAGCTAGGCCTAACCTCACAGATTGAACACTTATTCAGAATGCTATTTGGAATTGTCTTTAAATGAATCATTGTAGAACCTGCATAATCAGATGGATTGGGTTATTAATTAGAGCAATTATCAATTTTTGGAACTGAAATTGAAAGCTGGGCTGGAGTCTGACTAATGTATGGCAAAGAATTTCACAGCTATAAAACACTGCAGCGCCCTCTAGTGGAATGTCTCGTTATAAAATACCTGTAATCCGCGTGCACCAGCTGCAGCGCTCATATTTCACACGTGGTTGAACAAATGCCATTACCTTTTGCTTTATCTTCAAATTCATGAAAATTACACAGAATTACATAATGCATCATGAGAAAAGTAGTTAGTGGATTAAAATCATGAAAACCATGGATACAAGTATAAGAATTAGTGTCTTAACCAAATACAGGAATAATGGTATTTTATGCTTATTGTATGCAGTGACCAGAATAAATTGGGTTGCTTTTTATGCTGTCACTCAGTGATATCTACTGTTTTGCAACATAAAGGCTAAAGGCAAATAATTGACAACTAATGAAATGCTTGTTGCAATACTAAACACCCCTCCTCCCCAAAAAACATATGTCCTATAACAAGAAGTCACATATTTCTAATATGTGTATATGATTGTTTGTCACATTTATAATGGTTGGTGTATTATATTCTATATACCTGTATATAACAGTGTATATTAACAACATTGCATTTCAAAGACTACACAAAGCTTTATCTTTGTAAGGATAACATTAAAGTGCAATCCTTTTTAGAAACAGATGAGGGCGCCCTCTTATCACGCAAAGCCATGTGACTTACTTTCAACACTGCAGCAATATTACAGCTTTTTATTTTATGTTGTTTAACATGCATTTTTACACAGCTGCTGGTGCATACTGTTTCCACGACATTGCAACCCACCACACACCCGTTCATTTGCTGTATTTGTAAAAGGTTGTGTGAAAGCAACACAGTGGTCAATAGAGACGAAATGATTTGTTGAGAACGCCGATGGTGCTGAAAAATGTCATAGTTGATTTATTTTGTCTGTTGTAGCCGCCGTATCCCCAAAACACGTGATCGCTATTAGATCGCTTGACTGGCATCCCTGAAAATGGTCCAACCAGTTATACCGTCAACCGACCATTTCTTTCAGGAATGTGGTTTATTTTCACTCCCAAACAAGAAAGAAGCGTTTTTTATTTAAATGCAAGAAGGAATTAATTTAAACAAGAAACATATTTATTTTAAGACCTGCATCTAATCCAGAGCCATCCTGTTCTCGCTGCACTTGAATGATGTCATCTTTCTGGAAGCAGGTCTGGAGGGTAGTTAGCCGTCTGGTGTTTCTGTTCATCCATCCGAATATCTGCTTTTAATGTGAATGGATCTACAATACCTCACAGCATAGACGAGCATAAGAAAGAAAGAAAAAAAACATGAACAAGTCGAACCTTTGGGACTACACACACACAGTCAAATTCTCATGAAATTAAGTGCACATTATATATGTTATATTCAGCTGCTCCTATTTCAAATATGAATCACAAATACAAAACCGACTTCTGATTCACTAACTGCTTTTATTTCCTAGTCAATTAAAAAATGTCTAGAAAACTCAAACTGCCTAACTCCAGTCAACATGATTATGTCTAATTTGTAGCTTAATATCAGAATGGTAGTTTTGCATCGTTACTGCAAATTTTGTAATGAGTATTTTAATGTGTTTTTTTTTCTCTATAGAAAATTGATTCTTAACAAGATATGTGTTAATCAGTTGCAATATCTGCAAGCAAAATAAATGCATACATGCATGATGCATCAAAAGATGTATTATTAGAAGATGAACAGAGCACAAACTGCACAAAAGGTCCCATCTTTCCTTTCTCCACAGGAGGTTCTATACAGGGTATACCAAACCAGTTGTACAATTCTGCTTCAGTGGCCCTCGGGCAAGTTCTTTTCGGGAATTAAAAAGGAAATAACTCCTTGTGGGGTTGTTCCCCGGGCGATACCTTACAAGCCCTGTAGAAAGAGACTGCCAAGTGCAGTGACACAGGCACACAATATAGAAAATAGAGGGCTCTATGAACATCACACTTCTTTCTGTACACGTTTGATCACAGCAGACATGATGCCATAGGCACAAAATATGTTCCCAAAATAATCTCTCAGTATTAAATCAGGTATACCTGCTACATGAAACCTTCTTTTGAATTGTGTACAATGACTACAGCCTTTATTCTATATCATTAACACAGGGGAATATTGTGATGTCAATATGCCTAACAATGGTGCATTCTGGGATCTGGGCTTTAACCTTGACTAAAGGTTATTTTTGTACTCCATTTCCTCATGTCTAAATGTAAGTTTCTAGCAGCTTTCTATTTTATTTTTTTTATTTTGAGCGTGGCGCCAAGAAAAGGCCCAGGACACGTTTTAAAATAATTTGTCAATGGAAAGCAACAGGTGCCGAGTGACTCCCTGCCTTCCAGACAAGGCCAGGGTGTGCATGAAAAGGCCACACGCTATTTTAAGCTGCTGGGCAAACTCAGAAGATAAATTAAGTCAAAGCCTAGTTTAAAAATGTTTTAATCCAACTCTTTTCTTTCAGTTGGACAACCCACAATTTACATTACCGGTCACAGACAATGGGTGTGGAGACCACACTGCAAATACAATACCGTGCAAATAAGAACTTAAAGTAAAAATAAGCAAGCAACTACATTTTCACAGAAACAATGAAATACACATTCTAAACTTTCTGAAAATTTCTTCTAATGATTCTAACAAGTCCCCAGATTTGTAAGATGACTACAAATATGTAGCCAGCACTTGATCTTTCTGCAATGCTGGTTATGATTCCTCCAAATGATCCAAAGGGCACTTTGCGATTTATACCAAATTAAAAAGGTTGTGCTTTAACTGAATACCTCACATTCCCACAACAATTTAGTTCATTTTTTGCCAAACTGTAGTGATATAAAGTGGGGTCATGGACTTGACTGTAAACCACTAATATAAATCAATTTAATTTCCAATACATGCAACTTAAAAAGTCATATAAAACTAGTAACACAACATCAAACAAGGCATTTCATTAAGCTGTTGGTATCATAATTAATTTTTTTATAAGAGGAGATGAACACGTATAAAAGGGTTAAAAGCACTAGAGAACTTTTGAAAATTACATAAGCTTTATTTCACCCTTTTCACCACCCCAATACAAAATAAATATTTATTCTGTAAAACCAAAAAATAAAATTATATTACTTGCCTTTAAAAATGGCATGCTACATGATAGATACACTGCATTTAAAAACACTAGTTATTTACAGATATAAAATAGTATTGTAGACAATTTAATTTCCAAGAATCATCAATATACAACATGAATATACAATGTGTTAATAGGTGTTTTAACATACTAGTAGTTCATTGTAAAGTTGTAAAGAATAGGCTGAAAATGACAAAACTGAGAAAAGAAAACAAAAACATGTCACAAATACTACTACTTTAGAACAATATTAAAATGACATTTAAAAAGAAGTCTGTTACAGTATAAGGATGGCAGTGCTGTCTACGCAGTATGTCGTTGGCCAAAACTGAAACAAGAACTCTATTCAGCAATATTATGGCTATTCGATTAAAAAAGAAAACAAAATGAACCCTGAAACACTGTGCTTGAAGCTGCTCTACAGACACTTTCCAATGAGCATCACTTGATTTCCTCATTATCGTCCTCAGCTAAATATGATAACAGCTGCTAACAAAGACCCAGCTTACCTGAATGCTAAAGAACTTGACACAAGTCACTGAAAAGTCTGGAAGAATCACCGATATATTTGCATCATATCTATTAGCTGTATATGGTTATATGGTTATACTGTAAATACTGAAATAATGCACTATAGCCCATCAGCTAACGGTTTACTAGCAGGTGGTACATCCTTGTCACTTGGAGTATATCCACACTTGCTGTGGCTTAGAGCTGCATCTTGGAGGTGGCACAAAACAAGCCACTGGAAACGCAATGATGCAAAAAACAAATAAACATATCACTTAGTTAATTAACTATTTTCTGGGTTCACGACTCCAATAACCAGTAAACGTGGACTCCTGGTTTAACGTGGCTGAATCAAAGACACAAACCCTCAAACACACAGCTTTATAGCTGCTTATTCTGTTGTTAATTAACCATGTGATCTGCACATACAGTATACCTGTAGGCATCGACAGCATAATTATTGCATTACTGCTTTTACCATGTCTTGTTCTGTGCCAGGGTGAAAATCCATCCCTATGGCTAGATAATCCACCTGATTTACCTAAAGCCAAGCGACTTTTATGCTAGCCCTGTACTTCTTTCTTTGACCAAAATGGCCAAGAAATGAATAAAAGGCATATGCACATTAGAATGTAAATATAAAATACTAACAGCTATTTAATAAATAGTTTTTCAGTCCAGGTATCTCAAAATTCCAGGTGTTTTGTAAAATCTCTGATCTATTAATGGTGTAATTTTTTTTTTTATTGATTACACAGTTAAATAAGAAAAAAACAAACAGAATGTTATATTCTTATACCCAATACTGCTCACATGTAAATCACTCAGAATCAAAAAGCCATATCCCTTTTATAAACTTCAAGGGCAGAATACAGGAGTACAGAATCTAATAGATACATCAAGAGCCTGAAGAGACCCTAGAATACACAACAAGGGGCTGTCTAACGATTATTAAACCAAGATGTCATTTATGGACTATTTAATGCACACTCAAACTCTACATGCTTATCCTTCAATGCTTTACTTCTCTGTACATCAAAAGTTCTTCAAAGAATTCACCATCATTTGCTCGCTCAAGAAATCCTTTAGTTCTTCTGACTCCCGGCAGGAGATTTTCAAAAGCCAACTGCCAGCCCTGCTTAACACTTCTTCAATCCTAAATTCCCTTTCAATGAATATGCGGCATATTGTGCTCAGGAAAAATAACTTCAAAACTAAGCTTCAAAGCCAGTCCACCTTCAAATAACACCTGAGTTCTGTCTTCTTTACTCGGAGCCCTTATTTAAAACGTAAGAAACAGGACTGGATTCAGGTATAGGACACTCAAGCGTGCGGAAGGTTGGCCTTCTCTCACCGTACAGGGCTTGGGGAAATCCATCTTGGGTTAAAGTAAAACTTAAATCTAGTGGACTGTTTTTCAAAAGTAAAATATTTTAGTGGATCTGTATACAAGAGCAATCTGAAGACGGAAGTACTCTGGCAAAGCATGTTAATATCCCAAGAATCGAATACATATTGGGATCCCTCAATGCTGGGAAGTTGATTGCTGATTTTTTTTAAGCAGGTGACATGCATATAATTCCTCTGTGATGTGTTGCAGAATACAGAAGGTGAAGTGTGTGCTCTGATTGGCCAAAAGATCCTGAGCAGTGTATAATTCACAGATATATTGAAAAACATACAATCAATCCTGCACAAACCAATGTATTTAAGAAAGAGCAATACCTATTAATTTCAAAACTAAAACCTAGAACAGCAGCATAAAAAAAGATACATTTCATTAATGATCTCATTTAAAAATACAAGAGGCTGCAGCACAATGTGTCTCAACCAAAACAAAAATATGGCTTTCCTGTACAAAATATTACATTTAGTCAGCGAGCAGCATTCTTTACTACAGATTTACAAAGTCGAAATCCTATACTGTACCTTAAAATACATACTTTTCAAATGTAATTTATACACGCTCTACCCTTCAGGAGGGTCAATTAAAAGGCAACACAGCCAGGGGGTGTGGTCTTATGACTGCTTGCTCAGTTAGTTATTTGATTTGACTACAGCATTTGCCTTCAAATATTTAGTTAGTACTTTATGCTAAAAAGCTCACTTATGCCTGAAATAAAAATCTATAGCTTCATTAAATTGCATATCACCAATACAGCAATGCTATAATTCTGATTTAATACAATAACTTCTTAAATGGAACAAGGCCTCTTTGGTGTTTTTAATAGTTTTAGCTGTTCTTTAAAACTGGACAACTGGAAGTGATAACTGCTCAATAGGACTGTTATGGGCTATTTATATGAGTAGTCACCTACTGTGTGGAATGTAGTTATTCCACAAATGAGGCTGGCCGAATAACCGAAGGGGTAAGTGTGTTCTTATCCAACCTGCAGTGCTGAATACAAAAAAAGTTATTCCATCTAGATCATCTTAATACAAATGCATGTAGAGAACCAAGAAACTCAACAAAACCCCAGAAAGAGGAATCCTAATGTTATCATGTCAATTGCCCATATTTCTGGAGTATGTAAGTGGGTCTCTCTCACACACACACACACAAACTGTCAGATCAATGCCTGAGGTGAACCGGTATACCAGTTAAGCACACTTCAATAAAAACTAAACTTTGAAATATAAATCTAGAATGTGATAGTGTAAACAACATGTTCTGAGGAATAAATGGGATTTGATTTCGTATCAATCAATGAATTATAAAGTAATCAAGTACGCATACAGATCTCCCCCCGCCCCATCGAAACACAATAGTGTATTTCATTGGTCCCTACTAGAAATATGTCAGCTATAATGTTATAATGTG
This sequence comes from Acipenser ruthenus, assembly GCF_902713425.1. Classification (NCBI taxonomy): domain Eukaryota; kingdom Metazoa; phylum Chordata; class Actinopteri; order Acipenseriformes; family Acipenseridae; genus Acipenser; species Acipenser ruthenus. The sequence continues at coordinate 23,304,362 of NC_081213.1, forward strand.
CAACTGCACAGGTTCAGTGCACTCCGTTCATTATGCATTCATCATGCAGCGCATCCCCATTCAAAGCATCTTTATTATGCTGCAGCTGTGCCAAGTCCTCCTCCCATAACCTGGCATTCTTTCGGACTTCTTCCAGTGAGTATTCGTGAACAATGGTCCCGTTTTCAAAAACTGTGACCAACATGTCCTAAGAAAGAAAGAGAAACAAAATGCAGTTTTTGAAACAATCCAAATGCATAATTGTATTTTTTCTTTTTTGCAGAAAAAAAATAAAAAGAAATAACCTGGCAACAGTTCGGTGACTAATATGCACTGTAATGAATCTACAGACTGCAGGTTTAAACATTTATTCAAACCTATTCATTGAAAGGCATGAAATACCTTATAGATACACTAAAAGGATTTTGTCTCTGCCAGGTGCACACCGTTGGAAAAGATCGCTGATGCCCCTGGTCTCGGATCACTATAGCTCGTTTAAAAACGTAACAGCCATGTAAATATTTAATAACTTTACCTCCTCAGGCTTTCCATTCCCTCGCTCTACGGTTTCTATAAACCCAAGTGAGTTTCTACTTAAAGACAGTCGACCTCTCTTTGAACCTTTGGATGGGTCCGTGATTGGCTGCTTATACACATCCATCTGGTAAGAAATAAAGAGATACATAAAATCAATAGGTTCATGCTGTAGCAGCAGGAATGTTCAACAGATCAAGCCCTGGATCTGTGCTATTCTCAAGTCTTCCATATTAGACCTGCAAACCATTTCTACTCAGATGAGTAGTAGAGCAGAATAGCCCATGAGCCCTGGTACAAAAGCCACCTAGATTAGAAATGGCAATGTATGGCCATGCAATTATAATTATTGCTAAAATGCACTGGGAAGCCAGCAATAAGCTCACTTAAAATGTGTTCATGTTGGATTCAAAGCCGGTTGCTATCAAGGGTTAAACATTTATAATAAAAGGAGGTTAGGAAACCTTCCGGAAAAAAAAGATCGATACGGTTGTGTTTTTTACCCCAAATTCTCTAAAGTTTAGAACCCAATATTGGCACCAGTTGGGCCATAATGGCACTATATAGGACAGTTTCATAACCTGTTCATTCCATTAATTTTGCTTGCAGAAACATTAAACAATACAGCATTGTAAACACACATGCATTGATGTATTATTTTTGGGATGGGAGGGCAGTCACTTCCTTTTTAACAGAGCAGTTCAATCCTACGACTGTATTCTCTGTTTCTTTCCCCTGGTGGTCTAACTTCTGACAGTTTACAACGTTGTTACATTTGTGATTGTTTGTTTTGCATATATATTCCCCTAGATTAGAAATATTTATGGTAGGTGCTATTTTACTAGATCAGGCTGCGTTTGAGGCTTGTAAATATGTTGTTACATTTTACTTTACTAGTGCTTTAGGCTTAAATCTTCCCTTCAACTTATTATCAAAAACCAAACTTTTTGTAATGTCTACCTTACACCAAAGTGTTAAGGCTGCTGCCTATCCAACAAATCTACTGGTATTCAACATGAAAGATTACCCCTTTTCCTTTGGTTTCAACATAGCTGCATTTAAAGGCGCAGTTCAGAGTGTCCCTGTTGATCTTCTGTAACAGAGCGCTGCCACATCCAAAGACGAGATTTTCTGCACTCCAGCCTTCATCTTTCAGTTTCTTTAGAATCTGCATGGATCAAACATTAAGGTTTATTTCTTTTTTTCATAACTGATTGTTGGACATCGGTGTAATGGTCAGATAACTCCCCCATTACTTTTGGATCTTAGGTTTTCTGGTGGTTATCGCACTAAAAGAGAAGCAGCATGTGTGGATGAAAGATGAAAGCTTTATAAAGAGAACCTGCATACCTCTTCAATGGAGTGAATATCTATTCCGTCTCCTTGTATGATTCGGATGCAAGAGGGAAGCAGTTTGTAGCCAACGGAGTTCAATGAACTTCCAAAGGACTCTTCCAGAATCCTTAACACCTGAGTGGGGAAACAAGGTTTGCTTGTAAACAAAAGCTACATTTTTTTTTTTTTTTTTAATTACACACACAAAAAATAAAACAACATCACACTGCATGTTGTGTGATAATTCAAAGCCTTCTGCTATAGTGCAAAATTCATACCATTTCCAAAAGAATACAAAAAACTGCTGCATATCAAGTAGAATTATATGTGCATTTGAGTCCTTAAGCTATCTATCTGAAATGCTTATTACAGTTTTACAACATTAATAGATTTAACTGTGTTTTTTTTTTTTCCAAAAGCACCGGAGCCAAAAGTTTTACAGATCAACTTGCAGTGTCATAACATTATGTTCTAGAGAACTAATTAAGGCAATTATATACTGTAATACACTGTGATGTTTTCCTGGGTATCAAGACAGCCAGGAAACCTGCTGCAGAATATGCTTAAAGAAGGCTGATTCCTTCCACTGCTGAAAAACAACACCTGCAAGCCAGGGTGATCAATCATGAGGCAACTTCTTTGGACTGGAAACCACTGTTTCAGCAAACAGTGAGACACGATCATACATTCTGTTGCCTGAAGGACGGAATGATTGATATCAGCTGTAAAATGACTCATAAAGAGCTGGATGCCTTCAATGTCTGCTGAAAACTGTAGTACACTGATCTAACGTTTTACCCAGTCCTTACCTCAATAACAGTCTCTTGTGGATCCCCCGAATCAGGTCTAATAACCACCGTTGAGCCTTCCTTCCGCTCCATGACACGCTCCTTAAGCTTGTCCCCCCAGATGTGTTTGCAGGCCTTGAAAATGTCATAACTGTCACTGACAATGGAGATGGGACCGGAAGGGAATTGTTCCAGCAAATATTCAAAGGCTTCCTTCTCCCGGTTTCTGCCCCATGAGATGATGGTGCTGCAAGAGGAACACATGGAGAATGAATGCTTCAGAGATGAACTGTTCCCGGGTGGTTTCACAGACACTGATTAGCACTACCTTACCTAAAACAACATTAGGTAGTCCAAGAATAGTGCTAATCTGGGTCTGTGAAACCAACAGTATATTTTCTCAATAGAAACACTGATGCTAAACACTCTTCTGTAAAGACATCAGTTTTGTTTCCAAATACAATGGAAGGATTGGCAAGAATTTCTGGCAAGTGTTTCATACGTTGCATTCCTCAGAGAACTACATATTTTATTAGTCATTGTTATTCTTTCACATGATTCCTTCAAAGCAAGTCTATAAATACCGTAGTCCTTCAAATTTACAACGCCTTGAAACATGTTCATGTACAGTAAAATACAGCAATCCAAGCTGGTAGTGTTTGTTAGAACAGAGCCTAATAATGAAATTCTGAAACTGTAAAAGCTTCTAATTCCTCTGGAAGCTAATGACACGTCTTTGAAAATGGCTGCCTGTATGTCATGGATGATTCGAGATCGGGCAGTAACGTTTTTGTTCGTCTTTTCTCGGCAGCCAGTCACACTGCTGTTCTCAAATTTAAGATTACCCACAAAAATTAAAGGAGCAAACATGAAATATGACAAAAATAAACATCAAAATCAAAGTCAAGACATTCGCCAGGTAGACCTTTTACATGTTCAACAGATTGCGACAGCTGGTGATGTATTTTGTACCAGCTGTCTCCCCTTTAAAGCAGGAACCCTCATTTAAACTTCAGATTTGATCATTAGTCAGGTTGCTGCTCAGGTGATAACATTGTGTTGTTGTTGGCTTGGGAATCATGGCTTCTAATGATGCCAGATGGTGGCAGACAAAGATTTTTTGATTGAAGTCCAAACTGTCAGAGCTGTTCAAATGCTAGAATCTGGGGATACACACGTGAAGCTGTTCAATTCAGTGAGAGCCATTCTGTTTCCAGATTGTGGACACCTTATCAAAACCCAGGTTTGTACACTAGACATCCTGGTCAAGGCCGTGGAAGACCAACCACATCACACAATGGCCAATATCTACACAATATGGCATTGAGGAATTGCCTGTCCCCTTGCACATGGGCTCAATATCCACTTCTGGATGCTAAAAGTGACCAAACTAAGAAACAGATTGCATGAGATTTAGGCCAAGAAGACTAGCTAGCTACTCAACTGACCCCACAACATGGAAGACACCACCAGTTATTCTCTTGAGCTCCAAAACTAGCAGCTCCATCACTGGGCACCTTCAATGATAGACATCCTTGAGCATGGAGAGCCAGAGGAGAACGGTATGCTCCACCAACATCATTGAATAGTACTGTTTTGGAGGGGGACTCATTTATATTGTATGTGGAGGCATCTGAATTAGAGGTTGCACAGATGTTATTGTCTTCTAAAGGGCGGATTTACAGGATTTGCACAGACACGGCACTGCTTGGTTGCATACACACTTTAAATGAATGAATCCAGTGGTTCCTTACCTGTGTTCTGCAGCTGGGATTGAGAAACCCGCCATGGAACAGCTGTAGTACTGCTGAGCCATGAGGAGACCTGCCACTGTGTCCGTGCTGCAGAAATTGACAAGATGGGCTGCTCCACCCAGGGCGGCGGACTGTGAAGAGGAAAACAAACAAACAAACAAAAAAAAGTTAAAAAAAAACATGCAGCAACATGGGAAGTGCAATTTATCACAAAATGTAGAGCGTGTTTGAAATGGATTAAAATCGGCACTCCCATACTTCATCAACACAACACTGTAAAAATAAATTAATAACAATAATAAAAACAATAAGGTAATTCACCTTTTTTCACATTCTGATATAGAAGATACATTACTCAGAAATAAACTCTGGTCCTTTCCTACTCAGTCGTGTTTCAAAAGGTCACATTCTTTTAGATGCATAAGCATGACTCCATGCTGGCCGTCTGCCTACCTATGTTAAGCTTTTTGAAAGGTGAAAGCAAGGCAAACATTAACCAGACTTTGAAAACAACAAGTGCACAATTATCAAATGTATAGGATGACTGTTCCAGGAATGCATCCACGCACTTTAAATTACTGATCCATTAAAACAGCTGAAACTTCATCCATTTGCGCTAATGTTAATTACTGTATGGAACATAATGCATGCAAGGCATAATGTGTACCCTTTCATGTTATTGCAAGGGGACAAATTAGAACACCTCTGGTTAGATACAGTTAATATTTCAACACAAATTACACATTAGGCAATCTAAGGAGAAGATGATAAAATGTACATGAATGCATAATAGATTTTTGATTTACAGAATGCAAGATGCAATATGGTACAGAGGTCTGATCAACACAAGGTCAATGTTCTTGAGTGTGTGTGTGTGTGTGTGTGTGTGTGTGTGTGTGCGTGCGTGCGTGCGTGCGTGCGTGCATGTGCACGTGCGTGTGTTCTTGAGCTGATGAATTGTGGATTAATGCAATGAAAAGCTTTTATTACTTTGCTCCTTTAGTAGTCATAGTGATTTCTTCCAATTAAGGTTAACATTTTAACTCTTTTAAAGCTGCATTAGAAAACATTTTGATTTGTGAATTTCAATTTAATTTGGAATGAACCATTGCATGTATGTATATTGTTTATAGCAAACAGTATATATGGTTTACATCAACAGTCATCTAGGTTAAACCTGAAAATGTGAGCAATAAGAAATACAGCCAAATGTAGTCGTCCTTCCCCATTCAGACACTTGTATGGGAATATGTCAACTGATGCCACAAACATCTATTTAAAATGAGTTTCTTCATTTTACAAAGCAGCTTTGTCAAGTAATGTACAGTCTGTCAGGGTCTGCTAATCGAAAGGGGCAATTTATTTTCTAAATTCCATAAAAGTCACTTTGTATACCTTAATATTTTTTACCACAATGGGAAGAACAAAATAGTTTTTGTCACACCAGAATATTAGAAAAACACAGATACTGTAATCTCCTGTTGATGTCTTAAATCCCAATGTCAGAGTAATAACATGGTATTTTGTACAACTCAATGCACTGTACTTCAGAAGCTAATCTGCCATTTGTAGGTCGGCCAGGGTGTCCTCGGCTCACCGCGCACCAGCGACCCCTGTAGTCTGGCAGGGCGCCTGCGGGCTTGCCTGTAAGCTGCCCAGAGCTGCGTTGTCCTCCGACGCTGTAGCTCTGGGTTGGCTGCATGGCGGGCCTGCAGAGTGAAAAGAAGCAGTCGGCTGACGCCACACGCTTCGGAGGACAGAGTGTGTTCGTCTTCACTGCTCCCGAGTCAGCGCGGGGGTGGTAAACTAAATACATATAGACATTTCAAATTGGGAGAAAAATGGGATAAAATTAATTGGCGACTACTAAATTAAAAAAAACAACAACACACATCTAAAAGCTAAATCCTCCAAGAACTACTGCATTAAACAACTATGCCAAGCAGACTGAAAGAGTCAATTATACTATACATGAGAAACATTTCAGAAAAACTCATCCCCACAGGGAAGGCTTCCCTACAAAAGAGTTATATATTGAAAAATAATGTTATGTATCAAGACTGCTTTTGACATCATAAAAGCATTTTTATTATCACTTAATTTGAAGCCCTAACAGATTTGATCTCATTCTTAATATATAAAAAATATAGCATGTACAGTTCACACTAACTGAATTGCACCAAATACATCTGAGAAGAGACCAATATTTGAATTGCCTTAAAATGCAGTTCATATTTTAACATATATTTACAGATGATATGGTACTTTGTTTTTCATTATTTTTGTTTGTCTGAAGCATGTTTTTTTTCTGAAATATATTTTGCTAGTTTAACTGCCATTCTGGACAGTACAAGCAGTGGACTCCATCAGAGTCAGCATTTTAATAATTGCTTATTTGAACCATATAGAGAGAGAAACAAATCAATTCTTCATTTAAAAAACCACCCAGTGCCTAGAAGGTGGAATTGGCTCTGGAATCTACTACCCAGGTACTGTAGCATTAAAAAGCACTGCTGCCTCCTGGGGTTTTACTGGGCAGAAGGCATTGGGAACATCTGGTACATCAGAGCACACTGACTTCCTGTCAGATTCAATGCCATCTTTATTATGGTAACAGTTGGCATGACGCTTACATCCTGAGCCAGTACAAGTTGCATAGGCGAGACGCTTTGATTAAACTCAGCAAATACCTGACTGGCTATCTAATGTAACAGGGGTCTAGAAGATAAGCAGAGTTAACACAAATCACACAAATCAATAAAAACAGTATTTTGCAAACACCAGAGAATATTTACTGTACAGTCACTCAAGCTGTTGGGTATTTGCTTCTGTTCGACTTATCTCCGAATTTGAATTTCTAGGTTTATATTCATTATTGCCGTGACTTACTCCACAAACTCACAGAAGACGGCTTCAATGCCTTTTTCCTGTCATTAAATCAACCAGTTGCTTCCCCAAAGGACAGAATTTGCAGGCAGTCACATGCTTTGACCATAAATACACTGCTAGTGAAATGACTCAACAAATAAAAGACTAACACCTATGGTAATGTAGTATAATTAAATCTGGGGGTGTTATGCATTCTGATAAAAGGGCATGTTCAAGTTGTACAAACACCAGTTAGCAGTTAGCAGTAAGCAGAGAGAGCCATGAGAAAGAACCCATGACTCATTAATATAGGCGCTATGTGCTTTCTTTATTAAATAGTCCATTCAAAACTACATACCGTAAAACTATTTCACTAGAATTAAACTAGAATCATCGTAATAGTAAAGCAATTGCAGTAATTTCTCATTCAGTGTTAAAGCCCATGAACTTTCAAACCAAAAGGTTAAAGCTTAAATGATAGTGTCAATGACATGCTAAAAATAAATCCTACCCTCACGCTTCCGAATAGCTAGGCACAAGACGAGTACAGTACAGTGATGTTCCTTCACACAGAAAAATGCAGATCAATCCACCTCACATTTAAATAGTTCTCTTACTGCTCCATGCTCCTTTCTACAGCAGATCCTCAATGACATTCTAGAACAGGGCTGTCAAACCAAGCTACATTCTGTACTGTACGGCTCATTGAGATCTAAGATACGTTTCTTTTGATGTAGGGTTCTAGAATCACATTTAACATAAATAAATAGAAAGTAGATTTAAAACTACAGGGTGCACCACCTCTTTAAAAGCGCAAATGGATTACAAACATTCATCAGAATCTTACATAATATTCACTGAAATTATACTTGCTGTGTTTAATACAGAGTGCACCCACCCCCCCTCCCTAAAGTATGCACAAAAAGATGCAGACAAGTTCATTACATTTTAAATGTATAGAAAATTAAAATAAATTGCCAGCACAGTCAGAGCACTATAACTATAGTAACAAACAACCTGGCATTACGCGATTAGCAAGGCTGCAAACATACTTCAATTTTCTAGCATGCCATTTCTAAGTGACTTGGCTGCTCTAACAGATTAGTTTTTGTTGATTGCAGGATGACTTCCTGCTCCCGAAGGGACTGCATTCCATTCTTTGCACTGCTGTTAAGTATGCATGAGAAATATATAGATATTTACTGTAGATACAGATACATTTACAGTACAGTAGTTAGCCTAAATAATCAAAACAGACAGTATTTCACCATGTGACACATGAGGACAGCTGCTGAAAAAACTGATTTTTCTTGAGGTGTCACCGTATTCCTTTAACAGACATAGCAAAAAAAAACCCAACCTGTATCAAGATGCCTAGTACTATCCTTTCCTTGCTTGAGTTCCAATGGGCAATGCACAGTTTTAACACAATGGCATCTGAGTCATAGACCATGTCATTGAATGAAAGGTCACCTGTGCTACAGCTCGCTGCTGATACATCACAACTCACTGATCAAGTGAAGGACATTGCATGTCACACACACACACACACACACACACACACACACACACACACTGCAACCAATTACTGTGGTTCATGGCTACTCTACAAAACAATTCAACACAGCATAACCTCTCACACTGGTGTGGAGTGGCTCTAAAGTGAAAATCAGGCGCAGTGACAGAGGGTCTATTTAAGATCTCTCCACTTGTAAATCAATGTTTTATTTATAAATCTTTCCTTCTTAAGAATGCGGGAAGCACAAATAAAAATCAAAAGACAAACGGGGAGAGGCAATCACTACTGTATATTTACTAGTGCTGGGCAGAACATTTTCATGTTCAGATATTCGCTCATAATTAAAAAATGTGTTCGTTTTCAAAAAGTAATAAAAGCCATTATACTGCTCAGAACGCAGGCAGAGACAGCATAGCAGCAGTGGCAGGGGGCGTGGCGCCTGTGTGTGTGCCTTTATTTTACAGCATCCCCATAGCATCCTCTACTGCATATTGTATAAACTTCTTATTTACCAGCCCCTCACAGGGGATGCTCAGTTACAGACATGACAAACATACAAACACATACACAGTATGCTTTAGTAGAAAATTGTATACGTACAGTTTAAAACAGAAATGAAAGCGAATATTAAAATGAATGCACCATCTTGAACTCAAATGCCCATTAACAGTATACCACACCTAGTAGATCATGCATAAATATTGAATGGCATTTTTCACTAAATAGACTGAATATAGTAAATGAGAACTACAGTACTTCAACAACTTGATGATCTGAAAGAGCACTGAGGCAGTCAACTGATGATAAGAACTACTACTAAGAACATCAGCTTTCAGTCACTCCACTTTTTTTAAAAGCCCATTTTTTAGGGCATTTGGTAGACATTTTAATACTGGATGTAGATCACGCTGATTTTCTAACTGCAGCGATCAAGGATATGCACCAGCTGCCTTATTCATGACAACCTCATTTGTCTTTTCCTAGAACTGCTTCTGTCTTGAGCAGACGGATGTGAGGACTGAACTGAAGGTGTCTGGGTTTGTAAAATTGTCAACTGAAATCCAAACAAAAGTAATCTGCTGTAGTTATTTAGCAAGAGAAGAGTAACATATTGGTCTAGCCAATATTATATTAGGTGCCTGGAACCACAGGCAATTAATAATGTATGTTCGTATAACACAGATTTATTAGTGTAGTCATCTTGTGTATGGTTAAAAATATTGTATACCCAGTGGCAGGCATGTTTCTGAGGCATTGTGGCAGAAATTCAAATGTAAATATTACTTTCTATTGATTCCACCCATATCCCACTCTTTTTTTTCCAATGATTTATACAGCTATGATCAGTACTGAAATACTATACTAATATACAAATTAACATTTTCTGAATCAATGTATTCCCTGGGGTGACAGTTTTATATTGCCATGCTATTGCTGAAATAGAATAAATTAGCCCCATTAGTCTCATTGTTATTACTGTAATTGCTGTGATTATAGCTGATTACTTCTTCAAACAGAATACTGAAAATTCTAACATTTACTAGGGGTGTGCCTGGCTAAACCATCTCTTAAACTCACATAAGAATTGCTCTGTTCAGAGTCTTCAGCACATACCTGTTTTTGGATGACGATAAAGAGGAACACAAGAAGTGCGCTGCGCTCCATATTAAATAACACACGTTTGACAGGTAGCACATTGTGTATGTTACATTATGATTTTATTGGAGACTGCAAACAGCATATGAACATGAAAAGGTAACAACTATTTTGTTCTTTATTGTATGTCTCCCCCATCCTCCTTTTTCTCAATAACAAAACAGAAAATAAGATTTTCCAACTAAAAGCTTATCCCTCATCTCCACGAAGATTCACTCAATGCCAAATACCTAAAATGCTGATAAAAAACAAAGCTTGCTACACACACACACATCATTCTACAGGAAAGTAATCCAGAGTGTTCTTCTACAGTGATGCCTCTGCAGTTTATGGTCTCTGATATACAGCGGCAAAGCAGGGCACACACTAATAAATACCAAAACAGGACAGATTTCCAATTTAGCCTTCTAGTTGAGACAATGAATATAAGCAATTCACAGAGATAAGAATGCTGCTGCCTGCTAACTGCCTTGCATTTGTGGAAAGGTAGGTTTCCCCCAAGAAAATAAATTAATAATTACATCTGTTGATTCCTATTCCCACACCAGACTTATAACTGTACAGCGCTTGGCAAGGCAATGGTCAATCTGCCTATCTGCAGGGGACAGGTAGGGGGGAAGATATAACAGAATAGATAACTAGCTAAGACCAAAACCAACACGAAGCTTAGAAACGAAAGTGAATGTGTCCCTGCTAAGCTGCCAGTATGAACAACAAATACATGATTGATAACAGCTTTACCCCATCTGACTTCAGAATGTAATCAATATTTAATCAAATACAATTCAGATTAATAATGTATCTTTTAAGAAATTGTTGTTGGTTTAGGTTGAACTGAAAAGACAGTGCAGCTGATTCAAAACTAGAATTAATTCAATACTGCAAGCACAGTTGATTCAAACATTTCTTTTTTTATTTTTTCAAAAGGATCTTCACTACTGTATTATACCTTGAAGGTTAATGGTGTACCATATAGTACCTATGTTTCCTCAAAAGTTGTTTTTTTGTTAAAATATATTTCACTTGAACAGTGTCTTATGAATAATGAACACTGGCAGAGCTGCAGCTGTTGACACTTGAATGGATTTTGAGGTATTAAGTGTGGATTTTGGTACCATCTTTGCAGCCATGATGAAGCGCACCCTTACCTCTTGAGAAGAAACACCCCTGTAGCCGAAATCATGCAGTTTATACTCCAGCCCATCCAGGCTTCCTGAAGTCGCCTTCAAATACTTTGCCAAGACCTTTTTAAACTCCCAAGAAATGGTTGCCACAGTGATGGGATACCACATCTGGACTAGCATAGTCTGTAAAGAAACAAAAGAAAACTCCAGGTTGCATGGCACAAAAAAGCATACTGAACCTGGTATGACCATATACATATAAGTGTATATGGTCAAATATAATACCAAAACTGAAAAATACTGTACATTTCAGACTTATACAAAAAGGCCTTTTTCAGGGAACAAGTAATGGGTTAACAACTTACAGCTGTTCTGCAGCAGTGGAAGTAAATTAAGCCTTGAAAGTTGATGCTAACAATTCCTACAGGTGTCCCAACTTTTGTTGATTACTTACAAACCCTCTGTCTGTATAAAAGCAGTGTTGGAACAGACTGTGTTACTACACCCTCTTAAGCATTATTTGGACAGTATTGTACTGCAGGAAGTAGTATACTGCTCTCATAATGGCGAGAAAAAGGCAATTGACAAAGGAAGACAGACAGACCATTATAACCCTTAAAAGTGTAGGTCTTTCCTTTAGAGAAATTGCAAAGAAAGCCAAGGTGTCAGTGAGTACAGTTTCCTACACCATCAAAAGGCACTTGGAAACTGGAGGAAACTCTGACAGGAAGAGGTCTGGCAGACCCAAAGCCACAACAGAATCAGAAAACAAGTTTCTGAGAGTCAACAGCTTGCGTGATAGGCGGCTCACAGGACAACAGCTTCAAGCACAGCTTAACACTGGTCGAAGTAAGCAAGTCTCAGTTTCAACTGTGGAGAGAAGACTTCGAGCTGCAGGTTTGACAGGTCGAGTGGCAGTAAGAAAGCCATTGCTAAGATGGCAAAATAAGAAAAAGAGGCTTGCCTGGGCCATGAAGCACCGCCAGTGGACTACTGAAGACTGGAAGAAGGTCTTATGGACCGATGAATCAAAATTTGAAATCTTCGGTTCATCACGCAGGGTTTTTGTACGCCGTCGAGTAGACGAAAGGATGGTTCCTCTGTGTGCGACACCAACTGTCAAACATGGAGGAGGAAGCGTGATGGTCTGGGGCTCTTTTGCTGGATCCAGAGTCGGCGATTTGCACAGAGTGAGTGGCACCCTGAACCAAAACTGCTACCACAGCATTTTGCAGAGCCATGCAATACCCTCTGGTATACGCCTAGTTGGTCAGGGGTTCATCCTACAGCAAGATAATGACCCAAAACATACCTCCAGGCTATGTCAGAACTACCTTAGAAGAAAAGAACAAGACGGTAGGCTTCAAATCATGGAATGGCCAGCACAGTCTCCAGACTTAAACCCCATCGAGCTGGTTTGGGATGAACTGGACAGAAGGGTGAAAGCAAAGCAACCTACAAGTGCAACACATTTGTGGGAACTTCTGCAACAGTGTTGGGAAGAACATTCCGAACAATATTTGATTTCCATTGTAGAAAGAATGCCACGAGTGTGTTCGGCTGTTATATCTGCAAAAGGTGGCTACTTTGATGAGTCAAAAATTTAGATTAAATTTTGTTAAACAAAACGATTCCATGATTTCTTTTTGATCTCCAATTGTTTATTTGTTCTATGCTTTAATTTCAGAGTACATTGAGACATTAAACTGCGTACATTTCAATAAAAACTGGAAAAATGGAGGTGTTCTAAAACTTTTGACCGGTAGTATATATATATAATATATATGTATATATAAAATAATATGTATATTTAGAATGTTTATAATTAATATTTTTTAAAAAGGAGGAAATAATATCAATTTTCTGCACACCTCTAGTGATCTTTATTCAGTTTCTCAGATTTTATGATTGAGTGTTTAAGATATGACTGAACAGTTTCAACATTATTACATTTAAAATAAAAAGATCAATAAAAGAGACCACTCAACCACCGCCACACTGCTTCACGCTCACTCGTGCCATGTCAGAGTGAGAAACAGAGAGAATTGACAAACCTCAATATAGTTGGTAAGCCAGTAGAACTCGGGGTCTGTGTTCTCCACTGTGAAGAGGACGTTCCCACGGGGAATGACCTTTCCTTCAGGAATGGCTTTGATACGGATTGGAAGGCGACCATCATGTTTCTTACACACAAAAACAGAAGAAAGACAATTTAGTCCCATAATGTTCTGGGGAAAAAAACACAACACAAGTGGAGAGCATTTTCAAATGTTTCTCACCCGATATATTAATACGTACTGCAGCTAATAAAGAGCGAATGGCCAGATACTACTTACAGTACCTAAAACTATAGCTAAAAAGTATCATTTTCTACTATGTTGTAATATTTCTTACATCACCATTTTTACACATTCACAAGTAAAGTTTTTACCTCTAGGATTCGCCTCCAGCCTTCTTCGTCAAAAACGGATTGTTTAAAATGCAATTGATAAATCAGTTTCGCCTGCTGAATCTTTTCTTCTGTTACAACCTGGCCTACAGGAGAGACAAATCAATCAATATTAACAGAGAAGAGGCAACAATCCTGGGCATCCACTGAACTGTGGATCATTATGTGCAAGCTAAATGAAAAAGGATGGCTCTGAACAGCCACATACAAGTGTAGTTGTCTTGAGACTAATCTATGAGCAGGATGGTAGAGACTCTAAAATGTACAGAACACACCTGCACTGTTTTTTATAGCCAGGGAGCTAAATTAATTCAGACAGAGGCTTACAATGTTATTTTTTATTTTATTTTATTTTTTTAAATGCTGCCATGTTCAAACCCTGTGCTAATGTCTCTGGTGCTGTAACTATACCTGAAATATACTTCTTCAGAAGATACTGCAGGCCAAAAAACACAACCTCTTTGAACCGGTCTCCTTTCCTTCTACGGCATTCAAAGTAAGAATACACTTTATTGATGTCTGGAGGGTACTGCTTGTAATGTGTGATCTGAAATGAAACAAACAGCACGATGGTCAGAACCAAACACCTCCTGGAACACTGAGAAGTTCATTATCAGAATAGTAGACTATCACATCAAACCGATGTTTTAGTTTAATTTTAATGTGACTTGTACATCATTGTTTCAGAGGAGAATGCAACGTTGTTTGTATATTTTGTACAGTGGTAGATTACCCTAAGTACATCCTGATATACAAGTCACTCTACAGTACAAATCATGATATACAGGACTTACTTGATGGGCTACTTTGTAATCTGCAATACGAGTCTGGGAATGGGTAGCTTTGTGGCCAAGGCTGGTAAATGTCAGAAAATAGACCCAGAGGTGGACAACTGCAGTTTAAGTGCTGAAGCATACTTTTATTAACAAAACAGGGAACTAAAACAAACAAAAGATTTAAACAAACACAAACCAAAATCACACCCAACCTGTGCTGACACGGTGCAGAGGAGGAGAGCACGACCTGCTGCTCTCAACCTTTCCCCGAAACTAACCTTTCCTGAACAAAGGATCGTTCGCAGTAGTGCCTTTACTCATGTATCACAATACATATCTTGTAAAGAAGAATCAACATTCATCAATACACAATTCATCACTTCACCATCTACCATTACAGTTCTTGACTTCAAGGACCACTCCATTACCAACTACTGTAGAAGGATCCATCTTATTGGTCAGATACCAAGCCTGTTCCAGTTCACCTCAGTGCTGTGTTATGCACCATCTAACCCACAACATTCTAGAATCTACAGTATTTAAAAAAAAAAAAAGACATCCTGTTAATGGTAAAGTGCTGCAGCTTCCTTGCTACGGGAAAAGGTGGTTAGTTTTAATGTAATCTCAAGGTCACAGAACTCACAGATAACTAGGTGTCAGATGGGGAAGCTGGCACAGACAGAATCCTGTCCCGCACGCCAAAAACAGCAGGTCAAATGAAACAACAGGAGGGATGTGGGTGTGAAGTGGAACAGCCAAATGGCTCAACATAGACGTGAACTGGACATATATCAGGGATGGACTTGATAGACTTTTAACGCAAAAAGGGGGCATAGTATTAGTACTGTAAATATTTCTTGCATTAGATAGTTATAACTAAGGCTGAGGTGATGCATTGTATCGTTTGACAACTATCGATAGTCAAGCCTGTGCATCGTTTTTGTGTAAAGGGTTTAAGCAAAGGAAAGCTTTTATTTTTTTATTAAATTTGGAATCAGCAATTATTTTTTGTATTAAGCGTGGAGCTTCTCTGCTCCCCTCAGGTCTGACTCACTGAATCTGCATGCGATTGAGCTCACCTTCTCCCTCCTGTGAGTGTTTACTGATGGGATTGCATCTGTGCAGGAGTCTTCAAAGTAACAGAGCAAGTTAAGAGCGTTGTTTTAGAATCACAAATACTGTTTCGACCGAACTACAATGCCTTCCGATGTTTGGCAATTATTAAGTAAGACGGCAAGAAAATAAATTAAAGTAAGTCATTTTTTTTTTGGATTTTGCTTTGATTTTGTTTTAATTACTATATGCATAAACGATGTAATCAATTTAATATGCATAATAGTTTTTAAAGTGTTACCAGCAATATTGCACAGTAATCCACAGCTCCACATGTATTACTGCGTTGTTTTTTTCACCCTTTCATGGCATTGATTAATCAATGCATCGTCTTTTTTGGAGAACGATATATATCGATAGTGAAATTTTAGGCATTGCCCCAGCCTTAGTTATAACATATTTAAATTGGTATCAAATATAATTGTAAATGTAAAGGGTAGCTAAATATTTTTCCTTACAAATCTATGCCCTTTCCCTGCCAGCAATAACTTATTTTTGACAACATCAGCACCCTAGCAACCTGTCCTATCATTTGCTTATTCAGCAAGTTCTGTTTCAATAGGTAAGCAAAGATACTACATTATCTCTGCTGCCTCTTAAAAGATTATCTACACTCCCGGTTTACCTGAAACCACCCACTCTTGCATTACTTTCACGCCCACTCTGTATGGTGTAGTAAGCTGCATGTAACTGGGTGCATTTCACAAATCGATGGATGTCATTATCACATGGTTACAAAACAATGTGGGGGTGTTGCATCAGTTCATGTGCGTGGAAAGATCTTTTCTGGTTGGAAAACACCTCATTCCAAAGTAAAAAAAAAACTGTATTGTGAGTCACCTGAGCTAAGCAGTCACATCATCCTTGACAACCTGTAAACCCCAGAAGACATTCTTTTTTAAAAGAGAGTACCTGCACCTTGAAAAATGTACTTAAGCAGACACCATACTCGGGCAGCCAAAATGTTCAGTCCCCCTATGTCAATAATTTAAAATCTCTGTTAGATGCCAAGAAATACAAAATGTCCTCCCCAGTATTGTAAACAGAAAGGAAAAAGCATGTTGTACTTTCACTTTCCTAGAAATGATAAGATGAAATGGTATTTCACTTTGTCAACAGGCAATCAATGCAGCAAATCTTTAAAGGAATGATTACTGTTCCAAGGTTTTAAAAATGTCATTTGGAATACTCTGATATTTCACAGGCTGCTTTAGAAGTCAAATGTGTTTCTGCCTCCTAGTACAAAATTACTTTACGATGTTGCAGGTCAGTTTCACTCCCCAAGGTTAAAAAGGATAGCAGGAAAAAAAGGGACCAGTGGTAACCCTAACAATAAAGTACTGGAAAAGATATAGATTTAGAAACCTTGGGGAGTACTCCTTTAAAGGTCTATTCATTTTGTAATCATTATTCTTGGTGCACTTTACATGTTACTGTATGTGGTGAATTGCCTGAACTTTAGCCTGAAGTGGTTTCTGCACGATAGACACTTTAACATATCACAATTTTCCCAGTCTTCATGAAAAATATGTATAGGGTCAAACTGATATTAAAAGGACCAAAAATTAACAGCACACTTTGGTGAATATTGTGCCATTAAAAGTGAAAACGGTACAGACAAGATTCTGCTTTCTTGAGTCAGCCTGATCTTCTGAAAACAAAACCATTGTAGCATGTTGTACTTTGATTACAATGTACCTTAGTATTAACAAAATAATAATACTGAATAAATAAAGACTGCTGTATTCTGTGGTCTGTAAGAATCAGAGACTACCCTGATGTGACTCATAAACGTTATTGTATATTAAATATAACTTCACATTTTCTTGGCCTCTAACCTGGAATGTTGCCCATGATTTGTCAGTTTAACATGACCACACACCCACTGTTTTCCAAATACGGAATTAAGAACTGGGCTGGTAATTGAAGGACACCTACTATCCTAGGTTCCTACGGCAGCCATTTGATAACTGTACTATAATTATCTCGCAGCACACCCACAATGCACAATTAGTGGGATTTAAAATAAGCTACATACCATGTCATTATTAATATATACTCGCTGCTGACTCTTGTTTCATTATTATTGTAAGCCTTTGGATCTGTCATTACTTAAAAAAGGTAATTATAATATACACTGCACTGTACAGTGACATCCCCTTCTAAAATAACAGGTCCACTGTACATTTATATTTTGTGCTGAAGATCTGGATCTCCCTTAGGTAGTTTACACAGTTTGAGATGATGAGTTCTAGTGGTATGGCAGTTTGTGTTATCTGTAGAACGTGTTAATGGTTGTGGCTGCTGAACCTCCTGCTGTAGCCCTTTGGCTTAAGGAATTGCAGTAAGGTTGACTGTAATGCGTACTGGAGATGGGAATGAAATACTGCAAACTGTTGGAAACAAATTCAGGCACCAGTTACTCCCTCTAAAGTCTCTCATCCCCACCCCTTCTAACCTACATGACACTGCTCTCTGTATTCTCTATAGCCTCTCTCCCGCCTCCTTTGTCCAAGTATTGTATTTGTACAGTCTCTGTTTCCCTCAACCACTGAATCAGTCATTTCTTCAAAAACAAAAATGCAACCACTGTACTGGCTGAACTAGATCTACCTGTTAAAAGGTTTTCATTTTGTAACCACCTCCACCCCACTATTCAACTTGATGAGTCAATGTAAAGATATGTACTATACCAAGACACCGATTGT
The DNA here is from genome assembly GCF_902713425.1 of Acipenser ruthenus. Taxonomy (NCBI): domain Eukaryota; kingdom Metazoa; phylum Chordata; class Actinopteri; order Acipenseriformes; family Acipenseridae; genus Acipenser; species Acipenser ruthenus. The sequence goes on from NC_081213.1 coordinate 23,322,965, forward strand.
CATAGTGAATCATATATAAAATGGCCACTAGCACCAACATAATGAATCACTTTACAGCACAGAATGCAGATTATACTGAGGATAATCATGATAGTATTGTGATTATCTTCAGTATACTGGGTAATGTTTGGAAATGATTGGTGCATCAAGAAGAAGAAGAATGAAAAAAATAATAATATGATTTACAGCTTTTATCAATCAGCCTAAATTAGTTTTGTTAATTCAGTGATCCTTTGCTTTATCGTTGCAGTCTTGACTGATCAATGGGATCAATGCTGCCTACATTTCCATGACATTACGACATCATTGGTAACACTGTGACTATATGATTACAAGCGGCAGCAACTGTGAAAAACAGCAACACAACTGGCTATTGGACTACATCTCAGGCCCAACCCCCACCCCTGCACACACACACACACACACACACACACAAGCTCTATGTAACAGCTGGTCATTGCAAGGCTCTCACCAGCACACTGAATCAAAAAAAAAATCTATTTAGGTGTGGTATGAATATATAAATTTCAGATTCCTTTGATAACAGCTACTAGATTTCTGTCTCATTCATCCTCATAGTTTTGACAATATGTTTTAATGTAATTTTACAGCTAAAAATAAAAAAAGAATAGTTACTTAAGTCAAAAACTTCAGTACGAAAATGCTGAAATTCTTGGAGCAATACAGCCAACTTCATTTGGTTACAGTTACTGTACATTTCAATTTAATTTATTCCATCCAATCTTTTTATTCCATCCAAGTTTTTGAAGATTTAAATAGTTATTATCGTACCTGGACAGGCTGATGTGGAGAGAAAGTTAGGACAGGAATTGTTGAGATGCATTTATAACTGCTCATCAGATCACACAGCTGAGCAAGGGGTGGGTCTAGTGGCAGTAGGCACAGCAGGAGATGCAAAATATCCATTTAACCACAAAAGGCTCTTTTAAGAGCCACCCAAATTCTTTTTTTTAAAAAGCTGAAAGTTGAAAACATTTTTTTAAAAACTATGTATTTCAGAATGGGATAGGGCAACGCTGTAGTTGGGGCAGAGCGATCAGAATGGAGAGTTTCGAATTGATTTGAAGACTTACTTTAGCTTTTTGTCTCTACTCAAAATCTCACGTACACTTCGGTTTCCCAAAAGGTCAACATTTACATAAATCTGGTTAGTTATTTGTATAGCGATAAAATGGCTGCTGTTTTATTTTTTTTTATTCTGGTGGCGTATGGATATCTACCAGTGATTTGCCCCTTTTTGAAAAGAAGTGCCGACCCATGGTGATATGCTTTACTATGAACACCCCCATGTGACCTGTTTTGACCAATCAGGCTAGTAATTAAAATACCCATTTTATAAATTTGGTTACATCACTTGCAACAACATTCCATGAGGATCAACTGTTATCTAACTGACCAATCGTTACTGTATCTGGTATTGAGATCGCACAGTACTCAGCACTGAAATAACCGACCCATTCCTGCACATGGATCAAGAGGATTACTTGATCATACCTTTGTGTGATTATACTAATCCTTTTTCCAGAAGCATTTTTGTTGAGCTAAAGATTTTATTGAATACAGAAATCGGACAGACATGTTTTCTGATTACATTTAAATATTATTTTTTTCCTTTCACAAACTGTACTATTTGTTGAATGATGCAGCTTATCAGTTATTTTAGGTACATTTATACACACACACTCTATTTGAACCACATAAGCTAATGAATCACATGTAGAGGCTATATTTTCTGTTTCTCGATTTGATTACATAGACTATATACAATGCAAATTACACTACACTGAAAACTTGTTTGTTTCTTTCTCTATTTTATTTACTGTAAATCCTGCTTTCTAACTAATCTATAGAAAAAATGCACAAAGAAAAATACTAAGAGATGTCAGAGATATCTTGAACTGGTAGCATTTTTAAAGCACTATAAACCTAAGTACAACAGAATTTAAACAGCACTTCATCAATTGCACGCAGGGTTAGGCAGTCAGTCTCACTGAATCTCCCATTTCTGTAACTTTAAGTCTTAAAATAAATAAAGAGATTTATTTAACTCTTTACATCCTGGCAATTTCTTATACTTTAGTTGTAGGTCTATAACATATATCTTACATACAGTAAGTGTCTCTTCTGTGTACTGTACATTCCCCTTACACTATGTGACAAATACATCACGCAGTGATACAAGTATATGAATTAATATGTGAATTAAAAGTTTGGAAGGAAGATGGAAATGAAAGCATGTTTGTCCAATATGTCACCAACCACAATAAGTTATCAAGAGGCCTTGGGAGTTAATATACTGTACCTTAGTACTAAAATATAGTGTACAGTACATTAACACTGCATGATCTTAGACAGAATAGAATGTATGTAAATTCTCCAAATGATGTCACCTTATTGTTGCACACTTTAAACATCTGACAGTACAAAACACTGAGTGAAATGTCTTGTATCAAACATTTCTGAAGACACAACCAACCAATCAGAGGACTGAACAAGCCTTTAGATCACCATGACCTCAAGAACTTGAATATATACTTTTAAGACAGGAACACATGCATTACTGAAAAGCATAAGCTACATTATCTAAAGTATACGACTTAATGAAATCACACCCTTTACAGTGTATGTTTTTTGACCGTTTCACTTCATGAGTCATGTGTATTTAATTTACTGTGGAAATGAAATCAGTGACTAGAAGTAAGACAGTTGCATTTATTTCTGGTCTCAGTTATCCACCCCATGATATTTACAGGGTATTTCCAGTAGACACAACCCGAAACGTCTGTCTACTTGGACGATTGACGTTTGAATTGCATCCTTACCGATGTTTTCTATGGATGCATTTTCTTCATAATTGGTTATTATCAGCATTATCCCCGCTCAGGACACAGTAATACATAATGCACTTCTTGTGTACCACCACGAAAACGAAACTCAATGACGCAGTGCTAATCTGGGTCAAAAGTTTCGTTTTCTTTACATAGCACTCCCACTACAGAATAACGCAAAGGACACCTTTCCATAGGTTTCATTAGTCTAGTGGTAATTTGGAGCCTCAATCTGCAACTGCTGAAAACATCCCTTGTTTTGTAACACAAGCCGTGCCATTATCTTAACCTTTATTATCTAGTACAATGTACTGCTGCCACTGGTAACCTTTGTTATGGTCCCTCCCCCTTGAACGTAGTCGTACCGCTTATTAGTACCACACAGCAAAAACTACTGAAGCTAGGAATGTGCAAATTAATGACTGACTGGCCTACATTTTCACATAAACAGACAAATATTCAATATTCTGCTGCTAGGGAAAGTACACAAACAATCCTGTAATAATTCCGCTTTTTTGGTTTGCTGTACAGCGAAACGAATGCCGTGGTCGGCACATAAGAATCACATTGCAATGAAAATGAATTCTAATTTACCTTGTAGGAGTCAGTCGCCAGCAGGAAATTAAAGTCATAAGCAGCCATGTTTTTCTTTTAGATTTGAACCCCGTTAAACGTCTCTTCTGCCCTGCGATTTGTATGCTTTTGATAAGGAAAGAGTGACTTCTGCTGAGTTGAGCCGAAAATGTCCTACAGCACAAGCCACGCCCCAAACGTCAGAGCTGCAGGAGGGGGGGATCATCAACTCCTACCATTGGTACGTGCTGTTTGTACAGTAAGACAGAGACTATTTTGCAAGAGTGAATGCTGAGTTTCGTTTCTCTGTAAACTCTCCAGCTCAGAGAAAATCACGTGTTTTGAATTAAGTTCAAGGTACTAATGTTAGGAAAATACGTGTTATAAGTACTTTACAGTATGCCAAGTTTATTTCTTAGCAGACGCCCTTATCCAGGGCGACTTACAGTTGTTACAAAATATCACATTATAGAATATCACATTACAGATAGGAGCAGTTATAAAGTACAATAAAATCAGTAGAAAATAAGATCAAATTCAAATAAGAGCAAAATAAAGAATAGAGTAAATAATTACATTTAAGAGCGAGTTCGACTAAGAGCAGTTAAACTGAGCAAAGTCCATTAAGAGCCTGCAGTAAGTACGATAAATGGATAAGAACGATTTCAAATAAGAACAATTACAAAAAACGTGAATAAGGATGCCTATAAGAGTAAATTTTATAATGTTATACTTTTATTTATAAAAAAGCTATAATTAACAAAGCATAATCAACATCTGTAATTGACAAACCCGGGACTGGAAGACCCAAAAAGCTGTCTAATAAGGATGAGCAATACTTGAAGCACTGGGCTGTGTTTTTTGTAGGTGTCAGTTTGGATTAGCCGCTAGCCTGCGAAACATCACTTACTGTACCCACATACAACCTTCCTTTTACAGTATATAAACCTACTATAGATGATGACCAGCTTTTTCATGGTACTGACATGTATTAACATGATCATCTCGGTTTGCATGTGCATCACTCCACGAGGATGAATTCATACAGTATCACTGCATAATTGATTATTAAGAGGGGTTATGGTTAAGTTATAAATGCACATCACAAAACCATTCACTCAAAAGGCTCGCAAAATGGATCATTGTGAAACACTTTACTAAATGATACTGAAAAACATGAACGGTGTGACCATCAATACCAGAACCCCAATTTATAAGAATGTAAAAGAAAGTTCTAAATCATATGGCCAATGAATGGATTACAAAGTGACTGTTGAAAGCTGTAGCTTTCTCAATTAAATTAAGCAGTTCCCACTTGCTGTTTGAAAACTGGCAGATCAATTATACCTTTGACATGAGCATTTCCTTACTGATTGAGTTTTGATAATATTTTTAGAGTGATATTTAGCACCGGCACTTGAGTTTCAGTTTGCTTGCAGCCATCCTCATGAGATCGGATTAAAAAAAAAAAACATTAAAAAGAGACTCAGTTGGCTCCCGAGTGGTAAAGGCGCTCTGCATGGAGTGCAGGATTCATCCTATAGCCTGGACATCGCCGGTTCGAGTCAGCCATGGACGGGAGCTCCCAGGGGGCGGCGCACAATTGCCTGAGCGCTGTCCGGGGTGTCCTTGGCTCACCCCACACCAGCGGCCCCTGTAGACTGGCCGGGCGCTTGCGGGCTTGCCTGTAATGCTTGTTGTGTACGGTTGTCTTCGCTCTATTTAAGGATATCAAGAACCATTACTCAGATTCTACAGTGTTTGCATCAGATTCATTGTAATTATCCAGTGTTTGCATCTTATTGGGTGTGATTTTAAATCTCCAAATTTTCTAAACATGAAAGCTTGTTTGTGAGTCTCCGAGATGAGCCTTGCCTTTAATGAAGTGCAATCATCTGACTTTATTATAAATTCTGTACTGTACTCACCTGTACTAAATCTTATCCTGTCATCGAACCAGTCAATCTCAGCAATGAAGAGAATAATAGACCATGACTTCCAGGGAAAGAGAATCAAGGCCAAGAGAGTATTCTACCTGTTTTTCTGTTAGTACACGTGTCGAATTCAATTTCTTAATAAATAAAAAATGTAGACCCATTTCTTGTCTCTGTTATTCTTTGAAACACATCTTCAGTAACTCATATTAAACCTCCAACATCTCATGAACCTCTGCATTCTCGATTCCATCTCCCCATTTTCATTCAAAACAACTGTATAACATTCATGTTCAAACCTGGATCTCCTACTGGTTGCTCTAGTTACATTCAGCCTCCCCAAAATTACTTATCAGCTAACTGCAGGAATACCTGGAATACAACAAATGTAGTTCTTGTTACCTAACCAATCTGGCTTCAGAGCAAATTGATCAACAGCTTCAGTTCTTCATTGAATACATCCATGCAGCTGTAAATGATAGAAAAGCTGGCCGAGCTGTTTTCCTTTCACACTGTATAGCATCTCATCTGTACCCAGCACCATGCGCAACAGGAGTCATTGGAGGTCCCCAGTCCTCTACCATTGCTGTTCTATATACATGATCTTTCTCTGGGATGCTCAAGCACTAAAAGTCTTCTTACTGATGACATTGCAATCTACATTCTCAGTCTCTCTCAACCCTGCTGACCTTGCATCTAATACTCACCGGATCTACCACTTCACACTAAACACAAATAAACGACTATTGTAATGAATTGGCATCTCAGCCCATTGAACTGAATGGAAAGTCAAGGGATGGACGCAAACCTCATATGATTCAAAGATGCCACTTATCTCTTAAAAAGCAAGCTCTGTAGTGGAGAGACAAGTATGTGTCTTATGCTAATGTAAGTATTATTAACTCATTACACTATGTTATGTACAAAGCCAACATCATTCTCTTTCTTCTCATCTTACAAAAAAACAATAGCAAGACTCACAACCAAACCTACAAACCTTCATTTGGACTCAGGTTTGTTTCATTTCAGGTCCTAGGTCCTGGAAGCAGATTGTTTCTGCTCATATTTCTCAAACTCTATTACCAAATCAAATGAACACAAAACCCTACTCCTCAATATAAAAACCACCGACTTTTAATTTTTCTGAAAGATCATTATTTTGAAAGCTAACATCCATCTGGAATAATTTGCCACTAAATCTCAATACAGAACAAATGATTTTATGTATGGTGTTTTGTAACTGTACTCTCATGTTCCACACCCGCCCCCATAACCCTCCTTACCCACCATCCCGAGTCTCATCCTGTCTGGTTCCTCTATTCTCCTTCTCCCTTAATGTCTAAATCCTGCCATTTTCTGTGGCTCAACTGTTCTTTGTTAATCTGCATAAGCCCTCATATCCCTATTCCTATGTATAAAGTGCTATGCTCTAGCCATTTTAAATTGGTTTAATATGTATGCTCTGCTGCTATGCTGAACAGAAACCCACTGTACACCAGCTGCTTCAAGCTGTGTAGGACAGTGGGAGGATATATCTGCAATTGTCCTTGCTGGCTGATGTAAACCAGTTCCACCAGTATAAAATAAATATTTGATGTGATTGTATTTGCACTTATATCTATTGTATATAAGTGTTTTACTGTGAATGTTTATTATCCAATGCAATTAATAAAACACATACACAAGCCCCTGATAAAATTTGCCAATATACTAAAACTGTAAGAATTATTGAAAAATGGAATGTGATTGAGTGGCCAACATATTAATACTGCCAAAGTAAGACTGTCCCATCTAACTGGGTCTGGAAGACAAACTATCTTATACTCATTTTAATGAAACCGTTTATTATTATTATTATTATTATTATTATTATTATTATTATTATTATTATTATTATTATTATTATTATTATTATTTCAAAAGCTCAAAAACTTGCCAAATAATTTAAATTACAATACGAACAGTGCCAAGTAACTGTATTATACAGTCCCAATAACGCCAATACTAGCAAGACAGCATTGTCATTTTAAATTCTTCTGAAACCTGGAGCTTATAGGATATATATTGCAAAAGCAAATACTGAAATGTTGCAGGTGTCCCCTTAGAACAGACGTTTGCTGTCTAATTGTTCTGTTTTTTTAATGACGTATTATTGACAATGACATGTAACGATTAGCCCTGCCCCGATTCAATAGCCTTTTGGAATCTGAATTTGTGTTCCAGCACTGTGGTCAGCTCCCATGTCCCACATTTCAAACGCGCAGCACAGCAAATGAATCACAGAGCAGTAAGTGGCTATCGACTGCTTTGAACTGACAGATCCCAGCAGGAAGCAGAGCTAGTCAATGGATGAGCCTCGATCCTGAAAATCTTTTACTCATCCAGCATCCCTCCCCTTCCATAATACCTTCTGCTTTTCAGATCTCTGACGGTGAGTGGAGAGTTAAAATACAGAACACACGTAAGCAGGAGCAGCAGCAATCGCTTTCGGTTGGGGGAGGTTGCCTTGCCTGTACGTGCAAACAGCTACACCGGCCGCTTTCAACACCAGGCGTCCTGTTAAATCGCATCCTTGTAGCATTTCTGCAGCTGAATTGAGCTACTTGGGCTTGGCTTTCAATAGCAGGATTTGTTTTTGCTTTTGCGTTACAGTAATTGAAACACTGTCATTGGACTTTCATGGGCTGTTGCATCGCTACTTCTATTGTCTGCCATCTCTGTTAATAACACCAGTTCCATCTGTTTCTGTGCGATTTCTCGTTTTATTTTGGCTCGCCAGCTACTACAGTAAAGCAAAATGTTGGATCCATCGTCCAGCGAAGAGGAATCTGAGGATGTCGTGGAAGAAGAAAGCAAAGAGGTGATGGCACCTCAGGCCGGAGCTCGCCTTTCCCCGAGCCGGACCAGCGAGAGCTCCGGCGGGCTGCAGCCCAGCAGCCGGAGCAGCAGTGTCCGGCCGTCCAGCCCCAGTCCGTCAGTGGTCAGCGAGAAGGAGAAGGAAGAGATGGAGAAATTGCAGAAAGAGGAGGAGGAACGAAAGAAGAAGCTGCAGCTGTACGTCTTTGTGATGAGATGCATTGCCTATCCTTTCAATGCAAAACAGCCAACAGACATGGCGAGGAGGCAGCAAAAGGTAAGGGGAGTTTTAGTAAAGGGTAAACACACCTTTCCGCATACAAAAGACAAGTGCATTCAGCTACTGTTCGGGGAATCGTTTAAATGCATTCAACAGTCAATAATAATAATAATAATAATAATAATAATAATAATAATAATAATAATAATAATAATAATAATAATAATCCACAATAAACATTATCCCCCAGCCCCATTTGTAACAAAACCCGAAACATGTTTTAATTCAAAACATACAGTGGATGAAACAACCCCTGTTCATGATATTAAAAGATCAGAGGTTGACAAACATTTTCGCATGCATTTTAATTTAACAATTGAATAGCAACGTAAAACACCCAAACACAACGTAACTAGTAAAATGACAAATACAATCATTTTAAGAGGAGTAACCTGCAGGTAACACGCACACCAGCATAAGAAGACCGATGGAACAGAAGTGTTTTTGTGTCACAAAGGGGTTAGTTATCTCTTATCTGCCAGAACAGGAGTGTGTACTCAGGTAAAGCAAGCAAAACAAAACAAACAAACACACAAAAAACGTTTATAAATTCCTGTTGTTTATCAGAAATATTTAGCTGTGGTGCTGTCAATAAACTCTCTGGTGTAGTTCGCTTTCATTAAACAGCTGATGTAAGAATTAAGCCAGCATAAAGCAGTGTCATGGCCGTAGTCATTATCAAAGCCGTGTGATTTAAAATGTGGAATTCAAATACACTGCACGGCTACCTACAAACCATATCAAGAACAAATAAAAACAAAAAAACAGTAACAGCAACAACATATTGTAACGAAATGATTTTTTTTCAATTGAACTTTCCTTTGCCATTTGAAATAAAGGCAATCAACGAAGGTGATTATTCCTAGGCATAATTAATTTACAAGGTGAAAACAAGCTCCAGTTTGACACGTTAAGTTACTTGTACCTGTAAACAAAATGCGCAATTGTGGTCATACAGAGTATATATTGTATATTCTTATTTGGCTTTTTGGGGCACGAGGTGGCCTTTTCCAAATCTAAAATCGCCATATTGCGCATTTAAACATAATATTGTGAAGGGGGGAAAGAAGCTTATATTATCCAACATTAATCATATGTCTGAGAAATCAAACGAGTCATTCGAGAGAAGTTGCTGTCTGCAGCGTATTTTTGTTCAGCCGAAATAATCTTAAAATAAAATGAAAGCCCTATGTGCGGCTTTATTGTAATGCACATTCATTCACCTCTGCGCTGTGCAAACGTTCCATAAGGTGGCACTACATCGAATCCAGCGCCTATTGTAATATAGTCGGTCTGAAAAAAAAAGGTTTGCAAAATTGCTCATGGTTCTGTAAACGACGTCTTTACATGATATATTTAAAGGTGCGGAAATCATTAAAGTGATTTTGTAATGTATGCAAATTACTTCTCTGTGTCATTTTTTGTAGGCCCTCTTTTAAAAGATCATTGAACTGCATGCATTCAGAACAGCCTGGTCACAGATGGTGACCAAGTATATAACTAAGCACATGCTAAAATAAACACAATTTGACCACCATATAAGGTTATTTCAACACAATAAAAAAGCGTGCACTGTTCTATTTAACCCATTGAGATGATGATGCTTTTTCGGTTATGCATAGTCATGACGAGGCTCATTGCATAAGACCCATTTTTGCTAATGGGTGTATCATTCTGATTTGTATCATAGTGAATGTAATTTAATACAGTGTGGTACACTCTACCTGTCATTGATAACATGATCTGATAACATCCTATGCTAAACACTTTGAGACGTCCTTAATACGTTTTAATAGTGTTATGGGCAATCTGGGCAAAATCATTCAAGTGATCAAAAATATTACACCTCACATCTGCCCTGCTGAGCTATAATCTAATCACGGTGAACACATCTTGGCTGTTCAGGTCATGTAATGACCAGTGATTGTTCATAACATTTTAAAGATAAAAAATCCCAGATACAATATAGATTTTTTTGTGTGTGTGTGTTGGTGTTTCAGAGGAATCACATTTTAGATCATTTTGACAAGTCTGACTATTCGTTTGAGAGAGCAGCTTCTTGTGAGGCGGCTCACAATTTTCTTACAGTGTTAAATAAAGGGAAATAAAAAAGATGGTTTAATTTTGATTGAGAAAATCATATACTGTACTGTCAACCATGGTGTATAATACCTCGGTGTAAGGTGCGAGCGATGAATAGATTGAATAGATTCATGATAGAGAAGAAACGTACTCTGGGCTTGTCCTTATGGAAAATAGCTATGTACACATACCCACACCCTGCATATATAGAACTGCATACATTTACATCCCCTTCAGTGTACCATAATCAGGCATGTATCATTCTAATAATCCTGTATATACTATGTTTTATATCGGTGTCTATCGTGTTTATTCAATATACTGTTTACTGCTGAAATAAACCATCAGTAGACCCCTAAAGAACATGTTGGATGTAGTATATATTGCCTCCAAATCATACCATGCTTTCTATCGCCTAAGATGGCTGGCAAAGATGGCAGTCAATAAGAGCAGAGATACGACAGACAGTAGGCACCACAGAAATAGCTTTACTATTGCTTTTTTGACTCAGTTCAGGTCAAATCCAATATACATGTTGTTAAAGGTCTAAATATAGTAGTTACTTTATATACAGTGACAGACATGTCTGAACTGTTTAGCGGTACAGCTTAGGTGAAGTAGGCAAGTCTGGTCGGATTCTTCTTAAGTGTATTAGCTATGTCAATGTAGCTGTTGATGTCCAGTCCTACTTACCTACTGTGGGCTCCATAGATACTGTATTAGGACAATATATAATTGACAATATGCCTATAGGTGATAATCTGCTTTTGTTTTAGTTACAAATTCCAATATTATACTGTATACACTACTGTACATTTGGTGTCCAATCACGGTCCTAGAGGGCCATTCGACTCCTGATATAATTACTTAATTCAGGGTCTGGATGGGGGTTTACTTGGTTCAATTAAACAATCTAGGGCAGGGTTGGAACAAAGACCAGGAGCAGAAAGGCTCTGTCCACCCCTGATCTATACACTTGATTGTGTCTAATATGGCTAAACATTCTGTATCAATTGGATATATCCTAATAATGATGTAGTCCTTAACACCTAATATAACATGTGTAATAAATATGACAGCAGGAAAATGACCGATTCAAACAATGAAAGGGAGGTAATAGAGTTGAACACATGACTGCTACATTTAATAGCGGTCAGGGTTAAATGTTTATCAAAGTATGCCTACAAATCATTTGATTGTGTGTTTTTGAGTACTCCAGGCTTAGACAGATGGTATATGATTATATTTCTTGCAATGCAATTTGTTTTATTGCTTTTCTGTAAGCAATCAGGATTTAACAGTGCTGTTTCAGAAACGGAACAGAACTGCTATCCCATCCAAAACCTAGATTTTCTCTTCAACTAGATCTATACTTTAATGTTATGTGTAAAATGCTAACATCGTTAGAGGTTCTTTAAAAAAAGCAAGCGTGGTGTCAAGGACATTTTTCACCAATACTTGCCAATTTTCCGTCTCCTTTATAAATATGTATTTTTCTATTAACAAATACGTGAAACAGGGAAACCAAAGATGCACCTTCACTTATTCACCAGTTGTCAGCACTTTAGCTGTGGAGAGCTCAAATTTCTAAATTATCACAATGTTCAAATACATTTAAGGTTATTTCATGAAGCTCTATCTATAGTTCTATTCTTCTAATCCTGTAGTTATACCCCCTCACTTGGTATTGTGCAGTGCCAATCTGTCAATAATCTATTAGATGCTCCATCAGGATGAATTGTGTAGGATGTGAACTTTAGGTTTCGCTTTGTGCTGGATTTCATAATCCAGGTGCAGGAAGTGGTCTGACATCAATTCCTAATAAAAGGAGACTAAGGACCAAAAATGCGACACACCTGACAAATGAAATGATTGCACTTTTCTCTCTCATTACCATGTATATGGCTTGACAACTAGAATGTATTAAGCCTCTTTTTATTAGCTTCAATGCAAATGAGAAAAGCAAGGGGGGGGGGGGGGGGGGGTTGCTATAAATGTCCTTTTAATTTAACAAGGTCTGTAAAATAATTCAGCCATTGCTATTTGGTAGCCAGTGAAGAAATGATATTATGATATGTTGAGGATAACAGGAACTCATTTATATGGATTTCCATATCTATCTATCTATCTATTATATATATATATATATATATATATATATATATATATATATATATATATATATATATATATATAAGGTGTATATATGTCCATACAGCACATTTTAAACCCAATAAACACCTTTACCACCTGCTATTAATTCATTAAAGAAAAAAAACAGCCAACCTAAATTACTACCAGTGAGTCATAAGTATATTACTGTATTTCCATTCCGTTCATGGTCTAGAGATAACGTGATCACAGTATGATTACACCTGTCAACATTTAGATGATGTGAGATAAAATAGGAAATTATTCATTTATGAGTTTGACCTTTTTTATTTTAGAGAAATACCCTTCAAAAAACAAGGTAAATAAACAACACTACCTTCAATTAGCCTTTGTATTCCCCCTAGTGTAATTAGCATGTAGTTGAGCAGGATTGAGCAGCAGGGCTTTTTAACCAGCATGAGAGTGAGTAAAGCAACATGAGATTGATACCTGAGTGCTGTTTGCCACAACACGATTATATTGGAGGACTATGTATAATGGTTTAGACAAGCATACTATAAGTTTTGAGTGAGGACTGTGTTAGTTTGACCGCTGTAAGATAAAATGGTGACATATTTTATCCAGTTGAGGGACTTTTTTGTTGGTGGGTTTGACGCTGAATTTGTAACGTTGATCCCCACAGTCTAGGAAGTGGAGCATTGGGGGATTAACTGGTAATCACGCTCTCCAGACCTAAATCCTATTATTTGAGGGAACACTTTGTATAGCTTCAACTACGGTAACATCAAGAACATGATCTTTTACAAATGGCTGCACACTCCGTAACAGACCGTGCAAAATCTTACAAAGAGGGCTTCCCACGACATCTCTAAGATGTTAAAGTAGTAGATGCTCGCGGAGCGCATGAGAAAACATAGAAGCAGGAACAAAAAATATACTGTACAGCATCATTCATCAGATTTGTATTTATTAATATACTTTGTGGCGGATAAATGGCAGTTATTTAATTTAAGTAATCTCAGACACACATGAACCTAAGTTACTCTGGTAATAGGAAAGCAAATCACTGTACCACTGATGCATTTAGTGGTTGATCTATTGTGAATTTAAGAGTGTTCCCTCCCCTTTCAGTTCAATATATGCACCAGAATGCATCTACAGATAGATATGATGAGAGATGTAAATCAATTGAGTTTTCTTCCAGCGTGCAGCACAGGTTTTCATCTCTTCGTTCTCTACAGTGACGGTGCTCTCTGTTAGTGTCCTTTGCAGCTGTTATCTTTTGTTTAGAATGGCTAATTCAGGTTTGCATAATTCATGATTACAAGGTGTACACACTTCATGATAAAAGAAGTGATGTTTAATTTATATTGCTTCACACTGGTATCTATAGAGCTCCTAATATATGCACTGAATACCTACTTTAATAAGCCTTGGCATCAACGGCACTGTACTCCAGTGGTCAATGTGTGCTTACAGTGTGTCATTGCTTCACCAGCAGGTGTGTAATACTACTGTGCCCAAAAGACACCAGGACTGGGATAACACCTGTTTTTATTATAAGGATCTTAAGGGCACAGTGACAAAGGCTTGCTGGTTACTTTGTGAGAGTAATATGCATCATTCACAGTCGGGTAACATTACATTTATACTCCCTTAATGTCCTATAGTGTGTTATGCCACCAAACAGCAAATCAAAGGATACAGTACTTGAGTAGCCACGGATTTGCTGATTGGTGGCATACAGTCATCATGCACAGTCTAGTTGTGCACAAACAAGTAAATTACATTTAGATTCCCTTGATGCCCTGTTGTGTGTTATGCCAAAAAGGAACACTAACATATTGTGTATGCTGTATGCTGTCACATATACTAGTCCCCATGGAAATCCACAGTAAAATTTCCTAAAATCTGCAACAAGAAAAGAGTGTGTTCTGCAAAATTCTGCGGCAATGACTTTTTAATGAAAAACAGTGTTAATGAGTGTAAATAAATAAGAAAAAGTAAGTAACAGTTAAATTCTTATTTTTTTTAAATCATATTACTAAAATGGAAAAAAAAAACAGACCAACCATGTTTGCCATATTTTATGGAAATCAAAAACACATACAATATTTAATTAATTAATTAATTAATTAATTTATATTTATATAGCGCCTTTGACCAAGGCGCTTTATAATTATTAAACTAAGCGGTACAATCAAAAGAAATGGCTGAAGGAAGAAGGTACGTTTATTGGGCAAGGGTGAGGAAGTAGAGAGTGGTGCTACTGTGAGAACAGAGGCTAGGGCAGGGTTGGGCAAGCAAGCAGGGTCCTGACCGGGGGTTAGGGGCTAGGGCACGCAGTGGGGTGGGCTAGGGTGAAAAGATGTGTTTTAAGCAGAGAGTTCACTTAAAAAAAAAAAAAAACACTATACATAACACATAACAATTTAAATACAGTTATGGCCAAAGCATATGACTATATTTAATCACATTAGTAATAATAACATTTGCCTAGCAGAATAAGATTGTAGTTGTGCACTGGGATTCAAATTAGCATTGGTACATTTTACAAATGCACTGTTTTACAAATGTGTACTAGGCTTGGAGCATTTTTGTACAAATGTAACAGGGTATTTTTAGAAACATGTGTTGTTCACCAAAATGTTGTAATTTTAAAACATATCCACATCAAGACAGCACATAGAAATAGTTTGGAAGCTGTGACAAGCGTTTGGAAACAGTGACAGGCGACACTGATTGGCTGATAAACTAGCATTTTTGTTTCTTTGACCAAGACCACAATGTGAAAGTGCTACCATCACATACCACAAAACAAACGGGAAAGTACCAATTTAAACAAAAAGAGGATTTTCACAAAAAATGTTGTCATCCCAAGTAATCAGTAATCATATCTAATATAGTTCACCGTCCCCTTCCTTTTTGAGCATTCATGTTACTACACCATGTAGAAAAAACGTGTGTATTCCCATATATAATTAGAATGACATCTTTCAGGACCTGCAGCATGGGGAGTACAAGCCTAATTGTTTTTCTCTGACCTTTCACATAGGAGTAAAAGAACAATGCTTCGCTTAGTAGGGAGCAAATGTTTGAGTTTTCTTTTTTTTTTGCAAAAAACTGAAAATTCCATGGGAGAGAGCAAATTCCGTGATTTTTTCTGCGATCGTGGAATCCTGGAGGGACTAATATACTCTAATAATTACCAGTTGAATGTCACAGACTGATTATGTTAGCAATCTAGACAATTCTAAATGTAATGTCTGAACATATTCTTACAGTGGTATGTCAATTATTATAATTACAACAATCTAAAGAGATTGGTGTTATCTTATTTTAACCATTCTGAGCATATTGAAGACAAATAAATTGTTTATCGAATGCTATTAACTGAAAAAGCACTAGAGATTCACCTAGTAATATAGTTGTTGTATTACTTCATACATTATATGAGGATCATTACTTCATAGACCTTACTGATACACCAGAGGAAAAGATGATACTAGTGGGACCAATCAACAATGGGCCCATTCCCACCCTGGGGATGCAAACAAAGCTATAGAGGCTGCTTGCATTTTCACTGCACGGTGCTTACCAAAAAACACCTTACTGTAAGAAACATTGTGACAATCAATACAATCAACCTTCATAGTTATGTGCATCTTTTTCATATTGATTTTAAAACTGTCTTTCTCTATGTTAAACTTGAAAGTACAGTCTCATACCACACCCACATTGGCATATCATATGAGCTTTACTGCAGTCTGACACCATTCTTCTATATATACTACTCATTATAAGGATTTGATTGCGATGAGGTTCACAGTGTTACCGTGTTGAATGTAAAAGTAACATATCCACTACAATTGTACAGTGAGATAATGTCTATCGTACAATGCAGTATTCGTGTTTGTCAGGTTCATTGAAAATGCATGCATAATCCGCATATTTGTGCTTTGTGCTGGTGTGGGGCTGTGTCTGTGCCTTATCTTAGAGACTGTGAAATCTGCACAGATTTAAGAGCTGCTTTTCAGATTAAAGCAACAAGCCACCAGAACAAATGGCATTACTAAATGAATATACACAGGACAGTGTTGTGCATTTTGATGGATAAGGCATTTTTGATGGATTAGACTTGCTTTTCCCTTTCATTACAGTTTTAATGGATGAGCAAGGACAGCTCTTAATGCGCTACAGTCAGAGAGAATTGTGTTCATGAATTCGGCTGGACATTAAAATTATTTTTTGGCTTCATTAAAAAAAAAAAAAAAAGAATCAAAAGAACTGGTTAAAAAGCCCTCTTACAGTCAACTAGCAGTCCTTCCCATTAAATTAAAACTAAAGACATTCATACCAACAGGAAGTTTTATTTCTGTATTATTACAGAGGAATTACAACAAAAAGATGACAGTCTTTTAAATGATTTAATGCATTACTGACAGTAGATGTATTTTTAAGTGGCTACACATATTATAAGAGTACTTATTTATTTTGCGATGCTCCTTGTTTTACAAATCAAAAATATTATAGTAGTATGGATTATAGATTTTACTATAGTAACTGAATGTGCTTTCAAATACTAATGCATTTCTTTAGGCTCTGACTTGCTCTCACATCCTTAGCTCATTAAATATCACACACAATATCAGACTGCATCTCGAACCTAGAAGACCGAAGAAGAGCCAGTACAGTATGCATCTTTTATTTACATTTTCTTCATGCTTTCCAGTGGATTCTGTATTTTATAATCCATTTCCCTTTGTGGCCTTGCTTAACAGTGAATAAATATTATACAACAGTGGACTAGAATCTGTTTACCTAACCAATGCAGCTGCTGTGCTTTCCACACATAGAGCAGGCGATAATGCAAATGTGAAAAGGGAACCAATAATACCCATAGTGCTGACGTGACATATCAGCATTCAGATAATCACATGCATTGTGAAATGTGCAGTTTGAGGTCTCTGTTTTCTATTATTAATAGACTGCACACCCACAGGAAAACACAGACATAGAACATTAAGTTAAATCCAAATAATATTGTTCTTTTCAATAGGGACCTGTTATTTAAAGTGAATCTCCCTTAGACATTCTGTTAATATTCTGTTAAATGTTATCCTATGTAAATATTGATAGTTTACAGTACTGTACATACACACTGTGTACTGTAGTAAGAGTGAAGCACATAGGCTCTAAACCCTGTCAAATGTCCCTCCTGACCTATAAAGCAGGTCACATGTCTTGATAAGGAAGCAGCCTTTTTAATTAAATTGATAACTGTCCTGGTATATTCAAGTTAATAGCACTCTTATAATTGGGTCAAACGTGAAGTTGCTTGGTAGTGCTTTTTTGAATAGGATGAATGTTGTTATGTAAATGCTGTTCAGATTTAAATATTTCAATGAGCATTAAGGTGGGAATTAATGTAACCTAGCATATACATTGTCAGGATGTGAAATGACTGCGTTAACAGATTCCTCCAGTTATTAAACAAAATGTATGATTAAATGACATACCGGTAATATTGAATGCAAGGTATGTGAATTATTCTGGAGGGATATTTGTGAAGCTGGTTTGGGAAATTTGCGGCAATGAGAGTGACCCTTAGACATGTTTTTTTAACAAATAAATACAGCAAACGTTTGCCTTATTGGTGCACTACCTGTTACACTGCATTTAGGAACCTGGCAACTGGTTCGGTTTGCTTCTGGTAAATAATTGAACACACTGCATAGAGCTGCATGACTTCTTGAAAATGTCTTCAATGAAAAAGACACCAGTTGCATCAAAGACCGGAAATATTTCTGCTAAAGATGTCCAGTACAAGAAAGGGGTATTTCACGTGCTTGTTGTTATTTTTACTTCTGTTTATGTTTTTATTTTGTTTGATAATACGCTGATGGTGAAAATAGAATGTCTTTAAGAGGTGGACAAAAAAGAAAATATTCTACATTTTAGCATTTACAGTTTTCAGGTAAGCATTTCAATATTAAGAAACATTTGTTGTATAAAGAAAACGATCGATTTTGAATATGACAACGCTATATTTTTCTTCTTTAATAAATATTCTGTTTAATTGTGAAATATCTTGAAATACCTATTTTTAAACTGTGAAATGCTGTGAAATAAGCCTTTTTTTACAGCTCTAGCCATTCTATAACAAAAGAATGTAAGGTGATGATTATTATTTAGGTTGATAAAGTGCAGGGGTTTTTTTTTTTCAAAGTGCTGGCTTTAGTTTCACGATTCAATATATAAAACTTATTTCTATTATAATGTTCCATATCTACAACAGGCAAAATAACACTTTTTGTAAAAAAGCCATCATAAAAAAAAGCTTAATTTGGGAAAATGCAGAGAGGTTTGTTATTAAAAATATAGAAAAATGTATGCTTATTATGTAGCTTAGGGACAAATAAAATCATCTCCGATAAAGACTGTGTGTGTGAGAGAGACAGCCTGCAGTTTGACATACTCTCTGTACTCTGTTACAAACTCACTAATCTGGGATTATGTATCCATTTGCTTTTTTTTCATTTGTTATGTAATGTCTGGTGGGAGACCTTCCATAAGGTCATTTGAAGGGTACAGTACCACTGTGGCATTAAGAGCTCAGAATGGAACATGTTTTTGACACCACTGCACTGTGCAAACATAGCTGAGCAGACTGACAGCACCCCATATCCCTGATAAATGGAGACCCGAGAAAGTCAACCAGTTGTAAATTAAATGGTAATTGCTTTTTGCTCCTAAAATGAAATCTCCTTTGAGGCGATTACACATATTAAAACCCTCTACTGAAATGCACTGTTATAAATATAGCCGACACTCCTCAAGCCAAGACTCTCAAGTGGTGAAAGAAAACCTACATTTGTGAGCACTGGGGGAATCACAACCTTTGGATGTGGTCTGTCTTAAAAATTGAGTTTGAAGTTGTTGGAAACTGTTGCCTCTTGTTTATAAAATCAGTTCCACATTACAGACCCTGTCAGTAAATGTAGTCCCCTGTAAATTAATAATTCAAAGCTTGGAATGTGTTCCAGTTTCAACATAAATGGGATCATTCGCTAACTCTTGACCTCAAAGGTTGAATGCAAATGTTTCTTCTCTGACCCAATTATCTGTTGACTCTGTGCAGTATATTGCAGATGGCAGGCTTTATCCTGCACCCCAACAGACCAGTCACAAGGTAACACGTCAGAGCCGATCATTTAACATAGAAAATTGCATTGAATTAGTCACAAGCTTTGGGACTGCCTTAAACTAACACAGCTGCCAACAAAAATTGAATATGAGACTTTTTTGTTGTTCTTGATGTAACTCAAAACCTTATTTACTTAACAATCCACCTCGTAGTGTAGGCAGTCTCTCCTAACATGCTAGAATCAATACAGTACTTCTGTCTTAGCTGAATACAAATTGCACATTAAAGGAGACATTTTGTACTATAAATTATATCAACACATATTGCAAGGTTGTTAGCCAGCCTTCCTTCACAAATACATTGTTCTGAACCAAACAAATAGTTATAGCCGAGACACAAAGCAACCAAGGAAAGTCTAATTAGAATAACTTAACAAACCTTTTTGGGGGGCAGTATTTTGCTGCAGGACAGTATACTGTACAAAATGTCAGTACAGTTGCAATACCGCTCTCCCCATAACCTGCTGAGCTGCTGAAAAAGTTTGTGGCTCTTGACAAAGATGACCCACTCATTTTAAGATTTGTATGAGGGTGGTGGAAAAGTAGGTTGAGCTTGTGTGTGTGTGTGTGTGTGTGTGTTTTTCTCCTCTGAAGCTTTACGTTGGAAGATCAGAGTTGCCATTAGGGGTTGGTTTGGTAGTCCGGTTCAGTAGCTTGGGAGAGGCTCTCCTTGTGGAATTGGTCAAAACAAAAGCAGCATAATGTCAACAGCATTAGGTCAGTGCTGTTAGTAAAGTTATGAAATCGTTTTAGAATTGCAATTTCCCACAAATAAACTGTGTGATTCCAAGGGATGTACTTTCAGAAAAAAAAATCTAAACATTTCAACATCAAGAGCATTGCTTGAGCCAGATCTGCTGACAGTAAATAATCTGTACTAGTTAGTTTTTAGTAATGGTTTGTGTGCGACTTCACCATCCTGTTTGTTCCATATTTATAAGGAGGCGTATGGTTTCCAAGTAGGGTGACCACCATTTCAAAATGCAAAACTTCAACTTTTAGAGTCAGCCATTTCGCATAAACAAAGAAAACACTGAAATTAAAATATTCTATGAATTGTATTTTGTTTGCTGTCGCCAAAGCAGATCAGTGTCAGGCTTTTGGAGGACATTTGATGTGAGTGTTAAAAGTCACATGATAGTGGGACTATGTAGTTTTGTGCCTTAGATTGGCTATCCAATGTGTCAGTCATTCTGGGCCGTGTAAGGCATTGCAAAATGATATGACAGGGGTGGGGCTTTGCTCCAAACAGATATGCTATGGTTTGAATGTGGGCTAAGCTGTAAGGTAAGGAATCGGGACAAGATCCATCCCAAAGTCATTTATTGGGACTTGATCTTTACATTTAGGGACTGTCCAGTCCAATTAGGGATGAGTGGTCACTCTATTTCCAAGTAGGAAAGCATTGTATCCAAAGAGGAAAGCATTCCTGTATTCTCTTCATTTGTATTCCAAGCATTAAAAATCTGCTTACAAAGATAACATCAAAGGGTTTTTTTCTTCACAAATCTAATTATAGCTGCCAACAGTGCGGTTATAGCTCTAGAGAGCAAATCTGAGGTACCCTTTATCCATATTTTTCCGTGTTTACTTGTTGCTGTTTTACTATACTGCAGTTTGCATGCATTGGTTTAGGTGGTATTTAACTCCTTGAATATGCACCTTTTCTTGAAAGAGCATTTTCAAACAGTTGAGCTGAAATCTGTTACACACTGAAGTTCATTAAAACAGGACAGACTATTTATATTCCTTAATAAAGTAGGCCCTGAAGGAAGCCTGGATTTGTAAACTCTGTTTAGCATTGTTATAAACAGTTTTACTAGATTAACTAATTTGAGTTACATATGTGTATTCATTTGCTAAATGAAGAAACTGAAACTGATTGTATGGCTTTTGTGTTTGTTTTGTGGCAGACGTTCAAATCTAGAGATCTTTCCCTCTCAAAATCTCTCTTGAATCACTTTAATTGGTCTCACCGCTCAACTAGTCTTTTCCCTGGTTCGGCCATTTTGTACAACTTCTTATCAAAGACTCTTAAAAGAAGAGCCCAATTTACACATTTTGTAAAAATGGATGTGTACAAATTTGAATTTTGCAAACAGACCAGGTGGTTTTTGGTGTTAAAATTTTCAGTGTGCCTCGGGGATGAGAAAATAGAAATCTGTCACAGATTGGACTGCTTCTCTATATATAACATTGACCTGTCATTCAGGACTCAAATGGAAAAACAACACGCATTCCCAGTACAGAGTGTTGTACTGTACGCTATATCAGGTAATGAATAGTGGACCACCAAACATGACACCAATGCAATTTAGATAAAAGCAGTAAGAGCCTGGATCAATATGAAAAACTGCTAGAGGCAGCTAGAAGACCCCAAAATGTAATTAGAAATAATAACCTTATTTAACACATACTCATATTTTTAATTGGTGTATATTTGGATAGGTTTGTTTTAGTTTTAGTCTGTTGATGTTAAAAAGTGAATACCTATAGTACCGCAATCCACTCGTTCACAATGCAAGACAAAACGTGAAAGGCGTTTTCACTTTCCGCTCTCAGCCATGCATGAATTTGCAGGCTGCAGAGCACTGTCGGATGTGAATTATCCAAATACCGAATGCAGATTAATTGAGTAACAGCTACTGTAAGAAAGATATATATTTGTTTTAAAAAACACCGTTATAAGCACTTCTTTCTTGAACTTGTGGTCCGATGGCACCTGATAGAATTAGTTCCGACCTTTCGATTTAATTTCCATTTTCAGAAAAATCGATATTGCCCCTGCAGCCAACTATGCCTTTAAAAGCAGCAATATCAGGCTTTTTGCTTTAGTTCACATTCTGTCCCATTGTTTTCCTGATTTTAAAGAAAAACACCTTTTAATGATACAAAGACGCCGTTTTGATCAATCTGCAGGCTTACATTAAGAATGTTTTTTTTTTCCTGTTGACCACGACTGATATTGTGACCTCTAAGTTGTTTTTATTGCTTTAGTGATCATGAATGGTTTATGACCCAAATAAGAGCATGCTTCTTTGTTTGTGTTTAATGCAATTTGCATATTTTTAAGATCATAAAATAAATGTACCTTCCGTTGGCTACTGCTGCTGCTTCTGAACACATTTCAGAGTTATGAGTCTGCTTTTAAGTGTTCTACTCTCCACATGAAGTCTCCAGTGGTTACCATCTAGCTGCTTTACCCTCAGCAGATCAGATGATTACAGAGATGTAGCAGCGTGATGCTATAATCACATCACTTGTTTTTTTTTTTTTTTTTTTTTGTAGGATTAGAGTATGCATGTTGATTGTGAATCTGTCTCACTATCAGTTCCAAACCAACCCATCTAAACGTATGACCTCCAGTACAGTTTGAATAGGTCTGCTCATTTTATAACATTCTTTTGTTCTTCCAGAGCCATCCATCACTGTTTAACATCTGCCATCTCTACAATATTATCAGCAGGGCTTTATATGGATAAATCTATTTGTATCCATATAAAGTGGACATTTATAGAAGCAGATATGTTGAGTGTTTCAGATGCTGCATTTTATGTAAAAAGTTGGAGTGTTATCCTGTGGGGAATGATAAGAAGTGTTCTCATGCGTGCCCTTCAGAGGTCATACACATATTCAATACGGTCCCTGAGAGTGGACTGAGTTTCACTGTGCCTGAGAGCAGAATGCTTCATCGATAAATGACAGTCAAGGGCAAACCAAGGAAATACGACACAAGTCCTTTTTTCAGCAGCTTCCAAGCAGCATTGTATAATGCTGAGACATCATTGTGGTGGAATCTAAATGGTGTTTTATAAGAGGATTCATGAATATCCATCCCGCTTAAATACCTGCTCGCTGTTCAGATCAATACACATACCTCACTACCTGTATTCTGTTTTAGGAGTATTGATGTGTAAATCAAATCACATTTTATTCATGCTTGTTTCCCCCTAATATTCCTTTCAGATATTAAGGAATTACAAAAATTCTTGCCATAACGTCCAAGTCATTAAATTACATTGTATATCGGTCATATTGTAAGTAACTATGCAGCAGCAGTTGTGATGCATAGTTCACCCTCTAGTCTCTGTAAGTCACTTTGGATAAAAAGCGTCTGCTAAATGACTTATTAAACAAAAAAAAAAATAGATTTGCATTTGGAAGTGTATTCAAGTTGCTTTATTGGTGAAACAATGGAAAAGAAAGAGAAAACCAAGGAATATTTGTGGTTTTGAAAAAAGTTTGGGAGTAAGTCAGAGAAGAGGACAGTTTGAAGATAATTAAGGAAAACAAAGTGAATTACAGATTCAAAGATAGAAGTAAAAATGATGTCACAATATATAGAACACCATTACATCATATAAGAATAAATCATGGATTTGAATGTAAACAATAACAAGTAGTTGTCATGCCGTCAAAAACCTTTAAATACCTCCAATGTTTTGATTCAAACGAAGGCTCCCTTGAGAAAGATATGTACAACATATCGAAACGTTGGGCAGCTGGCTCTTTGAGCTAAAATATATATATATATATATATATATATATATATATATATATATATATATATATATATATATATATCCTGTTACTGTTATTACTGTTCTAAACACACAAGACCATGTTTATGGGTGCTTTCTGTAATAGTGGACCACTGTTGTATTGGCTGTTGATTGCCTGTCTTTGCTGTAAATGAAAGGTATAAACATTTTCAAGTCTTTAATTTTCACTCTTCACCCAATCATAGTATAGTCGACTTTTTGTATTAAAAGCTTGTCAAGACACAGTTTTCTCCCTGGTTTAAATCACACTTTATTTGGTGAGAGTTCAGTCAACCCTATTTCCAGACTTAGAGTGTGAAACATTGCTACAAGTGTGAGTTCTGGAACACAGGTGGATAGAATAAACATCATTACTTATTGCATACGAGGAGGCTTTGACTTCTGTTATGCTGCGACAGAATCGCCAACTGACCCATTACAGACCTAAAGCTACTGGTACAGAAAACCTATGCTAACCGTGCTTATCTCTGTGAAATAGTACCTAGATTCAGACTGTCAGGCGTGGGCCATGTGTTTTATAATTGAATCTTTGTCTCTGGTAATCTAACTGGGAACAGACACACAAGGAAACAAATGCATGTTATGTGAGTGTGTGTGTGTGTGTGTGTCATTAATAGATTACTGAATCAGCTGATTTTTGGCCTCCATTACTCTACATGGACTGTCGAAAGGTTATTCCAAAGCCATAGCAATGTCTTGAGCATCCATTAGCTTATTTTCATTAGTTAATGACAGTACCAGCAGCCAAAACTGTTGTTAAGTCTTTATTCAAGGGTTTTGCACATTGCTGACACAGCTCAAATGTATTTCAGTCGTAATTAAAATTTAAAGACAATATTTATTGCTGTTTACTAAGAAATGTTCCCTAAGACAAAACCATTAAATACACTGGATTTAAAATTCTGGATGTAGGTAGATGTACTGTGATACATAAGGAGGCTGTGTGGTCTGGTGGTTAAAGAAAAGGGCTTGTAACCAGGAGGTCCCCGATTAAAATCCTGGCTCAGTCACTGACTCACTGTGTGACTTTGAACAAGTCACTTAACCTCCTTGTGCTCCGTCTTTAGGGAGTCGACATAATCAGTACAATTAGTGGATCATAAAAGAAATTCCTAAATATATTTACAAAATATAGCAGTACAGATACATCTGTACCGTTGGTCTATTAATTTTGTGTATTGTTTGCGTATCTTTTGGCAAACTGAGTTAATTAATAACAATAACTAATAACAACTGCCTTTCATTGCGTGTGACGTCAGTAGCACGGCTCGGCTCTGCAGTGGAAAAACAACCCAGGATCTCCTTAACCGCACCGAGGGCTCGGTTGTACAGAGGAGAAAATGCACAAGAGACAGAAAGCTGCAGTTTAAGCGCATATTTGCACTTTTAAACATCAGGCAAACAAAACACAGGAACAAATAAACAAGGCACAGGGGCCACAGTAAAAGGTTTAAACCAAAAAAATACGATCAGGCAGGGTAGTCTACTTCATTTTATAGTACAGTTTACACACACCCAAACTCCCTCTTTCCAAACAAAGGATTTCTCCCTGCTTTTATACAGGTGTCCATCCTCTCATTAGCACTCAGTTGCCTAATTGGCCACACCTGTGATTTTTGGCAGGGACAGATTTAACCCCATCCCTGCCAACCTTACATTCCCCCGCACACACGTGTCCCTTTTCCATGAATTATTTTGATACCATCATTTTTCAACTGAAAAGTTTCTGATTGGGACCATGTCCAGCAGCATGTAGCTGAAACCCTAACTAGGATCTGTGCTCAGGAATTAGTAACCAGTGTAACCTATATAAAACAATACAACAATATTTCAGGATTTAAACACTGAGGCATATTTATAGCTAAATGCAACAAGATTTCTATTACACTGGGAAAAATTATGCTGTGACTTCTATTTTTAAATGTGCAGTGTTGGAATAAGTTAAAGTGCATATTTAAAATGAAAAATGAAAACCAGTGAATCACTATACTGTCAAATATCCGAATAAGATAGCAGAGATGAAGGAAGGACACGTGGGGCACTGAAATGAATATCCAGATGGCTAGAGACTCTCAAAGGCGATAGGTTTCACTGTACTTTTCCACTCCCCAACAACATTCAAGTCTAAGACAAAGGACTGTAAGGAGCTGCGCCACAACAGTCATTTTTCAATCAGTTATTCCTAGATCTTATTTTCAAAGCTAACCTAATCAAGATAGCAAAGCAGCAACGCATAATACAGTTTATTCAAACTACAGTTTATTCATAGTACTAACACAGTATAAAATTGAATTATAATTTGAATATAAAATAAAATGTGGTACTGTTAGGTTAGATTTTACATTCAGACTTCACCCAATGGCTGATTATACTATTATATTGTTCCAGCTTTATTTCTGTTAGATTAGTTCGGAGCATATCCTGAAACCACTATGTTCACAAATTGCATCCAATGTAAGTGCCTTCGGTCTGTGAGTGAGACTTGTCTATTTACCACAGTGATGAGTATGCTCATTTTGTAACATGGTTTCCATGAAAGCCTAACAGCTGAATAGTGTATAGATGTACCATTACTAAAAAAACCGAAACGTACCATATGTCCACCGACATACAAATTGAGTGGAATGGCCCAGAAGCCCAGTGAATAGCTGAAAAATGGTTGAGGTAATAATGGTTGTGAAACTCAACTGTGCATGTCAGTCTCCCAGTGTTGTACATTGTGTGTGTTCTTTTAGGTGAAGCGACTATGGGATATTAATGTACCAGTTTTTGCAACATACTGTAACATATATTAGTATTATCTTGAAAGTATAAAATAACTTACTTCAATCAATAAGCATGCTGTAAACTCGGGTCAGTAGTAATCTAATCTCACAAAAGCTTTTAGGACCTGGGGATATCAATCATTAGTCTAACATGATCATACCAGATGTGATGCCTGGGTGTAATTCATTTATCTTTTTTCTCTTCAGTTTCCCTCCAATAATAATTAGACTTCAGGTACCTTTAACTGTATAATGTGATTGTTCATAGAAATGTGTAAAATGTTCTTTTTACAAAGAGTCGCTTTTTTGTGTATGCTTCTGTTTGGTACTTCATTTTCATGTCAATTGAATTTTAAATGAAAACAGGTAAAATGGAGTTGCTTCTTTTACACTGCTACAGCATGTCATGTTTACAAGCCAGGTCTTTGTGAAAACAGACAGTAGATAATGATTCTTTAGATGTTACTGACGGCGCTGGCCTTTCGTTTCAATCTGCTGTGGCTTTTGGAAATCATAGTACCACAAATTTGAATAATTAAACACAGGTCTGTTTTCCATTCAAAGTGATTAGTTTTAATAGAATAATATTGCAATATCCACAAAGTGTCTGCATCACCTTTCTGGGCAGAGGACCATGTCCAGCAGCATGTAGCTGAAACCCTAACTAGGATCTGTGCTCAGGAATTAGTAACCAGTGTAATTGTAACCAGTGTAATTAAGCTGCAGTAACCAGTGTAATTAAGCTGCAGTGTAATTAAAATGGCGTATAGTAAGTGTGTGTGTGTGTATATATATTCACACTATATATATTCATGTTATCTGCATATCTCCATTTCATGTACTTTATATAACCCTTACTTTATTCAGTTTTAACTATTGCACCAATTATTGCACATATATATATATATATATATATATATATATATATATATATATATATATATATATATATATATATATATACTGTATATCCTCTCTGTTACCAGAAAGAAAAAAAAACGAATTACTTACTTATGCTTTCAACATAATGTTATAGCCTTCTGTATTTTTCATTAATCAGCTAAGCAATATAAATGATTAGTTTCCATTATGTTACGTCTCAGATGAACAGCATATACTTGTGTCGTTTAAAAAAATTTTTTGGAAACGTTCCTTTTGTAGTAAAGTCAATAAATGTCAGAGCAGTCAGCAGTGATGCTTACGTTTACAAAACAACCCTCCTACTATTCTCTAGGTGGCCACATTTACTTTTCTCATCACTCGGTATCATATTATGTTATTATATTGTTTAATTTCATATTCCTTTACAACACAGAGCAGCAAGCTAAATATGGCCAGAGGCAGATATACGCAACAAAATACTCTGGAGGCTGGCACAGAAGAACTCAATGCCATTTGTCTATATATACGACCTGATAAAGCCAGCCTGAATTACCTGTGTATTTTTTAATTTACTCCCCTCTAAACGCCAAATGTTCTATGTTAAATTTTAATGTAACTAAAATCTATAATTTGATATTCCACTTAGTCGTGCAAGGACAGGACACAATATGTATTTATTTTTATTTCTTGCCTTCGCATGTACAAGCAAGTGGAGAGAAGTATTTACAATAGGACATTCAGTATCATAATACACAAACCAGCACAATACACACAATATAAATAAAAAACTGGTACATATATGTGCTAGGTTTGTTATAAATTGCCTAATGCACCTCATACTGTGTGATTATACCAAGATTCCGATTGTTCCAAGATGAAGCAGCTGATAACAGAAAGAGGTTTTACCCTGACCAGAAAATGACTGAGATTTAAACAGGGACACCTACTACACATTACTAGTCCCAAAAGACCCTTAAGAAACAGATGAAATGTCTGGTGTTCGAACCCAAAGGTGCTTCTCATCACGCCGCACACATCTCAGCAAGTAATTTACAGAAAAATGAATTCAATTATTTTTCTTCATTTACCTTTTTTTTTTTTCAGATAAGCAAGCAACAACTTCAGACAGTGAAAGATCGATTTCAGGCCTTCCTCAACGGTGAGACTCAGATTGTGGCTGATGAGGCTTTTATTAATGCTGTCCAAAGCTATTATGAGGTAAGTTTGTTCTTTTCCCAGTAACAGTGTTACATTATTGTATTATAAAAAAGAATAAGCTTAGTATTGTTAGTGGGTTACTTGATTGTTGGGCCTTATTGTATACAACGATAGACAATTACTCTCAGGCCATTTTTAAGGGATCCAACATTTTCAAAATATAAGTATTCTATGATGTTATTATTCAGTAATTCTTGTTAAATAATGTGCTTTCAACATAGTAAATTATTAGTATTAAGCAAGGTCTGGCTTTCATATAGAGTATTATTACCTAAGAAATATGCGCTACAGTATATTGCTGTTCTCATTCCCGTATTTGTTACAATAACCATGTTGACAAACAAGACCTAAATTTGTGTAATTGCATTAGCATACAAATTTGAGTAATAAACATTCACGTTCTAACGTCTTTCTCTTGGGAGTTGTTTTGGAAGGTTTGTTGGTAAACAAGAATGTTAAGTAATGTTTTAGCTGCCATGGTTCACCTTAGGCCTCTAGAATTGTAAATATGCCATTTAAAACGTAGCAATACAACACTGCCAGCTGTTTGTTTTAAGGTAGGGAAGATTCTACTTGTTGCAGCTGTAATGGAGGATGGGAAGGGTCAAAGGCAAATTATAAATCATGTTTATTGGTAATCCGCATCTAAGTTTATTGGCCTTTATCCCGCTGTTACACTATTATAGGTGCACAAAATGTAAAGCTGGTTATTTGAAGTTCAAAGTGGGATCCTATACCAAAATACACTTTACAATAAATCTAATGGACCTTTTTTTCTTTTTTTTTATTCTTGTGTAGAGGCATGTTTTCAAAGTGGAATAAAATCATTTTAATGGTATAGTTTAATCACTCCATCCTGCAACTAGTTATTTCTTACTAGATTTATACAGTTACAGACATATTCTTCCTCTCAGAAACAGGCTTTGCCATTACAGTAACTGACATATCATTGTGAACATTTACCTAGCAGGTTATGTCCTCTGCATTATGCATATTGCCTAATGATATACAGAGGTTGTAAAAGACAATGTAGCACTGCGCTATATTGAATGGATTAGTTAGAAACCCCACACCTCAACAGTTGACCACCCTCCTGTGAGCACAATAAACCTGTGAACGAGCTGTCTGTTACAGGCATGTATCTCATCATGCCAAATAATATTACTATACTGTAAACTACTGTACTGTAGACTATGCTGAATGTACAAGGCATATATTAATTGGTCTGTTTGCACTTATAAGAGGTAAAGCAGCAGAAAGTCTGCCAAAACCTCGTCCGTCAGGATCATTAGAAAGAAAGTGGTTTGAAGACATGATAGACTTCAAATTGAAAAGAAATAAAAATCAATTAAAACAGAGCGCTATGTTGCAATTGTTAAAAAGAAAATTTGTGGTACAAAATAACTAGACCGCTTCAGCCAAGCTTGGAAATCTGAAATTAATTGTTTTCTTATTTCCGCGAAACCCTTCTTGATTTAAACAGGGTTTTAGGTGATTTTCATTTAAAAGCTATTCGAAAGAAAGATATTGACGCAATGATCAACTCAGTATAAAAAAATGTATCTTTGATGTATCTCTGATATCTAAAATCCAGTCAAGCCACAGGCAGTTTCTGTATATTACTATGTAAAAAAAACGACTGAACAATTTCAATATGAAGAATGTTTGCACAATCAGTCTACATTTTAGACATGGGAAATTCATGTTGTATTTACCAATAAGAATATAGAAGGATAGGATACATTTCTAAAACAGTGAATGGTTTTTTTCTTTTTCTTTCTCATTGCAGGTGTTTATCAAGAGTGATCGTGTTTCTCGGATGGTGCAAAGTGGGGGCTGCTCCGCCAACGATTCCAGGGAAGTGTTCAAGAAACACATTGAGAAGAGGGTCCGCAGCCTGCCAGAGATCGACGGCCTCAGCAAGGAGACTGTCCTGAGCTCCTGGATGGCCAAGTTTGATGCAATTTATCGCGGGGAGGAGGACCCTCGCAAACAGCAAGCCAGAATGACAGCCAGCGCTGCCTCCGAGCTGATCCTGAGCAAAGAGCAGCTGTACGAGATGTTCCAGCAGATCCTGGGAATCAAGAAGTTTGAGCATCAACTGCTGTACAATGCGTGTCAGGTAAGAACATCACCCAAACAGTGTTTTTTTTATAAATTTGTCCTGTAAGTATTACAGCTATGGCAAGATTTTTGCATCACCCTATAGAATTAACTAATTTTGCTTCATAAAAGTGGAATGAAACCTGCTGAATAATGTTACATTAACATATTGAACTACATACCGCTTGTAGTTTTCCATATACTTAACAAAGAAATTGACAGAAATTGAAAAATCTCACATTTCAAAATTAAATACTGTACTACTGTTGTAGCTTCCAGTAGACTTTTGCGATATGATTTCGTAGGAGGCGTTGTGGTCCGGTGGTTAAAGAAAAGGGCATGTAACCAGGAGGTCCCTTAGTTCAAATCCTGGCTCACTCACTGACTCACTGTGTGACCTTGAGCAAGTCGCTTAACCTCCTTGTGCTCCGTCTTTCGGGTGAGATGTTGTTGTAAGTGACTCCGCAGCTGATGCGTAGTTCACACACCCTAGTCTCTGTACGTCACCTTGGATAAAGGTGTCTGCTAAATAAACAAATAATAACGGTTTCTTGGATTACATGATGTTAAATAAAAGATCTAAATTATGTTCATACATATTTTTTTTATTATTATGTCTCAATCCTAAAATGATAGGTGATGCAAAACTTTTTGGCCATAGCTGAAGATACATGTTCTATCACTTATAGACTATTTTCTAAAATGATGGTAGAAAATCAATATGGTACAAAAAAAAGAGTATTTTTAATAATGAAAACAGCAGTGTGTGGGCATTTAGGACTGTAACAGGACATTTGCCAAGCCACTTTCTACTTGGATTTGATTGTAACTTCTCAGATAACAGATTGTCAGGTACTGTACTATCCACCCAGAATGCAAAGAGCCCCATTGATATATTCTTCAAGGCCCTTGTGTATGATTGAAATGCAGGGCACAACAGCAGTCTGAGCTGAAAGACATTAGGTTTTCTCATCATTTAATACATTAACAAACGCAATCCCTCCACTTTCAAGCACATGCCCTTGGTGACCCTTGAATTGTTGAAAATTACTTAATGCCTCCTACAATATTAAGCACTTATGAGCTTAACATATTAACATAACCAAATCTGAAAGTGCTCTGTGAACAAAGAATACATATATAACAAAATAGTGTCTGTTATTTTAGGAGAAAATAATGTACAACAAAAGCATTTCTGTGCTCCATTAGGATATAATTTATACAGTATAGTGTCACATTGTATTAACGAGATGGTTAACGTGTACAGTAGTCTAGATTATCTTCTTGTGTCTGTAGAGCTAAATTACAGTTGGTTTAGATTGTGAGTTTCTTTTTGTTTGTCAGAGCTGGCTTATGCTTTAGAGAATTCTTCATTTGAAATCCTGATAATATAGTTACAGACACAATTCGGTTTTTTTTGTGTTTGATGGCCTGATTTAAAAAATGGCTCTTGTCCTAAGAGAACAAGATCCCATCTGAATATGCTGCCTGTTTCTGAACACAATAGCTATTCCTCTTGGCTTTGAAGTTTGATCACCCAGTTTCAGCCTGTTATCAGCAAAGACAGTAAGGTTCAAATTTGCATACTGACATTCTTTATTTGAAGTCATTCTCAGGAAACTTTAATGTATGATTGTTGAGAGGCACTGCAGTTGGATGATCTACTTAACAAAGGAATGTTTGTAAGTGGATTTACAAAGTGGGTTTTAACACATTTTTACACAAAATCTTAATTTCAATAGTTGTATGGTTGAAATGGTGCTTATCCTTACAGTTTTTATTACTGTTATTTTTTTCTTTCCCATAATCCTGTCAAGACAATTAAACAATTCTTTTCACAATGGTATTTTTAATGGAATTGGGTATAATATATGTAAAGTATATTTCTATACCCACGATCATGAAATGTAAAGGGGCAAATGGTACTTTTGAATGCATTCATGCCAATGTCATTAACAGACTTCAAAGGTGAATACCTTTGATTGCTGTTTCTCTTTATAATTACTTTTTTTTTACAGCAGAAAGAAAGAAAAATGTTTTTTAGACTACTGCATGTCCCACACTGAAAGCCTGAAAGCAAATATGAGTATAATTTGAGTACTGTTTCACTACAAAATAGTTATTTTATTGCGGGCATTCATGTTCTACTACATCCAGCACACTGGACATTTAATTTGGTAGTATCTTTAGTATCTTTTTTTATTTTTATTTATTATTATTTTATTATATTTTTCATGTTGCATGAAAATAAAATGAAACACTGATAGATTCAATTGAGTGTTGACTAAATGTAACAAATCCTGAAGGACACATCTCTCTCTCTCTCGCTCTCTCTAGGGTTTACCACTTGATTAAGTTGATTAATCTGTAGCTTAGTGGTATTAACATTTGGCTCTTTGTCAGATTTAACATGTGTTAAATGAAGTTATCAACCAGGTCGGATCGAGGTCCTGGATTGGAATGGCCTGATAGTCATGCTTGAGTTTGTTTTATTTGTATTATTACTGTTTGCAAAGCAGTAACTGTGTCCGCACCCAGCTGTTTACACTAGGCTTGCTCAGCAAACTCTACCCTTAAAAAACAAAGCAACCCTGGTTTGTTTGGAGCAGGTATGGGAATATTCTCCTTAACATAAGACATATTTCTGTTGCATATATATATATATATATATATATATATATATATATATATATATATATATATATATATATATATAATTCTTAGCTTAAATGGAAAAACACTACAACAACCTATGAGTTATAGGTGATTTTACAGGCTCATTTCCAATTAGACAAAATGTATGATAACTGGATCATCACCTGCGAAATTGACCATTTGTGTGACAATTGGTAAAAAAACAGCATCATTATTATTTGTTTATTTAGCAGACACCTTTATCCAAGGCAACTTATAGAGAATAGGGTGTGTGAACTATGCATCAGCTGCAGAGTCACTTCCAACAACGTCTCACCCAAAAGACGGAGCACAAGGAGGTTCTTCACATGATGAGTCAGTGGCCTAAACAGATATTTTAAGTTGGGGGGAACTGCACTTTGCACAAAATGTCAGAAGCTAAGAGACAATCCTGTTCTTCAGTAATGCTAGAATTCACCATACGATTGTTGGCTGTTTTTGCTTACTCGATATTGTAATCAATATTCACATAATTCAATTTGAAGTGACTTTGATGTTGTTCCATCAAGGAAAGTAAATTCAATTTTGCATAATAATGTACCCTCCAGGGACGGCTGATCAATAAGTCTTCAAATCAGACTAATACTACTGAGTAGGAGTTGGACACATCTGAGAAACAGCCAAGTCAATTCCTTAACAATATTTATTTTTGGATCGCACCTTCCAACTGCACTGCAGTTGCCGAGCGTATAGAGTAAATCACAAATCACAGAATTAAAGGGAAAAAAAAGCTGTTTGATTTTCTGTTATCACAGTTCAGGGCTTGAGGTGACCGTCTGTTTAATTTAATAGGTAAAAATCAAAGATGTGGAAGTGAGGTGCATGCCCATCGTTTTTACTTTTTACATATAAAAATCTATTTAGTCTGCTTAGACTTTGCTCCTCCTTGTGACGTTCAGCATGTTTGTGTTTTGGTATATAACTCCATTTTGTTATAGTAAAAAAAAAAGAAAATTAGCAAACGTCATTACAATGCCCTTTTAAAATATAAATGACGCTTGTTGTGGAGTAAGCAGAGCTGCCAGTGGGCTGGTGGATTACTTAATTGGTACATTACTGCTCTTAGGTCGAAGTGTGGTTTATCCCTGCTTGAATGCATTGATGTTTTTCATGTTAGTCAGCTTGTCTCTGGTGTAACCAGCCAGGCTCCTTTTCTCATCCTCACAGCACCACATCCTGGTCTCCTGTGTGCACTGTTGGATCATGGGTAATTACCAATGGGTTACTGCTGCTTGTTCTTCCTGAATATATCATGGTTTGCTGAATTGGTCATAATGATGAGCAGGGATTCAGTTGGCAGCACCCTAAAGAAACATCCTTACAGCCAGCTATAGTCATAACTATATATTGTCCACTTTTGTTCTTAAAAGGAATTATCTGTGACTCTTAAGTGTTTGATGATTAAACCAAAAAGGTTCCACAGTTACTGGGTAGTACTAGTTAATGTAATGCCCTGCTGACCCGAGGGTAGAATAAGGTCATAGGACAGGAGCTTTTATAAAAAATACTTGTGCAGGGATTAAGATGCTGAGTTACTACAACGTGAATAAATTCAAGAAGTCACAATTCTGTGCAGGAAACAAAACGGAGTCCATTGCATTTTTTCTGGATGCCTGATTACACCTGTTCAGAAATTGCAACATATGTGTAACATTAAACTAAGTCAGTGAGACAATCCCCCCCCCCAAAAGATAATACATATGGTCTGCTTCCCATACAATAGGTTAGAAAGAACTTAATTTCATCTCTTTCAGTGAGAGGAATTTTCTTTGTGTTTAGTTTTCATTGTTCACCTGAAGAGACTTTTGTGGTTTAGATAAGGGTTTTTCAACCTTTTTTTAAACTGTACCCTTTCTGTTGGGAGGTTTTAGCTAAAGTACCCATTACAATATTTGCTCACTGAATGGTACCAAAGTTGCAAAGACTAATCACAATAATCTGATTAGCAGATTTTTCCATTTTATTTTATATTTCATTTTTCATAACACCCTGGGACTGACAAACTGCTGGTTTAAAACACAATACCAAACAGTAGTCTTTCTATTCGGTAAAGTAATTATACATAATACAACATAGTCTGCACTGCAAATGTTTATCACGTTACCATTTACTTACCACCTCAGCGTAAGTATGTGTGCCATTTAAAATGTTTACATCAAAAACATAACCTCACGATAAAACTATAAACACCTAACAATTATACTTTTTTTTAGTATTATTAAAGCCAGCATAATTATCCAAAGGGACTCTATAACTTTCTGTCGCTTTGCACTTTCTATAGACTCTTGTGTTTTCTTACTTTGTTTTTGCTATGCAGTAAGAGATGCATCCATTTCAAATACCGACAACATAATCAACCAGCCGCTATTGCTGTTACTTAAAATGCAGCCGCGGTAATAAATAAAACAAAAACCGTCAACGCCTACTATTTATTTACCGGAGCATTTATACTTCTAAAAAAACACAGAAACATTGTTGCTTCACTGATACTACAAGTTGAAAACAGCAAAATCATGAGCAGCACAGAGCGCTCGCTTGCTTCCCCTACATAAATCCAGCAATCGAAATCACGCATGCGTACAGGAGGAAAATGTGGGCGTGATAGATTTTGTGTATTTGTTTTCATCTGCGGTTCACTTTGAGCTGCTAAACAAAGTTTAAATAATTATACACAGTGCTTTAGAGAATATATAATACCGTTAAAAAGTTATTATTTTCTTTTACTTTCATTTTTATTTGTGTATTTCTGAGGGCGTACACCCCTATGACCTTTAGAAGTACCCCGAGCGGTACGCGTTGAAAAACGCTGGTCTATTATACAATACATGTTTAAAAATAAAAATCCAGTTGTATTTTTTGAAATATGCATGAACAGTATGAGAAACAGTGTAGGTTGGTTTTTTAAAATATTATTTAAAAAATAGAGGGACTTTGTTTGTAAACATCTTGTTAACTTTTCCCCTCATACAGTACTATGATATAAATTTGATCTAAACAGAGTAAATAAAGATGTTCCTGCTAAGCAATGGCCTTTAGAACAACAGCTACTTCAATAAACACAGGGTGCAGGAACCAGAAGATGGGCTGATTGTTAAAGGGAAATACAGTGACAAATACAGTAACAAGGGTTTGAACTCATTGTGTAGCATTTCTCAAGGGAGCAATCTTGTAAAGTATTTCATGACAAGGTGTGCAGCTCTCTCTCTCTCTCTCTCTCTCTCTCTCTCTCTCTCTCTCTCTCTCATGCCGCTACCAGATGGCTGGACTCTGCCTCTGAATGAAGGCTCCTGGGCTGTAAGCAGCTGAGACTGAACCTATCAGACAGTGCAATGCTGAGCTAAAAATAGAACAGCAGCAGATTGCTATAAGTATTTGGAAGGTGTAGCTCTGCAGTGTAGTACTGTACATTTCTCTCAGTTTGATCAGCGACATTTTTGTTATCCCGTTGTTGTATAGCAACTGGGCAGCATCAAGAAGCTTCTTCCATAGGGAGTTGTGTCTTTGAGACTCCTCATGGAGCTGGGAGGAGTGGAGACCAACCCTCTTTAAACTGACAATCTGCCAATGAAGGGCGGGTAGTTCATTGGCCTTAAGAACATGCAGTTCTGCATTCAGTTTTTCAGCAGAACTAACACTACATGTCTATATATTTCAAAGATGACAGAATAAGAGATGCTCCAAAATAATTGTTTAGAATTGATACATGATTCTAATAATAGGATCATTATTTTTAGTACTTGGTGCCACATTGTGGTGGAATACCGTAACAGAGCTGCCATTTTTAAAAAAGATTTCAGGGTTAGGGAAATGCAGCTTTGTATGTTTCTACTGTCAGACTTTACAAATACAGTACAAGAAATCCTGTCCATGCCCTAAAGTAATCGCTGTCCTTGCCTTAAAGATGTCCTGCAAGGTTTTCCTTCCACCTAGCTGTGCTACAAAGCCCAATGGATTAGGTAATGCCTTTTCCGAAGTAATTACAATGATCTGTCTTGCCGCCCATAGCTGGTTCTGTTTGCCACTTCTGCCATCTGTATTCCTCATCAGTGACTTGTGCGACCTGTATGTGATATATTTAATATTACCAAATGCTTCTTTGTCAAGTACAGTACATTTTCTTTGACACTAAGGAAACCTGACATGTTAATTTTATCGAGATCCATTCTTTCACTGGCACAGCTGTCTGTATCAACCTCTGCTGAACGAGTCACTCATTTAAATTGTTAGTGATGTGAATTACTTTGTTGCCTCTCTAGGTCCCAATCTTTTGAACTCAATTTGCATTCAATTTAAGGGAATTCCTGGCATCGTCTGCAAGTGAACATAATGCATTTTTCATCGTGCCTCGATCAGCCTTGCTGAATACATTGTACTGTATGTGCTACACTTATTTAAAAAAAAAAGTTATTTGGCCATTTTCAAAAGATGCTAAAAACACACCACTATTCAATCTTGGTCTTATCTCAAGCAGTCCACTGAAGCTAAATTGAGACCATCAGATTTCACTTGTCGCACCCTCTGGATTTGAAAGAGGCTAATATGAATCACATGTGCCTTGAAGCGTTTTAATGAAGCAATAGCTGCTTCTTCAAAAACAAAACAAAATAAAAACTACAGTATAGTTTTTGTTCACTACTCAAATGTAATTTCTTTCAGCACTATCAGAAAGACAACACAAACATCACACAACGTCTGTTTCAAACGGCCTGGGTCTGGTTAATTTTGTTTGAAACAATGTATCAATTTACATGCTGTTCAGTTATCTGCGAGCAAATGGACTGAGTTTGTTTAGAGGCGAGCTGAAGTTATTGTTTTATTTTTATTGTTTTTTGGTCCTTTTCCATTTTTTTTCAGGATGAATTTGTTTCTGTTCACAATGCAGATTGCAAGTGCACTATGTTCATTTATAGACTGTGAACCGGATGGTTACAATATCCTGCAATGCATTTCGGTATCTTGAAAAAGGGCAGCTATTGATGTTATATTACTCCGGTTTTTAATAGCATGTTTTAGATTTTGACATATTGCTGTGGAAGAAAGCATGGGAACTGGGGAACAAATCTAATTTAAGGAATACATTTGTTGAAGGCCTACAATAGGATATTAGAGTTGTGCAGCATTCCATTACACAAAACTTCACTGTTCCCCTTCTGTAGGCATTAAACAAATTAATTTGAGAAAAGACTTCATATATTTTACTATTTTGAGTTGTCCAGTCAGGATTGGATGTTGGTGTCTGATAAAATGTCTCTCAGAGCTGTCCACCATACAATGTTTTGTCTCATGCCTGCTATTTTCAACTTTGGACCTGACCATTGCAGTCCTTTGTGCCACAGAGAGTTGAGAAAAGAACATTTAATATGGATAGGCAACAGGCATTGTTTGGTCAGCTTCAGCACTTGAACTAAAAATGTTCTTTTAACTTGACCTGACCATTGCCTTTATAGAAAGAAGGCCCCCGTTTTGTGTTATTATTTTTAGATACTATCTACAGGAACTGTAGCCTTAAATTCCGTGAACTGTGAAATAGGTTTTCAATTATTAAAGAAAGAACCATCAGCCTGACAAAGCCTTTGATTCCCCAGTGTCGCCTTAAATAGCTCAGTGTTCTTCGGTTAGACTGTTTGTTTTTTTGCTGCAGGTTATTGAGTTCATTTGATATTAAGGAGGCTTGCTGGTATGGCAGAAAATAATCAATACAGTGTATCTAGTGTGCTGAGAGAGTGGTATTGGATGCGTTATGCTGTAATGACTGAGGTACAAGTCGAACTGATCCGAAAGGCAAGTCTTTTCTCATTGATGAAATAAAAAGATAAAAACCTATTAGCAAGTCCAGGGAACTAGCAACAGATTTTTTTTTTTTTTAAATGTTAAGTAGAAGTATATGCTTATATGATACAACGATGAAATCAATCAAACCCAAAGGGAGTTTAAGACGATTCTTACATTTTATTTTTCTACTCCTCAACTTCATTTAAACCTTAAGCAATTCAGGTTATTAGAGGGAGTGGCTGTTCAGTCACAATATTAATGCTGCCACGAAATAAATGGATGCAGAGGGCACGCATTTGGGTTCCTAGCCCATAGCACTTTCCTGTGTCAGATGCTGTAAATGACTTGCATGCGCCAACTTTGAGATTAATTATTAATATAAGAACGCGTGTGAATATTTCAGTACTTTATTACTCTGTGGGAGAATGTAGGACAACAGCTGTGTTGGGAGTTACACTAACAGTTGTTGCAATCCTTTGTTCCGAAACTCGGCCCAATTAAACATCATCAGTTTTTATCCTGATTTTGATCTATTTTCAAAGCAAAAGATGAAATATTGTAACGCCAACAGAAGTTAAATATTACATGTCTTCTTGATAAATGAAAAAAAAATGTTGAAGGCCACAGAGGTCTTTTACCTTTGATGAACAGCATTTTACAAGAAAGCGCGATGATGTATCGAGGAGCTAGTATGCTGCCATTTGTTTTTGTAGACTCATAAAGCCTGCTCAAGGGATCATTTAACAGTGTTCTTTATTGTTTTTTTATTTTCAGGCTGTTTTACATGCAAAATGCCTACACCCATCAGAGTGGTCTGTACGAGATAGATAATCCGTCTGTCCAGTTTTTTTTTCACACGTTTAACTGTAATCATCATCATCATCATCATCATCAAGGAATAACATCTTTCTGATTCTGAACATCATGTCTGTGCAGTAATAAAGACTGCAGTCACTTGGTGCAGAATGTTGGGAGGCTTTGCAAATAAGACTAAATCTTTCTGAATCTTTATCACAGCGCTGTGATTTATAGAAAATCCTGCAAAGAGAAGTGGCAACTGGAGCATATTAGTTCCCCGGCAGGCAATTTGGTTTCTTGAGTCAGTTGTGTATTAAAGGTATCCTTTCAACTGAGATCAATGAACTACTTTGTCTTACCTGTTTTTTGCATACTGCATATTTATGTATCTGGTGTCCATACAGTAACTCCGCAGAAGGCTTTAAAATGATCAGCAATCCAGTTTTCAAGAAACTACCACCTTCTGAAAGTCATTGATATTCTGAAAGTCAACAGGGGTTGCCAGGATCAGCTCCCAGCTTGACAAGTGGTGATAGGGGGTTAACACGCTGTCTTATATACAAGATGGTCAGTGATTTTCATTGGCTAGTTCACGGTGGGCTACTTTGTCACTGTGGGATTGCTCCATTTTACAGCAAATGTTCTGTTGATGAACATCCCCTTTCTCATACTGAATCAGAATATGGGGATATAATACGGGGATCTGACATAGGTCAACATCTTTACATATATGTTTACCAGGACAGTTTTATACTGACAGCTCTAATCTTAAATTAGAAAAAAATATAAGAAAAATGTGAAAACTGCACTGAATTACTGTACAAGCACGACATTCTGTTTCAGAATTATGATGATAAACCACACATGAGATAAAAAAAATATAGAATACTGTACAATATGCATTTTATATCTGTTTCTACAAAGAGTTAACACTGCAGAAGCATGTACTCCTATTGTGAAAGGAATAGTTGCCCTTGTCTATCAACTCCTTTGTTTCCTAGTACAGCATACACAGTATGCTGCAGGAAATGTAAATTTAACATCTTGTTACCTTGAGTTGGATTACCTTTACCTTCACATTTCTGAGGCATTCACACTTCTGACAAGCATTCTGAGCAAATCCAATTCAATTTCAAATAATAATAACTAAATATTTCAAACAATTGTTTCCCCTGGTTTACTCAGGTAAGAATGCAAAGGATAAAAACAAACCGTTTATTTCACTTTCAGCCATGTTGAGTGGGATTGAGCTGCACAGCAATGCAATTCCCAGCAACGGACGGCACCTGATTTATGCTTAAAGTAACCAGGAAAAAAATCTTCCTGTCCTCTTTTCCAGAGATGCAGCTCGACTCATTAAAATGCGACCTTGTTTTTGTCTTACACGGTAAATACCGATCTGATTGAATCCATCTCTGACTTAATTGCTCCTCAAACCTGCGTCTGACATGTAAAGACAGTTGTTGTACAAATCTATTTGCTAAGTCAGTTCTAACAGTGTGTCAAAGTAATGAAGTATGCCAAAAAATAGGTTTTTGTAATGTTGTTGGTGAACCACTGACAAAATGGTAATTTGGGTCTAAAGTCTCATTCATAGATACTCGTGGAATTGTGGGTGTGCATACGGTATGCGTGTGTATTTGCACATATGTCTCTGGGAGGGAGGGGCGGTATGGTAATACAAGTCATGTCCTTGTTTCATAATATTTTATATATGATGACATATACTATTTTATCATTTTGAATATATTAAAATATGGAAATATGCCAGCACTAACTGAGTACATTTTTATGATGTCCCCCTTGATCTGTTTTTCTACATGGGTATTTTTGTACTGTTGTACAAAATACCATTATTTGAAACTTTTGAAACCAAAGAACTTATACTCAGTCATTTTAATGATATTGCCTAAACTTCCTGTCTCTACACATACTTGTATCTATGCAGGTTTCAATTTAGTGAAGCACTGATTAACTTTCACTTTTTCTGTGGTTTCAGCTGGATAATCCAGATGAACAGGCGGCACAGATTAGACGAGAACTGGATGGACGTCTTCAAATGGCAGACCAGATTGCAAGAGTGAGTAAAACCTATTTTTGTTACGACAGGCTATTAGCGCAATGCATCCTGCAATGCCGTAAATGCATCAGGTGAGGCAGCAGGCCTCCACATCTCCTTAAACTGCAATCCTGCTGCTCTCTGAAAATGTGTTTGACATGAAAAACCATGCATATAATTATGCATGTAATCTAAACAGCTGTCCAGTACTTGTCATGCCTGGAGGATGTGAAGTGTGAGCTCTGTGCCCACCCCTTTGATATAAACACATAAATATACGTTGACACATACTCACACAAATTCACATGTTCCTACTGTTACCATGGTAACTTCTGGTGGAAAAAGTTTATTGCATGGAAATAGCCTGAACCATGGTGTTACCATGTAATTACATCAAGTAACAAGATGTTGTTCACTGGGCCACTTCCATACAATTAAACAGTAGTCACTGTGTAAGAACAGGAGTCCTTGATGAATACTCAGTTATTATAGTTAAACACAGTTAAACACCTGGGCAGATGGATTCTCTCTCATATAGACCACTCTGTATTTTGTATGTTAAATAGCCTGAAAATAAAGAAAACTTTAAGGTTATCTGTTGAGCAGTCATTACAAGTAATGATGCAGGATGCATTGATGACATTAGATATTTGCTAATTGTTTTCTGTCTCTCTTTAACAATGAATGATAAGCACCATCTCTCTCACTTTATTATTTTGAAAGGAGCGCAAGTTTCTAAAGTTTGTTTCAAAAGAAATGGAGAGCATGTTCATTGAGGAGCTGAAGTCATCTGTGAATTTGCTGATGGCCAACCTGGAAAGCATGCCGGTGTCCAAAGGAGGCTCTGAGTTCAAACTACAGAAGCTGAAACGCGGTCACAACACCTCCATCATCGACATGGGGGAGGAGAACGAAAACCAGCTCTCCAAATCAGATGTTGTGCTGTCTTTCACGCTGGAGGTACAATGGCTTGACACATATTTGCTCTTCATTCGTTCCCATTTCAGCTGCCACAAGTCTATTTGAAAATTATTGTTTTTTGCTCTGCATGAACAGTAAGCGGAGGAAGGGGGATTAGCAAAATGTGTGCAAAAAACCCTTCCAATGGATTGATTTTGACCAGCGCAATGAGATACGATTTATTCTTTGACAATCTGAGAATATACATTTACATCGGAAATAACTCTAGAGGATTGCTTTCACTGGTTATGTTTATAAATGAGGTTGCTCGTGAAGTTCACCCTTTATTGAGTTGCAGAGCCGGGCAACACAAACCAGGAAGCATCATTCATCATATGCTTATTGTTTAAGGTTTCCCTCTTTGAAGGGCCTCAGGTACTAGAGGATCCATAGTAGTATTTTGATAAAGGCAGTGTGGAATATCCAATATACTCTTGTAAACTGACTCCATACATAAACTAAAACACTTCTATTGATGCCCTTATTTTATGTCAGCTACTGATATCCTCAAAGCCACAGCACTTTAAACAGATCTCCATCACTGCGTGGTGAATGATTAAAGCACGAGGTAACAGCTTCCTGAGGTCTCCATCATATTAACAATGTATGAATTGTGTAACAGTTCCACCCTGACCTTTCCCCTGGGCCTCACCCCCTGTATCAATAGCACACCCTTTGGAAAAAAGCATCAACTCGGTTCACTGTAGTTCACTGTATACAGTATACCACTATATTGACCAGTATACATTTTGTATTAAATCATGTTAAGTGACAAAGGATATTGTGTTATGTATGTATAAAGATCATGTTCTCTTTTGCAGGTTGTGATCATGGAGGTTCAGGGTTTGAAATCGTTGGCTCCAAACCGCATTGTTTACTGTACAATGGAGGTGGAAGGAGGGGAGAAACTACAGACTGATCAGGCAGAGGCTTCCAAGCCAACGTAAGGGTCCCAATAAGACATATGTAGATAACCTTGTCATTTACGCTGTTAGATGATGATTGTTAAACAATAAAACCAGTACCGGAATGGTAAAACAAAACAAAAAAAGGCTACAGTTCAAAATACCAGGATGTTAATAAATACCTACTGCTGCGTAAATATTTGTGAACAAAACTATCCCGTTTATCGGAACATCCTAAAATGTGAAAACATTTTAGGATTTTATTTAGAAGCAGATTAAGTCGCCTAAGACAGGCCGCGAGTATCACTCTTGTTACTTCATTCTCTAAATAAATACAATGTGTTGCCTCACTC
The DNA here is from genome assembly GCF_902713425.1 of Acipenser ruthenus. Lineage (NCBI taxonomy): Eukaryota > Metazoa > Chordata > Actinopteri > Acipenseriformes > Acipenseridae > Acipenser > Acipenser ruthenus. The sequence goes on from NC_081213.1 coordinate 23,367,928, forward strand.
TAAAACTGGTTACCTGTTATACGGGATTCAAAATGCCACAGCTTACATCATTGATTTTTCCAGCTGTTTTAATTAAAGTGCACACAAAAACGTGTCTGTAGCAGTCTAATAAGAATCCCCAGATACTTGAGTTTTATAGATCCATTCTGAGTATGTCTTATAAATTATCGGTTCTGCTTGGAGCAAATAGACTGTAAAGATTTTATACTCATATAAATAATGACCTAATAATTAACACAATGCGAGTATGAAGTGAAACAGTGATAGTTAATGTTCCAAGTCTACAGCATCAATTCAAGAAAACGCAAGAAGCAAAATTGCAATCATTATATATTCCTATTGAGTGACCTTGTAGGCTTCACAATTTGAAAAATCTGTCTTTTTTTTTATATTTGTTTGCTGCACGGAATTGAAACTACAGACCGCATGCACCGATAACCAGATGTGTCTATTTTAATACTTTCTCAATTAAGAGATGGAAGGTTTTTGACTTTCAGCTGTAGTGTTGCCTGGACAGATTCAGTGTGGCTGGTTTAGACTCCAGCATCTTAACATTATGACATTTATTTATTTATTTATTTATTGTTTTGTTTTGTTAAGAAAAGAACTGCATTTTAAGTAGATTTTTATGAATGAAAACATAAATAAATAGCCCCAAACAACATCCTACTTCAGAGGGTTGTTTCAGCAGCAAAGTGAATTTGATCATATATGAAACTGTGATTTCTGACAGTAAATAAGTGCAGTCAGACAGTAAAGAAATCCTAGTAATATACACACCTCCCGGAATGACACCTGTTCATTAAATGAGATTAAATGATGACTCAGAAACATTACTCCCTTCAGGATTGAACTGCCAGGATTCTAGAAATGTATTTTGATATATTGAGTTCTGGATTAGATAACCGGGTTTTGTTAGCCTTGGTTTGCATGTTGCAGTTTGTAGGCAGTGAAAGAGGAGAAAAGTGATTTTTAAAAAAACATGTACATGTTTACCCTGTTTCTCTTTCAAAAATCCCAAGATCCTACTCCTGCCCTGTGATAATGAGAATACTTTAAAGGAATTCCAGGTGCATAACAAGCAGTCATTGCATGGTGAGGGGCAGCTTATTCACTGCACAGAATTGTGTGCTACGAATGGCCCTCTTTTCTGTTTTTATGTCCACCAGTGTGCACCTAAGCAAGCTGCAGTAACATAAAATCACATTCCTAATAATTATGGGTCAGATCAGATATGAAGGGGTATCATTTTGTTTATTGAAGGAATGAACGCTGAAAGTATCACAGTGGGGAAAAAAAACATTTTGACGGATTAAATGTCAACATTTTTATAGGCTTGCAGATGGAGAGATTTTGCTTATTCGTGATGAAAAGCTAGGCATTAGGGTTTTACAGTTTGCTAGGCTGTACAGTTAAGTAGATACCAGTTACAGAATGTGTGTCACTAAAGAACGCGTATACATCTGCTGTCCTGGTCCAGGATACTGGTTCTGCTGCATGTCTCGGATCTAGCCGAATGCACTGCCGCTCCCCTGCCTTCAGGACAGCCGGTCTGCTCTCCAGTGGAAGGTTTCTTATAGTGTGTAACTGCAGCGACAGCTGTTCATTCACCTCACATTCAATTCATTTGAATGAAAAGATTACAGGTTGAAGTGACTGCTGCAGATAAACAGGCAAGCAATTCTTTTTTATATATAGTGAAAGGCTTTATATATATATATATATATATATATATATATATATATATATATATATATATATATATATATATATATATATATATATATCATAACCAGCCCTTGAACTAACGTTGCTCTTGATCCTTGAGCAGCTCTGAGCTCAAACCCAGTGTTGCACATTCTCATTTTCTAGCAGGAATATTCTTAAAGCGAGCTGCAAGGTGACTCGGCTGTTATTACTTCATCAGTGAGAACAGACTGAGAAAAAATGAAAGGAACTGAATATGACAAATTGATTCTGCTGAGCCACCTTCTGAGCAATTATCCTGCCACACTTTATCTGTTGTTTGACGTTGTTTGGGATTGTTGTTAATCTGAGATATCTTTTTTTAAAAGCAAGTTACAGTCAATGAATTTAAATTGTGGCTGTCTGTTATTGGTTATTTTTTAAGGCTGGCCTGTATTACATTTGAATTCCTGGGATGCCATCTAGAGGAATAAATCAGTATAGCACCGTGACTGAATAAAAAACTATTGAAGAAGTCACAGTGGAGCATTGTACTGTTATATACCTACCAATAAAAATAATAATGGAGGTTGTAGTGCCACCAAAGGCATTTTGTATCGTCCCGTGTTCTCATATGTGTCAGTCTAAAAAGACGAAACTTGTTTTGACGATGCAAACAATACATTTAACATACCAATAATATGAATAAGCAATGTAGCACTTTCACACACAGAATCGTCTCAATCCGATTTACAGAAGAGCATGCGGTTGGCTTGCAATGCCATGAAATTGTAACAGGATAGAGCTGCCAAAGCCTCTGCCGTCTCAGTATCCTTATGCAGGATTTCCTGAGAAAAGGTGCAGCCTCCTCCCACAGTAGTGTTGCTGCCTGTTGTAGCCTGACTCTGGAGGGTGTCAGCTGAGAGGTTTGGCCGGGGTAGCGGTATATTGGGTCAACAATTTAGAAATGTTGCTTGAATTAAGTTTCTGTAGGAAGAGTGGTTGTATATCTGTTGCTTTCATGCTTTGTTACCTGCTGCACTTGGAAGTAGATGTGAAACATGCTTCTATTGAGTCTATTAATGCCAAGAAATGTCGGGAAAAAGGTCTAGTCGAAGATAGATTCAAATAATTAGAACCATCCTAATAATAATCTTAATTGCTTCATATTTTGGCAGGAATCTGAGCTATAATTTGCCTTGGCAAAGGACTTAAAAAAGGGTAAAAGAAGATTGAGAGGGGTTTAAAGGAGATCTAAGCAGATTATTGATCTTGGTCGCATTGTACAATTTAATTAATTGTAAATATACGCAAGAGAATAGTGGCCAAATCAGTACTGGTATGTAGGCATGCTGTACTGTAAAACGTATTCACTGTAGCATTCACTATAAGGTCAGAGGAACTTCCATTGGTTTTCAGTAATATGTCACACAGGTGTACTATTTATCCAACGCTGAGCAATTACATTTTACACCGAGCTGTGAGGTAATTTAGCCTTTCAAACGCAGTGCTGATTTTATATTCTTGATATAATAAAAATAAATAAATACAGATTGGGGAGATAATATACAACTCTGGCACCAGGCAGTACACGATAGGAGTCCAGTAATTTAACTCATATATATGTTAATAGTAGAGGCAATTGAAAGCAGAAAATGAGGACCGCTTTGTTAAAATAGACTGGTATCTAAAAGAGACTGGTATTCTAAAATTGCATACCCCAGGTTCTAAATGCAAGTTCTATGCAGAAATGATTGACCAATATTGTACAGTATTTCACTACCCTGGCCCGTCAAATCTGCTTTAAATCCAGCCAGTGCCTGGTTAAAAATGCACGGTATTTTATTTGTTTTCAAGTCTCACGGTATTAAGAGCTCAGAGTGTACTTATAGAAATTGACAGGCAGCAAAAATATTGATTATACATGAATAGATAAGATATAAACCTTTGATGTCTAGACTATGACATTTGGTTCCATCAATATAGACAAATCTGTTTCATGGATTATTACAGTAGGTGCACTTTATGTATTTGCAGTGTGGTATTTTTAGATGTATAAAGAGAAACCGTTACCTATATATATTTTTTTTTACCCCATTTTCTCCCCAATTGTTTAAGCCTGGCTCACCACGGACAGTTACCTATATTAAACTTTAACCAACAGTTCACATGCAAAGTCAATTAATCCAATTAATCTATTTGATGTTTGCGTATTTTATCCACAAGAAGCAATATTTAAATATTGATTGCATCTTCATATTACAATAAAGCGAAGTACATAAATAGCCTACAAACAGTACAGGTATGACACAAGGGGAACAGTCTGCTTCATGTTACACGTGCCATATTTTGAAAAGCTATTACATTTATATATTAAATATTACTTCAAATTCTTGCCTTACGTTCTTGAATGGGAAAGAACCGCAATTAAGTAGCCCTGTATTTGAATTTTGTGGTTTCTTTGTTTAATCTGTTATGGTATCACTTTGGGTGGGCAACTGCAAAGAGCTAGCTGAGCAATTCTGTTTTGAAATGCAATGCCACGCAAGAAGATGGTCTTTACAGGAGGAGACATGGTCAACCGGACAAGCATATTTTGCAAACAGTTTTTCATTTTATGCCAGAACAATTTTACTGCAGTCTCTTCTTTGGTAAATGGTACGTGGTGAAATAGGATGGACAGTATACAGATATCTGCAGATTAAGCTTTTTGATTAACTTAAAGGAACATGGTGATTGACTGAGTATCGGATTGCATTTCGTGTCATGTAGCTGTATTGCTGTATTTAGAATTCATTTTGTGAACCCACGCCATGATGCTGCATCAGCATCATTTCACACTGGATGCTCAGAGCTGTCAAATTACTTGAAGAGAGCAAACCAACAGGGTTCATTTCTAACACCAGAGATGCTGTGTGTCAACATTTTCTACTGAATGCATAAACAAGAACAGGGAAACTGATTGGATAATAGACATCTGCTTGGAATTCTGGTGCAACAAATCTGAATTTAAGAAGGGCCTGGGGTCAACCAATTGCTATAGAAAAATTAAGATAGAAATACTGAACATTTTGATTTGGAATATTGTGGTTGAATTGCTTTTCCATGAATTAACAGAGAAGGTAACTCTGCACACAGCTCCAATTGGCTTTTATTCTTGTTAAATTAAATTGTAACAATTTGAAATCTCTTTACACCCCAATAGGAGATTGCTTTATGTGTGTTATTTAATTATTTCAATTCAACAGATCCCATTGTTACCTTTATAGCAAAAACCAAGTGGAAGAATGAAAGAAGAAAATACATGCTCTTGTTTGTCAGTTTTCATTTTGTTAAATCAAATGCACAATCCACAAGAGGGCTGATTTGTATGGAGGACTCTGCCTAGATTGTGAAGGACCTTGCTTATACAATGTCAAATATGCTTGTAAGCAGGTGCGTTACATCAAGGTCGAAGCTTACCGAGTGCCACTTTCATTTCTGTTTAAATGGATGTCAGCAGTGTACTGCCAGCATAATATATAACACTAAATATTATATAGTATACATACAGAATGAGAGCCATATACTCTATAGAGTAGATACTGTAGAACTCAATACATTTTTCAGATACTTCAGTAGCACAGTGAATGGTAAAGTTTTCCCAAGACAAGCATTGCTGTACTGTCCTTATTCCTTTGTAAAGGGATGGGGACATTACATAGATATATAATGTGTGGCAGAGGTAACTGAATTTACCTGTGGTCATTACTTAGTTTTCATTTTAACAGCACAATCATCATGCTTTATTACCTTCAAATACAGGTCCCTTGCTAGCCTTGGTAGCTAATTCTATCAACGACGTTCATCCAAAATTCAGTCCACATACAACTGTGCACACAGCATGAATACAAATGATGTCTCTGTGGCTTGAATCAATGGTCTTGCACTGGCTGTTGCCATAGCAACTAATGACATCATGCCAGATTCCATTCCCCAGTAAATCCAGTGCCTCAAACATCCTTTGTGCAAGTGACATAGTGATTTCCATTACACGAGAGTAGATGTTAAAACTTCATGCTGATTTGAACTCGGCTCTCGCCAAGATAAGCACCAACTAAGACGTAGCTTTACAGTAAACTAATGTGATCCATATGTGTCTCCATCCATTTACGTTTCCTTCCATATGATGATGTAGATATCCTTCTGTCTGGTGTTAATGGCTGAAGTGTAATGCTGGCTACAGGGATCAGCTTATTTTGCCTCCCTGGCGCATCAGCACACACAACGGCTGCGATGCTGGCTCCGGGGATCAACCACAGTGCGGCCTCCCCAGCGTATCAGCATGACAACCATGTGGATTGAGCTAAGTAGGGTACATCTCTGGGGTTTTCAAGTGGGCACCTTTCATCCTCAGTGTTTCGTCGACTAGCCCACGACACCTCAAGAGGGCTCGACGGTGATTCTGGCGTCCCAGCATCACCCCCCTCCGTCCCCCACTCAACTCAGCCCAGCTTACTTACCTGTACATCAGCGTTTCTTTCTTTCTATTGTGCTTGAGATCCCCAGCCAGAATCTTTCCGTCTCAACCACAGCCAGTTGCTGCTCCTCTCTGCTGCTTCAGATAAGTTCTTCACTGTGCGACGCAACTCTTGGCCACTGAATCCGACGTCTCTGAGAAACCGGGTTGTAGAGTGTGCCACAAATCCTCGACAACCCACTTCCACTGGGTAAACCCGGACTCTCCATCCTCGCTGTTCCGCTTCAGTGGCTAGTTGAGCATACCGCAGTTTCTTCCTCTCATACGCCTCATCTACAGCATCCTCCCATGGCACTGTTAACTCTACCAGGTGAACAAGGCGTGCTGATCCAGACCACAAGACAATATCTGGTCGAAGGTTAGTGGTGGCAATCTCAGGTGGAAAAATAAGCCGTTGACCAACATCTGCCAGCATTTTCCAGTCTCTAGCAGCTTCCAGTTGTCCTGGGCGAGGATTGGTTTTAACACCTTTTCTTGGTGGTTGCTCTCCTGGGCGGAGGAATGTTGTCTTTTGTGTGTAATGTTTTGATGGAACAGGTGACAACTTATTGGTCATGTTACGCTTGTCTTCCAATGCTAAGGCCAAACATCGCAGCACCTGGTCATGGCGCCAAGTAAACCGTCCTTGGCTAAGAGCCACCTTACATCCTGTCAAAATGTGCCTTAATGTTGCAGGTGATGAACACAAAGGACATGAGGGATCCTCTCCTACCCAGAGGTTTAGGTTCTGTGGTGATGGGAGAACATCATATGTTGACCTGATGAGGAAACTGATCCTGCTCTGTTCCATTGACCATAGGTCTTGCCAGCCAATCTTGCGTTGTTCTACACTCTTCCCATCTCATCCATTCTCCCTGCTTGGCCTGGGAAATGGCCTTTATACACCTCATCCTCTCCTCCTGCTTTTGCACCTCGTTGACTACCAGCTTCCTCCTTTGAGCTGGGGCTGCCTTGTGCCATGTAGGAGGAGCTGAACTGAAACCAAGACCCCCTCTTCCATGCTGAACTTGCCCCATGATATCACCAATTCGAAGGGCAGCCTTTGCATCTTCCACAGCTTTCTTTGCCGCCCACTTTCTTCCAGTTTTCAACACAGGTGCTGCCTCCCTTACGCATTTATCGCGTGACTCTACTAATGTCATTTCCAGTCTGACCTTGGCGCACTTAAACTCCTCGGTTAGAGCAGAGACTGGTAGCTGCAGTATTCCTATACCATAAAGTCCCACTCTGCTGAGGCAGCGTGGAACTCCCAACCATTTCCTGATGTATGAACTGATTAAAGCTTCCAGCTTCTCTACTGTTGTCAAAGAAACCTCGTACACAGTCAGTGGCCACAGCAACCTCGGCAGTAGACCAAACTGAAAGCACCAGAGTTTTAGTTTACCTGGTAGAGCGCAGCTGTCTATGCTCTTCAACCCTTCCACTGCTTGTTGTCTAACTTCTCCCACACGAACTGTGTCCTTTAGATCCCCGTCGTACCATCTCCCAAGACTCTTCACTGGCTTCTCAGACACTGTTGGTATTGCCTCACCATTAATGAAGAATGTTTTATCTACTACTTTGCCTTTAATTATAGAGATGCTCCTTGATTTAGTGGGCTTGAATTGCATTTGTGCCCATTCAATGTTATTGGTTAATTTGCCCAATAATCGATTAGTGCAGGCTACTGTTGTAGTCATGGTTGTCATGTCATCCATGTATGCTCGAATTGGTGGTAGTCGCATTCCAGAAGCCAAGCGCTCTCCTCCTACTACCCATTTTGATGCCCTAATGATTACTTCCATTGCCATGGTAAAAGCCAGTGGAGAAATGGTGCATCCTGCCATTATTCCAACCTCTAGGCATTGCCATGTAGTGCTGAATTCTGAAGTTGAAAAACTGAATTGCAAATCTCCAAAATAGGCTTTCACTAAATTTGTTATTGTCATCGGTACACTGAAAAAATCAAATGCTGCCCAAAGTAGTTCATGTGGCACTGAACCATATGCATTAGCCAAATCCAGGAATGTCACATGGAGCTCCTTCCTCTCCTTTTTAGCTGATTGAATTTGTTGCCAGATCACATTGATGTTTTCTAAGCAACCTGGGAAACCTGGAATGCCCGCTTTTTGTATTGAAGTGTCAATGAAGCAGTTCTTTAATAGGTAAGCTGACAATCTCTGAGCAATAATGCTGAAGAAAATCTTGCCTTCTACGTTTAATAGGGAAATGGGACGAAACTGACTGATGCTTGTAGAATCTTTTTCTTTAGGTATAAAGACTCCACCTGCTCGGCGCCATGCTCTTGGTACAACCTGTTTTTCCCATGCCACTTTCACCAATTTCCACAGAATTCGTAGAACTCCTGAAGCACTCTTGTACACTCTGTACGGAACTCCATTAGGCCCTGGAGATGATGAAGCCCTTGCTTTTTTCACAGCTTGCTCTATTTCTTTCCACTTAGGTGCACAGTCCTCCATTTGGTATTCTGGTGGATTGATAGGTGGGATGTCTGACGGAATTGACATAGGCTCCTGCCTTTTTGAATCTGTATGTGTTTCCTCCAAATATCTCTCCAGCTCAACCTTAGATGCTTTTAGTGTGCCATTCTTCTCACTGGTGAATAACTTCTTTACAAATTTGAATGGGTCTTTATAAAAGTTAGCTCTTGCACGCTCCTTCTTTTTGTAGCGTTTCCGTAGGCGCTCAGCTCTGCGCAATGTTGCAAGCTTATCTTTTATGACCCTTTGTAAGAGATTGAGTCCCTCCTTCTGACTTTGTTCTGCTCTTCTCCATTGGTTCCTCAGCTGTCTCCTTTCTCTAACTAAGCGTTCAATCTCCTGCTGCCGTCTAGATAGCTTTAAGTGATTTTTTTTACAGTACAGCCTATTTTTGATGTTTGCTAAGTAGCTTTATTTACTTCAAGTGTTATTTTTAAATGCTTTATGCTGTACACTGCTTAGTGCTTCATATGTGGCCGAAGACCAGTTTCTAATGAAAAAAGGATGCCAGTGTTTGCTAATGTCATTTGGCAATGTGTTTGGATCACCTTTGCAAATTAGAGGTTTTGAGTTGGAAAGGGGAAAAATAACAGTCACAAAACAGATTTCGCTACCAAGGAACATGTTACAGGAATGGTTTTGCTGTCTTTCCAATTAATAATTGAATGCGTGCACTATCCTCAGGCTTGTGATGCGTTTAATTGTGTAATTGTTTCATAATAAGTACACCTGAGGCTTCTTATTAGAATAGTAGTCGAGGTGATTTCTATATACAATACTGTAAACAAATATGGGCTTTAGAATGTTTTTATACAAGGACCTCAAAGGAACAATACAAGCCATGGAAAAAGACACTGCCATATTGCTGTATTTGTTAAAATAAATATGTAGTGTTAGGTTACTGTCAATATAAAATCCTGAATAAAAGGTGTAACCTGGTTTATTTAGGTTATCCCTACTGTGTAGGAGGCAGTCAGTACTGTAATGGGACTCCAGTTACAATTAGCGCTATTTTTTTTTTTAAGTGCTTCTAACACTGTTCCATGCTTGTCTTTCAGCTGGGGAACTCAAGGTGACTTTACCAGCACACACCCGCTGCCCGCTGTGAAGGTGAAGCTGTTCACAGAGAGCACTGGGGTACTTGCTTTGGAGGACAAGGAACTGGGAAGGGTAGGACCCTCTTTTCTAATTGATTTCTTCAACAGTGGGCCCAGACGCACCCGTCAAGCATTTACTTTTTGGAAAAAGAAAAAACAAGCTGCTAATGTTACACTCGTGAAATAACCACGGTGTAGGTATGAAGTTACTGAGTTATTATTCACAGTTTTATAACATTCATATTTTTTTGTGTAACTAGCTCAACAAGTTTTTTTTAAAAACAGTCCATTGCCCAATCACAATAAAATATACCTTTTATATATAAAATTAAGACCATAATAATATGGTAAGTTCTTCCATTTATTCCAGGTTGTGGTACCTTAAAATTCAAAAGCCCTGCAAGCACAATGTGAAATGCTGTCTTACCTACAATTAAGGGTAGCTGGGATGATTACTTCTATTGTATTGTATTGATGCTGTACCAGGGAATTTAAACACCTGGTGGCAGCTTGAACTAACTTTTCCTGATAAAGGGGATGTGAAAACTGACTTGTCTGCCTGCCAATACTGAGTCATACTGCAGGCTCTCAGATGTCTGGCAACATCAAAGCCATCTACAAGATTTAGTACTGAATAGATTTTCTTTGACAAATGGAGTCTGGCCTTTTAAAATATTACAAGTGTTGGCATAGTGTTGACTACTATTACAAATATAGTGTTGCCTAATCTCTTCTTCCTGTGTAATAGATTTTGAAAATGTGGGAAGCCTGTTTTAACATTAATAAAATTGTGTTTCTGAGTATATCATGAAAAAGTTTTTACATTTCAGATTTCTTTCGCAGCAACATCTGTCATATGCCATGATAGATGTAATGTAGTATGAAGCTACTACAGCGGTCTTGGTATTTAATTTACTGTATACAATTACTGTTGCAGTAAGCATTTTACAGACATTAAAAATCACATTTTAATGGTGTCTTAATTACAAAAATGAAAGCAAGAAGCCATTGAGTTCCTTCATCCCATATGACACTGCTGCCCCTGACCCCAGGGAGACTGTATCCTATCAGCCTGATCAGCTACTGTCTGTAGTTTAGCACTGGCAAACTCTCGAGTGAGAATAATAGGCACATCTACTGCGACTACCTTACCAGAAAGAATGAAGACACTAATTCCATAACTGCAGTCAGAAATGTAAACATACCACCAAGCTTCAAGATAGATCAGGGTTGCTTGAAGCAGTTCATAATGCTGAAAAACTACTGAAAGTAATTTCAAGTGCTCTGGAAAGATAGGAAACAGGACAACAAGGTCCAGTATGTCTTATAGGTGTTGCTATCTTATATAGACGTGATACCGTCTCTTTAAGATATGCTAATGGCATGACAAGATATGTATTTGAAACATGATGGCCTTGCAAGCTTTTAAGCATCACATAATTCATTAAGCAGTGCACCCTATAAAAAATACCCCCCCCCATTAACTGAACTCGGCAGTGAATATGGGTTTTAAATCTTTACGACACTGGCAGCACTCGCTATCAAAGCTCTTAGACTTAAAGATGAGTGCAGCATGTTAAGAAGCTTTCAAGGTGAACTTTAAAGGTTTTTATGTGCAGTAATGTACAGCTTATTTCATTTTTATTTTTATTTATTGTTTTAAAATAGATATTTGCATTGCCAATGCAAGGTTTAAAAAAAATATCTATTTGTAAAAGAGTTCAATACTGGTTATTGGTTGTTAAATACAATTATGAGTATATAATAATTTAACAACACTATGATTGAAGAGTGACAAACAACTCAGATGCACACAAGGGTTGTGACAAACATGTGTCCATGTGCAGAAGCATACATGGACTGGGAATATTGATTTAACATGCATGACTCATATTAAATGTACACTCTTAATACACATTGTATTTGGAATATGTTCCATAAAGGCACATACTATACACTGTATATACTATATGTACCTGTATAATATCTTCCAATCATATCTTCAGTTTATATCCAGAATGGGGACAAAAGACACGAGGGGAGGGATTTGTTCATGATTTGTTTTCTAGTCGAGCATGGTAGTAGATCTATGTTGTAATAGAAAGCTACTGAAATATGACAACTGTTTCATTCTGTATTAGAATATGCCTTATTAATTATAAAGAGTGTCAGTCTGCCTGGGATGCAGTAAACCATAACACATTTATGAAAGCGCTTGAACCAGTATACTGATAAATAATATATATATATATATATATATATGTGTATTTTTGTAATGATTGTTATGTAAATTGTACACTTTGTCCAGGTCGTCTTGCATCCAACGCCAAACAGCCCTAAGCAATCAGAATTGCACAAAATGACAGTTTCCAAAAACTGCCCCGATCACGACCTGAAAATCAAACTGGCTGTTCGAATGGATAAGCCTCAGAATATGAAGCATTGTGGGTATGTTTCTACAGAGTAATGTAACAGTGCAAAGAGTCAGTAAGGCATGTGGCATTGAGATGAAACAGCACAGATAATGCTACTGGAATCAATCCACAAGAGGGCACTCTAACAGTAGCTCGAGTCTAGTACAGTTGGATCACACCAGCAGCCAGTCACACTTGCTGCCCTCCAGTGAGTTTATCAATATACTCTAGTTGCAGCTGGCTGAACATTAGCTCCCATTAAAATAAATACAGAAGGAAAGATCCATTAGAAGTGGTAATTATCAGTTTTATCAGCAGGGGGCAGCTACATTTTATAAGGAGAAAATACTATTGGCATTTCTGAAGAGCCACTGGAATTGGTGTGAACTGAGCGATATGCATTTATTTAACATTTACAATCAGAACATAGCTACAGTATCTGATTTTGTTGTAATTCTGACAGGTAAAAAGGTAGAGGATCAGGGATTGCAGAACATCTAATACTAGAGATGGTACTGAACAGCTGAATAAGATGAGTAATAAATACAAATTGATTTGACTGGGAAACAAATGGAATTTTTTAGAGACTTGATAACCTATCAAGATTGTTAACACTTGATTAAATTAGACAAGAAAGGTTAAGCTTATTTTAAACTCCACATAATATATAAGCAGGCAGTTAAATTACTTTTAAATAAATATGTTAATAGAGCATTATCTTTTTCAGGTACCTTTGGGCAATTGGTAAAAATGTTTGGAAGAGATGGAAGAAAAGATTCTTTGTCCTGGTGCAGGTATGTGAGATTCAACCCATCTATTATAGTAACGCAGGCTATTGTATGAATCTCTGAGACAGGGCTTGGCAACATCCTCCAGTCCAGGTCTTTATTACAACCATGCTTTTAATCCAAGCTTTCAGCATGTCCTAAAGTATTTCATTAATTTAAACACCCATATTATTAATATTTTTGCTAAGCAAAAAATGTTTAATAATGTATAGGAAGTTAGTAAACTTTTTGTCTTCTCATATTTAATAAAAGTAATCTGCAGTCCAGATAATTGTGGATACAGCAACCAAGTTTCCAGTTGCTCTATAGGGTAATCTCTGTGCCGGCTTCTAGGTCAAATGACAGTGCTTAGCTCAACAGTGCTGGGTGGTTAGCTAGCTTCAGAGTGCTCATTCCCATCAGTCTTTCTAGTTACATGCAATTAGTGACAGATGCCAGTTTAATGCAAGCAACTGTTTCTTTCACACCTTTTGTTTGTTTATTTATTTCTTCTTTCTCTGCATCTTCTCTTTATACCATGTACAGTCTCGTGTAAGTATTTACCATCATGTACAGTTGTATTTCTTTCTTTCTTTCTGTTATTATTGTACCTCTATTTATTTTTATATTATTTTGCTCCATTTATAGAATATATATATATATATATATATATATATATATATATATATATATATATATATATATATATATATATATATATATATATATATATATATATATATAACCGTGTATTTCACTGAACAGTTCCTAAGCTGACCAAATACTTGACTACCAGGCCAGTACAGTAGGTTGTTTAACAGGTATGAATAAAACACAAACTGTGAATGTTGAGTTGCGTTGCACTACAAGTACTGTGGCACATCCCCTCTGATGTTGCTGGGATGTGCGGGGTCCCCCTTCTGGTGATAAGGTGGATCATGAGACAGAAAGTGTTTTGTTGGTGTTGCTGTCAGAAAGGTCCATTTTAGTTTTGTGGTAAAATAAAATTCAACACAAATTAAAAAAGGTATTTATGATTTTCAAGTTGTCTAACCTAATATATCAATTTCTGGCTATAGATTTACAGTTTGAAGATATTCTATACTTTTAATGTTGCCTTTTTAGAATCTCTGTTCTGTTGCCCCATGGGGCACTTCATTTAACCTTTGTCCCACCTCTATATTACCAGATGTCTTACCAAAAACCCCTTGTCATAACCGGCTAACATTTGTGACATCATGTAATTTCAGGAATATTTCTCACAAATTCATGTCATAGTGCTTTACCCAGTTCTAACCAAAATCCACGTGTAGTGCCCTGGGTGGGTGACAAAAGTTAATCCAGGTAGTTTATTAATATGACGAATGGCCTAAAATTGTGAAGCCCTATCTCAACAAACCAGCCCAAAGCATTTCAATGGCTTGAAAACAAAATTCGACATGCAGTTATACCATATCACCACAGTGTGTCACCAGAGTATTGACTAAAATGCAGCCACACTCTGGTTATTTAAAGCGGGAACTAATTAGAACAGAGAGGTTACAAAACAAAACACACCACTACCCCAGTACAGAAAAACATTAAAAAAACAAGTACTATTTTTTCAATACAATTTCCATTTAATCGATGGAAACGTAACAACACAACACAGTTAGGTATATAAATGAATGTAAGCAAGTGTATGAAATCTGTTGGGTTTCTCTTTTTAATACCATTGGCAGAAGTATATGCAATATTGAAAAAAATAACAAGGTTATTTAAAAGAGCAGAGCATGTGGTATAATCAAAGCAAAGTCATTTAAAATCCTTTAACTGTCAGTTTGACAGTAGGTCACTAGCCTGTGGGATGTAGAATCCTGTGTTTTATTATAACAGCTTTTTAGTCCTTGACAATCCCAAACTTTAACGCTGAATACAGTTTGGGGGCCTTGATGTGGCCTGATGGCGTCCCGAAGGCGCTTGAGAGCTGGCGAGCCCGGCTCTCGCCCTGCAGCTGGGAAAGCTTGCATCAAGAACATGACATTGAATTTATCATGTCACACAGAAGCAAACTCACAGGAGTGAGAGCTGCCACTTGCAGAAGAGGTGACGATTGCACTGATCACTGGAATTTCAAAATTGCCTTAATATGACTGGCACCTAGCAATCCAGCTCACATTGTTTGTGACAGAGTGTCACTCTTGGACTCGTCTGGGCTGAATGACAGAGCTGGTGAAACATCAGTACAAGCCACTCTGACAGTCCTGGCTATAGCATATAGTACAGTGTGCAGACCCCTATAGTGCCTTGAAAACCCCCTCTTACCATATTAACATCTGTAAGGTCTTTGTGATGTTAGACGTAGATTATTCTGCGCAAGAACCAGAAGTAGTGTCATCTTTTTTATCCCCTCCCCCCCCCCCCACCCACGAGATGTTTAAAACCTCTCAGATCCTGCCTCCTTCTCTACTACTGTGTTCTTGTTCAAGAATATGTGCTGCCTATGAAATGATTGTGTGGTGACATGGTTTCTCTTGTGTTCTGTTTTAGGTTAGTCAGTATACCTTTGCTATGTGCAGTTACAGGGAGAAGAAGGCAGAGCCACAGGAACTGCTGCAGCTTGATGGATACACCGTGGATTACACTGACCCACAGCCAGGTAATGCAGCAGGTTTACCTCAAAAGCCTCAACACAGCATGTGAAAACAATTCTGAAACCTCTGAAAATCACTGGTGCATCAGTGTTACTCATGGTCTCATATTATTATTATTATTATTATTATTTGTTTATTAGCAGACGCCTTTATCCAAGGCTACTTACAGAGACTAGAGGTGTGTGAAGTATGCATCAGCAGAATCACTTCCAACAACATCTCACCCGAAAGAAGGAGATTAAGGGACCTCCTGGTTACATGTCCTTTTCTTTAACCACTGGACCACACTGCCTCCTGAAGTTTGATCATATAGTTTGACCACGGATTTGAATTTTTTTAAACATATTTGCTTGGAAAAAACATTGAAACAATGATTTTGGACACAATGCACATATTTATTTGCAAATCTCTTCTCTCAAGTAACTTCAACTAAATATACATCTATAGAAACAGCAGGGTATAAAATATGTGTTTGATGTTTGAGCTGATGTTGATTTTGCACTGCAGGAATATAAAAGCTTTTTAAAAAAGAGTTTCCTAGAACAGCAACCCATGCGAGCGCCTAGTAAAAGAGTTGTTTATTGTACAGACGTTTTCAGTGTGTTAGTCAGTCTGGAGTATTGTACTGTAGGTAATGGTAAGAAATCAATGTGATTTGAGTAACATAAATACAATCTTTCAGCTCGAGGTGGGCATAAAATGCTTAGATTTCATGACTTCTTCAGCATTTAAAAATTCCAAACAGCCTGCTTTAATAGATCGAGAAATGACCCCATATGTTTCAGCACACTTGAATCATTGGATTAGTTCACCCAAATGACATTGAATGTTATGTAATAAGGAACAGAGAAAATAACAAAAAACACAAACTAACCCAAGCACTACAACCTATAAGCCATATTCCTCTAGTTCTGTCCCAAAGTCTCTCTAACACCCTGGAATCTAGATTCCTTGTGGACAGCAGAGCTCTAAACTGTATATACAGTGGAATGCTAAGAGTAGAACAACCACAATCCCCCAGCGAAATGAAGACAAAATAATGTAAAACTTAAGAAACCTAAGGGATTGTTTGTCTTCTGAGCTTATAGCCACCTGAGGGAAAAATTACCCAAGGCTGTTTAGGCTTGCTCGGAGTCGCTGTTGTGCCGGAGCCATCACATTGTGCTGCAGATAAATATATGCATGTGTGGAAGGGAGGAAAGACAATAATATAAAAATGTATTATTGATATGTAAACTCAAGGGATTGTCTGAAAAATCTGACTTTCCCTTTAATATCCTTCTCACACTCACAATATTTGTCTGCCCCATATTTTTCCATGCCCTCTCAGTTGTCTTGCCTTTGGAAATAACTGCATTAGTGATTCTAGTTGTTGAAATTCTTTCTGGAAAAGGATATTGATATTGGCAGTGGCAAGGATGTAATGTTGGTTGGTTGGATTTGGAGCTAACGCGTGTATGACAAATGAAAGCCTACCATTTATGATATAGTGAGTAACGTGCGAGCCAATTACATTCTACAAGTACTTGGGATTAATAGTGAGATGGGGCTGCATCCACCTAACTACATCCAATGTGTAATTTGTGTATTACAAACCTTGAAACCAGCTACTACCCATAAACATGCAAATTCTGCCAACATTATTCCAACTCTAAATAAGTTTACAACTCCCTTTTTGTTTTTAGGGTTGGAGGGTGGCAGAACTTTCTTCAACGCAGTGAAAGAAGGAGACACTGTGATCTTTGCCAGTGATGATGAACAGGACCGTATTCTATGGGTCCAAGCTATGTACCGAGCCACTGGCCAGTCCCACAAGCCTGTGCCCCCCACCCAGGTCCAGAAACTTAATGCCAAGGGAGGAAATGCGCCCCAAATGGATGCCCCCATTTCCCAGTTTTGTAAGTAACATAATATTGATTCAGCCTTTTACATGTCACAGTGTAGTGTACCATTAGGCAGCCTTTTTCATTTCACACTGAAATACTGTATAGACAGTTCTGACATTTTGAAGTTGTTACATAGTTGACCTGCCTACATATTCTTTTCTTTTCAGAATTTGTATCCAAATAAACTTGGAGTTAGGGAAAATAAACACATCACATTATGTAGTTTTATAATTATCACAGCTGAAATGAATATACAAATACACAATCTTTAAGGACTTAATAAATGTAATACTAAGATAGCTTAAGGTAATGTCCTATTCAGAGCTCAATTATTCATGCACAATAACATTGTATTGCAAATAGTGGAGGAACGCTATGCGATATGTTGCTATTAAACATTGCACCTGTAAGATGCGTACTGTACTGATATCCAAGAGAAGGTAAGAGTGTTTATGCAATGCAGCTCTTGTATTTAATCATCTTACATTTGCATAAGTCATTCATGGTGTTGTATGAAAATGGTCAAAAGACTTCAATGTTTATTATTAGTACATTGCAAGGAATTACTGTACTTGACTTTTATAAAATTGTATATGGCATCTGAATTTTTGAGGGGAGTGATCCATTGTGTATAATATTAAAAGCCTACAAAAATAGATCCTGCTATTCATAAGAACTGAATGTCTTTTGGTGTGCATCCTATCAATATTGGAGTTTTATACCGTCATTTAATGTAGCTTAATTGTATTTGTTACTTACCTAATGCCTGCACCTTTTGTTTAGAATAAATGGGTTGTAGAGAAAATATACTTTTCATAATAACATCCATTTTCCACATATGGTTTGTTGAAATTGAAAACAATAATATCTGTGAACTCCTAGGTAAAATGAGGTTCAGTTAATAGGGAAAATCCTTTGATTGTTTACAAGCTTTCTGCTATGTGATTTACATTTTAGAATACCAGATTCAATCATGGACAAATTAGTAAGTGACTTTACTAAATTCCAGTGTCTATTTTTTATATGAAGTATATGAATTGTAGGTTATTTAAGTAACAGTCAAAGGATACACTATTATGCAGAATGTTAACATATATATATATATATATATATATATATATATATATATATATATATATCTGTATGTTGTTTGTTCATTTATTTCTTTGTCTTAATAATATATGAACATTTACAATTTTGTAATAAAAATAACTTTATTCCCTAGTCCAGCTAATGTCATTCAAAGTTTACTAATTTAACAAAACTCATTTATATTTCTTTAACTTGGTCATTTTGAGTGACATTGGCCAGAAAAGGAGATTCACCACTAAGAACTTTGCTGCAGAAGATTTGTGAAAATACATTGTTGTTGTTTTATTTTAACTGAGATCTCTATTTACAGTCGGAAATGCAAAATAGGGTTTATTTGAATGATCTAAACAATATCTAAGAAGTACTGAGATACACCCTTAAAACAGAACGATTATAATGCAGAAGTAAGGGACTAAAGATTTTTGGCAGTGTTGCAAATACATTTTTATAAAGGTTTGCAACATTTCTATGTGCAGGTTCCCTGTAAACATCAAGTCAGTTGTCTCAACCTTTGATAACAGTAACTTAATGAAGTCTTAATGATGATGATGATGATAAGAAGAAGATTACAATACTACTACTATGACTAATAATAATAATAATAATAATAATAATAATAATAATAATAATAATAATAACACAATAAGCATTAGTAGTGTGCAAGGTTTTATTACACAATGATATTTGGCTTCAGGTGAGTGTTTCTGCCAGTATCAATATTTTCTCTCACTTCCCACGGCCCAAATATTTTACAGTAAGCCTTGTTTTTATTTTATTTTTTTCTTGAGTAATAACAATACTAATAATACTAATACATTTTAGTATGTACTGTAAAAGAAAAAGACCCAGAACAAATCGTCTGCAGCACAGTGTTCAGTGTAAGAATGTTCCGGAAGGCTGAGGTTGTGTTTTAAGTTGTGTTTTCTTTTTCATGTTTGACTTGTACCCTTTCTAGTACGTTAGCTGCTAGGTTAGGGTTCCTGTCTGCTTTCCTGAGCCTTGTTGCTAGTCTTTATGTTATTCTGGTTTGTTCCTTCTTACCCTGCTAACTTCTAGCTGGACTCAAGGGTAAGTGCTTCCCTGTAACTGGCACTGCTCAGATAATCAACCTGGATTATCTGACACATGCAATGTGCCCTTTTCTCTTCTCAGATATCTCATGATTAGAATTTGTAGATAATTCTTTCTGTTAATTTCCTCAGTTTAGGTTTGAAATAATGTATACGATTCCATTCATGCCAGTTAGGATGCATGCGATTTTCTTTCTTTTATTTTTTTTTTTTGTTTGCATAATTGCCTTCTCTCTACATTTCTATTGGTGTCAAATGCTCCTCCTGGTAAAGCTCATTATTACCAGTTCCTAGTCTTCATTCAGACGGGTAAATATTAATTAACAACACAATAATAGTGTAAATAAAACCTTTGTTCTGTGGAATCCACATAATTGACTGTTTAGTTCTGGCAAACAGATCATTTTGCACCATGAAATTATATCTTTTTTTTTTCAACAGTAATGTGCGTGCTTAAAGCACCTGCATGGTTACCATAGAGATTTTTTTTTTCAAATCCACGGCTAGTTCAGTTGACACAAGCACTTTAACAAAAGGGTAAGAAATTATCACATTATCAGCCTTGAAACCGAACCTCATTGATTTTATGGATTTAAAAAGTAAATGTTCTTTATGTTCCAAAAATGTATATATAATAAAAATAATCCCCATACATGTCAGCATATATTTGTAAGTTATACCTTTTATGTTATTGTTGTTTTGGTTTATTTTTTGGTTATTTTAATGTAGTGCAACAGGAGTGCCAAGTTTATATTGCATCCCCTGAACCAGATTGCTGCATTAATATAGCTCTGGTCTCTGGTCTCTGAAATAATATGAAAGAGTAAAGAAATAAAAAATAAAAAGTGCATGTAAACATTGCAATGCGCTTAAGAACAATCCAATGGTTTTGTTTTAGTATTAAACACCGGTTTTATTTAGCCTGACCTGAACTGTGTTTGCAGACCTAAATCTGAGAAACTCAAAACCAGTTTGCAAATCTTTAAACGTAGCTGGATAAATCTATGAATGCTTTACTTAAGGGAGCTGAAAGTTTACAAGAGTTGGCAAATATGTATTTGGAGTATTCTGAATGCTAATGAGAAGGAGCTGGTGATGCCATCTCTCCTTACCATAAAATACTCCTGTTTTCCTATAGATGTACCTTTGGATAGCAGGCAGAACTATTTTGCCACCCTCAGGCAGGATATTATTATTTTTTTTTATTTTTTGTTTGGTGTTGGATGCCTGATTAGGAAACTAAAAGTGTGATGTACTACATTCATTGGTGGAAATACAGGATTTTCCCCATTTTTTTGGAGAATGAAGCCACTCTGGTTTACCTCTTCACATAATCCCCATGTATTTGCACCAAAATGCATTGCTATCCTATTAGAGTATTTCAGTAGTGGTATGCTTTAAGTGTTTTTTTTAGAAAACCATAAATATACTGCAACATATTTTAGTATTGTCAACTTGCAAACGCTACATTGAAAGGAATGTAATACATTCAGTATAGCGATTCAACAAAAATTACAGTTTGCATGCAATTTCAAAGTACACTGTAAATCACCATATATGTAATCTGAAAAAGCGCATGTGACTTTACTATATTTTAATTGTAACTGTATTACTAAATCATTCTAAACGCTGAGCAAGGCTTAATGATAGTGTTTTATTCATAAAAAATATATATTGTTTGTAAATATTCTATGTAAGAATACATTTTCTGGCCAGTAGTTGTTTGACCCAAACTATATTACTTAATCAGCATATGCCCTAATACATGTATAAAGTACAATGTCCTTATAGTGACAAAAACATTATCTACAGTGATATACAGTATAATTCATCTAACTATTAGTAAGTAAAAAAGGCATTCAGTAATTTGCTTGAACTGTATATAAACACTTATACTGTCTATACAAAGCTACCCCTAATTTAAAATCAATTTCTTAAAGTCTGCAGAAGAGCCAGAATCAAATCTCAAGCTTTTCTGCAAACACTGTCCTACAACACAGGCAAAGCACGCTTTGTTGTTAGTTTTCTGTCTGAGAAAGGGAAACCTATCATGCCACCTTGCCCTTCCTGTAGCAGACTGAGCTCAGCAGAGCGGGCATCATGGTTTAGGGGGTCCAGGCCCCAACCAATCACTCCCCTGATGTTGTTGAGGGTTTGGGGGGGGAGTGGTAATAACAGGAAGAGGAGGACCAATCCTTAAAAAAAAAAGTAATAAATAAAAAATGTGTAGAATAGCCTAAATGTTCAAGTCAAGACTCTTCTAGCAAGTATCTATAAATGAATAGCTGCCATCAATCATTGTCATTTCATTTCTTGCTTTCTCTAGATGAGGTTGACTAGTGTCATTGTCTGTTACTGTCCAAACCCCATCTTCATTCTTTTAATGTCAAGCAGATATGACAAGCACACATTTAACCAGATGAGAGGGATAGAAAGTCACCTGTTTTTCCAGATTTTTTTCAACTGCATCATATCATTGCAAACGGTTTGGGATATTCTAATCATTTACCTTTGGACAGCTGGGCAGGTTACTACAGAGCTTTCAATGGGGAAAAAAGTAACAAATCAAAATGCCATCATTTCCTTCTGTTAATTTCCACATGAAATTAACATGAAAACAAATAGTACAAATGGTGTGATAATAATGTATATGGATTTTTTTTTTGTTAAAACAAAGTATGTTTTGTTTTAATAAAACATTTCCTTTCTAAGTGATTCGTATATGTATATATTGTATGTTCAAAACCACACTAATCAGTTTTTTTGTTTTTTTATTATTATTAACATTTAAGGACAATGGAAGAGCATCCTACAGTGTAGCTATTATAGGATGTTTAAAGTGTCATGGAGGAAATCAATTATTAGGATAGAGTAAATACTAAACAAATGTTTTCCGAAGATGTTTTTCTTTTTTTTTAGAGTATAAATATATTTAAAGATTACACAATTGATCAATAACAACATAGTCCAGGGTTTGTAGTAGGTTTGCAAGTGTAAAGTGTCAATAAACGCTATTTAGACAGGTTTTTGGACAAAAGGCCTTTATAGTTACTTAATAAGACAGGTGCCAACATAGTCTACTTGTCCGGTGTAGAAAAGCAATAGAAAAGGATGTGGAATGCAGAGCAGGGATTTTAAATCAGCTTTATTTGTTCAGGATTTGCAGGGACTTCATGTAATGGGAAGCTCACTTCATGTAATGGAAAGTGAAAATGTGTCTTTTAATTTAGTTACCCCTTAACGAACAAAGCAGCACCCCAGGGGGCAACCACTTGACCACTCCCAGATTGTATTGGGCATTTTGTTTCACTGGTAGACTTAGTGTATGTTAGCTACACAGGTTGAGATTAATTAGTTAGGCCTTTGGAGGTAGTGCCTACAGGCCTCCCTTTGAAATGAGAAGTGTGAATGCACTCAGGCCCTTAATTCATAGTAAATGGCAGACTGTAACCCTTGCTGTGTCAATTCTGTTCGTCTTTTGAGATGATTAGCAGAACAGGCACTATGTCTAACTATTTTCTCAACCAACTCCAACTAATTATGTAAACCAACAGTTACAGTAAACATCCTTTTGAATTTTTGGAAAGTTATTATTTTTTTACTACTGTACTATACAAATTCTGTGTAATTACAAATTCGGCCTTTTTAAAAAAAAAATATATATATATTTTAAGTAACCTTGCTTAGCCGATTTAAGAATTTTTTTTTAGCACACAATTCATGATTTGTTAGGCAAACAATGAATGAAATTCACCAATATAGAATGGCAGAATCTATTGTATTAATGTTAAAGAGAATGCATTGTATTTCATCTTTTATAATAACTCACCAGTGTTTATAGAAATAATGAAGATATACACACATCTTTGTTTACTTAAACCAAATAATACATGCATGACTGAAAGAACATGTTGGTTGTACGTCATTAAAAATTGCCAAATTGTATTTTAGCTAAGTTTATTTGCTCTGTTTTGATGCAAGTTGACAATGAAAGTTTAACACTACAGTATGTACTTTGCAGAAGAGTAGAATAAAAAGCACTGTTATAGGTGAGGCACACTTCTGAATTAATTTTATTTCTCTAAATCCTGTTGTTTTCTATGTGCAATGACCAAACAGATGCAGACAGAGCTCAAAAGCATGGAATGGATGAATTTATCTCAGCTAATCCTTGTAACTTTGACCACGCTTCACTTTTCGAGATGGTACAGAGACTTACTTTGGACCACAGGCTTAATGACTCCTACTCCTGTCTGGCAAGTAGAAAGAACCCCATTCTGATTCACTGTCTCCACTGTGTACTGGGGTTATGGCTGGGAGTGAATGCTAAAACACCTGGCATGTTTAATCTCTCATAGTTTTAAGGCATATGTACAGCTGCTTATTTTTAAAGCATTTTAAAGCATCATTTAGCTTGTGGTTATAATCATATCATTTCAATTTAGTTGTATACAGTCATTCAAAAATCTGGACATGTAGCTGTTTTATATTTATTTTTAATTAACGTTAAAGTTGTCTAATTGTTTTTTGGTTTTTTTTTTAATCATATTGTACATACAAGATTGAAGTGTTGTATACCAGGGTAAAAACCAAATATTTCTGACAGACTGTATGCATGTGTTTCACAAATTCTTTAACGTAAATTTCAGTGGTAATATTTAGCTAGAAAGGTTAGCTAAATATACAGCATCTTATGCTGGTAATTCATGCAAGTTGATATTTGATGTATAACACAAACAGTGCAATGAATCTGTTTTCTTTTAAACAGGGCTGGTTCAGTCCAGGGCAGGTGTTTGTTCTTGATGAGTATTGTGCCCGAAATGGAGTCAGAGGCTGTCATAGACATCTCTGCTATCTCAATGATTTACTTGAACGAGCAGAAAATGGAGCAATGATCGACCCAACCCTGCTACATTACAGCTTTGCTTTCTGTGCTTCACACGTTCATGGCAACAGGTAACTAACTGCAATCTGGAATTAAAAAGGGAAGACTTCTGCTTTGAAAAAATGTGTTACTCCTGTTTCCTAAGATACGTATTCTTGTGTCCTAGGGCTGGAAATATATATTATATATATATATATATATATATATATATATATATATATATATATATATATATATATATATATAAACAGTATAGTTGGTAAACGGTAAGGATTAAATTATGTTTTAGTGTTTTGGGGATTGCTATAGGGGGAATGGAAATAGCAGTTGAACGCTCAGATCATATAGAAAAATAAAAGAGCATTAAAGAATAGTTATCTGAAAATGTGGCACTAGTCACTCATTACTAGCTGCAATACAACCTCCACTTCATGCCGCTCCTTTTCCTATTGCTTTACTTTTAATCTTGCTTTTGTTCTTTCGTTATGTTTAATTTATTTTTCTCTTTGTTGTCTTTTTCATGATTTCCCAGTTTCCTTTGTTTCCTTTATTTTTTTCTGTTTCTTATGTTTTTTCTTTTCTTATGCTTATCTCATAATGTCACTAACAATCACACCACGCATAACCAAAAGTCAGAAAATGCCAGATTTACTTGGTGGGTTTCTACAAAACACAGAGGCTGAGGGGGACAAATCACAAAACCCCTCAGTCCCTGAGCCTGAGGCTAACTCAAAAAAGGATTTCAAAAAGGATTCTAAAAAAAGAAAGGATTCCAAATCTCAACCAGCCCCTGAGCCGAAAAGGTAAGAAAGAGTTCTTAATATGGTCTCTACTGAAACCCAAACATGGATTAAGAAGCCGCCACGTTGATTAAAACAGATGCTCAGAAAGCTAACAACCTGTGCCGTAATATTTCTGCATATAACATACTGCTCACTCTTGGATAATACAAATGTTAACTCCACTACAGTTAATGAGGTGAAATGCCTTTGTTACACAAAGAGAACAAGAATATCTCCATGTAAAGCTTAAGGCTAGTGATAAATCCCCAGTTCCAGCTTAGAAACAAATATTTAATTCATACATAGTAAGTACCTATATTTTAAAATCTACATGCACTTCCACGCATTTATGAATGTGTACGACGAGCAGTGTATTGTCTTTTAATTTCAAGCCTCTCATTATTTAAAAAAAATAAATAACCAATGGATTTTCTCTTGCATCAGACTACTGACATATGATACAAATCTATGATAGTAAACTATATAGAATCTCTAATCATGCTTTTATTTAACCAAATTAAATAATGCAATGTACCTGCATTTAACATCCGAAAGTCAGTTTTGGGCGATACGAAAACCCATATTGCTATGTTTTATAAATTATTTTGTATCTAATTTTAAATGGCAGTTGAGGTTATCTGTGTACTTTGAAGTGGGACTCATTTAATAGATGACTTTCACTGCACATGTGTGCTAGTTACAAGTTGGTCTAGCATAGCTGTTAAACATGGTTGGCGCTTGTTAAACAAAGAAGTCACTTCTATTCTGATGAGGAAGGTCAAATGAAGACAGAGCACCATGTGGCTATCAATCTGCTGCTCCAGTGATAGACAGTGATGGAGTTGAGGTGGGTTGTCTATTTGTGTTGTGTTATTATCAGGTCAGACAGTGAGACATCAGTAGCTTGCAGTCAGCGAGAGGGTGCAGGGAGAATGTGATTCAGATGGTACAGGACAGCCTGGAGGTCAGGACTGACAGAATGACAGGCCATCACGGAGAAGAAACTAACTAGCCGCTGTCCGAGGTCCTGCTGTACTTTGCGGGCTCGCTATCTGATCAGTGACTGAAACAAAAAGTGGCGCTGTAAACATACGTGTTTAGCCAAGCCCTGACCCTCGTTACACATTCAATAACGTAAAGCTCAAGTGTTATAAAGTGTTAGAATTATCAACGTGCTTTTGGGTCGTGTTGTTTTGTTTTCTTAAAGGTGTTAGTGTGTTTTTAAAATGAATGTGACTCTCACTAATACACATAATAGTATTGTGTTATTGGTTTTTATGAACTAGGTATTGTATATTATTATCCACGAACTTAGGCCAGTCATGTTTTCCCTGAAGCACTTTTTAGTTTAATCTGTGGAAACTTGGCAGAGGGATGTATGAAATTCATAATAATAATAACAGCTCTGAGCGAGGTTTCAAAACAGTGCAAGAAATTAAAAAAAACGTTCTTTACACTCAAGGGTTAATTTAAAAATATTAACTTGACATGAAGTACGCTTTTATTTTTGCTAGCTAAGCTATTGTCTCGAAGGTGAAAATGATACCTTTTTATGTAAAATTGTCCTTTTATTTGCAAACTCCTCCCATCTCCAACGAAACTGATATATTTGCCATACCTATGTATGTAGAATTTGACAAAAAAGCCTTGTAAATATTATTATTTGTGACATGGTTTAAGATGGGTGATTGTGAGGAGAGTAAAGTTGACAGAACTGATGCTAACCACTGTGACAATAACTTGAAAAGCAACCGACATGACATCTTTCTCATCACACTCCCGAAAATGTCATCTTTGTGAAGGACAGTGAGAAAATGGTTTGCTGAAAATCTGAAAGGTAGATTCAAGAGATGCGCCTCATGTCAGATACAGTATAGTCTGCAGCTGTTTGAAAAAGAAAGTCGCGCCGATTGTGATGGGTTTTAGTTGGCAGGCCCTTCCAGACATCCATACTGCTCCAAAAATGGCTGCGGCTGACCTGTAGAATGCAGTCGCACTCCAGCAAAGTTTATTCATCAGAGCTATTCAGTGTGCTTGTAGATACGTATTTATAGATATAGTTAAATATAGATACAAATAGAGGAAATTAAATCATGTTGGTTGTAGAGTCTGTCATGAACAGAAGTTTCAAATGGATTTAATAAGAAAGTAATTATGTGTTTTATTTATGAATTACAATTGCATACAGTCATAAGCTGCTAGTGGTTAGCAAGCCAACCAGTCCAACTATTAAAAATCTTTCCCAAATACTCTTTATTTCCCCAATATATGTTAAATATTAAATAAACATTGTACAGTGTAACCTGAAAGGTTTGTTCATTTAGAAATTTGAGGTTTACTAATAGTAACCCAACTGCCTACCAGTAGTGTATTCCTTTATTTTTTAAATCAGGATTTCTTGCAGTTTTACCAGACTGCAAGGGACTAGCAGAAAGCAATTGGTCAACAGTTCTTCAGTTTTTAATTGAGCCAGACAATAGCCTCCAATACGTCTTCTTTACCTTTTTGATCTGCAGATTCTTTCAGTTTCCAAGAACGCCATCAGTCAGGGAGTTCATCAATTTAAGACATTTCTTCCTTAAAGGTCACTGAAACACTACAGAATAAATTGCGATTTTTTTGGAGCGCTCGGGTTTTGAATCGATGCCTGTAAATAAAGAAAAATAAAGCCAGCCAATTAACCCCTGACAGGAGGTTTATTAAAGGTTTTGTAATCCTTTACTGGAGCTTTTGTGTTGCCAAACTATTCTAGTGCTGGGGATTTACACAGCTTAGGCTGCACACTGAAGGAGGCCTATACGTAAGTGTTCAGTTTATTCAATTGAAAGGGGTCTTACAACACAGAAACAGACACTGTGCTCACAGAGACTGCACAGCAAACCTAAAAGCCTTGTACTTTGCTTTTGATGGACAAAACTTGTAATGATGTTTGCCTGGACTGTTGGCTCCTTCCGTGAATGTATTAAGATGGCCCGCTACCCTCTTATTCTGGATTTCAGGATGATGTAAATATATGCAGGAACGTCTCGTATTGTTCTTGTGCTGTTTGAATGAATAGAGGAAACACATATTGTGATTTCAATTTGCACTTTACCTTCCGTTTTACAAAACAGACTTTGTCTCAAATGCAATCCATAGGGGTGAATGGCTTAAGAAAGCCTTTAGGTTTCATATTTGGCTTGTTTATTGGTGGTAAAACAGACATGTGTTTGGAAGTAATTAGTAAGCAGATTTGACAAAATCCTTCACATTTTTGTTAAATGGGGTTGAAATTAACACCAAATGAATTCCCAAATATTTTGGTAATATAACTATTTTCTCAAGAAATCACCCATTCAGTACCTTAAGATAAGGAGACCTGTACCCACCCCACCCCACCCCACCCCACCCCACCCCCTAATTAAGCTTGTGTTAAAATACAATGTTACTGGCTGGGTTGTAAATTGTGTTGTTATTTGAATCTCATTTCCCCCCAGGCCTGATGGAATAGGAACTGTGACAGTCGAGGAGAAGGAACGTTTTGAAGAGATAAAAGAAAGATTGCGTTTACTTCTAGAAAATCAGATCACACATTTCAGGTATGTATTGCAATAGCTGGATCTCTGGGGCTGTATCTTCACATGCATACTTTACATACATTTTATATATATATTATATATATATATATATATATATATATATATATATATATATATATATATATATATATATTGGTAATAATAATAATAATAATAATAATAATAATAATAATAATAATAATAATAATAATAGAGCAAATGTACAGTTACAGCCCTTTTCATAACATCCATTCCAAGAGGCCTAACATCACAATATAACTATGTCTCCATGTACTTTGTGAACCCCAGTCAGTTCATGTCTTCAGTGTTTCCATCATATTTTAATGGGATTTTTTTTTTTTTTTTTTAAAACAGGTATTGCTTCCCGTTTGGTCGGCCTGAAGGTGCTTTAAAAGCCACATTGTCTTTACTAGAAAGGGTATGCAGCCTCTCCATTGCCTTATGTGTAACAACTCCTGTAAACTGATGTAAATTATAATTAACACTAAACTGTTGAGAAAGAAAAGTAGGCAGACTGACCTAACAAAATCAAATTCCTACCTGTCATACACTTCCATTCGCTACATACTGTAGGTGTCTGATTTGCAGTTTTAAAAGAAACACATGTGACAGCAAACATTATTTTATAACATGAAATTTGGTCCACACACAATTCCCTTGTCTTACTGTCGGACAGTCTGTTACTATTGCACTTCCTAAGTCAGTTCACCCCAGCAGCGTCAAAGCATGTTATTGGCTGCAATTTCTGTCAGTCATTTGGGGGAAGCAGTATTCTGGGGACAATTTCACTCCAGGTGAAAGGACCAAGGAAGTGCAACTCCTTAATGCAAGGCTTGCCAGAAGTATTTCCAACAAAAAACACCACCATTTTTCTAAAAAGAAAACAAAACGTGGGTGCTAAAACAATTTGAATAATAGGTGATTCATTTAGGAGTGCCTACATGTATCATCTCTTTATGAAAGCTTGGCCTTCATTTGTCAATTTGTTTAAGATTTTGATACATTAACATAATTTTCATTTCAGCTTAATTCAATTGTAACACTTTGTTAAGACTACCTAAACAATATTTTGTTATTTTTAATTTCATTTAAAAACTGACAAATTAATATTGGTGTTTGTTCTTTTAGCATGCTCTTGTTGATGTTTATTTCAATAAAACACCTGTGTTGAAATTGTTATTTTAACAAGAGACCATACAGATGGAATACGGTATTCATTTGTTTTGCTGTAAAGGTTCTAATGAAGGATATAGTAACCCAGGTTCCACAAGAGGAAGTGAAGACTGTAATCCGCAAATGTCTTGAGCAAGCTGCATTGGTTAACTACACTCGACTGTCTGAGTATGCCAAAGTCGAAGGTAACTAGATTTACATTTTCACATGTCAAGAACACTTTATAGCAATGCATAATGTTGGGAAAGTAAAATTTACTTTTCTTTTTTTTTATCGTGCCAGAAAGAATTTACTTATCGTAACTATCAAGGTGGTTATGGTACCAGAAATGTTCCTGATATGTTTAGGTGCATAAGTAAGGATGTAGAATTGGTTGGTTTAGATTTTTGTAAAGTTAGCCATACAGGTCCAATGCAGAAGTGGAGAAGAAGACCAAGGGCCTGCTTTTCTACTGTGGGCAAATTGCCCATTTAACACATTTACTATGGAGGGAGGACTTAGCTGTGATTTGCCCATAGGAGAATATAGGCCAATTTGGATTTTGAACTTGGGTGAAAAAAACTGTATTGTACACATTGAATTAATTTATCCACAGGCGTTTAGAACAGTTTCTAATACTAAGCTGCAAGAAATTATGAAAACTGTATTACATATAATGCAAGGTACTATAAAAGTGCATCCAATGGACAACCACATATTGGTGCTTTACAACATCACCACCTACAGGATTAACAATTCTGCTTTTAGTTTCCCACTTAAATCCTTTGCTGGCCAATACATTTGACATTGAGAAAATAGGCATTAGGTATGGGAGCATACTCTGGGAAGTAAAGGGTAAATAGACTATTGATAATCAAGACTACTGATTATCACTGAATTGTTTAGTTTTTTCAAACAAAGACATTTAACACTAGGTATTTAAGGATTAAAAAAAAACCTTCCTGCATCCAATACATGTCTCTAATACCACCTGAAAAAAAGTTCAAAATGTCCTAGCAAGGCTATACTAAATCAAATCAGGTATTTCATGTTGTAAACTGAGCTGGATCGTTCAGAATTTGTGGTGCTTTTATTTTTGAGACCATCTCTTACAGTGTACGACTATGAAACTCACAATATATAATGTATGTATATATATATATATTAGCCTGTGATTTTACCAGCAGTGGAAAAGCTGGGAATTCTAATGATAAAGGTGAAAATTGTGTACCAGTGGGAAAGAAAACAACTTTCTTGGCAATTTTACATTGTAATATTTGACATATACTGATAATTAGGCACTTAAATGATACCAACACTTGACAAGCTGAAGAGTGGGTGTAAAACAATGTAGGTATATTATTGCTACAGCTTCTTAGGTGATTGCATTTTAAATATACTTCTGGTACAATTAGGAATTCCAAATACACTGTTCAAGTAACAATGGGTTTTGAAGACATGATGGTGAGCACATGCCAGCAATGGGTCTTTGAAGTACAGTATACGTATGTTGACTGTATAGGTTTGTTAATGTAACTGTACCTTTTGTTTCAGATCAGTTTAATAGTGGTGTAGGCCACATACACAATATTAGAGATGTGTAAGTAAAAATGCATTCAATTCCAATATAAAGAGCTCATAGTGGATCTTAATTCCCTTTTGTGCCTCAATTCCTCCTGGTTTACGACGACCTGATCTCTTTCACACAGTGACTCTTAGGTCTGGGAATACATTGAAGCAACAAAGGTTTTTTCCAGCTCCCAGTTCAGAGAAGTACCCCATCCCTGCTCACTACCTGCTCTCTTCTGCTTTTCCTCTTTCCTTGTTTATTGGCTTTGTCACTTTTTTATGCACTTTTATAAAAAGTGGTTATGATGCCAATTTACAAAGCATGCTGGGATTGTTTTTTTGTAGACAACCCAACATCTACCAGCTGCATGTTCAAGGTTTTCTTTTATAGGCATAGACGTCACATTAAATTGCAAAATTGTTCTTAAAAACGGACACTAAAATTACCTATTTAACACTTATTGTCTAAAACAATCCTACATATTATATACGTGTATACATATACAGTACATGTATATGTATTCACTGTATACACTCAACATCTTAATGTGACTTATTTGATACCTATTTCAGTCAGTGTCTATAAAGAAATACCTGTAGGTGCTTAAGATACTGAAGGCATCAACCCTTAGTATCTTGGAGCCTAACCTAATAAACTCTGTCTTCCTTTACCCATGATGTTTTTGCCATAATATATTTGCTAAAATCTGATAGAGATTTTTACTCCTCTTGGTCACAGCCTTCTTTGTGACACATGGGCATGCTGAATGGTTAATCCAAACTGTCAAAAAACAAAACCAAAAAAAAAAAAAAACCCTGACATGATTCGCTTTTCCTTGTTTCCTTTCCCCAAAACACCACAACTGTTCTCCTTCTGACCTAACATACAACGATTTTCCTCTGACCTCTAACCTCTTTACCTCTGACCTAAGCCTCTTGCATGCCCAAATCCTCTTTTATAGGGAAAAAGAGAGAAATGTATGAGCATCCTGTCTTCTGCTTGGCCTCTCAAGTGATGGATTTAACCATTCGTGAGTACCTACCTCATCCTTTCCACCCTGTCTTTCACTCTTTCTGTTTCCCATTTTATCCAACGAGTCCCAAAAAACCCCCCCACCGATATCACTTTTCTTGCTTCAAGTCTCTTTTTGCCTTTTGTCTGTTGCTTCTGTCTGTGAAACCAAGTGTGAGAAGTCCAATCAGTTCTTGTCAACCTTAATCAGGAATTCCAACTGATCCATTTGTTTGTGAGACACATGAAATATCTGTAAGCTTTTTGCATTAATGTTTATGTCTGTGAATTTGAATGCATTTTTACTTTGCTTCTATGTATCCCTCAGTTTTTGGAACACTTGTCACTGGTACACAATAAAGAAAGTATGACCGAGTCTTGTACACTGGGAGCCAAAGGGATTAGAAAGCCGCACATGGGAATACAAAATGAGTTCTGTGTATATACTGTATATATAGATATATACATATACATCTGTATTACGGATCATGAATTTGTCTTGTGTTGTGATTTATTAAAAACAGCTTTTTTGTCTTCCTTGTTTTTCTTTTTTAATTTATTTTTATTATACTTTAACCTTTTTTTTCTCAGGCTGCTATGACAACATTTGCTTTACTGTATTTGGAATCTAAAACTGTGTTTTCATTGCTTGGCTTTACATTGAAGTGTGCTCCCTTTGTTGGAGAACATTGGTGATATCCATTGATATTATAGGTTGGCAGCTGGCAAGTGGTGACGGAGTGGTTAAGCTAAGGTGCCACCTTCTTTAAGGACATGCATTCAGATTCACTCTCTCATTAATCTTGCATATCTATTCTTCCTTCTCTTCTCTCCTCCTTGCTCTCTCTGTCATGTAGAGAATCAAAAGGATCCAGGTGAAATATTATGTATACATTGTAGCCTAGTTCTTTTTTTTATATATATATATATATATATTGTTTTCTGCAAGTTTTTTTTAAGGCTCTTAAGTATTGCTCTCCCTCCCTGGAGATGCAAAAACACTTAAAGGGTTAGTTTGTGCTGTCTGTATATGGCATACAACATTGGCAACATATAACGAAACAAGGAAATAACATGTTACTACAGATCTGCAAGGCAATATTTCTTTAATAATGAAGTCTTTAGTATTGCTTTTGGCTTTTTAATTATAGTGCATTTTTTGACACCAGTAGGTCACATGCACATACAACAGTATTAGGTTTAATATAGCAAAATCAATACAGTCTTTTTTGAGTAATACATAAGAACATAATACATTATTAAAAGGCAGTTTAGTTTAAATATTCTACAGATAATGCAGGTTTTTGTTGACCATTATCAAATTCTTTAAAAATCTTGATAAATATTTTATTTGTTATTATTTATTATTATTATTTTGTAACTGTCTATGTTTGTTTCAAGTTGATATTTGCCTTCCTGCAGCAAATCAATAATTATTCAGTGGTTATCTCTGCTTTTGCAAACCTCAGATTGCATCCTGTACTGATTGGATAATCTGTTGTCCATATTCAACCACTGAATAATATACATACCCATTATATTCTTAACCTATTAGCTGATTGCTACCTAAATAAAAAAACAAATAAAGCAGTATGCATTGATATAACCTTATTAACATATACAGGTGTGTAATAAATCATCTGGGCCAAGGAAATGGAATTACATATATGCAGACAATAAGTGGTTTTGCTTTTACTTTCAAGTCATTTTACAGTATTTTCTTGCACAAGTCCAGGCTTATCCAGTAGGTTACCATTGAGAAATTAACCAAAGCGATGGTTCTGGCAGGGAACTCACTTTAAACTTAGTTCAAATCATGTAAATAACAAGCACATGTTAGGCGCTTCCAATACCAGACTAAATCATCAATCTAATAGCTGGGTCCTTATTCATCCCTCAATAAACAATATGTCCAACAATCGGCAAGGAA
Source organism: Acipenser ruthenus (assembly GCF_902713425.1). Taxonomy (NCBI): domain Eukaryota; kingdom Metazoa; phylum Chordata; class Actinopteri; order Acipenseriformes; family Acipenseridae; genus Acipenser; species Acipenser ruthenus. The sequence continues at coordinate 23,402,480 of NC_081213.1, forward strand.
AGGATTTCTATTTTACCTCAGTCCACTACTTCTGTGCTGTGCACCAAAGTTCGCCTCCTCCTCCCCAGCTGCTTTTTGGCTTCAGTTAACAGGGGAGGTCAGCAATCTTGCCCCCCTGCCCATGGCTCCTCTCCACTTATCTATGAGCTAATTCATGGGTAGGGGTACCTCAAAAGACGAGTCCAAAGGCCAAAGAATGTATCATAAATAATGTGTATTGTAGTGGTGTTGTTTAGTCTGCTTTAATAAATAATCCATAATCTATTGCATGAGTTTTCTGACTGAACCTTAGTAAGTAACCCAAATTAATATACCAAATCAACACACGTCTATCAGAGGAAGTGTTCATTCATGAAAAGCCCAATCTAATCATTTTCTAATCTCCTTTCAATACAGTCCTTTATTTTAAACACTGTAGGACTTTGTAATGTATTCATTTGACGTGAAATCCTAAATATTCATGTACGCATATACAATTAACTGGACAAGAGTGACTGGACTGCTGATTTCATTTTTATTTTTGTATTGTTTTTTTTTTTTTTTTAATTTCATTTGACAGACCAGAGCTGTAACAGCAAGTATAGTAACCCAGGACACCGCACTCAGTGTGTATGGGTGCTCATCTTGGCTCTGGAGACACAGGAGATTTCTCAATCTCAGACCCATTCATTACATGTGTGAAAAAGCTACAGTCGCCTGGGGAGGAAGATTGGGAACTTGCTGGGCAATTGCGACCACTTTGAAAGCTATACTACAGCCCAGTCTCCCTCATCTTTCTATAGTTAAATAAATTGGGCAGCAGCAGGGCAATTTTGCAGTTGCATTTACACCAGGAGAAAATCTGACAAAACTCATATATACACAATGGCGCCAATATTACTGAGGGTAGTAGGGGACTTTTAAGAGACAATTTACAAGCAGACAATAACATTTAAAATAAGGAAATACAGTTAAAGATAAAATGGTATGCATTTCCATATAGGCTCAGATGGTTGTTAAAATATAAAGCCTGTCTTTCTGCTTTTATATAACTACATATTAAGATATGTAGTAGCTGTGCATTGAATCAGGTATTTATGTGATTTGCATGTTAAGTGCTGGCAGTTTCTAACAAAACTCATTCAAACTGGTTATGAAAAGCTTAATGTACTACAGTAGTTTCAGTGACTGCTGCCTACCTTCACATTAAACTTTTGGACAAAATCTAATGCTTTTGATTTTGTGTGAAGTAACCAAGATTAAAGAGACTGTGGGCCTTATTGTGCACTGCACTGGAATGTTAAGGAATTACTTATTCCAATTAGTAAGGTCAAAAAATCCACTTCGTATTGAATGTCCCTTAAACTGTGATGCATAACTTTTATGAAAGGAGCATTTTCAACACAACTTAATAAGGGAAAAGTGGAAAATATGGGCCTTTGTACCCTTTTTATGTTTTTCAAAAATCTAATAGAATTAAATGAAAAAGATGAGTTATTTAGTATTTTTCTTCAAAGAGGGATACAGTCTATTTAATTTCAGAAGCAACAGTTTAACAACATTTGAGATGCCAATCACCCGCCGCTACCTGTGCTGTTATCTGTATGGCAGCACCTAGTAAATAATACCTGATTTAGTACATTGCATGTTATTCTAAAGAAAATAACAGTAGAAAACCTCTTGCCGTATAGCTTAGTGTAATGACTAATGGTGACCCTAAATAGTTTGAAGAACATTTACTAATACTTAGCTATACGTGACAATAGCATTATGAATGTATTTCTAATTTAGCTACGTAGCACCCTCTTGCATGTTTAACTCTCACCCTTTTAAAAACCAGCAAATATTTGCTGTTACAAGTGGCAGATATTCAGAGGTGCTGAATAGCAAACATCTGAAAAAAAGAAAGAAACAACGTATGCTGTGTTCAAATAAATAAATACAAAACTTATGGATCAAAGATGTAAAAATTAGAAATGCAACACTGCCTGGTGATGTCAAAAGCCACTAATATAAGGGAGAGGGTTAAATAGAAAACTAACACCTTAAACCTGTGAATGCTGACAATGTGTTATGGAGGCTATTGGCTGAGAAGGTATAGGGCTATATGGGAGAAGGGCATTTAGCTGCAATTCAGCTATCTCTGCTTGGGGAATTCTAGGTTTTCAAATATAAATCTGGCATGAATTCATGTTGTTTTTGTCATGGCTAACCAGATCATGCTGGGGCAAACCATGAAGGTACTGTACCTCTTTATCCCCTGGCATTGTACTCTAGGAAAAATACTGACCCTGAAAATTAACTTTTAACTACCTCAAATAAAGGTAGGCAGCATGCGTTAGACCCAATTGTAATCAGTTACGTGGAATGTGATTATGCTTAAAAAATAGTGATATACAGTAACAAAATATAGTTTTCTGAATTAAAAAAGCATTATCGGTTGTACTACAGTACACAACAGAATTTTGTATTTAACTGTTTGGTTATTTTATGAACTGGAAAATCAGTTCTCTGGAAAGATAAAGGGACAAAAGCATTGGCTAAATTCACTCTTGGGAGTTTCCCGCCAAGCCCTGCCAAGATAATGAAGCACAAGTCTGACCTCAAGCGCTACCCCTGTCATTAGGCCTCTGCCCTGGGAGAGACTGCCAATAGTGATAACTGTCTGACCGTGGTGGTTTTGTGATGTGGACAACTCTTTATTCCACTCACCATCTAGCTCTGTTTTTTTCCAAGTTGTTGTTCCTAGTTCTAGTATATTATATTTTATACAGTATGTATTTCTGAGACAATAGGTGTCTGACCAAAATATGACCTCTCAGTTACTTCATATTGTTAACCTTTTCTAACACGAAACAAAATCATTAAGAAAAAAAAATACTAAAGTAAATAGAGGATAATATAATATGTATATAATATAGCCCTTACCAACAAAGAAAATCAGCTTGGATTTGGCTTAACTTTATTTTCAAAAGCTTTTTGTTTTCTTGTTGTCCCAAAATGTCAGGAATTTAAGGAAAATAATGAATTTAGTTTCAAGGCACTGTGCCGGGTTTTTCCAAACCCACTCGGAGAGTAACCATGCATATATTTTTTCAGTTCTGAAACTCCTTCTCAGTCAATACAATATAAGCAGATAATTGTATATAACCCCTTTTCATATCTTTAGTGTCTGTTTACTTTGTCACCCCAATGTTCATTAAATCACATGCATGTTTCCTTTTACTGTCTTTTTCGCTCGTGCATGGCAGCTCCACGGTCTCGGCCTAAGCCACCACCGGCACCTCCACCCATTCAGTCGCAGATAGACATGATAAATCAGAGGCTCAAAGGCATGCCTAGGCAAATACCAAGTACTGTAATGGCTTTTATTTTACTTTTCTATTTTTACAAGTGTTTTTGTTTGATTCTCTTTTACTTTATTTAATGGTCAATGTTTTGTCTACTTTAATTTAATTTAACCTACGAATACTACTGCTACTATTCTTTGTTTAAAGGACCTTGGATCAAACATTATTTTGCATACTTCATGTTTAGCAATGTCTGTCTTATGCAACATTTCCATATACTGATGTCAGCACAAAATAACATAGTTACAGCATAACATTCTGCATGATACTTGTATTTTTAAGTACTATATGTTAATTACTTGGTAAATATTTATTTATATGTAGGTAATAACCTGCTGAATATGTATTAGTGCTCCAGCTTTATAGAAAACTGTCTCCTGCATGTTTTTCTAGCTAAGGTTCACTGATATTGTCCTTTGTTCATATCACTATATATGTTTAAGCATTACCCAACTTAAAAGAGATGTAGCAACAAAGGTTTGTATGCCTGGTTCATTTCTTTCATACAGTTCAGCAGCAATTAATATCTGTTTTGTAATAATATGTGTTTAAATAACGTTTATTTAACCTGGTTGGGTAAGAGTTACAGCTACACTGTTTTCTAGGAGAGAATGACAACATAATAGAATGCACTTGCTGTGATTTATTATATAAGAGGATATTTTATGAGAATGGACATTTTGTGAATGGACATTGTGCTTCAGTTTAAACAAGCATGGTAAACAGAATCTAAAAGCACTGCAACAATAAATAAATAAAGCAAAGTCATTAAGTGTCCATCCATTATATTATTTTCTTCTCTGTTTACTGCATGAAAAGGGAATGCAAGACCCCGTCAAACCCATTTTCATTAAATAAGTTAGAAGTTTTCAAGTTCAGTTATGCCTGGGATTTTAACAGTGTTTCTTCTACTACAGAAAATGTAGGCCGCTTAATCACTCCAGCTAAAAAACTAGAAGATACAGTCCGTCTGGCTGAACTGGTGATTGAGGTCCTGCAGCAAAATGAGGAGCACCACGCAGAGGTGAGTGGTGAGGTTCCACTGATATCTCTTCAGAACAGATGTCTACTGAATGTGAGCATGTCAGTCCTGTCAGCTCTTGTCAATTGTTCAGTGTTTAGGAATGTAATTAGCAGGTCAGAGCAGAGATGCTTGAAGGGCAGTGCTTTGAATGGCATTTTATTTAAGTATTAATCATTATTATTATTTATTTATTTATTAATTTTTTAAATAATAAATCATTGTTCTGCATAACTGAAGTGCAGTTTATTTTTTTTGTAGATCTGGATATAATGCAAATGATACCCATAGTAGAGCTATACAGCGCATGTATTTACAGTAATGACACTTCTATGGGTATGTAATTCATAGATTGTGGAAACTTTAAAAAACTGTACCATTTTTTAGATAGAATCTATTTCACTTGTAATATCAATTCAAGTCCGTTCCCTAAACACATTGAACTATTGTAATTTGCTTTTAAGATATGCTTTTGTTTTAGTTTCAATAATATTTGATGTCCTGTGCATCATTATTCTGTGTTTGTGAAAAGTATTATTTTTGTCCTAACACTCATTTTATATGAAAATCAAATCTGTTTGTTGTATTTTGCATTTTTATTTTGAGTATTTTGTCAGTGTATTGCAATTTAAGAAAAAAAAAAAAAAACCCAAACCTTTTTGTTTTAGTTTTGGGATCATTTGCCATTTCTTCTAACTTCACAATAACAACAGACCTAGTTCCCAACTAATGCCTGATTTGCATATTTAAATTTCCTCCCTGTTTCTTTACTGTTCATTCAATCTTGGATGATCCTGGCAGGGAAAAGAGGTATGTGACTGAACGGAATGAAATGAGTCACCTCCCGTCATATTTTGTGCATGTTCTACAAATAACCATTTCTCCTAATGGGATTTACCTGGGTTTCCCTTGCTTTGTTATGTCTCAAAACAGTTGGTTGCCAACTGTAGACTGAGTGCTTGTGGAGCTGGTAGTAATACGATTGGTGTGCTTAGGCTGGCCAGCCAGTCTGTGCATGAAGAAGGGTGTGCACTTACAAGCACTGCAGTAGTGATACCCCAGTATTTGCCCTCCCTCTACCCTCTTGAAATCCTACCTGAATCCACTCTATGTGTGTTAGTCTGTAGTATGTTTGGGTTACTATTGTTTATTTAGTAATGAAATTGGCCTGCTACTGCAGGATCACACTCTTTTCGGTCCTGTTTAGACCCTGAAATATTGTTTGTTTTAATAATAATGTAAGTTCTGGTCAAGGTAAGTCAATAAATGTAAGAGGTGGCTGTAATAAACACAGTATACACCCCCACGTGGTAAATTGTTATAAAAAATAAAAAAAAATACAAGGTAGTATAGTTAACCGACTACAGTAGGTTATGCTTCTCATATTTGCCGTAATACAACCCCCACGTTTGTGTATTCATATGTATTTTTTGTCAATTCTTCATGAATCTTAAGGCAAAAACTGCAGACAGCACAGTTTTTACCAGCCCCAGCTTTGTTGTGATTCATTCATTCTTCGTATATATATATTTTCCCCCTTTTGGATTTCTTGAATTTGATATCTGACCCAGCTGTATGGCTTTCTGCATAATAGCAGACACCAAATGACTGTGAACTACTATTAAATATAATAAAAACCTCTTTCCCGTTTCATAAGGTCCTGTTGCTGGTGCCACACATGCTGCATGCTACCAGCCAACAACAAATTAAAGACTCAAAAATGCATGCATACTGAAAACATTCACATCCGAGAGATTAGTGATGTGAATGCAAACAACTGAAACCTGTGGAAGGGGCATTTAGGGCTGAGAAGCATGGAAGGAGTCCACTTGCATGAAAAAAGGATCCCCATTTCGAGCCATTCCACTGATTTCTATAGATTCAAGTTCACACAAAATATATAGATTAATTAACTTTAATTTTATACTTAAGTCATTGTTGTGCTAGTAAAATCTAGCCTAGACTTGGCACTATTTTACTTCTATGTGTAACGTTTATCCTAAAAAAAAAAGCGTGTGTTACTGGTAATTAAAAATAGCCACCTACTCCCTGGTAATCAATCTGTACATAAATTATGCCCATGTACTGCATTGTGATGTTAGAGTGATGCCATTTTCTACATGATTAAATGATAGCTAAATGGGTTTAATAACTGAAAACCTAAAGGAACATGAGTTATAGAACTAAGTGGAGTTACTCTTACAATTCTGATGCCACCAAATTACTGTAAACTGGTAAAAGTCATGACTGTAAACTTAACAGTATTACTTACATCGTTTGCACTTCATGTGTCTTTGTAAGATAAAACAAGTAAACAGTGCAGTATGTATTTAAAGCATTGTTGGTTCACATTTGAACATGCTGTTCATTTTACAGTTAGCCCTGTTTCAGACCATTTGTCTGTGGAATTACTCTACCAGTTTACTACATGCTGGCTGTTGTTCTTAAAATTGAAACTAGATTTTGACTGTCAGTTCCTTTTCTTCCCATATGTTTCCCCTTCTATATCATCCCCAAGGCCTTTGCTTGGTGGTCAGATTTGATGGTAGAGCATGCAGAGACCTTCTTGTCACTGTTTGCCGTGGACATGGACGCAGCTTTAGAAGTGCAGAGCCCAGACACCTGGGATAGCTTCCCACTTTTCCAACTGCTCAATGACTCCCTGAGAAGCGACTGTGAGTATCATCCTTTAAACCTACAATGAACAGGAACCTGTGCATTAGCACTGCTGTGGTGAGGGGAAATAACATTAAAACAACATATTTATGATGCTGATTGTCCCAGAAACAAATATATATATATTTTTTTCTGAACACTTTTAAAGTACTGTCTCTGACAAGAACCGTAAAACATTTACCAGTCAGAATATCAGCAACAGCTAGCTTCGAAATCCTAGACTTTTTGGACAACAAATGTACAGTAAGATGAGTTTCTTCCTCACTGCCCAGCTGTGCTTACTGATGCAGTAGCACACACATACAGTACAGTATCACAACATTATCATGACACCTGTACAGTAGTTACTTGACACGTAATTGCCTCAAGCTGTGAAGATCAAGTGACCGTCATGCCTTAAGCACATATAGCAGCACTGTTTCTGTTTGAAGCAAGTACCTAGTTTGTTGTTTCGTGAGGGAACTAATCAGCCAAATCAACCCCCTGAGCTGTCAGAGCTGTTGTGGATAATGAACCCACTCCCAGTAACCTCAGCCCAATGGCGATTCCCAATGCTACTGCCTCCAAAACATCCTCACAAAAGAACTTATGACTGTGGGAACAATTCGCTGCTGCGGCATCATGCACCTTACCAAGGTACTGTGCCGATGACATTTTGTATATATTTTAAGCTGTTTATTTAATGAAGTTCTTTGATTCTTCTTGTTTTTTTTTTAATCAAATCCATGTGCACAGTGTAATTGTAAATCTTATACTGCTGCAGTACCTAAAAGATCTGGTAATCCTGTACTATATAATCATTCAGTTCTACAGGAGGTTCTGCACAATACTGTAACTTCATCAGACCTGAGCCAATAACTGCAGCGTCCTTTACTGTGACAGTCAACCTAGCAAGCACTCAAGGATAACAGAGTCTTTTGTTGAAAATGGCCGCCAGCCTCTTAACCTGATTATTCTTGTTTAGTTTATTATTTGCTCACCAGGATGATTATCTGACTCTTTGACCACTGAGATAATCTCTCCTCCCAGCTGCAAACTGGGTACTCAGATGGGTAAATGAACTGCCTTGTGAGCACTCCTGCAACCATTCAACTAGTACAAAAAGGCAACATTTATAAATAACTAAATCTATTCAAATTTACTGTGCCATAGGTAGATTTTTTATTTGTGTGTGTGAGTGTGTGACGAGGATATCAACATTGCTTTGCATCCGGTCAGTGTATGTTTTGCTGTACAGTGTATGTGTTTGCCTAATCTGGGCACATTGTAATTGGGACCAGGCAAAGAGCAAAATCCTAAATATTCACAAGCCAGTGCTCTTCGCCTTAGAAAGCATACTTATGAGATCATTGTTGTCTGTTTCAGATAATCTGTGTAATGGAAAATTCCACAAACACCTGCAAGATCTGTTTGCTCCCCTTGTGGTTAGATATGTCGACCTGATGGAGTCATCAATTGCACAGTCAATTCATAGGGGCTTTGAGCGGGAATCATGGGAGCCTGTAAAGTAAGGGAACTTCTTTTGATAAACTTTGAGTTTGGATGCAGACGGATGGAGAGCAATGGCTTGGTTTTAAAAACACACAGCTGCAGTTACTTGGCAATCGCAATAGAAAATACAGTCCTGTTAAAATGTGGGAAATCATTTCTGCCTACATTCAAATACGTAGTTTAATTTTCCTCATTTTCTACTTCTTAAGAAGATATTTAGTTAAAGTGCCCTTGTAAGATCATTAAATACTTGCAATCACATGGCAAAAATATGCACAGTTAATTTTCCACATTTTTACAGTAATTAATAAATGATATGGCAATCAATCTTTTCTAAAAATAACACTTTAAGTCCAGAACTGTAGCTTTTTATTAACTAAGATCTCCGAATCTGTTATCCAAGCTAAAGGAAGTACAAATGGTAAGACGAATAAAATCTTAGCTGAAAAGATTTTTTTAAATCTTAAGTACTCGCACTTCACTATATATATAAGACAAAGAAAGACCTATCCAACTTGTCTGGAACAGTAACACATGAACAGTGTATCTATGTGCATGGTGGTTTAATACATTACATACTACCAGTATGAAGACAAAATAATCAAGTCTGAAGTCAATTGTATTTATTCTGCATTGCATCATGTATTTATGTGTTATATATAGCTTAGCAATTCATATTTAATTTTAAGAAAAATCGATTCAGCTAAAAGATCTTATTTGTATTTTTATTGCAAAGATATTACAACATGTTTACTTCTTCCCCAGTACATACAGATTAAAGCCTATAGCAAGAGCAGATACATGTAGCTGTACTGGAGGTGAATTAGTTTGAAGAGTGAACCATCTCTCAGATTTAATTCATTTTCATGTTTCAGTTTTAGAAAATTCCATCATTTTTACACGTTTACAACACTTTGTTTCATCATTTTTATAAATCAAGTATCATATCATTTTTTTCTATTATATTATGTCATTGAATTGTGTGTGTGGTTTACAGAATTGCACTGAGTGGAACAACAATATTAAAAAATGTTTTTGTTTAAATAGATATTGCAAATGCTCTGGTGCTTGATATTTCCCTGAACTGTAGCTGAACTGAATTTACTACATGATGTTATTTTTGATGTTATACATTTATCTATATATGGGGAATATGTACAGTACATGGGGCATTTTATTATAGGGCTTTAACAAATGTGAAATCATCCTTTTTATTTCTTAAATAATCTCTGTAGTTTGTGCATTGAAATGTCATCCAAAAATGTAAGTGCAACCAGTATGCTGTTTGGAGTTTGAATGTTTTCTTTTTTTGCTGTGTTCTTTTCCTTTCTTGTCTTTTTAATTTCAATGCAACTTAATTTAAAGAAACCACTGCCGATGTTTACCTTCATTTCTCACATGCTTTGTTTGAAAACTGTTCTGCTTTTTATCTTCCAGTTTTGCATTGCTGTGCCTTTTAATTATTTGGTTACGTGTCACATTGCTTCTGCTACATCTGCATTATCACTGTGATGGTATTTTATTTCTGTCTGTTTCTTCCACAGGAGTTTAACAAGTAATCTGCCCAATGTGAATCTACCAAATGTGAATCTTCCTAAAATACCAAATCTACCAGTTAACCTCCCACAAATGCCTAGCATTTCTACTCCGTCATGGATGGCTGCTATATATGACTCTGAGTGTGTATTGAGTTCCCTCTAGATCTGATTTATTAACAACAGTGATTTTGGCACGAATATGTCTCATTGTATACCTTTTTAAATTGTGTCTGTTGGGTACTAAGCAGTATTAAAGTACTGAACACTTAACATTCCTGCTGTATATGTAACATGTAACGACACAGCAATTGGATCCATAATTCGTGTATATTTTGTATGGTTTGAATTGGATTGAGCTGCAATCAGTCAAGGACTGACACAAAAAGATGCAAGGCATTACAATCAGTACCTGTTCTAGTGCACTAATACACGTTAGGCAGTTGAGAATGAACGGGAATGAAGCACAGGTAATTAGAAACTATGTTTAGATATATTTATAGCAGTTCATTAAAATCTTAACAGTCTTTGTTCTTGCCACTCTACACACTTCGTACTGTGACACATTATCTATTCTGCCTTTCGAAATGAAAGTGAAACCTTTTCAGCTTTGCAGAAAAAAGGTCTCAAACTGAGCGAGATACTGTCATTACAAATTGCAGATGAAGACACTGTGGTTCAACATGTTTTATAAAATCTGTCAGACGGCAGAATTTCACATCCATTAACCAGGCTTGAGGTCAAAACTGTTTATCTACAAGAACCCAAAACAGACACAATGGAGATCCCCAAATTTGGCAAAACGAATCCACAAAAGTTGTGAATTGGAACAGTTTATAGACAGATGTATTAAGCCTGAATACATTAGTTTGTTTTCACAGATCTAGTAAAACCAATGTCATTTTCATGCCAAGTTGACTGTACTGAAGACTAGATTTGGCAGCATTTTAAAATGGAGAACCTGACGGCTTTTCATTTTCTTCTCCTTGCATGCTCTTACAATGTGGTTTGGAAAGATACAAATCAATATCAGACTTTTTAACATACATATATATATATGTATGTGTGTGTGTTAAAATTAACTCAATGTGCTATACAAACTAATATGTATATAAATACACATTTTTTCACAAAATGGTGGGTTTATATATATATAAACCCACCATTTTGTGAAAAAAAATATAAATATTTTGTGGTTGTAAATTATATTTTTTTGTGAACATCCTATTTTATTTTTTGCACAATTAACAAAAATCACAAAAACACAAATACAGATAAACAAAACATAACATACAATTAAAATTTTAAAATAGAAAAATGCTATTGTTTCTCATGATGGGGCACAGTTATATATGTAACCTGCCAATAATTTGTGAAACTACACCCGTCCACATACTTATTGTTGCGGAGCTGGCTAAATGTAATTTAGCTGTGGATCTCTCTAGCATCGCTATATCATGGAAACAATGTAACCATGCAGATTTGTATGATATCTCAGGCTCCACCCAGCCCCTCAGGATAACTTTCTTTGCTGCAGTCAACCCTGGAGTGAATCGTAAGATTGAGTGATTATTCGTCTGCCATGTAAATTATATTTTGAGCCAACCAGCTACCACTTAGTCTTGTATAGCATATAAATAATGCTAGCCACATTAATAAAATATGTACAGTACCTTAACTCAGAAGCATACATAATTATAGTCTCATACCAGAGTTTTTATACCCGATTATTTTGTCTTAAAGCAACAAATGGAATACTGTTATATAATGAATTATACCTGATTTTTTATTTTTTATTTTATTTTTTTAAAGAAATTAGGCATATAGTGTAAAAACATTTTTATACTGGGAATTGTGGCTGATTCTGTATCTTTCCAATAATTTCTGATTTCCTCAAATATCTTTCCATTTGAAAATTCCTCTTTAATATCTGTAGTTATACTGTATATCTGAACTGTATTAATGGGTGGAATTATCCCTTTGTTAGCCCCGGACCCCCCTTTGGCATGTTGGGAGTAGGGGTTTTCACCCTGCGGTAGCTGTGTGTGCATTAGCAATTGCTCTGAAGCAACCATTACTTCAGTGCAGCTGGCATCCGTCATGGCAGAAACACACATCCTTATACGTTTCTACAGACGATGTCGGTACCCTCTGATAATGCATGGTGTGTTCAACATCCTCACAAACGCAAGCGGCGTTGAATAAGTGGTGGGCGAGAGCCTGTTCTGTTTCTTATGGTCGAGATGTAACACTGTTCAAAGAAATACAAAGCAATGTGTCTTCCTATTTTGCTTACTCCATGTTTGGAAAAGCTCTAGTTGCAGACAAGTGACTGTAATGCAGTGGTTTAGAAACCAGATTTAGATGCTATAGTTTACAATAATCAGGGACAAAAATGTGGGCAAGTGACAACAAGAAAAACATATTACAAAAATTAATGAATAATGAAATGCCCTGTGTCTTAAATTAAGCTACAACTGTTAAATCAGGTACAATACAACGGAATGCTTATGAAGATAGTAGGTATGTTAAATTATTGGATAAGACATGGCCTCGCTCACTGCTTGTTACCACAAACCACCTAACTTGGTTATCTTGAACACTTCCAAGATCTGGATTTGAAATATGCATGACCCCCAATTTAAAATAACCATGGAGTCATGTGTGGTTATTGATTTGATGTAGAAATATGTTTTTGTTTTTTTTTACCATACATTAATTTCCCTAAATTAAATTGTTAACTCGTTTTGTCCTGTAACTTTCCATTAAGTGCCCAGATCTATAAAGCTATTAATGTATGGTAAATAAAAACAGCTCCTCTAAATGTTTGCGGTGGAGACGTTCTAGCATCCTTTTGCATCAAGCTGCAGTGCATCCCAACGTGTAGTTTACAGTCTCCACATCAGAACAAAGAATGGGTGGGTTTTGACCCCCCCTGTGTCCTGTTCTCCTAGCAATGGCTCAGGCACCTCGGAGGACCTGTTCTGGAAGCTAGACGCCCTGCAGACCTTCATTCGGGATCTGCACTGGCCCGAGGAGGAGTTTGGAAAACACCTTGAGCAGAGGCTAAAACTCATGTCCAGTGACATGATTGAGTCTTGTGTTAAAAGGTATGCCTTTGAAGGAAAAAGGGTGTTACGGGTTCATGTATTATAAGTCACGTACTGTATGAGAAATCAACCAATCACTGTCATACATTCCAGTACATCTTAGTACTAAAGAATAAGAAGTAAATATGTTGTGGGTCTTTTATAACGGAAATCATTTTGCACCAGATTACATCTCTTACAGCAACACACAATGTGTTTACGTACACTAGCCAGACACCTCTGGAGATGTGGGTTGAAATTAGTTTAGTAGTGATTGCAAGGCAACAAAAATTACCACACAATTTGGCATAATGTTAGTATCTGCCTCTTAGTTTGTACATAAAGTACCAGTAGTTAAATATAAATTATTGACTTAAATTATCATATTTCATAAGCTTATACTGTGGACAACCTTCCAACTTTGGTATTTATTAGTAGAAACTGTATTTGATGCAATTAAAAAGTGTGACAGTGGGTACATTACTGTTTTTCACAGAAAGCATCTTAGTACATTAAATATTTTCAATTTTTTTCTCACTGTTGGTCTTGAGAACAACAAAGCTATACAGTTTGCCGAAGGCTCTAATTTTATTCTCTACTGTCTTTACTTGTTTACAGAACAAGGATTGCATTCGAAGCTAAGCTGCAGAAAAGCAGCCGGTCGACAGATTTCCGTGTGCCACAGTCAATATGCACAATGTTTAATGTGATGGTTGATGCCAAGGCTCAGTCTGCAAAACTCTGTGCCATGGAAATGGGCCAGGAGGTAAATATAGCCTTCTTCTGTCTATTAAGTTTTCTGTTTGATACATCGAGTGCAAGAATTGTGTAGGTTCAAGTCTTTTCTATAAGTGAAAATCCAAAGACTGGGTTGCATGGCAAATAAGAATATGATAAGGAAACCTAGTGGTATGCAGTACATACATAAGTCAAATGGGACCATATTATGCAGCACACACATTCACAAATATGTTAGCAAGTACAGGCTTCGCTTTGATTAAGTTTTCCAAGAAAAATGTGCTTGCTGCTTGTTAGGGTTTTGCAACTATGTATTCTCTGTGACATTTGTTTGTTTTCAGTTTTATTATGACAGGTTTTATTTCTATTTTTATCTTAGGCATTTATTTTTCAGTTTTGCTATTTAAGTTAATATTCTTTGCACTCGTTATGTTAATCTTTTTATATGTTTTAATTTTCTTTTTTCATCATTACTTTGTTCTTCTTCCTGTCTCCCATCTTTATTTTTATTTCTGTTGTCAATCTTGTGAAAGTTTGTTAAAGAGTGGGTAAGTGTGGCTAACAATTCAATTGAAAACGCACTCTTCATTCCCCAATGTGTAATTAGCAGGAGTAGCAGTTTTTCCCCTTCTGTCAACACTTGGACTGTTTTGATTTGATTAGCATATTTAATAGATGTGATTGAAGAGATGTGGGGAATGATAATGAAAGGCTATCATTGCCAATGGTATTGTGTCTAGGCATGTAGCAATTCAAATGATGAATATTAATGTCTGAGTTATATTTCTATTAAGTAGCATAGTGTCGTGCTGCATATGTTGTATTTAATACATCATACACAATTAAGATAACTTAAATGTAGTAATTGTGATCTTACAGTATGAAATATGAGTATGTGTCTATGTTTTGTGTTTTTCTCCAGAAACAGTACCACTCCCAAATAGATACACTTATAGAAGAAACTGTTAAAGAAATGATAACCCTCTTGGTCGCAAAGGTATGTACACTAATATTAAAATTACTGTATAAACAAGGACACAGATCCACAGATCCCAAACTTAATGGGACGCCACTGGTTGCATTGACAAACAATGGTTAAAGGTGAATATGTTTACTGGTTTATTTCAGTAAGAATTTAAAAAAAAAAGTGTGGATATCTAAAAAGGGATTGTGTGTGCAAAACATGTATTTATTTGTCACATACTGGATGTGAACCCTGGATATAGATTGTGTTTTTAACTTATATCCTCACTGTGTGAATTTTCAGTTTATGCACCTGTGGCCTATTCCAGTCTATGTGGATTATCACAAAGAAAGCAATTTATTCTGTTGAGTATGCTGTTAATGTACACAAATTGTAAGCAATTTTCCTACTAAAAACACATCAAATGCCATCCTGGCTGTCTCAGCAGGAGCACTAAATGCAGCTAAATTGTAGCTCTTAAATATAAGACTTTTATGATTCAATGTTTTAATAGCATTTTATAAAGCTTAATATTTTTTTTTAATAAAAACTGATGGCTGAGTTTCATAATACTGGATTCTCACCATTTTTAAACTGTGTTCTTTAAAAGGATAACTTCATTCTCCAAGAAATGCATTTATAATGTTAACTGATTTTACCGTTTTACCAGTTTGCTGTCATACTGGAAGGAGTCCTTGCTAAACTGTCAAGATATGATGAAGGAACACTATTTTCATCATTCCTGTCATTCACAGTAAGAACATATTGCCTTATGTTATTTGGCTGACAGTATTGAAAAAAGGTCCCGTTCATGATGAATTGATGCTTTTGTTTTTATCTCAATACAAATTGAATGTGGCTTGAATAGTTTACTACATGATACCATTAAATGAGGATATTCTCTGTTAATTCATGAATAATTGCACGTGTCTGGATTGGAAATTTTGAAAAATATGCTCCGGTAGACGTCATCTTTGGATCTTTTCATTACCAGTGCTGCGTTGTTTTTTTTTTTTTTTTTTTTTTTTAATAATGACAATGTTGCAGCTTGCTTTCTGTTGGATTTCTAGCACTGAGCTACAGTTTTATAAGCAGATTAAGTGGTAATGAGGAATCATATATGAAGTGTTACCCTTTCCCCACATTTTTTTTTTTCCATCTAAGGTGAAAGCAGCCTCAAAGTATGTGGAAGTACCCGTAAGTAAAAAAAAAAAACAGATATTATCTGTTAATCTTTTTGTGATTTTTATCTATGTTAGTTCATTTTTTTATACATGCATTTTTTTTTATAATATCAATGGCTGTTCTACTTTTAGCAAATAAATTAGTAGTATAAAACAGGTAGTTTGACATTTGATCACAAAATATTATTACTTTAATGAACACATATGCAGAAATGCTAATCTCTTAAATGACTTGCATTATTTAGTGTTAACGTTCTAAATATGACAGGTTATAACCATGCACATTTAAAAATCATAAGCTCCTAATTCTGTTTTTACTTCACAAATATTTCGGTGTAGTTGATATATGCAGGGTACAGTCAAGACAACGTGACAGACTTTATTTCCTTTTTCACATGTGCAAATTAAGAGCTATAAAAATGTAGCAACATGTCAATTTACTCAGCTCAAAATCAAGCTCTTCTTTGTTGTGCAATATAAAACATTTTATGAGTGTGTCAGGAAGCTGGCCGGTTCACTTTGTCTGAAAATTGCTTCAAAGGGTATCACTTAACTGCTAACACATTTTCACCGAATGCATTGTTTTTAAATTAATGCCTTGTCATTGAATCACTGAGTGTAAAGTCATGTATCTTATGTCCCAAGGGCCAAAAAAACAGATCCTTTACTCTATAATTGTTTGCTTAATGCACAAAAAAATGACTCCCTAAACCTTGCTCATTTTCACCCTTGAAATTATTCAGACGTGTTAACTAAGTGCAATTTACAGAGACTGACAATTACATTTCCTGATGAATGGATGTCTTGTGGTCTAAGATACATCTAATTTACAACGAAGAAAAAACAAATCAAATTACTTATTAACAGGGATATTGTCTTCAGTGGGTACTTTAGACATTTAAATGGAAACTGTGTTACAGCTTGCTAATGCGTTTCTGATAAATCTGTATGTTTTGGACATGAGATTTTGAGGGTCATAAATGGAAATTGTCGACGGAATAGATAACAAAGACTTGTCTTATGTTTAGATCTTCAGGGCTGTTGAAAACAAAATGTCCCAAAATAGGCATTTTAGAAAATGGCTTAGAATTGAATTTTAGTTTTTGAGGTCTCTTTTTGAAAAAGTAAGCGTTATTATTTTTCAGGTACTTTGTATGAAAGGCATAGAAAAACAAATCCTATTTTTTTAAATAATTTTTTGTCAAATACATAGAGTTCAGCTTTGGTTTCAATAACTCCTAAGGCGTTGCATTATAGAGTGTCGTACAATAATGGTGATTTGAATATACTCAATTGTATTTTGTAATAATGGTTGTGTCTCTGCTTGTGCCCCTTTCTTGTTTCTTTATTTGTTTCTTCCAGAAACCTGGGATGGATGTTGCCGACGCCTATGTGACCTTTGTGCGCCACTCTCAGGATATCCTCCGTGATAAGGTCAATGAGGAGATATATATAGAAAGGTTATTTGATGTAAGTAAATGCCTTCTCCTCCTTCCCAAGGAGGAGACCATCCAAAATATGACAAAACAAATGGACAGAGGGATAAGTCACATTTTGAGACTAATTTACCACTGTCCTGTCCCACTGACTAAGACTTCTCTCTGTCGCTCTCTATTCTGTACTCTAGTCTATGTTCTATGGTATGTTCTGGTCCTTGTATACTATAATATCTGAGGCTTTTCTTCTTTTTGTTGTTTGTTTAAAACACGTTTTTTAAGTTTCTAAAACCAAATTAGGATATTAAGCAGTGTTCTCTCCCATTACAATTATATTCATTTTTCACTCACAAATAAAACTCAGCTGCCTTTTCACTCATTTTTAAGTTTAATTATCTGTGTTTATACAATGGCAAATGACAAATTAGAAAAGTTAATGTAAGTAACACACAACATATATGTATTTTATCATGAGGGACAGACAAATGCTACTGCTTTTTGGTATTCTATTGTCCAAGGCTGGCCACCGTCTATAAAGGGTAAAATCTGTTTTTATTTTCTAGTCAATGCACAGCAAGTTCAGTTTCAATTCTAAATTCTATACAGTGTCACTCATGGATATTTCATATGAACCTAAAATATATAGTGTGTTTATAACAGTAAAAGCATTTTTTCCCCAGTCCAAAAATTATAGTGCGCTGTTGACAAGCTTTTGGGCTGGGCGTATTAACCCTTATTACGTTGTGGTAAAAATGCTCCTTCTTTTAAATTATACCCCAGTCTAAGTGACATGCAGTATGCAAATTCATGTCATTTAGCAGTAAAAGGGAAGTGTGAAACAGGTGTAATTACAGAATGTGTGTTTATAGCATCATCTTTTGACCTTACTAAATTAAATAGGTCATACCTTATCATTACAGAAAGGTCATGCCCCGGGGCTATTGTAACGAGGATTTTAACACAATAAAGAGAGAACACTGGCTTAAATAACTGTAAAGTTAATAGGCTTGGTTTTAATCTATTGTGATGCATGTCAACTAATTTGTCTTCCATTCTGTTGAATATAGCACTGTTTTCTGTTGCTTGCATCTTTAAGGCCAACATTGGTTGTCCTGTTCCTTGTAAACTGGTCCCAGTGGTGTATAATTTCTAAACACTGGCTTCCTTCTTCCTTCTTCCTTCTTCCTGCAGTGGTGTCTTGTTCAGAATTCTGGCTTTAGGATTTTGCTGTGCTTTAAAAAGTATATGCGCTTCCTCTCTGGTCCTTCCTCATTTGCTTCCACTTATCATGGCGTCCACAAAATCTGGTTTTACGTGTATAAATTCTCCTTTTTTCTACTCTCTCTTTCTAATTTCAACCTTACTGGTTTTCTGAAACCTTTTAAAATGTCCTCCCTCTCCTTTCACTGATTTTCAAGCGATTAAAATGGAACTTATCTCTCGTATCTAAATGTTTTATCACATTATATCAAGTGGCATGATTTGGAGTCAAATAATCTTCCTGTGTACATCTACTAGCATGACCCACATCCTTTGAGACTGCCTCATACATGCATACAACACTCTGGCACCTCCTTAAAGCTCTGTGCCTGCATTCCCAACACGAAGTGTGAAGTGCAGAGGCATAAAATGACTAAAAATAAATAAATAAGAAAAAGACCAGCACTTGATTAAGAAATAAACAGCATCAGTTTTGCATTTTCGCCGTTTATCCTATTACTTTGTGCTGTTATCTCTAAACTGTGGGGAAACTGTAATTCCTTTAAAAAAAATGTTTTACCAAAACTGTAAGCCAAAGCTATTCATATCAAAATGAAAAATAATTCGATTTTATCAATACTGCATTTAAGAAAACAGCACAAAAACATTCCTTGCCTGCTTAATCCCAGTTTACTTTTCTCCTTTCTTTATTTTAGATACTAAAAACATCTGAATTGGATGATTGTTAAAGCTATTGAAATATATTATGACTACAGATGTTTTTCTTTTTTCCATTTCTTTGGAAAGCACACAGTAGCTTGTGTAATGTATATGGTATGTTAACAGTAAGGGACTTACCTGATACTTTATGCACTCCTCATTTATTTGTATTGATAGATTAATAATTATTTGAATTATTTGTATAATGATTACATATCAGAAATATTAAATTGATTTTAAAAACGTCAATTAAACATGAAACCCCTTCATTTTAGATTATTCAGGTATTTAAATTGCAGGTTTCTTCTGTAAAATTATCTTTTATTTAACCTTGGTTCCCTTCCATGCCACCTTCAGCATTTTCCTTTGTTATTTATCCTCTTTGTTTTCCGCTTTTAGAAAAGGATGGATGATGTTAGTTCTTTCATGTACCTGAGAATATTTGAGGTAACGTTTTCTTATTTGAACATGTTTACTTCACCATCCATCCACCCATTGCTTCATTTAATTACCATTTCCCCATTCACATGCTGTACTCTTATACCCAGAGTATAGAGTATTAGTATGGAGCTATTGCTTTACCATTGTGTATGGTAGATGTTAATGCTCCTGGAAGATTATCTAGCTTCTAATATTTTCAATGTTCTGCATTTTAATCTGCTTGTCTGAGGAAATTAAACATGGCCAGCAAATACTACTCTACTGCAGTCCATGATATTATAATATAACCATCTGCACATCAGTTTGATTTGGAAAATCTTAATGGCCAATATGGGGGTAGAAGAAGTCCTCTCCCATCATCTAAGTGCCTTGTTTATTGTTTCTCAGCTCAAAAAGATACAGACAGTAATTCAGTTTTGGCCACAGTAAGAAGATCAGATTTATATGGTTCACTAATTTTAAATATGTCTGGAGTCTGCAAGCCTACCAATATGCTAAAATCATGAAATGAAATTTAGAGCGCACATATGGGCTTACTTAAAACAGGAGCCTATATTAAAACCTAGTTATCTCTAGGACAAATTGGTAGTACTTATTGGAGATGCAAATTAAAAAAATAATAATAATAATCCTTATATGTCAGAGATAAGAGTGGTTTTGGAGAATTATACTTACAAATAATAACAATAATCTTGTAGTTATAAATTGTATCCATTAGTGATTTCGCGCCATATGCTGCTGGTATGTACACCAGACAATAGGTTTTGTAAATTACCTATTTGTGTTGTTTATTGTGATTTAATGACAATGGGTATTCAGTATTGTCCTGGTGGAGAAATGCATTTGCACAGTGGGTTTTTTGTTTTTTTCAGAATAGCAGTTGAAAATATAGATTAGTATGTCTTACACTTGCAAGTACTACAAACTGCCCACGCTTTACTCAGAAGCGTTGATGAAGTGTCCAGTCATGCCATGATGTACAGACACCTTAGGCGAGTTGTGAGGCACATGTTAAAGCTGTTTTATGATTAATGGTCAACAATATTAACATAGATATTAAGGAAGGTATTGATTTGAAATCATGAATGAAGATAAGTGCCTACTTTTGATATGAGAGCTGACATAATTGTCTCTTATTCCCTTGCTTCGCTTTGTATCCCAGTTTTTATTGAACAAAGATATTGTTATGGCCGGACCGCTCCTGGATACAGATGAACCAGGATGTTGGGTGGTGTTATTGTCACTGCTAATGTTCCAGGAATGACCCAAAAATCACAGATGGCTTTGTTGTTGTAGGTTTTAGTGAAGACTCATTTAAAATGTAGAATCTGCCTAAGATGTTCCCGGCCATTTGTTACAAGAGATGAAATCTTGCTGTGAGACAGCTAAGGTTGTTAAGTTCAGAACAAAAATTAATTATTTTTTTTTCCTTGTAGTTCTTGAAAGAACAGCCTAGAAGATAATGATTAAAACAGCTGTGCTTAACATTGGCTCATCTTCTTAATTCCAGCCACCCAGAGATCAGTGATTAAAAAAAGCCATCTCTTTAGCTCTGATCAAATCCACTGCGATAGTGATACACAGGTTTTCTGGATAGTTTCCTTAGAGGCCAACGTAAACTGGACAGAGATGAAAACGTCAACTACGGATATGTGGATTAGATTGGTCAATTATACGCTTAATCTGCCTTCTGGGGATTATGTGTTCATTGATTGATTCTGAGTATTTCCCTTGACCTTGGCAGTTATCAGATCAGTGAGATTGCATTTACTATGAAGTAAGCACTTAATCATGCAGTGATAGGGGTCTGATGCCAGTGAACTAGTTACCATGAGGGGTGATCTTTCGCTAGTGCACCAGACTTGGAATACCATTTCACTGTCTTAACCATTTTACAGGCAGGCCATTGTAACTGCTTTCTAACTTTAAACAGTTAGAGAAAACATTTACATTTCAGGCAGGTACCTAAAATGTGCTAAACGTGCATATGCATATAACATAATTTAACAAGTAGTTTAACCCAAGTTTCATGCACAGCAGCTAGCCTTTTTAAAAAGCCGTTATTTAAAGTTCTCTTTCAGTTTTTTCAATAATTAATAGAATCTCAAATCAATGCTTACTGTTCCATTTTCTGCAGGCTGCCTTCAAAAGAAATGTAAGGCACTCAGCCCTGTGTTTTGATATAGTACTAACCTTCAACTGCTTTTATCAAAACTCTGTAGGCACACACCAGACTGTTTTGTGTAGTGTTTTTTTTTTTCTGGATTCCAATGAATAAGAGTATCGATTCATTTAAATCATTCCTAAACCTCAGACTGATTGCTCTGTTACCCTGCAGTTACTACAATTCGGCAGCCCTGATCTTTCTAGTACGCTTAGTCTGGTAATTCATTTCTTCCTACACAGCGGACTGCTTGGTGTGCCGTCAGCAGTGGTATAAAACAGTTTAGTCAATGCCAAACAGATTTTTTTAAGACGCGCCAAGCACAAAAAAAAAAAGCTTTTTTTTAACCATAATCTTTTTTGTTCTTCTCTTGCCTCAGGGTATTAAAACTGTGTTGTAAATGTGGAGCTATTATGCATCAAACCCATCTAAATGTGTTGCTTTTTATTTTGAATTTCTGAACATAGGTTCATTTTTTTCTGTTTTGATGGGTAATTCACTGTTTATTATATTTTAAAATAAATTCTGTTTGAAAGTGTTAAAAAAAAAAGTCACAGCCCCTAATGATTTATCAGTAATGAAGCATTTTAAATAAATACAGTAGCTAGAAAAAATCACAAAGGATGACAGTACATTAGACACCACATATACTGTATGGTTTTAAACCTATGAAATGTTCATTTTAATCATGCTTCTATTTAAGCAGTTTATATTATATAGAATAACTCTTTTATAATGAATACATATTGTATACAAATCTGTATCTATTGGACACCCAGTATGTGTCTTGAAACCATTTGATTGAGGTTAAACCTTTACATCTTTTTTTTTTTTTTTTTTTTTTTTTTTTTTTTTTTTTTTTTTTTTAAGTGCAGCATCATTAGGGATACAAGTTTGTTTGTTTTGTTTTATTTTTTTAAAAAGGTGTAAACAGTATAGCACTTGAGGAACCAGGCATTAACTAGAAAACATCACCTGTTTGTTGGTGCAGCTTGCCAACAAATTAATTATAGTTTGAGGTGTTAGGTAGCAAAGACTTTTTTTTTTTATTTTTTAAATGAAGTTTTGATGCCCAGCGTGCCTCCATATAATGTGTTTTTTTTTTCCCTCAATGAAAAGTGGGATATGGTGGCATTTGCTTGATTAACTTGCTTGACAAAAGTGACAGCTGCTGTGGGTGCATATAGATGAGCTGCACAGTGCGGTTCCACCTTTGTACATCTGTCAGCAAAAAGGGAGAAATAAAGAGTGAAAAGAGACAAATTGGTCCCAAAAGGCAAGCCATTCAACTTCGGAGGTTTCCCCTATTCACATGCACAGTGTGAACCTCAAGTGCTTGGTGGCTTATTTAATTTTGTTCTCTCTATAGAATGCTCCCACAAGTGTTTTATTTCTTATTCTACCCGTGTTTGAATTTTGGTGCAAGCATTTATTGTGAGAATAATGGATCACCTCTTGGAGCATTAACTAATTTTTATCAAGCTTTTTTTTTTTGTCATTGTATGTTTAGTACTAGATGCACTTCCTGCAGTTTGGTTACTCGCAACAGGCTTTCCTTTATGCTGCCTATTTTTTGACAATATTATTAGCTTTTCAAATTAGCTGTAAAACAAAAATAGCTGGCCTGTTAACTGCCAACCGACATTTAGTATTTAAATAATAATTTAATCAATGCTTGCCATTTTACCAAAGAATATTTATTTTTTAGATGAATGATGAGACATTGTTGTTTAATATAGACATTTTGGTCTCGCTTTATTTTAAGGGCTGCCCATTACCAACCAGCTAATAAACATGTTAAGATACATGATTTATTTTTCTGTTAATTCTTAGTTAATATATAATAGGCCAACTAAAACTGCAAAACATCAGAGCCAAATGGATTATCAATTCCCAGTCGATCATATATTTGAAATCGGTTCAAATTGTTACTGTAGTATTGTTCAGCAAGTTAAATCAGGTTTTTATTAGCTGGCGTCTTAACCACAATGCCAGGCTCGTCTGCATTCCTCGTTATAGAGCTTTTAAAGTCATCACACTGACAGGGAACAGAATCCGTAATGGATGTACTTCACACAACATGGCATTGGATAAACAGAAACTGATGTGTATAAGTCTTTAATAGATTGCTTATGTAGTACCACTGTGAAGCTTTGCTGTTACTTGTGGATCAACCACAACAAACTGAAGATTGACTTGTTGCAAGCTTTCATACACTAGCTATTCACTTAGGCAACAGCAGAAGTGAGATTTGTAAGCGAGTTTCTAGCAAACAATGTGAAGTCTCTGCTGTTCTTCTTTTGTGCCAGTTGTGCAATTACAGCAGTTTGAAGCCCATAGGATTTTTGGCATCTTAAATTTTTCTCAATACTTCCATTCAGACCCCTTTTAAAAGTGCAGCGTCTGAGAGAGAGAGAAAGGGGGCCTACACCACGATCTACCAGTGTACGATTGATCACATTTCTAAATAGATTTCCAGAGCATGGATGGCACCAAGTTGGATAGAAAATGTTGAAACAAGGGGTCACTAGTGTGAGTTACTATGGTAATTGAGTAGTATCATCAATAGTTTTCCTCTCATGAGCAATAAAGCTCCTAATAATAGACAAACAGAAGCAGTAAACAGCAAGCAGGTAGGATTACCATGGCCTTTTGTCAGAATTATATAATGTCTTGTAGTCAGATTTAAAGACTTCTCAACCCCCACATCCACCCTGCAGACACCTACTGTGTCATTCTGTGCCCTAATCTGCTGTCCTTAGCTACAGGCCTTTTGCTAATTTGAGGCAAAGGTCCAACTTCCCAGCTAAATAGTGCAGCAAATACTCTGATGTAGAGAAAAAGGGCACTTTTTAAGCTAGACTACTGAATTTCAAGAGATGTTTAACACACAAAAATACTTTGAACCCCCACCCAGCCAATGGTTTTCAGAGAGAAAATTGCAAAAGTGGGCCCCTGCCACAGCAGCCTCCCTTAAAAAACTTGTCACTTCACATTGCCATCAACCACTACAACAATAATCATGACATGCCTCCTGCTAATTGCAGGCACAGCTGGGTCCCAGCAGGCACTCTTGCACAGTCCCAGGCCTTTATAACCAACCCCAATCTGTTGTGTAGCACTTACCAACATACAAAAAAAAAAAAAAAACTACAAGCAAAGGCAGAAAGAGGCAGAGTCACAGGTTGCTTGTAATCCCTCTGCTTCCCTGCTAAGGGCCCAGCCCCTTTTCTAACATTCCTGGTTTTGTTTTAGCCTTCACAAAGACTTGCGGTGACCTTAAACCACTAGAATGCAGGTTTCTGAAAGGGAAACGCGACTCCTTCAGGTGCATTAAGCTGCTGAGCTGCATCTGGGCTTGGTGGATTCTGTTTGTTGCACCCCCTGTGGTGAGCTGCGGCTTCCTGTAACATGTCAGATATGAGTGTGAACTCCGGGTTCAAGGCAGAGAGCAGGAGGTCACACAGCCATTCAGCTCTGGCTATAGAAAAGGGGCTTGCAGATGTTCATGTGTGTGTGTGATGACACTAACTACCTCCCCAGAGCTCTGGAACCCGGCACTGCTTTTTTTTCAGAAAGACATGCCATAATCAGTATGATTCTTGCTGATTTATTCATATCAGGTTATTGCTTTATGTATTCAGAGACAAGTATGTTATGTTTGGCTGATGTATGCCACGGATCATTGATTAAAATAGTAATTGTAAAACAAAACAAAACAAAAAAGAATACACACACTAAAGAGATAAAAACCAGCTCTAAATCCTAAACTGTTCATACAAGGAATACACCCCAGTGCCTGTTTAATCATATCCCCCAGGGGAAAATGAGCTGAGTTCAGTCTGCTACTGCTCTTGCAATATGCAGTATTAAGCTTACAGGTCCCTCTTTAAACTGAATATATGGATTAGAACACCAATACAGTCACTGGGAAAACATGTTCAAAAGAGCTAATATATATATATATATAGGATCAGAGACAAACCATTCACAGTGATAATAAGGTTTTCACACGAATTTACCAGTAATTAAACATCTATGAAGACAATGTAATTTATGAAATGAACAATGAAACCACAATTACCAGTCAGTTAAATGCTTACACAATGTTGTAATGAAGCATTTAGACTAGGTATTTCATTTCTCGTCGCTACTGCCAGTGTTTATGTGTGTTACATTTTGGGCAGTTATAGGCCAAAGAGTAGGCTAGGGTCTGTCCCAGGTCTCATCTACGACTACTGGTATGTAAAACATGTAAGCTTTATACTTTCTACTGAGTTAAAAAGTAAACCACCAGCTGCTTGAAAAATGTACCTGCATATACAGGTAGATATGGCAGTATCTTTAAAATATGTAATTATCTCTTGAGATTTCTCTTAATGGGGTTATTGACTGTAAGACAGGCCCTTGAATACTGATAGATGATTTATTTATAAAATAGATTTTACAAGGACAGGTCATCTTGTTGTTTACAAGAGGATTGCAGTATAACGTGCATTCACCATACTAACTGTGCAGTTTACATAAATCTTACAAAGTATGCAATCCGTAGATATATATATACAGAGCTTTTCGAATAACCGTCATTCGTATAAAATGATATCCGAGGGCTGCAAAGAAGGGTACATTTTGACCTTCGAAGGTTCAGAACACATTACCGAAGGAAGGTTCGAACCTTCGATTGTACTAATTTGCATAATTTACTGGTGACGTCACCACAACTACTTGTTTATATTTGATTGAAAATCCTGTTATTTTACAGGTAAGCCATATAAATGGAACAAATTCATAACACATTATGTTGAACAGTAACATGTTTTTATATTTTAAATACAAATAAAAATACAGGTTGTTTATTTACACGTAATTGATGTTGCTTGCGCGTAAGCTTGCATTGCGGCAGCACTAACTGCAGCGGATTTAGGCAAAACAAACTTAATTTAACAGTCACCGCTCCAAGCAGGTTATCAGTCACAGTCACATTTTACTACAAAAAAAAATAAAATAAAAAAACAACAATAATAATAATATGAACTTACGATTGTAAAGTGACCCCAGAGATTGGATGTGCCTCCATGATACATCAACAGTCGCATGCACAGTTTTCATTCAACTTTTTTTTTTTTTTTTTTGTCGTCTGGGCATTTAACAAAAAAAAACCCCAAACGGCAGAGGGGTTTCGACTCGAGACATTTCTTTCAATACAGTTTACGCTGTACAGCGTTTTTGCTGTCGAGATGGCGAACGAAGAAATTGCCCTCTGGTTAACACGAGCTGGAGCGGGGAGGGACGGACGGTCCTCAGTTTTTTAAATTAAAATTATTAGTGTTGGCGTATATTTTGTATGTTTCAAACATATTCTACCATAGCACTTCTCTTACACTGTCTTGTACACTAGGAACTCGGTACATATTTTAATGAAGCACTCCAACCGCTAGGTACCCCTAAGTGCTTTGGATATACCCTGCTCCGTACACGGCAGCGGCACATACAGAGTTACTACGTATAAGATTTTGTTTGGATTTTAATACAAAAACTTTTGTTTAAGTGATATGCATTATACAAATAAAAAAAATGAATTTTGCATGTGAGTGACATTTAATGTGTGATTTATAGTATTCACACATTGTCAAACAATTTCTGTTAACAAAGAAAAAAAAACACAGTGCGTGAATGGCGTCTGACGAACTTTGAAGGTTTAAAACAATCTTCGAATTCCTGAGTAGCCAAAGAACCTTCGAAACATTTAATACAGCACCTACGGTTTTCTTAAAGATTGCATATGTAATGTATAGGGCAGCTGGCTCTTTGAGCTAATATATATATATATATATATATATATATATATATATATATATATATATATATATATATAATTGAAATTAAAATTATTAGTGTTAGCGTATAGTTTGTATGTTTCAAACATATTCTACCATAGCACTTCTTACACTGTCTTGTACACTAAGTACATATTTTAATGAAGCACTCCATTCTTTATATATATATATATATATATATATATATATATATATATATATATATATATATATATATAATTAGTTCATTTAAAATATAAAAGCAACAAAAAGCACAATGAATATGTAAACTTTCTCACATTTTTCACATATTTCACTCCTGTAATGTATTATTTTAGTAGATTTAAACAGGTTGGGTCAATTGGTGTTGATGTTTTACATGTAACAAACCTAAATAAATAAATAAATAAATAAATAAATACTATATTTCCTTCTCAATCACTAGCGGAATATATGAGCATGTGTTAAAAATCGCAAACACTCCAGAGACTCACTGCACTGCAGGGGTGGCAGCCTGCAACAACACTGCTGCAAGCATTTTTCACAGGGATAGGGCTACGTTTAAATGCACCCAAGGTGATGTATGTTCACAGCCACTTGAAATGATATCATTTCTATATTACCAATACCTTTTTAATACAGGCCTCTCCTTTGCGTTTGAGACGTTTAAGTGTTGCATCTCAATGCGTATTCCGTTTCGATTGAAGGATTGGGTGGCTTTTTAATATGACCTTGTCTGGATAAATGTGTGATTTAATTCATTAATATCCAGTCACGTGGCACAACACATTACTAGGGAATTACTAAAATGTTAATGTCATATTTTGGTTATTATTTTGACTTAAATTCAAGTCCAAGCTACTGTAACAGGTGTTGTAATGGTTTAGAATGTGCAAGACTAAACTGTGTGTGTGTATATATATATATATATATATATATATCGATTTACAGTGACTTTTAATGTTGCCTTGATTAGAAATTAGTTCAAATAGGTAATACTTTTAGCACTTGGCAGTGCTAAGGGTTTATTCCAAATTCTTGTTGGGATTACAATAAATATTGTTGTCCGTCTTAACTCTTAACTCCTAAACTTGAAGAAAGTGCCCTTCATGTAAAACCCAGAGTAGCTGCAATATTGTAAATGTCGTCCTTCTTAATGGTCATTAGTTGGAAATCAGTTTTGTATATTAAACAGCAGTTCTTCTAAACATTGGATTTTCAATTTAATCAACTGGTTTGGTAAAAAAAAAAAAAATCATATCCTGTAGTCAGCTGCAGTAGTGCAGTTCAGCTAACCCAATGGTATTAAGTCCCTGTATTTAGGACTGTTTGTCTCCTACTGCTTACGTCCTGTATTAATTACACAGTCACAACATTGTAACCACACCATTTGAGTACATTGTGTTACTATAGTGTAATGAATGCTTTGTAAAACAGTGTTGCCAGTTCTATTCTAATTTAAACAGATCAGTATAGTCAGGATTTACTGTAAGCTGAACTGCCTTAAAGAGTAAGTAGCGGGTTCGGAAAAATATAGCGTTACACATCCCCACGTGTTGCTACAACTGTTTAAATAACGTACCTGTAATTTATGTTTTCATTATTAACATCCTGACAACTTTCTACACGGATAACTTTAAAGTCTGTTTCAAAGCTCTTTTCAAAATGGCCGCGCTAGTGCACTGGGGTTTGAGATCTGCCCTCTAAATCACTGCAGGCAGAGCGATTAAAACATAACAACTAGTGCTCTGGCTTTTGTGGGCAACAATCCTTACACTATCAATGCACTAGAGCGGCCATTTTGAAAAGAGCTTTGAAACAGACTTTAAAGTTATAAGTGTAAAAAGTTGTCAGGATGTTAATAATGAAAAGATAAATTACAGGTACGCTATTTAAACAGTTGTAGCAACACCGAGGACATGTAATGCTCTATATTTTTGGAACCCCACTACTTACTCTTTAAGGTGTGCCTTCTTCTGATGGGGGATCTTCTCTTGTTTTCACAAGCTCAACTTCTGATTTCTTACCTGAGCTCAAAGGGATTTGAAGCAACTGAGCTCCTGGAGGAGAATGTGTAAAGCATTTTACTAGGCAACATGTGATTAGTGTGTTGGAGAATGCTGTCTGTCTGTTTTTCAGCAATGGTATACCAGTTCAATGAATCTTATATGCACCTGGCTGACAGACCGGATGGATCTGCAACTTCATCTTTATCAGCTGAAAATTCTTATTAGGATTGTAAAGGTAATGTATATGTATGAAAAAAAGAGGGATGGTATTGATATAGGACTTTGATGATATGGTAGCAAGTATAGATTTGCAGAAAAAATGGATTTGCCGAGTAATATAGCAGTAATATATTTTTTAAATATGCATATAAAATACAAAGATACTTAATGTGGCTATGAAATATAAACAAAAGGCAAATGCTTCACACTGATAAAATATTTAAAGTAAATGCATAGAAAAAATGGTGTCCTGACACTATACAGTATTCAGCAACATTTTTTGTTGCATGTGTTATGAGATGGATGCTTTAGAACCCTTTGTGCAAATTCTAATTTAATGTACTACTAAATGAGCATGCTGCCTGCCAGCTGCCAATAAAGAATGTGTTTCAAAGATCATTTACAGGATGCAAATCAAGGCTGTTTTTGGAATAAATTTGAACACCTCTGCATACAATTGGTGACCCCTGTAAGGGGTCACAAAGGTGACATAACATGCCCTGAAAGTGACATTTCGTACTTTGTTACACAATAAATATTTCAGTGTGAAATTGTGGGGATAAACCATGAAAATACCACATTGTATTTTTTTTTGTTTTTGTTCATTTGACTGGGTAGGCAGTTGTATTTCTTCAAACTTATTAAAAGTGCAGCACTGCAGCATGGATTCATCAAAGATCCTTACATCATTTAAAATGAGTTAAAAAAAAAAAAAAAAAGATTTTATAAAAAAGTTAAGACAAAATGGCCATGAACGCTTTAATAATACTTTTTTTTTTTTCTTTTGCCGTCTTGTAGAAAAAATATAGGGATTTTCGACTGCAAGGAGTCCTCGATTCAACCTTAAACAGCAAGATGTACGATACTGTTCGTAACCGACTAACTCTAGAAGAGGCTACCTCCTCTGTGAGTGAAGGGGGCGCCGGTCTCCAGGGAATAACAATGAGGGACAGTGATGAGGAGGATGAAGACGATGATTAGATAATCACTTACAGAGCCCCATTTCTGACTTAGTCTGGTAACCAATGCATGTACCAACCCTGTTATTCAGTTAGCTACTCTAGGATTTTTTGTCAGCTGTTAAATGCCCATGAAGGAACCGCAACAGTAATAATAATAATAAAAATAATAATAAAAGATTGACATTTTAGTTGTGTGATAATAAAGTTAGCACCAGTCTTTCATTCATTCATTTCTAAATTCATTTATATGTTCCTAAGCAATATGGAGTACCATTTGTTTGACAATGTTAAGTGAGATCATTAGGAATTCCGCTAGGTGTGTCCCTGTTAAACACATATGACGCTTCTTTGACGTACTGTATATACTTTGATGGTACATTGTTGTGAAGATGAGTGTAGAGGTCCTTTTTATTTGTTTTTAAGTGGATGCCAACTGTTTAAAATAAAATTAGCTCCTGTATTAAGTTAAGGCAAAAAAATTGTGTGTTTTCTTTTTTTCCCCCCTTGCGCTTCTTAAATATATTTTTAGAATGTAGTTCTTCATTTGGCTTGACTTTCTACATTATCACCTTTTACTAACAAAATGTTGTTGAGCCAAGATTTTTATTTCAATGAGTTGGTATTTTAGAAATGCAATATCCTCATTGCTCCATTGTGATATCTTGTCAAAGAAAAATGAAGATTTTTTATTTTTTTTTTATGTTTTAGTAAGTTATGACCCCTAAAGTGTTCTGTTTTAGTTAGGGAGAACGTTTACATAATGTTTATGAAAAAGAAAGTTTCCTGTTTATCTATCTTGTTTTAACCATTCCTGAAATTGAAAATGTGTTTATAATTCTTTGTATTTCAATAATATGAAAGGTCCAACATTATTCTTTGTTCCACAGTTGTTTTGTATATATGATGCTGTACATTGCATTTTAAGCAGTAGCTGCATGTTCCAGGGTTCATCCCTTCTCCCAAGGCTTTTGTTTCTGTGTTAGCTGGTGGATTCATATTGCTTTTGCCTTATAAAAGCCTACAGTTGTAATATGCAAGAACTGTGGCCTATCAATAAAATAACTACAAATATACAATTTGTTATCTGTTTTTTATAGTTACATATACTCAATAAGACACAATCACAAATATATTGGTATATCTTTTTTTAACATACTAAAGGATCAGAAACAAGGGCTGTTAGTCAATTCATCAAGAAGGCTTTCACATGAGATGTAATACATCAAAAAGACTGACTTTCTGCATCCTCTAGTCAAAACAATACCACTGTTAATCTTAAGTGCTCATAAGGTTTTCTTATAGTCACATTGGAATCAAAATTTGATGCATGCTGGCAATGGTGTGGAATTGTAGTTTTCTCATCATTTTCATTTGCTAATTGCATAGGCTGTATAAACATTGGCAGAAGCAGGCATCTATGAACCAATGTTTAGCATTACCAATGCAGGTAAGAAAACTTCAGATGGGGTGGCGTATTCATTAACCAAAGAATGTATCTTCCCATGCCTAATTGTTTATATCACATTTGATATCTGGTGAGAAGGACACAGATTTTCCAAGATTCACTTCTTGGGATCCTTTGTTACTTTGAAACAGATCTATATCAAGTTTAGCATTGTATTCCTCTCTATTATTCAGGGCCCATCACACTCCACTGGTAATGTACTGCAGTGAATAAAAGGCACGGTTATGTCCTTATGCATTGCTGACCTCTCAAATGGATTTCTGGGAAAATGTTTGTTGGTTGATACTGGGTCAATTGTTCAATACACTAGAGGGTATATTATTGTATAAATCTGAAATGAATAGGAAAATATGTGCATAGTTCTTCACTCCCAATATTACAAGAGAAGTACTTTAGATACTGCAGTAATTGTATTTAGGGATTGAGTATTATTTTACACTATTTTGTTTTCCATTAAATATTTTATAAGTGCATAGATATTTAAAATAATGCATTCTTGTTCATTCTGTTTTTAAGTGTGTTACATGGCCAGACAGTTTTCATTTCCTTGTTTAAAAATTATTTCAGTGGTAATTACAAAGAAGTGCACAAAATGATCTTTGTGTCTTGTACTCTTTCTCTTCTTCATACAAATATAGAAATGCTAACGTGGCGCCTATAATACTACATCTTTTACCATTTGCACTGTATGTTCTTTAACTTGCAGCTTTGAATTCAAGTTTTAGAGTAAAGATAGCTCATCATTAGAGCTTCTGTAACAGGGCAGACGGAGTTTGAGAAAACAGACAAAGATGAAATGCAATCTGCAAACAGATTTTCTCAACCAGATTAAAATTATTTAAAGATCACGCAAGACACCTCAAAAACTATTGTCCAAGGCATTAAATTTAATGCAAGTCACAAATTAAAACTAGAGGTATACTAGGAGGCTGTGTGGTCCAGTGGTTAAAGAAAAGGGCTTGTAACCAGGAGGTCCCTGATTCAAATCCCATCTCAGCCACTGACTCATTGTGTGACCCTGAGCAAGTCACTTAACCTCCTTGTGCTCCGTCTTTCGGGTGAGACGTAATTGTAAGTGACTCTGATGCATAGTTCACACACCCTAGTCTCTGTAAGTCGCCTTGGATAAAGGTGTCTGCGAAAATAAACAAATAATAATACCTTACATTATTGTTCAATAAAAATGTAGAATAGGCCTATATAAATATAATTACTCAGCAAAATAAAAAAAACACCCGTATTGAATCATTTTTCAGTTTCTGTGTACAGCTACCATCTATGTGTTTCCAACAAACGTTTAACTAAAGTTCACAAAGCAAATCATAGGCTGCCCTAAGGACGTGGGGCAGAGAAAGACAAATGAGAAAGCCTGGAGCTGAAATATGTTATTTGGGTCTACAATAGTGACCTATTTGTTTGAACGTAAGGTTTACAGTGGCAACATTTTTTTTCTGATTTATGTATAATCAAGATTCCCTGTATCTCAACATCCAATCTGACATCTGAAGCACAGATATTATATATTTAATTTCCTTATAAGTCCAGCCTGAGTGGAACAATTTTAGAAGAGGGGGTATCACAGCAGATTAATGAGAGGAGATTTATTCTAGCACGATCTGAGCTGCTTTGGTTTTTAAGCCTCAATCAGGTTAGGAAATAGAAAAGATAACTGTATCCAAATAAAAGATTCACCAATTGACCATCACAGCAAGAACTGGACCCATTCTAACACTTTTTGTTTATGCAATGTGCTATATTGATATTAAAACAGCAGGTTACATGATTTTAAAGAAAACTCTTTCTTTCTGTGATAATGTTAGCTGTTGGAACAAATAGGATAGCAGTGAAAAACAAAACAAATTTCCATAAATGGGAAATAATATGCATTTGATAAGGCACTGACTTGAGTTTTAGGGTTGTAAGGAAAATAACCAATTATTATTATTATTATTATTATTATTATTATTATTATTATTTATAATAATGTTTTATTTTTCATATTTTCATCTTGACTCTGTATAAAACACGACATAGCCCCAAAACACATACACATGCATGATCTTCAAGTTATTTTATTTAAAAATTATCAGGAAAGGCACATTAAGTCTTTTTTTTTCAAGTGTGGCTAAAGATGGATTATTCACAAGATGCCCATTTAAAGGGGAAATCTCAGTTACAAGTGTATAACATATCCAGTTGCCATCGTGAATAAATGGCATATTTGCATGTTCTGTTTGCTGTAGGGCAGGTATATGGAGTCCTGTGCTCTTGAGCTCTGACTGCAGTACTGCAAGTAAACAGCATCTTGAGATTGCATGTTGCACACAAAATGTTACAGTATGGTAAAAACCACAAAAAAAAAAAAAAACACATAGGAAAGCAAAAACCTGTTTTGCAGCAAATGTGTGGGACTCCAGTGCTTTTCAAAAGGTCATTACACCCAAAGGACCGGGCCACTATTTTCACATCTCACAGCAATAGAGACACTGAGAGTTCAGACCGATTTGTTTAATCTTGTTTAGTACTCTCTCTCAAATCTGGTGGTCATTCATGGTTTAGGGTACTGAATATGTAACGCATGCATTAAGAGGTGACCTCTCAACCAGACTGCAACATTATTTTCAGCTGGATACTGGGAAGAAGGAGGAAGAGACTCTTTTCCATGGCAGTGAACCAGGACTCATTTGGGACACACACAAACTGTAATATAGAGGGGCATACCAAGATAGAACTAAAAGTACATAGAGGGGATACATAGGGAGCACAAGTCAGGTAA
The DNA here is from genome assembly GCF_902713425.1 of Acipenser ruthenus. Classification (NCBI taxonomy): domain Eukaryota; kingdom Metazoa; phylum Chordata; class Actinopteri; order Acipenseriformes; family Acipenseridae; genus Acipenser; species Acipenser ruthenus. Next base: position 23,437,715 of record NC_081213.1, read on the forward strand.
GCTCAATACAATCTGAATGAGACTTGCCCTTTAACCCAATACAGTGTTTCAACAGTCTGCATTATTTCCTAGCAAGTTGTTGTTAAGCTTAAATTAAGCTGGACTGTAATCAGTCCTTGATCCCAGCTCTATAATGCTAAGAGAAGCACCATCTGTGATCATCTAAAACAAACAGTTTTTTAACTTAAACAAAAGAAACGACTTGCAGTATAAAACATAACAACATATTTTATGCATTGCCCATATAGTAACTACAATATATATATTTCAGTGACTTGTGCCACTATTCTGTACATGTACACCTAGCCTTGTGATAATGACCATTCGCTGTTATATATCACCATGTACTTAAAATAGAGCTTAGGTAGAAACACAGATCCCTGGCATTGATCTTCAGTTCCTTCCCACAGTTAATAGCACCGGGCCCAAAAGTGGAGCTAACAGAGGATGAGACAGAAAAGACTTGTGGCATTTTCTCTATACTACCACACATGTTCACACACACACACACACACACACACACACACACTCACACAAATACATCGAAAATAAATACTGAAAGGGAAGAAGGATACAATGTGGAAATATTTGATATATTGCACAGCAGAATACAAAAGAGGCACAATATGAATGCAGTATTCTTTTGACATAAAGTCCCTGCAAATTATTGCTGAACGATGTAAATGCATGAATTAGCATGTATCAGGAGGCCTATCCAAACATTTCTTAAGGAGATGTTTTGCAGCCTTATGAATATTATAATTAGCTCTACCAAACCATCACCAAGGAATCAGAACAGACATCAACTATACATTACGTGTACTCTCCATAACGACAATTCGAAACACATTTTTCCATATCTCTAAACCACTATAATAAGAAATATTATTACTATTGATATGATAGACTAAGATTAATCCATGCTTCAATGACTCCTTAGACACTTAACATTGTAAGACAAAAATGCCTTTCAGAGCATTGTGAATTCTATACTTTACAATTATTTATTTATTTATTTCTTAGCGGACGCCCTTATCCAGGGCGACTTACAATTGTTACAAGATATCACATTATTTTTACATACAATTACCCATTTATACAGTTGGGTTTTTACTGGAGCAATCTAGGTAAAGTACCTTGCTCAAGGGTACAGCAGCAGTGTCCCCACTGGGGATTGAACCCACAACCCTCTGGTCAAGAGTCCAGAGCCCTAACCACTACTCCACACTGCTGATGATTACTGTTCTTTCAAGTGTGCATTTAAACAAATCTCAAACCATGAGGTGAAATGGTGAATTGCACACCGAGAAGGAGAGAACACTTTCTGACATGAAGTGTCCCTATTGGTGCTGTCTTTAAGGGTGTGGGTTCAAACCACTCTTCGATGCACGATAATTTAAGAACAGTTTAAAGAAGCAATCTGTGAACTAAGAAAGTTTGGGGGATTGTATTGTGCTTCCTGAGCATCACAGCTCATCCTTGTTACTGTTGAAACTGTGGTCCCTATTCACAGACCAAGGAGTTATTTCAAGTTTTGGTAGCTTTAATTAATGTGATAATCATGAAACATTGTTGTTAAGATTTCCCCAGGATCTATGGTGAATAATGATGTATGAAATACAACAAGAAGAAAATGAAAAACCTAACAGGAGTTATTGAGAATATCAATGTCTTTAGTTTTTTTTTCTTGGTTATAGCATCCTCCTACTTCCACACACCCAAACTGTTAATCTGCTAATAGAGAGTTTCCATTCGGCAATCCTCAAACTACATCATGTGTATGCCGGGAGTTGTAAAATGTGCACAAAGTGAATTTAAGGGCAATAGCGGGCTGAGGCCATGCAGAATCTGGAAAACCATGTTCTACATTTAACTACGTTATTCTTCACTAGATGCTGTTGCAATATCATTGCGGGCTATCAATATGCAAACCAGAAAATGGCACAACAACTTAGGTAAGCATAGCTGGCATAGCTATGTGTGCATAGCAGCTTGTGAAATGTGGTTTGGAAACTCACTAATCACACACACAGCATCTCAACAAACAAGCTGTGTGGCTTCCTGCAAAATCCTAGTTGCTTGGCAATATTCTAGCCAGAATTTGTTAATGCTGGAGGCTCGGCCCTAGGTGTAGTATAGAAGATATAGGGCATCTAAATGGTCCTAAACATGGTGTTTTCATGCTTGTGGATGACTGTCACAAAGACGGCCAGAGTGGGTGGTGTCAGACCAGAAGCAGGAAGTAATTCAAACAAAGACAGTGGTTGTGATGATGAGCTGAGTGCAATGGCTGCACTCAGCGTTTATTAACAAAATAAAAAGGTTTAACAGTACAAAAACAGGACACGGCACTTGACGCCAAAATAAACAGACAGACAAAACGACTAGACACTAACACACAGGTGAAACGGAGACGAACAAACACGGTGAGAATACACTTATTATATTTATACTTAACGATTTAACTCTCCTCTCTCTCTCCCGTTCTCCACTCTCTGAACACCTAACCACGACCGAGTGAAAATGTGCATCTATATATACTGTTGTGCTGGGATTCAATTACTAATTAATCATTCACTTGAATCCCAGCACGTGAATTAATTCTGTGCAACCCCGTGCTCACATATTACATTTAACCAGCACGTGAAGTGATTTGTGCTCTCCTCGTGCCTAAATACAAATCTACACTTTAAATATACGTGAAACACAGACCCGTTTATATCCCGTGTACCAATGACTATACACCAACATTAACATACGCACGCATACATACACAAAACACACAAATGCACACAGGGGCGGGGCACTTTGCCACAATGACCCAAGGGGATGCTGAAATGGAAAGTTAGCCATTTCTAGTTAGATTATTTCTCTGTGAGAATATGGCACTACACGAGTCATATTAAGATGTACTAATCTAAAATACCATATAATATAGAATATAGTGAAGCACACCTTCATAGCATTGTTTATTATACTTTATTATAGCATTGTGTATTACGGTTGCACCTAAACAGCTCTGTGTGCTGTGTTTTATATTGAAATAAGTAACACTAAATCTGCGTGAGAGAATGTGTAGAACAGATTTATCTAATGAATTCAAATACACTCTAACATGTTTTTGGAAATCTGTTGCATTAGATAATTTAAAATGATGTCTACCAATTTGCTTTTACATAAATTACATGAGGAAATTGAACCTGCTACTCTGTCATGGCTGCAATAAATAGATATCATAGAAACTAAGCTGAATTTGCATGCCTGTCAACATAAAGAACTAATAGAATAAACCATGTGTGCAAAAAATCTAAGGTTTCATAATAGCTTCAGTTCTGGTCCATAGGACTACATGTTTCTATTCTTCAAGCATGGATATTCAATAATATACAGACCATTTAGAAGTCCCAGTGCATTATATTAGTATAGTGACACAGTCACTTACAAATTATATTGCAGTCTCAGTGGAAGAAAGTGTTAAAGTGAGACCACTGGGAAATAGTTGTGATATTATCTTGCTGCAAAATCTTGTACTTCACTTCTTATCTATAACGTGCCAGATATTAGAAGTTGGAAGTGTTGCTAATGTTTCAGAACGCAAGATTGCTGAAGTGAAAACTGTGGGATCTTTTGGAAACTAAACACCAAAATAGGCTAGTGTTATCCTAGTATTCAATGTTCACAATTTTGCAAAGAAAAAAAACCCTTATATGTGAAAATGTTATTTGAGAAACTGCGCTGAAAAGAAACTTCATTTACACATCCTGAGTGAGTGAGGGGTGTCGATGCTGTCTATATATGCTTTGATATTGACTGTTTCTGCGTTAATATCATCACTCCTAAGCCCATTATACATTATTTTTATGTACCACCAACAAGCTCAGAAACTCTAGAAATGCGCCAATATTTTACGCCTATAATCAGGAACGATCATAAGATGGGCGCTAAATTAAATGGCTAAACGGCACTTTTCTGTGTTTACATGACTTCTAGTTTGAACAGTTAATCTAAATACAATATTCTGAAATCTGATTCTTTTTTAGAAATGTCTTCTGTAATACCCTAATACTTGTATGTATGTAACTACACTTGTCGTTACTTTGCCTCTGAAACGTGGGGTAACACACAAAACAGTATTTGCAAGTAATTAAAAAAGACATTAAATGTTTTGGGGGTTTTTTGTATTATTATTTATTATGATGCATGTCTGTTTATATTGTGTTATCTTCTACTGTTTTGCTTTCTTCATAATTACCCTAGATATGAAGAAAGTGCCTCCCGTTATCCCTTGAAATTAGACAAGAATTTATTGTTGCTCACTTTCCTGAATTTACCTAGTTCTATACATTTTCAACTAAAACCTTCGACAGAAGACTGCATTGCTTTGTACTCTGTGTGCTTAACTCCACCACAGTGTCAAGACAATTTGCCTGCAAGGAGAACAAGCAGACATCTTCAAATACTTGGGTTCCCTAATCACTTCTGGTACTACAGAGACAGTAAACGGTAACTGTTCCTACCTGCATGGTTTACATGCAAGCACAGAAGATCTACAGTATGTGTGTTTGTGACTCCATCTTATATACTGACCTTATTTGTCTAAATAGGAAGTCTAAATATATAATACATGGATGAAGGCTATATTTGCATCCTGAGCCATTCAGGGGGAAAAAAAGGCATAATACCACAGTAGTGATATCAAAAAGTGATAATTCCTCTAGAGGAAAATGTACTTGAACTTTGACCCATTCAGCTCCTTGAGACCATCACTTTCAATTCAAACACAAAATGTCTCGTTTTCAATCACTCGACAACACCCATTGTACAGAAATGTTCATTAATGATCAACAAAATGAGAATACGTTAATATATATATATATATATATATATATATATATATATATATATATATATATATATATATATATATATAGGTGGTACATTCATATCTCAGAGAAACTGGAGAGGAACGGGAAATTAAAACAAGGTAAAGGCAATCATCCAAATAAAGCTGAAGCACTAACGGATAACGACACAGAACGTCTGTACAGAACTGAAACACTACGTTTTAAAAAAAAACCTAACTGTACGGCTGAACCTCGTCTTCTTTAATATTAGCATCACAAGGGTATCCATGTATTATAAAAAATAATAGATGGGCCTCTTCAGTGAGTTACTGGAAATTAATTCCCATCTCGAGTTTCTGTGACAGTTTATAAATTACTCGACCTTCGGTCTCGTAATGTATGACGTCACAGAAACCCTAGATGGAATTATTTTCCTGTAACTCACTGAAGCCCATCTATTACATATATTATTAGTGAACCATTTTGTGATTGTTTATCAGTGGTGCTGTGTCTCTCAACCACATTTGAGAACGGAATGTACCACAAGTTTCTCAAAGGTTGCATCAGGTAGGCAGCTGTGGAGAAATTGATCTTAACATTCCACAGCTGTTTAGACCAGTATTCTATTGTTTCAGAGGCCGTGTAACAAAAGATTATATAGAACGGCAATCTACATTTGTGTTTTTAAAAACATTCCAAAAGTCAGGATATCAAAAACTGAGTAACAAGTCATTCTTAAACATTTTAACTATAGAACATGAAATGCATGTGGTCTGTTTGTTTCTTGAGAAACCCTGAGACATTAACAGATGTAAATTGTCTAAACATATTGCCTAAAACATCAGATCGCCTGCTTGTTCTCGTATGCTATATGAAAGTGAAATTATATTTGCTCAAAACTAATTTGTGTTGTGACAGTTCAATTAACAAGATTTCTTCTTGTCGACGATTCACATTCCTCAATAAAATTGACATTTTCACTGTGGAATTGTCCTGTATTGTAGTGCAACAGACAGTCCAAACAACCTAAAAAAACATGTTTATTTATAAATAAATGACTGACAAGTGTAAATCTAAAACGATTGTGCATGACTTGTTCCATTTACATGTGACAACACTAACAACCAGTTTGATATATTACAGTTAATACACAGTGTTTAAGGTGCTAATCTTAATAAATACAGGTTGAACGCTGCAGCTTTCAGTAAGACTCACATTCATGTTTACAGGTATGTCATCCTTTCCTGAGCCAGACGGGTTTTGTGAGCATGTATCTTATTGTTACGATAGAGTTCATTACTGGACGTGTTAATACCTAGTTCTATATGTCGACGTGTATCGCAATAGGTTCAGTGTTTATTGTGTGGGTGAGCCTGGTAATTGTCCCTAAATAAACTGAAATTAGAGTCGGTTAATTAAAATATTATGAGTGGCATTCGTGGAACATGGTAAATCCTTTCCTTTGCGCAAGATGCAGGTGGATAACAAGAGCTTTTAAGTTAAAAGTTAACACATTTTTTCATACCAATCAACACTGACTTACTTTTCCTATTTAAACAATGTGACGTGTCTGCCAATCTCCAGAAATGTATTTAGGATCATATGTCTAAGTTATTTGTTCCATTAAATTAAATAACAACATCACAATAACATGAGAGAAAAGTAATGAAAACAGGAAGTTTGTAAACTAAATGCTTAAAAGAATTAAAAAAAAAAAAAAGATTTTAGCGTTTAAATACACTAATATTTTTTTGTTTGTTTGTAAAGTATATTCAAATAAAGACTAAGAGGTCTTAAAATGTGTTGCATATCTTTCATTCTTAATATTTTGGTTGTATGAATCTTTGTTGTGGTCATTTTGCTGCTTGTAGTATATTGTTCTTCTAGGAATTTACAATTCTAATGCATTGCAAACAACCCCGCCCCTCAAATTAGTACAAAGTGAATGGGAAAGGAAATGAAAACAGCTTAAAACGAATAAAGGTGTATCCCTTTACTATTCTGAGTGTGTGTGTGTGTGTGTGTGTGTGTGTGTGTGTGTGTGTGTGTGTGTGTGTGTGTGTGTGTGTATCGACCGTTTAGACTGGTATATAACTTAAACAATTTTGCCGGTGCATTGATCCATTTTCTAATTTCAAACACTTGCAAGGGGTGTTTGTTAACCTTCTTGCTCAAAAGGCAACCTAATAGAGAGAGGATACTGGTTTTTGTTGAGATATTGAACTGGTGTATTACACTGGTCTGTTAGTTTACCCCAGCTCGTTATTTTACATTTAATGCATTTATAAAAGAAAATGTAGTTCCCACAGAACGCAACAGAAATATAGCCTCCACACACCACACCGTTCTCAATTTTACTGAGTCAAAACCTATTCAGTATAAAGTTACGATCATGTTGGTTGAATTGTAGTGAATATCATTAGATAGTTATTTTAGAAGATTTAGTGGCAATAATTTGTTGTGGTTCTCAGGTGAAATCGTCTGCAAACAAACGAATTCAAACGGCCCTAAATGAACAAAGAGAAGAGGGCAAATGGTCATTGTTGCAAGCCCACAAAACTCTGGATTCTTACAAACTTTTATGTCCTCTTAAAAAAAAAAAAAAAGAACTCTTTTCATTGCTTGGTTTACCTCTGGCCAGGCTAAGTCTTTTCTTTTCCTTTTTAATCCGTCTCTTTATTTTAGAAAAACACAAAACCGGGTTCCACGCAGTGCTTTGGTGGCTAAAAGTGAAAGAGCTGCTTTTTTTCAGAGCTCAGCTCCATGAATCGCTCTGGAAAATTGGTTCTTCTGAATAGGTGAAGGAGGAAAAACGTTTAATAGGATCTGAGGGAGGCTCTGCTCCAGCAATCTGCTCCTTAAACAGGTGGAAACTGGACCTTCTCAATTATACAAATAGTAAGTATAAACCAGGATGGAAAAGCTATTTTCACCCCCACGGATTAGGGCTTGCAATGATATTAGAGCCAGCAAGGCGACGAGGACTCGAGGCTGTTAACGAGATTTAAAAATCTGTATATGGTTTTTGGTTTTTAGGAGTACCTTTGCAATAAAATATGTAAAATATAAATACGTTAATAACAAAGCAATATGTATTTATTTATTTATTTATCGGAATGTTAACATAAGTGTTAAGAATAACTTTATTATTTTTATTTTCTAATATTCTAGTGCGCATCGTATTTAACTATAAAAACGTAGTCGACTATTCAGATAAAGTAAACATTATATTCAACACTAATATATATATATATATATATATATATATATATATATATATATATATAACATATTTTCAAAATGATGGAAGTATAAACATAAATAAATAAAACCAGATTGTTCAAACCTAGGCGTTAAATACAAAGAAAAATAGCAAATAACAAGCATAACTTATAACTATAGGCCTAATAATAATAATAATAATAATAATAATAATAATAATAATAATAATAATAATAATAGAAAGCATTGTAGGCATATTACATATTGCTGTTCAATTTGTAAAACAACATTATTAAGATATATGTTTTAGTAGAGTCCACTGTATAATCATTTAATGTGGGTAGTCCCGAAATTAAATTAAACAAATAGTTGTTTGCTTATTTGTTGGCATATTAAAAATGATAATATATACTAGTATTATTGAAAAAAAGACTTGCAGTGTATAAAATAACTAGTACTCTGTAGTAATTATGTGTAATGCCCCCGTGGGTCTGTCTAATGGGTGGTGGGAGCTGAAACAAGGCTGGTGGTGGCATTTTCTTGTCATCCTGATACAAGTCACTGAATGTGATGTCAGCTAAATGTAGGAGACAGTGATCTCTCGCTGATGAGGATGCACGCGATCAAAATGTGACAGTGTAACCACACAGCAATACTTAGATACATCTGTCTCTTCGCTTGAGAAAAAGGTAAACTTCTATAATGTTGATTCTTCTGCCAAGTTTGCAATCAGATTTTAAGATTCAGAAATGATGAATATGAATGTAGAGGGGTTTTACTAACAAGTTCTGCAATGTCCTGTTAATTTTGTGTGTACTAGTTAATGAGCATTAATCTGGTACCCCTGGGTGCCATTGTTCAGGGGATGTTCATTTGAATGTAAATGGGTGACATTGTAAAAGCAAGGTGCTTATTAAACTGATGTGTGTCCTGGCTTTTCTGAAATGCAGGAAAGGAAGACTGGGTGGCTAGTAGGCTGCTGCTCACATCAAGTTCTGCAAGGATGGCGAGTTCTCTTCCTTTGGAAACAGTGATGCCCTGTCCAAGGCGCGAGCCCAGGAATGGAGCTTCCGCCACCCCAAAGGCGCTGGCCTTCTCTATCGAACGAATTATGTCAAAGACTTCCGATACAAACAGTTCCTTGGAAGAAAGACATGGTCTGGGGAATTCAGATGGAAAGAAGATAGTCAGTCTTTGCTCACCTATACCCTGCATGATTCCCGTCCAACCTTTAAGCTACGACTTTCAAACCAAGACGCTGATGAACTATTCCGAATTCTGGAAAGCAAACTTTAGGGGAACGGTTTGCAGTTCAGCCGCAATGTGCAAATCGAGCTGTGGCGTGTGTTGTAAAACCGACTCAGGTTTTGTGCATTCACTATTGCCAAGCAGCAGGGTTATCAAGCCTCAAGTAATTCACCAAACAGTAACAATGCCAGCCAACGGATCTCTATATTATTTTAACTATTTGGACTCCTCATATCACCGATCTGATCTTTTAAGCGGACATTTATTCCCTTCCACCATTGTCAGTTCCCAGTCACAAACTTCGCTTTCAGCGCACCAGAAATTACATTTGTTGGAGAATGCCAAGCTTGCCAGTTTGACAACGGAGACGTTTCCTACACCTCAGTTTCCACATAAAGAACACCTACCGGGACAGTTAGACCAGATTGTGAAGGAAAACAACAGTTTGACATCAGAAAAGAACGGCGTGAAACCGCACACTAAATTAAGCAACTCTTCTGATGGAAAATCTAAAAATTTCACTTGCGAAGTGTGTGGCAAGGTAATGAATGAATCTTGTAATTTTTAAATTAACACTTGTTCGATGAGGGAAAATATAAAACACTGTATAAACCTACTACATATTCACGGTTAAAATGCCCACACGGTACTAATGCGAAATACAGTTGTCTTCATTGAAAAAAATCCCTTTTTTGCAGGTGTTTAACGCACATTACAATTTAACACGTCACATGCCAGTACACACAGGAGCCAGGCCGTTTGTGTGTAAAGTCTGTGGGAAAGGGTTTCGCCAAGCCAGTACTTTGTGTAGGCACAAAATTATTCACACACAGGTGAGTTACAAACACAATTGTACACAAATAGTTACGCAACTTTAACTGCTATTTTGTTTCAATTGATCTATGTACACATTTTTTTTTTTTTGAATTGTCATCATGTTTGTTTGTTTGTTTTGTTAGGAAAAACCACACAAATGTAATCAATGCGGGAAAGCCTTTAATCGAAGCTCAACATTAAACACGCATATACGGATTCATGCTGGATACAAACCATTCGTATGCGAATTCTGTGGAAAGGGCTTTCACCAAAAGGGTAATGTGTGATGCAAAATTACTTTAAAACAACAACAACAACAAAAGCTTTGTTACGGGTTTATTATAAACAAATTAATTACAATAGAGTGGCTACATATTTCGTTTTTGTTATTAGTTAAATCCTGTTTTAAATACAGATCAATGATATAGTTGTTATTTTTGATGTAATCACCGCACTTCCTTTTGTCATGTAAGTAAAGCACTGTAACGTTGTATTATTTAGTGCATTTCAAATGGAATATAATTTAGGAAAATGGTTTATATGTCTGTGATTGACATACTAATTATCATACTTATCTGTAAGTTTAGTTTAGTTGTACAGGAGCTCTATTGATTCGTAACTGAAAAAATATATTTGACAGGCTATATCTGCTCCCACCAAATACAATGTGTCATTTTACACTAACTAACTTCCAAGATTCTTAAATTCGCTATGGGTCAAAACACCAACCTCTTTGTAATTTTTAATCTGACAGGTTTGGGCTGTTGTTGCACTTGATTTTGACAAAGTTTGACATGTTCTTGACTCTCACATGCAAAACGCTGATTACCGAAGGCTTGCAGATGGAACTCCTTTGTCTAAAATAACTTAATTGTAAACTCTTGGCCTTTGGGGTGGAAAAAATATCCTTTTACTAACTTTCGTTCTTGTCATTTCTTTTCAGGAAACTACAAGAATCACAAACTGACGCACAGCGGCGAAAAGCAGTATAAATGTACAATTTGCAACAAAGCCTTTCATCAGATTTATAATCTGACTTTTCATATGCATACTCACAACGATAAGAAGCCGTTTACCTGTGTAACCTGTGGGAAAGGCTTCTGTCGAAACTTTGATTTGAAGAAGCATATTAGAAAACTGCACGATAACAACACCTCCTCTTCCGTTCCGAGAGCGGTGCAAGGCTGAATTCTTCTCAAACCACGTAAAATGGACATGATATGCATGGACAAAGCTGTCGTGTAGTTTATTAAACATGTCTAAAATGATTACAACGCAGGAATGCCAGATCATCTTAAATACTTTGCTTTTTAAGCCAGAACATGTACGCTGTATTGGCATGTATATATTACATTGTATAAATTGCTATTATTTAAATCGAGTTGTATCGCATTTCTGTGTTTTGTAATGTACTTGTTTATAAGCAGTGGGATATAATGTACGTGTAGAATTGTTGTTTTCTTTCGATATAGATTTAAATTTAAGGCCTACGAGTGTGTTTGCAAATGATTACAATAATTGACATTTATAAATACATTTCATAAAGTATCTTACAACGTTAATAAAATATGCTAAGTTTATTCACAGCTTGGAAGTCTTCTTAATATATTATTTTGAGTTTTCTGTTTGGTTTTACAGCCTGAACGACTTTGTGTTATTTATAAGATTATAAGTGCATAAAGTTATTTTGTCAGGTGCACGAAAACTAGCAAATTTATGGACATAGACCTTGGTCTTAAGTGGAGATCAGCTTCAAATGTGTTAAAGAATATATTAGTTTTAATCGATATTGTTAAAATACAAATATGTTCACTTTAAAAAGTATGCTAATGGCTTAATTTTTCGCATATCCAATTCTACACCTTTATGAATTTATTTTACCAATCATATTGCGTATGTACTATCCTTTTTCTCGTTTAATTAAACGAATCTTTCTGGTTCCTTTGAGTTAAGACAGATACCTTCTACGTGTTAAATTAAAACAAAGTGCGTTTGAATAATGATGTGGTTGTATATATATATATATATATATATATATATATATATATACACACACACACACACACACACACAATGGATCGGCAACAATGAAGAACAATTTGTGTTTATTTATTTATTTATTTATTTATATATTATTACTGTAAACAAAAATCACGCTGTTTAATCAAACACAGTTAATTTGAACTTGAATATTTTTTTCCCCCAGTATATTTAGATTTTTATACATCATACAGCAAACGCCGTTAGGATTCGGGATTTTGAAGTTCTGAATTTGCATTGACTGAAAGTACTCCTATCTTGTGTGTTCCTGTTTTTTTTGGGGGGGTGGAGGGGGAGGGGCGGAGCGGTTATGGAACTTTCAACTGCAGTAGAATTGGAGGAACATTCCTGGCTGCCCACATGGATAACGTCGTTTGTAATACAAACATACCTTACTGCATGTTTAGAAAACATTTAATTGATACATCCCAGATGCATTCATATTATGGAATATAGTGTTTTTGCTTTCAGCAGATTGTACTAGATCACACAAATTATTAGCCTGTGACGGGCAGGTCTAGCTACAAATAGGGTGTGAAATAAAACAATTCCATAAGCAATTTACAGAATTTTACACAGGATTCGGTTCGGTGTTTTAAATATTTAACATATAGATATTACATTATAATCTATCATGCCATGCATATGCGACCTATCCATCAATGTTTCCATCCAGTTATATGGAGAGCACTTTAAATGTCACAATGTAATCCTTTGTATTCAGGTGTATTTAAACAATTTTCTGGCATGACAGATTCTGGTGAGGCGATCTTACACTTGACTTCAGAATAATGACACAAATTACCAGATAAAACATGGACTCCTCCAAACCCATTACATTAATTATCTAAGCACTCTCTAAAGGCGGCTTGCCATATCAGCCCGTTTTGATCAGAATATGGATAATGAAGTACTTGGTCTACATCACCAATTCCGTCCCCATGTCTCTCCATCTTAATACAGAATCATTATTTCTCCCCACGTCTTCTGGAACAATATTATTCTAGTGCAGTAACAGAAATTCTGATTTGAACCGCATACGTGCTGCTCAAACCTGGCTTCCCAATTACAACGCCCAGGGACTGATTAAAAGCTAATGATATGGCCTGCTTACCTTTTCTCCAGTTAATTGAGTGGATACATGCTGGGAGATAGAACTGACATTTAAACATGTAGTTTGGGGGAATTTAATGCCGGTATCTTAAAAATACTGCAAATTACCTTTAGGGCGTAACTATATTAAACAAGGAAACATCTGATTTGATTTGCTTTAAGCTTGTATTTTTAGAAAATAAATAAATATCAATTGATCATTTAATTTTGTACACACAATGTTTCGTGTAAATTTAGTTGTACAATCCTAATTCCAATACACAACATCCGATACAATTACAATCATTTGTATTATTTTAAAGTGTGTGTATGCAATTATTGTACTCAAAAGCTAAATTGAGTTTGCCAATGTTTAATATTTTTCGTATACCAAAATGTCAGTGTCAAGCTAAATACTAAATTGTGTTTATAATCGGTTAAGATTTGTTTACTGGTAGTTCTCAAACACATGACTTACAGTGAACTGAATTCAAAAACGAATTCAAATCACGTCAAGAGAAATTATATATATATATATATATATATATATATATATATATATATATATGGTTATGCTTGTTCATAAATTAACATACATACACCTACTTTAAAATGTAACACTAATATGTATATCTACATATATGTATATATATATTTAGAGATGTGCGCAATTTTTTCTCATGTTAATGTGTTGCATAATGATGGAAAAGTGTGTTTCATATTAAATAATGTTCTTGCATTCATTTTTACGCAGCGGCCTTTTAAACAATGTCTATTTTTTTCGCTATTTTGCGGATGTGATGTTTGTTTCTACTATATTTCGTTTACCAAACGAGATTTTTGCAGCAACAAACAACGTGCGTTTATTTCCGGTAAACTCATTGACCTATTTAAGCGCTCGAGCGTGGGCAACCTGTTGGGAACTGTAAGGCAACTGCGAACTTTTTTTGTTTTGTTTGTTTCGATCATTTCAACGGAAATACAATTAAACTGCTTGAAATCTTGTATTGCCACTACATTTAAAGTTTAGATCATTCCTATGTTCTATTCCATTCAACCCGTGGATGTGTGAAAGCTGTTTCAACATCTGATTAATGTTTCACTGACGCAAAGGGTTATGAGACGAACCCCGATCAGGTGTACAAGTTGCAGCCTTGTCCAACTCTGAATAACAGTGCTAGGAACAACCTAAGGCAGCAGCGTTGCCCTTTTCTCTGCACTTCTATCTTAAACATCTGAGCAACCAGCTTTGCGGCTAGAAACATGTTAATTGACAACGGAGCTCATTATGGCGTGCACATGTAAAACGCAGCGAGAAAGATTGTGGACAAAAGCGCAGTAATGAACTGTCAACAATCGAGTATATCTACACGACCAGGATCACTTGAGAATGGGGCATTTAAAGGCAACAAAGGATTGTCTGGGATAGGAAGAAAAGAAGACCTGGACTTTTGTTTAGTCAACGCAATTGATTATAAATGAAAGATTAACAGAGTAGCTTCAGATTTTATAAAGGGGTGAAGGAAAAAAAAGCCCAATTAAGAGTCCACCAAATGTTAACTACATCGCTCCCCCCCCCCGTTTAGCCCGAATGAAATTCTAATTAAACCGTCCCTCACGATCATTTTGGAAAGCAATTTATCTCCCTGCTGGAGCAGAGAAAGCGAGTTGTATTGCTTGTTAGAAGAAGCGTTAGTTCTTGGCACAAAGAGCTCACAAGGCACATTGTAAAATGCCAAGGGGAAGTTAATGAGCATCAGACGAACTCCTTGGATCTATTCCTAGAGAACGGCGTTGAAAAGATGGAATCAGCCAACAGACTGTATAGTGTTCTGTACACTGTCCTTTATAGGACTCATTAAAAGGCCAATCTACAGTGTTGTTCCACATAAACAGCACAAGGAAAACATTCAACTGAGAAGGATTATAATTAAAATATGTCGTAATAAATAATGATTGTTTTTTTATTAGTGCACTTACACTTTATTCTTATTGAACTTTAAATGAAGATACTGCACTACAGTACCTTAACACACACGCACAAACACGTTCATCAGACATTAACTCGTCAACAGTTGTATATTTCATAGTGACTGAATCTCCTAAAAATATTGTATAATTTAAATATCCAGAATGTTCCTTTCTTAAAATACAAATGAATCCAGTTAAATTAACTAACATTCCACCCCACCTGAACTCCTCTTTCATACCGTGCTTCAAAACAGCCCCCTAGTTTTACTCTGTGCTGCTTAATTTTTGAAAATCCCCAAAATAACTTTCAGCCCACAATGACCAAGGGGGATTCGTATTGTTTTCTGTGCGTTGATATGTTACCACGTGGTGACAGGATCTTTATCATTCCATTGAAATTGCTGCTCTGGAGCTAGCATCTAAACAAGCATGTAAACTATCTTTGAAATGTTCAGTAGGGCGGTAAATGCAGTGGTAGAATCATTCACAAAGTGTGTCAGTGTGATATCCCGTGTTTTTTTTTTTTTAATGAGCGAAAGTGATTTCTCGATGTACACCAACTTCATAAAGACTATACCCAGTAAATCTAATCCAGTATGTCAAATGCAACTGATTGTAATTAAAACATAAAAAAATGGAAAATCAAAACAAATAAAGGTAATCCCTACACTGAAGTCATATGGTTCACCCATAACTTACTGGTATACAGTGGTACAGAATTCAATTATTTAACGCTGCACCAGGAGGAGAACCCATGGAGATATACAGCTCATTCCCAAAGGGGGCAGTAGAAGACAGCTGCAGCAACAGCATACAATCAAACATAATGAAATTGTTGGGTTTGCTATATTGCACTTTCACAAATACAGCTCAGTTTTACTAAGTCAAAGAATCCAGTCCACAAGCAAGCAGCAAGCAGTAAGCAGTCTCAAGAAAGAATGCAGCTGTGTGTACCTGTAACAGTAGGAGCATGCATGGACTGTGCGGTAAGTTTGTAATAGAAAGTACTTTGTGGTTTACATTTCATTGTTTAAGCATATTTGGAGATGCATATTTGGAGGACTCAGAGGCAGTGTTTTTACTAGGTGAGCCACTGGGGACCCAATTCACTCCAGACTGTTTCATTTAATTTACAGATAATATTGAAGTGGGCTGTCTTTTACTGGCCTATTAATAACACCTTGGACCAAAAACAACAAAACTGCAGCAATGTTACTGTAATATCAAGAAACAACTATAATGCATGTAAGAGCTTTTACACAAACCTCCTCAGTTATTTATATGACCTCTTGTGCAAACCCTGGAACTAAAGGCTTTTATTAGGGTTAAGGAAGATCCCAACCGATATTATTAACAATAAAACATATTTCCCAGGACATGACTGACACCTTTGCATTTCAAGTCAAGCAAGTACCAAAATACTTTTCTTTTGTTAGTTCTGTCTTTAATTTAACAACTTGTCAAACTGTATACGACATTTTCTCCTATATAACATTGTGTTATAAAGCAATCACTACAGATTTATTTAATCAAAGCCTTTAAACAATTCTTAATAGGGCATTTCTCGACAGACACATAAGGCCAGCGTCCCTTCTAAAGCCCCCTCTGTTTTCTAATTTTATTTTGTTAATATGCTTAAAACCCAACAGTGAATTAATGACTTTCTTTCACCCAGCTTTTCTCTCAAACGAAGACTGGACCGTTGCAAGCTCATTTCTTTTGGTTCACATCCAAGGTTTCCTTAGTATGTCTTTGGGTTTGGGTTGGCACCTTTTCATCACTAACCCTTAAGAAGAACAGGTGTCCACAAGATAATGAACAGCATAAGATACTGGTCCAGGCTGGCAACCCTAACAGGTTCAAGTTCAATGTACTAGTCATTGCCAACACAAATCTGTGGTATCTTTGGTAAATACACTGCAGGGCTTTTAGCATTTGAATACATAATGTAAAGCTAGTCATTTGGAAGGACTCCAGATCCTGCTCTTCAAAGCCCTTTAGATAATTCATCACATTGCCTTGACTGGTACATCACCTTCAGGGTATGAGCTGGCCCAGCTGAGTAACACAGGCAGCTGCCAAGCTCTCAGATCTCCAACTTCAGGAGTCAGGATGATAACATTTGTCAATCCTCCAGTTTCTGTAAAATATCTGAATTCTGAACATCCCAAAGAGAGAATCAGGGATCTGAATTCTGAACATCCCAAAGAAAGAATCAGGGAACATATCTATTCAGCTGGCTACAGTGTAAAAGTAAATCTATAGCAGGATCCTGAAAAATATAACACATTCCGATTTTTTTTTTTTTTTAATCCTTTTATTAAAATTTGACCAGTTATTTAGAAATATTCCTCCTCCTGTTCTTTGGGCTTCTTTAAAAACCCTGATTTTGTTTAACTTAAAAAAATAACAATCTGATAAAACATATATTATTATTATTTTAAACCAAAAGACTTACAAATAAAACCAATAGAGAGTTCCATGCATGAAGCATTCCATTGAACCATCAGAGGTTCATTGTAGAACCATTTCTTTTATCAGTGGACTACATTTGTTTAATACTGTGTCTATGGAAACCTTTGGGGTAAAATCTGATGGCATCCACATATGCTTAATAATATATTCTTGGAATTGTACATTTAATTACGGAAAACATCAAATTAATATTGAGCAAAATTTGATTATTGTAGTTTTTTTCTTTAACTGTTACTCATTTTTACGCAAAAAATTAAAAAATGTTAATGCCAAAAAAGTGCATGCGATTATCATATAAACAATATACTTAAAGACAAACAGGCAATAATAATGAATACATAATGCAGTTTTAAAAGAAGGTAGCTATTTCAGTAATGCAAATCAAACAATGCAATCAGCTCCCTCTGGCGGATACATATTTTGTTGCATACAGAATCATAATTTCAGTGGTTGAAAGTTGTTGGATTTTGTCCATTGGAAGGAATTGACATTACTAAAACCACAACATATCATTACACATGTAACCAGGACAAAAATAGCAAAAAACTTCACTTTAAAAAACTAGAATCATCTGTGAACAACAAACTGTAAAATAAGCCTGTTATCTCAGGTACACTATGCTTAGCAATTCAGCCTATAATCAGTTTATGAGAGTATGTCTGCATACATGTAATATGAACATTGTATCTTTATATTATAGAACTGATATGAGAAAAATGCAAACAAAGGTTATATTAGACCGATAAATAGTTTATAGTAACTGCAATATTTCATATCACGGAATTATTTATTACTCATTTATAATAGCTTAAATAAAAACAGTGAATATCCATATATTAAGACACTTTTAAAAGGTTAACACTTACAAAAGAATAGTCATTTACAAAATAAAATCAGTAACATGCAAATGATATGATACAGCAAAACATTTTTCTTTAGCTTCTTAGTTTTGCACGTGGTGTCGGCGATCGTGACACAGACTTAGAGCTAGAGCGAGAGGGAGGTAAGTCACTCGACTTTGTTTTTTGTTTGTCTTGAGGGGTGCATTTCTGAAAACGTTTTCCAGCCCTTTGATTCCTCCCTTGTGGAGATTGTGCCTTTCCTAAAAGAAACTGTTCCCATTGAGGGATCTGTTCTTCAACTGATGCCCAGTATTGAGTCTGTGTCAAAAAATGAAGTAAAGAATTGCCATCTTTTGTTTTTACAATTTATAGCACGCTATACACTTAATATACTTGTTTAATTCTCATTTTAATTTTTTGTTAAATCAATCACAGTCCTGGAGGGCCATTCCGCTCCAGGTTTAACAGGTACGATGATATCATTAACTACTTCAGGGTTTGGATGGAGGTTTAATTGGTTAACAATTTAGAACAGCGTTGGAACAAAGACCAGAAGTAGAAAGACCAACTTTGTACACCTGGCAGCTGCTAATTAGAACAGGGGAATGTATTTATGATAGACAGATAGAAAGATAGCTATTAGAGAGAGGGGCCAAAAACTACTGGTGTTAATCTATAAACAGTTTAACAAAACAAACCAGAGAGATTTTAATATGTAGAATAAGACAGTTTACCTCAATGCTGACAACATTAGGGTGTGGAAGTATACATGCTCTGGCATGTAATCTTTCTTCTATTGCTTCTAAATCCTGAAACAAATAATACAGATTATATACAAGGAATTTTTGCTCTGGCAAGGTGCGACCTTGCTGCTTTCCTTCTACTCCAAAGCTATGTCACAATTTACCAATCAACTGCCTGATTTACAACACTCCAAGAAACCGGCAATTCCATCTCTCCTATTGGCTCAGCTTTGAATCTAACAACTTTCCATCGGGTGATATTTCAGTGTTCATTCATTCATAAACATGGTTAGTAAAGCAAATTCTAAATAATTCTATTTAGTATTCAGCTTGCAGGGAGTGATTCAATTAAAATGAGCACACTCACTTTCAAGAGGGCAGTATTTCTGTCATGTGCTGCTTCAGACACCGCTGTCCGATTTTTCTTCTCCTTCTGCTGGCCCTCAATTAGATTTTCCATCTGCTTGAGCAGAGCTGTTCTCTGACCTAGTCTAGGAATCCAAAACATTACAGTTGCATCAAAATCCTTTCAATCGCAATTCACAGCAGGCTATTTTATTGGCTAATTTAGCTAAACCAGAAGGTTGTTTACTGTTTTAGTATCCTAACGGGCAATTTTGTTTGTAAATAAACTGAATAATGATAAATAATTAAGAAGTCAAGAGGTAAAGAAACAAAAGTTGACATACATCTCCTCGTGTCTTTTGCTCAACTCAACTTCCTGATATAAGTAAGACGTCATATTCCTGTAGCCGATCGATGTGTTCCCTTTATTGGTAGCTTACAGTATTTGCCTGGTTAAAAAGAAAGAAATGCCTCATAACAGGGAAGGTTCACTTTTTGCCCTTTACACTTATGGCAATGATTGGTGAAATTCTTGCTGGGATCCCCAGTCTGAGTCAAACACACATTTAATGTTAAAGCCATGTCTACAGAATTTAAATTCGCTGAAACAATCATTCTTACAACATTCCACCAGATGGCGCTCCCGTATTTAAATTATAACGTTATTAAACTCAAACACTTGAAATGCAAAAAGGCCTGCGTGTAGTGTTTTATGTAGTAAAACTTGTAGAAATTATATTTGTTATAATTTTGTGTGTGTTGGAAAGGTAAGTAGCTAATGCGTGGCGTAATTTAGAATGTGCCCGACAACACTTATTTTGTTAAATGTTTTTATCTTCATGGCAAAGCATGAAGCTCTTCTCGCAATATTATTAAGAGTCCTTCTTTTGCTACTTAGTAAGCAGACACGGACGTTAAAATATCCCCTCCCCTAAATGGCTATGAATTGAGTAATCTGCATCGGTACAGCCGATTTATATATTTATTTTCTTAAATCAGAACTGCATAGCAACACATTTCCTGAAAAGTACGACAAACACGTCGTGAGGAAAACTGTCATGACTTGTGCATGTAAACGCCGCCAATGAAACCTACTGCAAAATAAATGTTTGTGGAACTATTCCAATGGACGTTAACTTGTCGATTTGTTGTTGTAATTCACAGGGATATGTTTTGAATTAATCGTTTTGCTTTAATTATGCAGTAATTAAATTCTAACCACAGTAACTATGGGGAACTGGTTTTACATTCAATCATTGTAAATGTATGGGAGAATGCTAATATCACTATGTAATAATATCACTCGTGCTGTATATTGTAACATGCAGTATTCCCTTGGCCCCTGATAACTGATTATATGTCTACATTTGCTCAGATTATCACAGACGTGTCGGGACAACACACATTACAGGCCTGATTATATAATGGACTTCAGTAGCACGATAAACTACATTACACCAATTTTTGATAAATGGGCATATAAATAATACATCAAATTGTCGCGTCCATGGTCTATAAAACATATATGCAAAGTAACTTAAAATGAAAGTATAATTTAAGGTACCGCACATAAATCAAGCCTTGAAAACATATGGTAACTTTAACAATAATGTTAATTATAGATGTCTTACCAAGCTCAAGCTTTTCAAACCAAATAACACTGTACCAACATTTACTTTCTCCGCGAAAATAATAAATATTAAGCCAAACTTTTACCTACAATAACTCTGAAGCTCATCGGAGGCAATGTTTTGCTCCTACAGATTTTATACTTGTAGTCATGGAGACAGGAAGGAACTTGCCAACCCAAATGGACCAATGGCATCAATGGTTATAGACGCCATTATTGTGAGGGGCAAAACGGTAACATACCTCAATATGGTTACTCAGTTTTCAGCTTTTTTACTGCATGTATTAATTATTTGTGTGTGTTTGTATAATAAAGGTATGCTCCATCAGAGTAATGTTATAAACCATGTAGTAAAACATGTACATCTGTTTATACACAATTCTGACGATAAGACTACTGTGTTAAAACAGCACCAGCTTCAGACCAACGAAGCAAATGATCCGGTGTGTCCATGTATGGCCATAATAAGTATAAAACCTAAAGAGATGTAAGAACATAAAAATAGCTTATTCTACAGTGTATGTCATTGTTCCAGTTATTTTTAAATTATGTCCGTAAAAGAAAAGCCATTGTAAGTCTGGAAAAACAAAAATACTTCCATTGCATTGACATGACAGGTCCACTTACTCGCCACGGGGCGGCAGCATCGGTAAAGAACTGCAGTTCAAACGACTCTGAAACCCTTCTTTTTAAAATATTGCCTATAGTAAAACAATTCTTCCTGAGAAACATGACAATCTAATACTTTTAAGATATTGATATGTACAACTGTACTACAATATATATATATTTAATCATTGATTAAATATGTTTTTAAACAGGTGCACACGCAGGACATAGGGTCTATGCAAATTAGGTACTCTGTTTCTCAGTTTGATTCGTTAGTTGTGTGCGCCAATCAGTAGTCAGGTACTTTACGTAGTTTGTTTTCTCCAATAAGATTGTTGAAGGCAAGGCGTAACAGTTCCACTTCCTTGCCACAAAGTTAGGGTTTTTAAGAATATATCGTACATGTTGGACAGGGGGTTAATTAAGCTTAATCCAAGTAACTTCAAAAGGACACTAAATTGATTCTACTTGAACCAGCAGTTCTACCAAATGGCCACACGATGGCAGCATTGGATAAGAAATGAAAGCTAACGCCGTGTCTGTCTCGCTGAAGTTTACTACCTGCACTACCCTTTATATACAGCAGAGGGCACCGCAACCGCTTGCCAGTACCGCACCGAATTAATGAGGTCCACCAGAGTCGTGTTTCTGTGAAACTGGTATATTTCAATTAATATGTTCGTTTGTGGAAGAAGGAAGTCAAGCGAGTAGGCGTTTGCTATTGTTTTGCAAACATTACGATGGACAGATAAAATAATAATATAAAGAGGATGCAATGCTAGTTTTACACAAGGAGCCCAGTGGTGCAGTGTGATAATTCACTAGTATGCTGTGCTGTTTCGCCTTGGGGAACTCTGTTCAAATCTATGTGATGCCTACCTTTATTTTAACATAATTGGTTAATTACCTATATATTCAATGACAAAGCAACTCTTTTTTTTACAGAATTGAGATGGCACAGTGGGCTAATTCACTAAGATTCTGTGGAGTTGTCCTTGGATGACTGCATTCAAATCCAGTCGATTCCTTCCTTCATTTTCAAAGACTTTAGTCCTTTACCTTAAAGTCAATGAAAAAGTAAGTATCTATATGGAAGTGAAGTGGCACAGTGGGCTAATTCACTAGTATGCTGTGCTATTCCTCCTTGGAGTACTGGGTTCAAATCCAGTTGATTCCATCCTTTATTTTCAAAGAATTGGACAATTTCCTATATAGACAATGATAAAGGCACAATTTCCATGGAAGTGAGATGGCATAGTGGGCTAATTCATTAGCATACTATACTGTTCCCCTTGGAGTGCTGAGTTCAAATCCAGCAGATTCCTTTATTTTACCTTATATTCAATGAAAAAGTTTTTTTTTTTCTGTGGGAGTGAGATGAAATAACATGAGTGACAATCCTTCCTAAATAGGCAAAGTTAGCACTGCAGTTAGCATTACCAGCAACCACTCAGGCGTTGGTGACCAAAGCAGTCGAAATTGGACCTACAGTTACTCTGGAGCTCAGCCAATGTTTTGCTTCTACAGTAGTTATGCTTGTAGTCATGGGGAGAGGAAGGAAACAGTCAACCCAAATGGACCAATGGCATCATTGATAGGCAAAACGGTAACTTATCTCAATATGAAGGTTTTTTAGTGCATTCATTCATTATTTGTGTATTTTTTAATATATATAATAAAGGTATGCTCCAACAGAGTAATGTTGTGAACCATGTAGACCTTTATGACTACTGTTTATACAGTCTGCTGTTTGAAATTATATTACATTCTTGTGTTATTTCATTATTCTGTAGTATACGTATGTATTATTGTAATTTACTGTTTTGCTATTGCCATATGAATTATTTTACTGTGAACAGTATTTACTGTGGAGCTTGTTTATTTTTACCATGTGCTGTGCTTTTGACTTTTCATAAGCAGGCGGCTCCATAAATCAGATTGCATGACAGTACTTTCTCTTTGGGCTGGCTTCAGTGACCTTAAATTCCAACTTGAAACTAACGTCCCGTAATTAACATTATGTTAACCTCTATTACATAATGCAACCTTATACAATAAGGTAGCCTAACCCTTGTTGCATGCGATGAATTTCTGGCAATCAGTACTTTAATTATTACTTATAAATATGAAATATTAATATTAAATATGGTCAAATAAATCAGAATATGAATAAATTCCGATAGATTTTTGCCTTCCGCTTTCCCCGAGCCTAATTAAAAATACTAAAAATGCAACAACAATGTATTTTTTTTTTTAATTGCTTTTGCATTATTGTTCAATTAGATAATTGCCTTATCCCATTAGGGGCAATGCAAGAATGTATTATTGTCATGTGGAGGTCAATTATGAAGAGCATTCTCTGGTGTTCTCATTTATCTTGCGTTTTCTGAATAAAATGTGGAACATTGCTTCTTAACCCGATTTGGCTGTGCGCTAGCCTCAGGTATTTATAATAACTGATGTGATTAAAACTGTACTGTTGTCAAGCATCAGCAACTCCACTCTGGGGAGATGTGTTGTAAAAAGGATAATCTACTCCTTAACTAGCTTGCCAGCTGCACAATGTAGATAACATAACTCTTGTTAATTTGATCAGCTTCTTTACAAACATCTGTCACATTCAGCAGTGAAACACCATCAATTCCACTGGCCCTGATACATCCAGATCACATATAAAACACCCATTAATCTCAAACGAGACATAACAGCAGAAGCTGATTAAATGGATTTTATGGTTAATAAAGTCCTGTTACAGTGTTCTGAATTCGACAATCAGATAAAAAGTCGATTTTCCTTAACTTATAAATACCAGTACTGTATCTGGCATCTGAATCACCCAAATGGAATTAGAAAAAACGTTTTACTTTACACACTAGAATTTTTTATTTTTCGTCTTAATGTCACATCATAATTTAAACCCTTACAGTGTAATTGCTGACAAATGCCAGTTCCATCATGTAAATAGGAGAAATGATGGTTCTGGAATGCTGAATACAAGTTATTGAACAGACACCCCTCACAGGCCTCTTGGAAATGACCTCCAGGGCAGATGCCAGTGGTCATGTGCCGACAGTTGAAGGGTTTTGAAGCATGAAAGAGTGTGCAGCGTGCTCTGTATCAAAACAGGAGGATAAAAAGATAATGTCTCTCACTACCATGGCAGATATAGTATCAAATGCATTTCCTAAATGTTTTTTGGGGGAGGATTATGTACCAAAAAAAAAGAATACATTTTAAACTATCTACTTGTTAATTTAAATGGCTGCTAATAAGGTACTGTTTGCTACCGAATGCAGCTATAACTGTTTCTCCATTGCTGTATGTGGTCTATTTTTCTCAGACATCTCCCCCCAAAAAATATGGTGGATTCTTAGTGGATCTTTCATTTTACATCCTTGAGCCTGAAGAAGCCACAATAAATGATTTCTTCTACAAGTACAATACAATGTCATTACTTGACTTTAACTACCCTTTTAAAATCTGCCTCGGGTATTTTCACAGGCAAATCTGGCCTGACAATTACATATTCATGTTTTATTCATATTAATTTAACCAAAAAATATATATGTTTAATAAGAAAACATATATAGTGTACAGAAGATTATTGAGAATGATATGCCTAAATAAATTCATCTTTTAAAAAAAAAAATATAATCACATTTAATACAGATTCAATGCCAAAAGTTCAGTTACAACTGTGGCCACCTCTGACGGCAATGCTGGCATCAAATCTTTTTCTCATACCGTTAATTAGAGTCTGTTTGTCACATCAAGGCAGATTACTTGTTTTGGTGGAGGCATCACCAGCAGCTTGCCAAACTGTTCCCAATGGCGTTCAGTGGGTGGTGTGTCTGGAGAATTGTCTGGCAACACTAAGCAATCCTCATTTTGTTCCTGAAGTTAATGCTGGGTGACGTAGCTGTGTGTGGGCATGTATTGTCTTGTTGAACATAAGGTCTGGGTCATTTAGTGGAAATAAGGGACAAGTGGACCATGGTACCCAAGGTCTGACCCAGTGAAGTGAAAGAGTACTCTCAGGAGTGGTAGGCCAGTGCTCACTCTGGGACCCCCAGCGAAACCTAGAGTTGCTTGAACATATAAACAACACTCACATCCTGTTGGTCATCTTGTGGCGATTACGATACAAGCACAGGAGGCTGTGTGGTCCAGTGGTTAAAGAAAGGGGCTTGTAACCAGGAGGTCCCCGGTTCAAATCCCACCTCAGCCACTGACACATTGTGTGACCCTGAGCAAGTCAATTAACCTCCTTGTGCTCTGTCTTTCGGGTGAGACGTAATTGTAAGTGACTCTGCAGCTGATGCATAGTTCAGACACCCTAGTCTCTGTAAGTCGCCTTGGATAAAGGCATCTGCTAAATAAATAAATAATAAGTTGTTTTCTTTTAAGATTTCATCTGCAATTTTACTTGCAATGGAAATCATTCTTATTGCTGATGTCTAACTCATGTATAATGTAAACCTTAACATGGATCATCCGGATCAAGAAGCATGTTTAAATAGTGCCTTGGGTTATTCCATGTGGTTCCTGCTAGTGGTGAGAGTACAGTGTAAGCCCATTCAGAATACTGTATTGCGTTAAAGTATGGCAGACAGTATTACATAGACTCAACAAACGTGCATTTACAGTATACACTTCACATGGTAATACTAAAAACATCTCATTTAAAACAAACCTGCATTCCCATCATGTACATCAAAACCCATACTTTATTTTATGTATAACAATACAATTGACATATTAAATAACAGTATAATAGAATGATTTGATATAGCTTTCAACGGAACAAAAAACGTTTTGTTTTTTTCAAGTTACAAAAAAGAGGAGAAACACCACATTTTTCAAATGGGTCAATGGGACAAACTTATTCAGTGACTGGCTAGATTTATTCCTATTGTACACACTGACAACAGAATTGTAAAAGAAAGAAAGATAAAAAAACACCCAAGATTCACAATCACTGCCCCAAAAGTAATCGTACATGTGGAATTTATTTTGGAATGTGATGACAGTACTCACTACCTTAATGCAGTTAGTTTCCACATATCCACCACAAAAAAAAAAAAAAAAAACTATGAAGGAGTTTATATAGCTTTATATGAAAATATAAAATTCTATGATTATATACCATAGATACAAAGTTTCCAGAAGATGGTTATTAAAGCAACAACATATGTACATTTTAATGATATACACTAGTGTTAAAATGAAATAAATTTATGAGACTTCGTTCAATCCTCAAGAAACAACGGCTGCATGTAATTTTAAACAAAAATAAAATCAATCAAGTCACTACCCCAAATGTTGGAGAGCTGTAACTTTCAATTAACAGACTCCTCTTCTGGAGACAAATAATAATAATAATACAAAAAGGTTGAATGTTTTCTATTTTTTGAAGTTTAATTTAAAAAAAACATCTCTCTGACAAATTAAGTGAAATACTACACTTCACTAAGCTTTCCATAAGCACAATGTTATTGTAAGCATTTTTGTCCCAACTATTACAGCTTGGTTTGTGTCCTTACATGACAGGAACTGTGGTATGACTTGAGTTGGAATAAACACTCTTAAATAGCAACTGAAGCAGTAAGTGCACAGGGTTAACATGTGGTGTTAAGTAACTTACATAATATCATTTAATAGTATAAAATGAAATAGTTAACAAGTAATTCTGTCACATTTAAGAACAAACAAAAAAGAAACTCACCTAAAACAGTCAAGCAAACCTGAAATTTCTTTCAGTCAATAACTATGATTAAAACAATGTTTAACTCGAATGTTTGCAGAACGAAAGCTCCTATTCTTGCAAAAAATTAGTACTACATATATATCTTTGGTAAAGTTGATAAACTCTATTTTTCTCTCCAATTTATTTTTTCTTTTTTTTTAATAAATACAACACAATATAAAGACTAATATAAAGGCAGTTGTGCTGTATAATTAACAAGGCCAATTGGTTTAGCTTCTGATATCGATCTATTTTCCAATATCCCCAATATAGACCCAAATATCAAATTGTTTAAAACCAGACGCTGTTGTTATGTAGCAACAAACGAGTCAAGGCATTGATCCACTCAGCATGAGCCTAAAGCACACTGGTAATAAATTTGGGAGAAAAGGAATAGAAAGCTTTCAGCAAAATAAAAACAATATACCAAGACATGGGGTCTGTGGGGCCAAGCGTGCTCTTATAGAAACCCATGAGTCAATGTTGCACTCATAGGTCACGTGGGATAGAAAATGCCTTTTCACTGAGACCAGATGGTTTTAACAAGAAAACACTTTACAAGTCCTACTCATCTTCAGCAAATGCAGACTATGGAGGGAGGGTATGCAACACATACAGTGTTAAGGGTACAAACAAATAAAATCAAATACAAATAAAAACTTACATTTCTGATGGAGAGGGCTGAAAGTGTATTATTGTCCTTTTTTAAAGGCGAGGGGAGGGGGGGGGTCAATGTACAGTTACAAAACACCAGTGAGAGTTCCGTTTTTAAAAAAGGTTCGAACTTTCACAGAATTTTTTTTTTCTTCTTAATTCGACCAACTTTTAAAAGAATAATATGATGGGCTTGACTTTTATTAAGAATCCCTTATTTAGAATAATATAAAAAAAAACCATTAATTTTTTTACCCTATTGCTGTAGGTGTAGAATGTAGCCTGATAATTTCCTAAGCGAAACGATACAATGTTTTCCTGTATAAAACAAAGCATAGTTTCATCACACTGAATCAAAACTTCTTAATGAAATGTATGCATTAAAATACATTTAAAATGGGGTGCTCAAAAGCAAACCCAGCTGTGACTGGATTACACATGTTTCATTTGTACTGTGGTTACAGCAGATGATATATTGCCAATGCTTGTCGTTCTGATCAACTCAAGAGCACACACGTTGAATGATGCCATGGAATGTCTCATTAGGGCTTGATTACCAGTTCTGTAGATTTGAATATTATAGGCAGTAACACTGATTATATAGTGCAAACTAGAAAAAATTGTGTTTCATTGTGTGAAATTAAACATAGGTGCAAATGCTCAGTAGGATAACATTAAGACGAAAATGGCAAAAATAAATATCAAAAACTTTATCAGTGTAAAAAAAGGAATCAGGTTATTTTTTTTTAACCTAGAGTCTGACAAAAAAAGGCCTCAAAAAAGTCTGCCTAGTCCTTGAAGTTTTACAAATGAAGTGCCTCTTCAAGGTTTTTCAATCTTCAAACAAGAGACTCCATGCTTTCTGCTGGGTCTGATTCATCCAGAATCACAATAGTGCCATTTTTGTCTATTGACAGGAGGCTATTTCCATTCTCCTTGGTGCTGACCAAACTGAGCATTGATTTGTATAGATACTGGTACTGTTCCTAGGACGAAAAAAACAATTCAGTTAGCAATTACCATCACAGTGCTGTATGTGTGCCCAATATCAGTTCCAACACAATAATCCTTGATAGTGTCGAGAGCAGCACAGAAACAAAAAAAAACAAAACATACAAATAAAATCAAACTTGAAGGACAAAATGTCATCAATCTTCAAAGCATCCAGCTTTGTACAGGTGAATGCTGGTTGCATTAGTTTTATAGGGGCCATTGTAGCGCCACAAAATTGCAATAAATCATTTCTGATGCAGGTGGATTCCAGAGGTAAGCTCAAGTGTTGTTTCTGAATATGGCCATTACTGCTGTAACACATAAGAAACACTCCTGGTTTATTCATATCATGTGTTCTTTATTAGACTAATTAGGTTATGAGTATACTTACAATATGCATGGGTTTGCTTTTCCCTAGGTACTGTGCCAGTGATGTTGAATTGTTAGCTGTCTCCTAATCTTATTCTGCATGAAAAAAGTTCTCCTCTAATTCAACGGGCCCTCACATGAATAAAGAAACAACTTACGATGTCTGTAAAAACTCCTGGCCTCATGAGGTTGATCATTTTTGCCACCTGATAGACATCCACAGCGTTTTCACTCTCTAGCTGCTGTGACAAGGTTGTAAGGGCACAAAGCATTCCTGCTGAAACTGCACCACACCTGGAACACAGAGGTAAAGCATGATTGCAAAGATACATTATATTGAAAGCCAACTGGAGTGTGCGGTTAACTGCACTTCTACTGCTACAGCAATAAGGATCCGCAGGACCGGAATATGGTTTTCTAGATTTTAAAAGTGTCCAATGACTCCAATTGTTTGTTACTATACCAGTTTACTGCTGGATTGAAAACCATTGGGGCAGAAAAGCTATCCTGATCTTGTAATTTATACTAGTATAAAGAGAATAAATATACGGATCCAAAAGAATATAGACGGTCATGTTATTCAAAAACTAATGACACCTGTAAATCTTTAGTAAGCCCTTGTTGGTTGCCATTAATTAGAATGACAGATGTGTTTGGTAAACAGGCTGCCTTGAATCTTTCTGTCCTTGCTTGGTAAATATGCTGTACATCATATAGACGCACTCATTACATTTTAAGCTTCTTAGGATTCAAGATTAACCAAGAGTACTTAGACTTCAATGTATGACCAGTTTCTTTTCAGTAAGCAAGACCATATAAATATAATATTAAAAACGAACAACGCTCTACTGGAAGTTTGATAAAACAAAAAGTAAATGGACAGTGCTGTGAACTCTTCTGTACTTTGCAAAATAAAAACAATAATAAAAACATATCTGCAATGCGGATGGTTTTAAACAATTGGGGAGATGTGTTTGTCTGAATGAGATTACGTGTCACTGCTTTTGGATCAGTGTTCAGTTTGGCAGTGCTAGACTAATTCTGTACAACACAGAGTTGCCCTGAAGCAATAAACATGACAGCAAACATTTCTCAACAAGCCACCTTCCGTAGATATAGAAACTAAAACTATGACCTCAGTAATTATGATACTAAAACAAATAATAAGCGGCAGATTTGAAATATGATGCCAGGTAAATGCAAAGACAACACATACTCATCATGAACAATGGTTGGTCCATCTCGGGTCATGGCCTCTTCCTTAATTACATTGATAAGTTCAAAGGTGCTGCTGAGTGGAGCATCTGGGTTTGGCCATTTAGGGCACTGAAAGTGACGCACTTCAAGGACATAGTCGTCCTGAAATGGAAAACAACACAAATGTAAAGAGAACCAAACCTAAATATATGGTAACTAGTAACTATTTTTGTTTCATATCTGCTACAAAAATTGCAAAGCAGGCCCAGTATACTACAATGATGCTTTTCTTTCTGCGGGTAACCTTTGACCTTTGATCTCACAGGGGTTGTAGGTTTCTCTAGCATTAATGCCCACAAAATAATAAATAAGACAAACTAAACTGAAAAAACACAATTAATGAATCTTCCACAAAACCTGATTTTTTTTTTTTTTTGGCTGTTACCAAACTGCAATGTTGTAATTCCATTAATTAACAGATAAAGTTAATATTACCCTTTGCAAGGCAAAGCTGCTGAACATAATTAACAACCAAGTTTTAATGACATATAATTGAATATATTACAGTTAGAAGCTGCAGCATGTTAAGGGATACATGAATGAAAATGTTTTGCAGGCATCTAATAAAAACAGCTTTGATATCCCAATACCTGTGTTGCCTCAAGGATAAAGTCATGGATGATAATTTGCTCTTCGTTTGAGAGGCACAATCTGTCTTTGCTGATAAGAGTAACGGTAAAGGCCTCACAGTTCATAGACTCTTCACGGCTCGGCCAATATACAAATTCATCCTCTGCCTGAAAGAGGAGACCACAGATCAGTTGTAAAGTGGAACCTAGAATTGGTGTTCACATACAGTACTGTGCTAAAGATAGAGAAGCGATAGGCTTTGACCTCACACAGCACATTTTAATGAAACTTAACACTCAAGAATAGCCTTTCTAAAATTACTGTAAATGTAAATAGCTGATAGCTTCCCTGCTGAGGAGTATCTGTAAGTCGCAGCCCAAACTCACAAGGGAAAAGGAATAAGGCTCTTGTTTCTTTGTCAGCTTTAACCTTGGGATCTCTGTGTTGTGACTAAAGAAACCAGATTCTGTTTGTCTGAAGGATAACATAACATGCCTCTTTGCCTCTTATAGACCTTTTTAGATTGCATTTGGGTAAACACCAATGATTAGATTTTTTTAACCCATAGATGAATAATATACAGTAGTCAGATTATGAGTGTGTATTAGATTATTCAGTGTCTATTAGTATATAATACGAGGTTCTGAGTACTGCAGTTCTCTTTTAGGGGATGCAATATATTTTACAAACACTTAGTGGCAATGTTAAACTGTTTTTTTTTTGGTCAGGGTATGGGGCTTAATGCATGCCATAAAGCAGATTTAAAAGCATTGCATGCAAATACATTATTGCAGTACTGAGTGAAAGAGCTAATTATCATTTAGGCACCCTGCTGGCAAAAAATCTGCCAGGAGACCCTTATCTTGTATATTATATAATCTTCTTTAGCCTAAGAGAACCAATGTTATCCTGCTGTATAGATGTAAATTTTAACTTGGTAACGCATTCTTTCTCAGTAGATCAAATGCACTTGAGAATTCTGCCTTTAACTCTTTCAGCCCTTTACAGAATGAACCAATCATGGTAACCCAAGTCACTGATAAAATAGCTTCAGTCTAATGCTGAGAAAGATAATACCAATGCACATTAGAGCATACTACTCGACTAGATTCGTTTTTATACTACAGCAGCGGTCTCTGTAGAGTGACAAACAGCATATGCATGCAGGTACAAAACAAACATTGAAAACATTGTGTTGCCAGGAATATGCATCCCTTGCTGGGGATCCATATACACTATAAACAACAGTTCACATGCCAGGTTTGAAATAACATAACATTTGAATTAATGTTACTTTGTTTTGTAGCACTGTAACACAGCTGAGAAAAACTTCAAACTAGTAACTTCATCAACACAAGGATGGATATTAACAGTGAATGTATGAAAGTGAAAAACATGTTATCCTTTCTCTCTGATTAGTGTGAAGGACATGATGGCACTTCAGCTTTCTGACACCCACACAACTTAAGGCACAATTCCAGTGTAAGAGGACATATGGGGAGCAAGGTGGTGTGAGTGTCATAATTAACAATCTTCTCATGTCACCGCAGCACTTGAAGTGTAACTACTGCTTTAGAAAAAAAAGAAGCTCACTGTCCAACCTTTGGGTGAATGCAACACTTACCAAGCCTTGGTTATCTGGCAACATGACAATGATTTGCGCATTGTGGTCCCAGATCATCCTCCAGAAGTCCTTTGTTGTGTGAGGCAAAGGGTGTTGTGTAATGATGAATTCATTGCTCCTGTAGTAACCCTGGAATAATACATGGTTTGCCAGGTTAGCCCATTTTTGGTGGGGGAAAAACATTTACTGGGCCACATACAATCTTCAAATTGTAATAGCTTGGCTCATATAAAAAAGACATGTCACTTAGCACGTTTTATTATTATTATTATTATTATTATTATTATTGGCCGAATATTTTTTCAACATTTAAAAAAATATGCATGGTGATGAAGAATCTTACACGTTTGAAGGTAGCACAGTAATTTTGAGTCCCTTACCATAATATAGGAGGCATTGATATAATCTGTTCCTTTCATTCCAGGCAGCGGTGCAAGACCCACCCTGGCACGTTCAGCTGTATTGGGAATTACAAACACATTAACTCCCTTGGGGCACCATACATCCGATTTTGCATAAAGCGCATAAACTTTTTTTTCAAAGTGAAAATGTTTTTTGAGACATCTTTTTTTTTCTTCATTTTAATTGAAACACACCAACAGTGTTGATTCTGCTGTGAAACCTGAATGATCTGGTCTCCAGTGTGACTGAACATGTGTGGCTTCTTAATGATTTCCATTACACGAGAGTAGATGTTAAAACTTCATGCTGATTTGAACTCGGCTCTCGCCAAGATAAGCACCAACTAAGACGTAGCTTTACAGTAAACTAATGTGATCCATATGTGTCTCCATCCATTTACGTTTCCTTCCATATGATGATGTAGATATCCTTCTGTCTGGTGTTAATGGCTGAAGTGTAATGCTGGCTCCAGGGATCAGCTTATTTTGCCTCCCTGGCGCATCAGCACACACAACGGCTGCGATGCTGGCTCCGGGGATCAACCAAAGTGCGGCCTCCCCAGCGCATCAGCATGACAACCGTCTGGATTGAGCTAAGTAGGGTACATCTCTGGGGTTTTCAAGTGGGCACCTTCCATCCTCAGTGTTTCGTCGACTAGCCCACGACACCTCAAGAGGGCTCGACGGTGATTCTGGCGTCCCAGCATCACCCCCCTCCGTCCCCCACTCAACTCAGCCCAGCTTACTTACCTGTCCCCAGCCAGAATCTTTCCGTCTCAACCACAGCCAGTTGCTGCTCCTCTCTGCTGCTTCAGATAAGTTCTTCACTGTGCGACGCAACTCTTGGCCACTGAATCCGACGTCTCTGAGAAACCGGGTTGTAGAGTGTGCCACAAATCCTCGACAACCCACTTCCACTGGGTAAACCCGAACTCTCCATCCTCGCTGTTCCGCTTCAGTGGCTAGTTGAGCATACCGCAGTTTCTTCCTCTCATACGCCTCATCTACAGCATCCTCCCATGGCACTGTTAACTCTACCAGGTGAACAAGGCGTGCTGATCCAGACCACAAGACAATATCTGGTCGAAGGTTAGTGGTGGCAATCTCAGGTGGAAAAATAAGCCGTTGACCAACATCTGCCAGCATATTCCAGTCTCTAGCAGCTTCCAGTTGTCCTGGGCGAGGATTGGTTTTAACACCTTTTCTTGGTGGTTGCTCTCCTGGGCGGAGGAATGTTGTCTTTTGTGTGTAATGTTTTGATGGAACAGGTGGCAACTTATTGGTCATGTTACGCTTGTCTTCCAATGCTAAGGCCAAACATCGCAGCACCTGGTCATGGCGCCAAGTAAACCGTCCTTGGCTAAGAGCCACCTTACATCCTGTCAAAATGTGCCTTAATGTTGCAGGTGATGAACACAAAGGACATGAGGGATCCTCTCCTACCCAGAGGTTTAGGTTCTGTGGTGATGGGAGAACATCATATGTTGACCTGATGAGGAAACTGATCCTGCTCTGTTCCATTGACCATAGGTTTTGCCAGCCAATCTTGCGTTGTTCCACACTCTCCCATCTCATCCATTCTCCCTGTTTGGCCTGGGAAATGGCCTTTATACACCTCATCCTCTCCTCCTGCTTTTGCACCTCGTTGACTACCAGCTTCCTCCTTTGAGCTGGGGCCGCCTTGTGCCATGTAGGAGGAGTTGAACTGAAACCAAGACCCCCTCTTCCATGCTGAACTTGCCCCATGATATCACCAATTCGAAGGGCAGCCTTTGCATCTTCTTGATGACTGCTTGCTTAGTCACTTGTATTGAAGAAATACAGTGGCTGGTAAGAGCAGGTGATCATTAATACGTTATTTTGTGATACATTACGAAACACACAAGGATACTAAAACCACAAGATTTTTCCCTGCATACAATCTTGCTTTCGAGATGAATAATAAAAAAGCAGTGTGTATATTGTTCTTAGTCTCCAGTGTTTTGCCATT
Source organism: Acipenser ruthenus (assembly GCF_902713425.1). Lineage (NCBI taxonomy): Eukaryota > Metazoa > Chordata > Actinopteri > Acipenseriformes > Acipenseridae > Acipenser > Acipenser ruthenus. The sequence goes on from NC_081213.1 coordinate 23,473,196, forward strand.
TAACAACAAAACATCAGCGACAGGAACATATTACAATAAAAGCCAGAGAATAAAGCTTACATGGCACCACAGAAGAGTTTCTGTTTTTCTCTTTGTTGCATTCTTTCTGTGCACTGAAGCATTCCACATATCTTGCATTGCACTGTGTCACCAGCTATAAAGAATGAAAAAGAGAAGTGTTTCAGGGGGCTGTACAGAATCGGTAGGGTTGGTAGTGTGCGTGCATCCATGTATGCGCAATTTCATGCAGTTTTTCAAAAGTGCAAAATAATATTTTGTAGACACTGGCTATACTGCATGATAATTTTCTGTTATTACAAATGCCCTTGCATCTCAAGGTTCACATTTTTTTAAAGAAAAGTAATCAAATTATTAAACACATTATTATCTAATACTAAATAATATTTCTTAAAAAAAAAAAAAAACATTTCTGAATCTTTCTACCCTGGCCACCATTTTAAATTCAAAGCTACCTACATTGCTGTCTGTGTATTTGAACTTCTAATTTGTTCTTTAACAATTTTATATGCATTGACTGCTTATATAGCTTGCTTTGAACTGTAAAAGATATTTTGGTATTCATGTGGATCTATAAAAGGCAACGGCACTGCTGGAGGCACAGTTTCTTATTTTGACATTGGAAACCCTTTCAAACCAAAGAGACGTTTTTATCCACTGGTGGTTGCAATAAGGTCACTTTGGTGTGTTTGTAAACCAATTTAAGCAAAAGCAAAAACAAAACCAGAACAGTAATGTAAGGACATTCATGCCATCCAGATGTTAAACATCCCTGTATTCTCGATCAGTATTTTAGAAGAATGTATTTGTTTGTTTTCAAAATTAGAGGTGCGATAAGGCTACAGATCAATTATCTCAATACTAGTTAAATAAGAAATACAAACATTTTAACTGTACAAAAACAGATCAACACTTTTTGTTTGAAGATGCTGTTCACACAAAGATAAAAGCAATGCCATCTCTTTGGCAAGCTGCCCACAATCAAACAACTCCTAGTGACCATCCGAATGAGGCACACCATCTTTTTTAACTGGTATCTATGAAGAAGTAATCATCTTCTCAATGAGTCAGTAAAAGTATTTCCAAGCTTCTGCAGCCTGAACTGTTTTAAACAGAACAAAATAAAAAAGCTTCAACACAACAAAGAGAAAATAATCTTCAAGACCACCTCCTGTCCTGTGTTATACTACCAACTTGAAAAATAACGACAGCTTATTACCATCTGTGTGTCATCTAATTCAATTTGAATTCAGGTACCACGCTGGGAGATGATAGTGCTATTACTGAGGGTACATTTACTGCTATTTACAACTGTGAGGTTTGTCACCTGTTAATGCAGGCCTTGGAAACACTTGCACACAGCTCTGTGGTGGAGAATAATTTGCAGATTGTGAAGACTATCTTCCTAACACTTGCAATATCCATTTGATATTAAGGAACACAAGTTTGTTAGGGAATACAAAACACAAAAAAAACTGTAATGCAATAGGATTGCAGACCCAAAAATGCTTTAAAAATCGGTATTCATTGCACTGTGGTATTTACTTGGTGAACAAGAAGCTTTACATAAAGTATAAAGTGCCAGCAGGGCCTGCTGACCTTAAATTGCTTTTCTAGTCGCGTCTTCCCACCAGCCCCCAGGGAGAGGATGCTGTTAACATAGCTGTGCAGTTGATTGGCAAGTACTTCTGTTTCTTTGCCAAGGATTGCTTCCAGCAAGGCATCATGGATAAAGATGTACTGCTCCTGCACAAGGAAACAAATGAATACATAGTTAGAGAGACATCTTGAGGTCTGTTAACCTCCCCACTAAACTTCCTTGCATACACACTTCTTTTGTTACGGTGCAGCTGTCAAGAGCATTCTGACACAAGCCAGACTGTCACGGCACCTTTTCTGCTTATTTCCCAGTTTCAACAAAAAAAGATTTGGCACACAAGCATTTCTTTTGTCATGCACTACCATTGAAAAAGCAAATTCAAAATGTGAATGTTTAAAGAACACAGTCTGAACTGTAATAACCCCTAACAATGCAAGCCCTCAGCGTTTTAGGTGGTGGAAGTTAGGGAGGCCAGGATAGATGGCGCGCTACCATCTCCCCCAAAGTGTCCATTTCCTCAACAATATGCTCCTCCAGACCTCTAATGCTGGTTGGGTGCCCTGCATTCAACATTTGTATTAAATTACTGCCAGATTTGCTCAGTGTAATGAAGTCACTGCAATCTGGTAAGCCAGTCAGTCACCCTGTCCCGTTTTCTGATCCAGCAGCCTCAGTTGACATGTGTTCTGGGTCATTGTCATGCTGGTAAAGCATCTTTCATGGCACTATGTATGTCTTTGACAGGCAGATGTGTAGCTATTTCGCTTTTGTCTTGACTTACAATTGTCATCCAGTGCCAAAGCGTGCCCATTTAAAAAGTTTCTTATATCCTGGCTTATGCTTCCCACTCCTGCTACTTTATTGATTTATTGATTGAAATGTAGCATATTCTAAGGTTTATTCCAAGTATTTTGACTACTCCACTGATCAATGGAGTAGCTGTGAACTGTTTTAGTTAACAAAATAGAGCTTTGCATGCTCACCTTGATCTGTACTATTTGGCTGAGTAATCCAGGTGGTTTATTAGTGGAGACATATTTAACAAACATTTGGTGAAAATCTAGCATGGCACAAATAAACAAAATGATATATGAAGAGAATGATTCTGACACAAAGCCGTTCCTACCTCAGTTTGGACGAGGTAGTTGCGCTGTGTCCTGATGTGTTTGAGGAACCCCAGGACATTGACTGTGCTTTTATCTTGTATCTGTTGCAGCATGCTGTCAATTACAATATAAGTTCCAGTTCTGCCAACACCAGCGCTAGACGGGACAAAAGACATCAGATCTTTTAGGATTTATGAATTAAATGAAATATACAAGCCAGAGATGCAGCATTGAAAAACACGGAATTTGCAGTTCACTACCCCATTGTTTTAAACTGTAAAGAGATTTGCGTACAACTTTGCCACACACTTTTTGTTGTCCGGTTTGCTAGCCTATGTTCACAAGCAACAAATTAAAAAAAAACCAAAAACATTTTTTTAGTGCTGCCCAGCAGATTAAAATAAATTAAATTGTAACTATAAATGCTGTTTTAGAGCACCTAATAACTGTGACGTCAATCTAGCAAGCATATAGTTTCTGTTACAACTTAATAAACTACTGGTTTAATAAATAAGCAAATAATAGAGTCTGGTACCTGCAATGGACAAGCACTGGGCCCATGTCTGGAGTTCTATCAGCTGATGATCTTCTCACAAAGGTGAGAACTGGCAGAGCATACTCTGGTACGCCCATGTCGGGCCACTGTGTGTAGTGATACTGAATCACTGTCCTCTCATGCTGGCGCCCTTTGGGGTTGCCTTTCTGTCCCTGGTGCAAAAAATAAATAAACCTGATTTACAATGCTGCCCGATTGATATGTGTCGTTTACATAGAGATTCGGTTACACTCTACTGACCTTTTTTAGTTTTGTATTCCTGATTGTGAAACGGCGCAGCGTGTAACAGGCGTGTACTTTTGTGCTCTTCAGTGTAACGATAATGTTTCCATATTCTTCAGTGTTCTCGGATGGCCAGTACTGATCACATTTTCTCTGGAAAATTAAGCAAAAAGGAAAAAAAATGGTTTAGTCAAGTCAGAATACATTTTTTTTTTTTTTTTTACTTTTAAGGAAGTGTTTATTTAGAAAAAAAAAACATCCATCCATCCATCCATCCATCCATCCAGATAGCTAAAGGTATACATATCAAATTAATATTTAGAAATACAAAATGTCACCTACTCGTCCTTTTTCAACTAAATTTGTGATCATAACGATGATTCCGGTATTCTGCTCCCAAATCATTCTCCAGAAATCTTCAAATGTTGACTTTAAAGGTCCTTGTGTTGCGATGTAGGCCTTTGATTTGTTGTAACCCTGCAGAGAGGGGAAGACAAAAGAGGCAGGACCTTATTTAATTACTGTTTGCAAAGACAAACGCACATGTTACCACACAAGCAATTACCTTAAATGTCAGCCTTTTATGTGACAGTTTCAAAGGATAAATGTGTTTACCCAATCAACTTACTCGTGGGGTTTCTAACATTAACAGCACACTTACGTCAACATAATTGCCGTTAATGAAATCACTGTGCTTTGCATCCTTTCCTGCTAAAGGTCGTAACTTCACTCTACTGTGATCATCTGGAAAAAAAAAGAAAAAAAAGTATGAAACAATTTACTGTTTTTTTTTTTTGTTTGTTTTTTTTTTACATCAAAGTAGCTGAGATTACCTGGACATTCTGGGAAACTGTGTAGAGAGACAGACCCTACGTTTTTTTTTTTTTTTTTTAAAGAAAAAATAACTATTTTAGCTGTGACATATATAAAAAAATCCCTTTATGTTCCAAAACCCTTTGAAAACAATCCTGCAAAAGCAGTACAATAAAATATAACATTAAATATTTTCTAGGACTTTCAGGTCAGCTATCAGTGCTTGCTGTTGCCTGTGAGGGAAACTACAACTCAAATCCCTTTGTCCAAGTTGTTTCTGCAGTTGCCTACGACATTAATACAAAATTATATGACGAGTGGAATCTCTTAGCCATTTCATTTCAAATCCTGTTATCCTGTGATAACTCAACCTGGTGCAGTTTGGATAAACAAGTAGGGCAGCAGTGTGGAGTAGTGGTTAGGGCTCTGGACTCTTGACCGGAGGGTTGTGGGTTCAATCCCCAGTGGGGACACTGCTGCTGTACCCTTGAGCAAGGTACTTTACCTAGATTGCTCCAGTAAAAACCCAACTGTAAAATGGGTAATTGTATGTAAAAATAATGTGATATCTTGTAACAATTGTAAGTCGCCCTGGATAAGGGCATCTGCTAAGAAATAAATAATAATAATAATAATAATACAAACGGTATATTGACAGAACAGCGGCAGTAGCTGTTGGTGAGCTGAATGATTTTCAGTTGAAGTCAAACTAAGAGTGGACACTTGACCTAAAAAAAGGTAACACTCGTCAAATAATAGCTGTGTATCTGGAGCACACATCTAGTGTCCTTGGAGACAACGGCCTCCCTCTCTAGTAGAAAATCCTTGACTCTCAAATGATATCCACTTGGAAAACTGTCATCACTTCATACACTTGATGCGTCCTGAAGTTCTCGATTGATAATAAGCAGTTTATATAGTGTCTTGGTTCAAACTTACATGCAACAATGTTGATGTATCTGTTTTTGTGCTTGTTGTCTGGGTGACTGGAGTGCTCTGCTGTGATGTTCATGTCAACAGTACAACGTTGCACTTCCTATTAAAAAGGAAAAAGAAAAATAACCCGTCAACTAAAATCCTGTCACTGCTTAAAACAGTAAAAAAAAAGCAACATAACGTATTCATTTCAGCACTTTTAGTAACATTTATTAACAGCTTCTTCCTTTGCCAATAAAAACTGTACAACCGTTATCCTTGCTTTCCACATGATACGCTGCATACAGTACGCGTTGCCCTTGAAAAATGAAGTTCAATAGCTGGGTGAGGGTGTTATCTCTGGAGTCTAAGGTGGCAGTTTACCCAAATGGGTTTACATTACATTAGATGAATTCTCACTTAGGAAAGGAACCAGACAGGGATGCCTGTATTGTTCCATCTGTTTTTCTTCACCCCAGAGCCCACTGACACTACAATCTGAGCCACTTCCGACATTACAGGCATCTGCTTCCTTTTACAAGCTCATGAACTCATGTTTTATGCAGATGATATTCTGCATCTATAAAAAAAAAAGGCCTCTGTGGCCAAGACAGGCATTTGTTTAGGACTTCTATTAAACTGTGACAAATCAGAGCTAATATTGCTTGTATCCAACTGTAACACAGTGGGGATGGGATTGGAGTCATCCCCGCAGTAAAATGTGTGGGTTTGTTTTGTTTGATTGTATTGCTTTATTGTTTAATTGATTTTGTTAATTGTGGTAGTATTAATTATCCCCTGCACCTGGTAGCCATTGTTAAATTAGTACCAGGTGCAGGGTATTTAAGGGAGGCAGATTTTCTGCTTGTGGCTGCTGAGAGAGAAGGAAGCAGGATAGGTGCTCTGCTTCCGAGCAGTCGGGTGAAGAAAGGTAGTGTAAACCTGTGTGGTTTGTTTTGTGTTGAAGATTTTGTTTTGTGTTCCAGGTAAACAGCTTAGCTGTCCTGAGTTATAGTTTAGGTTCCTGTTTGTTTAGTTAGCGCTTGTGAAGAGCTAGGTGTTTGTTTTTGTATTTTGTTTATTTTTGTGTTTATTAAAAAATTGTGCAACCGCACTTAAAAATCCATTCCAGTGTGTTGGGTCTATTTTTAAAGGGGCAACAAACCGTGTGAGTTGCAAATCCTTTACACAACGTTTCCCAAATTTGTTCTGTCTTTGAAACAAAGTTGTAAACCCATATGTGATTAAAGGACTAGGTATTTTAAATAGCGGCAACATACATATACCCGATTCTGACAGATGAACTCAGCTTTTTGTATCCCTGGGACAGTAGATCATTGGTTACTCCTGCTTAAACTTCTGCAGTCAGGTCAAAGCAATTACACTACAGCGTGGTCTCTTGTTATTTATCAAACAGAGCAATTCGTCTGTAATAACAATGCATGGCTGACCACACTCTCTTCTGTGTGGGGTCCCTCGTGATCAGTTTTAGAACCTCCACTCACCTAAAAATAACCGAGATGTTTTAAATATGACTGATAGTTTGCAGATGGTTAGTTCTCTGAAGAGAAAACTACAGAACCCTGTTTTAATTTGCTTCAGGCTCACATAACATCACATCTATATCCTAGCAATCATCCACCATGCAGAATGCTATTTGCACATAAAAATATTACAGCTAATTACTGCTTGCTGCTCAGAAAATTAGCAAGATGGCACAACAGAAACCCAAGAGCAAGCATCCCAAGTAAGAGGAGCATCCCATTAAGTAGCCTTTTACAAAACTCCTCATTAGAACAGGGTTGTTTTGCTGGAGGACATTCATCTTTACAATGAAATCGTTATTTTTTTTTTTCTAATGAGGATTTCAGTGGTGAGCTGCATTTCCTGATAGTATCCTGAAATATAACGTGCAGCAGGACAGAGATTTTTGTTTCTTATACAAATGACAGGATTGAATTGATTTTGGCAATACAGTATATCGGAAATGGATGCAATTTCAATTTCACCATTTAACTTGCATTCCAGGTCACCCTTAAAGTAGAAATGGACTGAACAGATTACACAGAACTTAATATATACATGGATACATATTTACCATTTAAACTACGATTTGGACATTCTGGCTCATATTTAACAAATTGAACTCCAAAGTGTTGCATCATGTGACTCTACAGCAGTAGTAAATGAATAGCAGGAACTCTTCTATTCAGTGCCAACTGCATTTCTACAGCCATAGCTATACAATGACACTAGTGATGGAACTTGGCTGCCCAACCAAAGGGTTTTGCTCTGTTGCGTTCACCGTTTTTCCTTTTCTACTCCTCTGGCTGAATAAAAGGCTTTTGATAGGACAGAGCCTTCCATTGAGAAATACCAACCCTCTTTATAAGCACTTAAACCACTTCATAGTGTCCATTAACAATATAAAAAACCTGCCAGTGTAATGAGGAAAGTCATTAACACAGTGATGTCTTTACAGCTACACCTGGGAAAAAGGGAATTAAATAAAATGACAAAAACATAAACACTGTACCAAAGTTACTTACATGTAGAGTTAGAATGTGTTCCTGATTACAAATCACCACACTGAAAAGTTATATAAAACTACCTTCAGTCCCCTAACTGTGAATCGAAATCATTTCAATTATACAAGAATGAATAGTGCATCATTTAGTCAAAAGAAAATGTAATGAACTGTCCAGGAAGACAACAGTCACCGATAACCCTAGTGAACTTGCCAACAGTCTAAACAAAATGGCTGCTTTAAAAGGAAAGTGAATGGACCTAAACTGTGTCTCTCTTGTGTAGGAGTGTAGTTGTCCTGCAAATCTTATTGTTAAAAAACAAATTCAACGCCTAACCCTGACTATCATCGTTTATCTCTTCACATAAAAATCCACCTGTGTTACAGTGTTGAAATCCTATTTATAATTTTCTGTGGGAATTTGATTGAACAGCCTTATTTAAAATGGTCTGAAATACATTGAGCCACGGTAGGCAGTATCTAAAGACCAGGCGTGCAGATAAATAGTTTGCTATTCTGCCTTATTATTTACTGTTGTCAGAAGCAGATGTGACTAATAAGACAGGAGCCTGAAACTCATGAATAATATATCCGTCCCGATTTGATTGTTCCAATCAAATTGAATTCTCATAGGGAAAATGTTTATCTTGCATACCATCAACATAGTTAAGTGACTCAATATTCTTGCTCAGCCAACCAGCCAGGAGCCAATCAAACACAATCGTTTCCATTCCACAAACATCTGCTCCCACCACGAATAGGAAAACACCTATACTCAACTACATATAGCAAATAGAATAAATTGTAAATAAATTTTTAAATTGTAATGGTTAAAATAAATGAGATTTTGTGACCACATTGATAATTATGTTTTTCTAGTCTTAAATTAGAAATAGCCTTGAAAAATGTGCGAAATAAAAGAGACAAAAAACACATTGCTTACATATATATACACATACACATATACATATACATATACATACATTCTCATCTAAGAGATCCTTGTACTTTATATATATTTTTTCAAAAACATAAATATGGTGACGAGACACAGTACTGTATATTAAATAAACATACAACATAATGCTGATTTCCATCTTTCAACTTTCCAGAAGGAAGCTGTAATTATCCCCCAGAACAATTTAAACACACACAATTTGTCAAATCAATGCCATCACTCACAGAGTATTGGGACTTGATACTTGTGCAGATACTTGTTGGGAGGTTTAGTGTGTGTGTGTGTGTGTGTGTGTGTGTGTGTGTGTGTGGGTGGGTCTATACACATACAATACAAATGCATAGTGCATAGCTACATTTCAGAAGCACTGTGTTTACAGCCATACCTCAAATTCCTCTGAAAATCCATGCTGGTTATTGGAATAAAGCTCACTGACATGCTTCATAAACTGCTTGACTGGAATGGCCTCCATGTCATCTGAAAAGAAAAAGAGCACTGAGTGTTGCTAGGAAACCAGTAGAAATCGCCAATGCCTGCAATAAACATGCAGAGGAAAATGCGAAACCCTGAATAAAAAAAATAATTAAATAAAGGAATGAATCAACACCAAGTGAATGTTACAATGAATAATAAAAGATGGCAGTTATAGAACAGCATATCTGAATGACTATCTAACTATGTTTGCAGTCAAATTTTTCTTTCAGGTCAAATAACACATTTTTTTTTGTCTTCAGACAATTGAATTTCAAGCTATGCAACACTATTCTCATTTGCAAACATGCTATTCCAGAAGTTCGACTGCTTGAATGAATTACTTAAAAGTTACCCTTAAAAATAATGCTTAAAAGGTGGCATGCAAGGTACTGTACATAGGTACTGTACATTAAAAAGTGTCAGACCTCTTGGAACAAATGAACAGTCAGGAGGTAGAGTAAATGATTGACCACCTAATGTATTCCTAATGATTTCCAGCCCTTTACTATAGTTACCCTGTTCCTTTCATTCTTGTACATTCACCAGAAATACATTCTTTAGTGACTATCTGGCATTTACCACACCTACATTATTCCTGGAAATAAAGTGCCAATCCGCGTTTGCGCTCGTGCCTTGGCGGTAAAAGGCCATTGTTTATCTATCCCGCTAGCCAACAAAACGTCAAAGCACAGTGTTGTTTCAGTGTATTCTTTGTTAACTGTCAATTACAGCAAGTGATGACAGCATTCTTAAATGCTGATAGGTTAATCGAGGTACAGCATTTTCCAACTAGTAAACAACATGGTGCTAATTACATGAATAATTCAACACAGTCTAAACCCCTCAAATTCTCTGTGAAACACTGATAAACTGTAATTACACTAAACTGCAACAATTCTAGTTAAGAGAAAATTCCTGGGCTTTCTTCTTTGTAGAAATAAAATATATTAAGGCGACCTAATACATTATTGATAAATGCATGTTTGTATGCATGTAAAATGTTATTATAATACTGTGTTCAGTGGCTACTTCTGATCATGTTGAGTTTATTTATCGCAGAGGTGAGTAAAGAGTAGCCTATAAGAGAAAATGCATTCAACATAATGAGAGGAATTCACCAAACAATTATGAACAAATTGTGTATTGGGTTAGGGAGTTCTCTCATAATTTTAAAAGTGTAATAAATATATAATGAAATGTTACATACAGTGTGTACATGTATAATAACTAACTATAAAGACAAATAGCACTTGAAACGTATTTATTTACAATCGTACATACTAAAATACATACAAAAGTAGATAATAAAATAAATTCCAACCAAACCTATTGATGGCCCCCCCGGCCCATCCCAAAAAAAAAAAAAAAGGTATTTTTTTCTTTTTAACCAAAAAAAATTGCTAAATGCATATTAAGAGTTGGATATAGTAAGTTGTTGCAAACTATCCCCCAAAATGAGGGTACATTTTTTTTTGTTTATTTTTTTAATCATTGTCATCCAATTTTTACCCACATGCCAGATAATTGTAAAATAGGATGTTATATGTGAAGTGATCTAAATAAATGTACATTCTAGATGACAAAATGCATGACTTTAAATAAAGTTTGCGAATTATACACAAAATAGATATTCCCATTATTTTTTATTTCCATTTGGCTGCCGCTCGCTGAGCCATCTCCCTGTAGGCTACTAGTTTCCATAACAGCGAATTATGCTTTCATTCATTTTTCTTGACCTTGTTAACATGCATTTTGATTAACAAGTTCCCCTTATCTAGTCGTTCAGACAGAAAGTGATGTACACGACCTGCGACAATTAAACTTTGTAACGAGAAATGCGTCCATTAACTACCTCATCGACTCAATTTCAAAGCATTAATTGATTTTATTAACAAATTTCATTTGAAAATCACTTGCTACTAAAGCTGTCGTCACTGTACCCCGAGTTCGATACAATAACACTGTTTTTTGAAAATCCCCCCCAACAGGCAGTACATATCCCAGATGAACCTTTCTCTTCCCCAGTTAAGCTCTTAATAACCACTGCTCCAATATGAGAAACCTTGCTTGTCGCATAATATGTGAAACAGCTCTAGAAGTGTTTGCCCAACATGAGTAATCACACAAATGTGTGTTCACAAATGATCATGTTCATCCATGAATAACCAGATCAATATGACCCAAGAATAGCCAGTGGGTGTAAATCATGTCTGGGATTGTATTCTTGGTTAATAGAGTGCAGAGCACACAACTGGTTTATTATCTATTAAGAAAAACTGTTTCTCAGTTATCATAATAATTACGAAAATCAGTAAAAATAGAATTAAAAAATCATGCAATTCTTGACTAAACTGCTTTGTCACTATTGATTACTCGTATTGCAACAATATTGGAAATCTCTATTCTGAAGAAAGAAGTAATAACTGCTTATGACACAAATAAAATCATGGCAGAATAATAATTGGGAACAAAAGAACAAATTACACCCATAATCAGTATCACTGGAGCAGCGTCTGCTCAATATCCTGCCCTCCAGCTCCTCTGTATAAATAAAACAAGCGAGCCCCATGGTAGGTATTGTCCCCTGGGCTCCCCGGCTGCCTGCTCAAAGGCTGTTAAATGCTGGCACCCCGCTGCAGCTAGAGACCTCAGAAATATTGATATGAATTTTAATTGTCAAGGTTCAAGTGGATCAAGTGGCTAGTAGGCACGCAGGTACATGGTTTGGGCAATCAATCATCACTCCAAATTAATAATACAAAGCATAGAGTACTGTACAAAAGAACTGTCAATGGAAGCGAACGTTTGTTTTAAAAATCATATGGAGGAAATTTGGCTTTGAAACTTTATGACTTCAATTAATTGCAATTAACTGAAGTCATCCATAACTCCAACGATAAATAATTATTTATTTATTTATTTTTTAAATTTAGTTGTCGGTAATTATTTTTTTGTTGTTTTCTCCACAATTTAATAGTGTCCAATTATTTTTGTTTCGCTCAGCTCACCGTTACCACCCCTGCGCTGACTCGGGAGCGGAGAAGATGAACACACGCTGTCCTCCGAAGTGTGTGCCGTCAGCCGACCGCTTTTTTTCACACTGCAGACTCACCATGCAGCCACCCAGAGCTACAGCGTCGGAGGACAACGCAGCTCTGGGCAGCTTACAGGCAAGCCCGCAGGCGCCCGGCCAGACTACAGGGGTCGCTGGTGCGCGGTGAGCCGAGAACACCCTGGCCGACCTAACCCTCCCTCCCCCTGGGTGGCACTCGACCAATTGTGCGCCGCCCCCTGGGAGCTCCCGTCCTTGGTTGGCAAAGGAATAGCTTGGACTCGAACCGACAACGACCAGACTATAGGGCGCATCCTGCACTCTACGCGAATGCTTTTACTGAATGCGCCACTCAGGAGCCCCCAAATAGTTATTAATTATAATAACAGAAAAATAGAAATATCAGAAACCAAGCAGGCAACTGCACAGTACAAAACATACATTAAATCTCTGATCAGTAACTTCAGAATCAAGGTTGATATGATATCCAATTTAATGACAATTTCAGTCACTTAAGTCAACTGCTTCATGATGTTAAGATGTTAAGGCTGTAATGCAAGTTCCTCCAACTAGCAAAGGCGTGATAAAAGCAGCCTCATTAACAAGCTATGTGTCAGTGAATTTTACATTCAGGGGCTAATGAAAATGATGGGATGTTGACAGCCCATTAAAAACTTTGCATATATTTCCACACTGCTCTCTCCTATCCCAGTGTGTACACTTGTCACCAATTATTTCAAATGGAAGGAAGAGAGGACCAGGGAAAAGGCATTACACAATAAAAATTCTAGATGGATAGTCAATAATGACAATTTATCCAGGCAACAGCTGTTGTCTTTAACTAAAGCACACAGCCATAAAACATTAGACGATCATTACTCTGGTGTATTTAAAGAAGCAGTATACCTTTCACTATTGACTGGATGGCACATACAATGTAGAGCTAACAGTTGTCAGGGGTTCAGGAATAACCAGCCTAGGAGTTCATTAACTAAACTACCTGGAAAACAGTATATACTGCAAGCAAGTGTATAAGTGTGTCAAAGAATTACAATTTTAAAAGGGCTTTTCTTCTTTTTATAATTGTTATTATTGAAAACCTCATATTTCTAGTATCTGTGGGTTATGGAACATGTATATTCATAAAAAAGAAGCCTAATTTCATCTGTACAGCACTATCTGAAGATGTTTTTAGTTTACAGGTGCCACTTTTATTTTGCAAAATTCAAAATATGATTTTTTTTTTTTTTTCACATCTATGCATCACACAAGACATGGGTCCCCACTTTAATATTTTACCCTTTAAACCGTTTAAATGCAACAAACTGTATTGTACCTTCCTGGAAATCAGCTGTCTATTCTACTCTTGTACTTAACTACATTATTTGATCCATGTGAGCAAAATTATACAAAGTGAGGAGTGTTGAAACTGTTGGACCATGTCCACAATGTTTTATAATAGACATTGTTCAGCTGATGTATATGCCACAAAAGTGAGGAAGTAAATTATAGTAAAAAAAAACAAAAAACTATCCAACTCGTTTCATATTGAACAAAAACGTCACGTACAGCACATGTGTTTCCTTCCGCTATATAGTGTGGTATGTTGCTACAGTAATCTATCAGCCAATGTAGCCTGGAATTCGACATTCATTGCGACAACTGAGCACACACCTGTTTAAAGCTGAGGGGACTTCTCCGGCTTAAAAGCGGATATTTAGGTATCTGTAGGGTTAAATACAAGTGTCACTCACCTGGAATAGGGATAATTGGGATGCTTTCATTGGGGACCACCCGGGGAGAGCTGCTATCTTCTACATAGAAATGAGCAGTTTGAAAACACTTTCTGTAGGGAGATGAGAAAGAAGGCAAGTTAACAGACATGCTTCAGAAAAACAAGTCATTACAACGAGAAAATATAATACAACTTTACAGACCCAATCCATTTATCTATCAATCAATCAAATAACTATTTCAATTATTTGTTTATTGCGATACCATGAGTTTGTAATATTTCTTAATTGCTCAGTATGTTTTTCCCCCCCTTTCTTTAAAAGGTCCTGTTTCAACACATGTGCAAGTGCTGCCCATTCCTAAAAGGAAGCACAGAAATCGATCTTTAAAAACACAGAACGTGAGGAGATCTCATTTCTACATATACAGTGCATTTCGGCTGCTAGATATATTGCTTCAATCACGTTAACAAGATTAATCCTCGAGCTGCAAGTGGGAAGATTAGAATTGAAGATAAGCCTGCCTCTATCCACGAATAGATAAAGAAAAGTGAATTACGGACACTGCAATAGAAAAAAATCAATAGGTAGGAATCTGAACGGCCCAAGGAGCTGCTCAAGACAGTGGCTGAGCCAGATGATCCGATAACTCCTCAAGTTAAACAATCAAAAACAGCATCCTTAGAAAATGACAAGTGGTCACCTCAGTGGTGGTGGTGGTGGTTTTGTTATTTTTACCTGTACTTGATGCAAAGTAAAGAGCACAGGCTGGTCATCATAGAGAAGGCACTGAGCAGGAGAGAGCTGAGAGTTCCAAACAGCCTTTGCATGGTGCTGTTGACTGAGGCTGGACTCTCAAGCTCAGGCGTCACTGCTCATTGCTGATTTAATGACTTGCTTGGGGCCGGAACTGAATAGCTAATGAGCAGAGGCTCTGCTGGCCAATAGAGCTGCTGCCGCTCTCTACCTTGAGGAGGGGAGGGGCTTTCATGATCTACAGAGGCGCTATCTCCTTTTCAATAGAATTACCACAACACAATAGTCCCCCTTCTCACCCAGACTACTCTTAATAAACTCCAGCACCTGCTCTTTCCTCCTGCCAGATTCTTGCCTTTTACTTTATTCCCTGTGGTAAACATTTGCTAAACAATAATACATCTGTGGGCTGAAACATCATATGTGGCTACATGAGAAAACAAATCTGTTATGGTCTAGTATGGTTGTTACAATATATTGTAACATATGCTGTCCTGTTTTTCCCTTGAATTGATCTAAGAAACAGTAGTTCCAAATATCACCACTGTTTAAATTAAAATGGAGCCATCCTTGGCATTTTACATACTACAAATATTTTAGAGATGTTGTTTTTGATACCTTTGCAAACAAATGGCCCAATACAAACCCTTCGAATATTGGTAAACACTTACATATAAGACTCTTACAATGTTGTGTTGTCTTGCTTTAAAATAACAGCTACAGTATATAGTTTCAAAATGGCAAAGATGCTCAGAGTCTTGGCTAGTGGACTTTAAAACCGAGAAGGTAGCACATCCCATGTTTATGTTTAAAATAAATACATAAAAAACATTGTATGGTCCATATCCCTTTCCTGCAGGTTTTATGCCAAATACTGAATCACATAAGGGTTCATTAACGTTGCAATCAGCCAGTGGGTATCACCCCCACTGTTCTCCTGAAGCAAAAATAGAGGAGTTTATTAGATCTTTTGGAAGGGAAATTTCCCTGGGGCAATAAAACTGTGTCTAGGGTCCCATGATACACCAGACAGTGGTTCAGTCACATATGGACTCCTGGTAGAAAACAATGCAAATTGCCATTGGGTTGGAATCATCTCAGAAATACAAAGCTGATTCCAAATGCCTATTTACTCCCTTGCTAATTAGGTTTTAAATAGAAACCTTATTAAAAGCACCCCTAAATAATGCCATACAAAATTTCAAGAATAAAAACACATACACATCTCAGACAAAGGAAAGCATTGGAATTGTGAAAAGAAAAATGTATCACTGAGCCCATAATAAAACTTTTTTTTTCTCATTATTTCTTTATTCCTCTTTTTAAGCAAAAACAATGCAATACATTTATTCAAACAAACTATGGCAGTAGCATCAAATATTCCACATGAATAAAACTCACTGAGCTGTCAGATTAACAGATGAAATGAAACAGGGTCACAAACAGCTAACCCAAACTTCTGTCTGTTTGTAAGGAAGATTAACAGCTCTTCGGTAATTGAACTATTGTTTAAAGAAACCTCCTGCATAGCTTACAAAGATTACAGAAAGACACAGGTGTTCAGCGATGAAACTCAATTTTCAGTAGACCATCAATACAAATTATCATTAACCAAATATTTTAAAAAAATAAAAAAAAAATTCTGAGGGTGCATGACTCAATAGGAAACTAAATTACCTCTTTCTGCAACTTTTTTTTTTTTATTTAGTAGTCGCCAATTGAATTTTTACCCCATTTTTCTCTCAATTTGAAATGACCAATTGTATTATTTTAGGCTTAGCTCACCGCTACCACCCCCGCGCTGATTTGGGAGTGGCGAAGACGAACACACGCTGTCCTCCGAAACGTGTGCCGTCAGCCGTCAGCTTCTTTTCACTCTGCAGGCCCGCCATGCAGCCACCTCAGAGCTACAGCGTCGTAGGACAACGCAGCTCTGAGCAGCTTACAGGCAAGACCGCAGGCGCCCACCGCCAGTCTACAGGGGCTGCTGGTGTGCGGTGAGCTGAGGACACCCTGGCCGACCTAAGCCCTCCCCACCCAGGCGACGCGCGGCCAATTGTGCACCGCCCCTTGGGAGCTCTCATCCACGGTCGGCAGTGGGACAGCCTGGACTTGAACCAGTGACCTCCAGGCTATAGGGCGCATCCTGCACTCCACGCAGAGCGCCTTTACTGGATGCACCACTAGGGAGCCCCCCCTTTTTGCAACTTTTGACACATCAATTAAAAAAAATAAATAAATAAAAAATATTGCATTACCCATTTTCAGGTACACACAATGTTTTTTGTTGTGTTATTCAAGAATTAATTTTAGAACCATATATGTGTGTTGCAGTTGGTCTACAATTATAGGCTTCTATATACACACGCTGAAATCACCGTATACTCATTTTAAATGACAGTCTTGCCTCCCTTAACTTAGACTTTCTTCTGAAAGCAAGCACATTACTATGATGTTACAGAAACTAATACTTGTTTTTTTTTTGCTTAAAATACTTACTCAGAAGAGTAGGAACCTAAATACTGTATTCACTATATTGAAGAGTGAATTAGCAATGGTACACAAGTGCATTCCACTAACAGGAGATCTTCATTTTGGGAGACTGCAATTAGGAGAGGACACAGCTGGATTTATAATGACACAGAGGGATAAGGAAATTCATTTCCCACCCCAGTCGGCACACCGCTATTGTCTTTGTTGTACACGTGTAAGCCAGCCTTTGAAAGTATCAGGCAGCATGTTTCAAGAAGCCTTCAGTCACTTAAGAATTTCAGTTTTTTTTTTGCCTAATGAGCATGAGCTGGTCTGCTCATAAGCCCAAGCGGACATCTCTGAGCACAGCCAACAGCAGGGGGTCTGGCTACCATGGCAACGGACAACTCAAGTGAATTTTGATAGCCCCCAGGCGGGGGGGGGGGGGGGGTCTCATTCTCTTTGTACACAAACACAATTTTGACATTAAACCAGGCAGTCAAGAAAATTGCTATTCATGCAGCAGGGCTAATGGCAGTTGACTCCTAGCTTTACTGTACTATATATATATGTTTGTGTTTTGCTTGCACTGAGAAGCTGGGTAAAAGATCATCTAATGAATGTCTATTTTTGTCAGTTACTGTACAGAAGGTACCAAAAGGTCACACTCCATGCATCATACACGGGCTCCAAGTGCCAATTGCATTTTTAAGACATTTAGATAGTCAAGCACTTCTTTCAGACAAGGTATTTTTCAAATATACTGTGTGAACAGCAAAAAAAAAAAAAAAAACTGTGATGGGAACAGATATGGCTCATATCTTCCATCATACACTTTCATGTAGCACATTCTACATTTAATAAATACATACTAATAAATGTCCAGAAATGTGTTTTAATTAGATTCCACGCAGTTACAGTACACTGGATTTATCAAAAACAGGGAGGATCATAAAAACAAAACCGTAATTATCAATCTTTTCTAAATTTGCATTCCAACAAAAGGCTTTCAATACTAGTAAATGTCGTTCGTCCGTTCACAGGCTAGCTCATAAAACTGTATGATGGCACAAATGGACTTGATAATCCACATTCACAGTTTTATGTAGAGCCATTGATAGTAATGGCAAAATAATGTGTCCCAAGAGAATCTCAACACAATTCTCCCTGCAGCTTCAGTGTCAAATGCACACCACACAGCTTTACTCTGGGCTCATTTTTACTTTGGTGTAATTATTAGCTAGATATAAGAAGACCATTATGAAATATGAAGAGAATGGCCTGTATTATGGTATATCCACATTACAAAGGAAATGCTTTAACTCAATTTCCTACAGTATATCCAGCAGTAACTCCTATACATGAACATACCGGTTGGCAGAATTCATTGTTTTGTTCAACTCTGCCTGAATAAAGCCAAGCTATTTAACTCTTTCAGACCCACGTCATTTCGAGCTAGAGTATCTGAACAGTTTCAGTATCTCCTGTAGAAAAAAGTCATACAGATATGATATACTGTGGTGGCATACGACTATGGCCCAGTTAACTGTGCTGTGTCGATAGATGTTATTGATAAGCAGAAAGTATTCACCACAAAGGATAACACAGTATAATGGGTTAGTGAATCTGAACGCTCATTTCCCTGTGGTGTGTTCAACCTGGATAGTATATTCAATTACTTATTGTAACAACTGGATGGGCACGGTTTGATAAAACTGAGCAGACCAGTTCCTCAGAGGTCTTTAAACAATCACAAACCTGAACTCTCAAGAACTTGGGCTAATCAATGGCCATACAACATTTCATTACCATTATGCGACATCCATCGATCTATACAGAGAGAGCATGCAAGACTTACCTCCAGTAAACCAGCACAGCCACAAGGAGAATGAGGCACACAAACGTGAGTGCAGAGACAACCACCAGCGGGATGATCCACTCCATCTTGTTCGAAGAATGCCCCGGGTTTCTCGCCATATTTGAGACGCTATTATTTTCTATAGAATAAAAAAAGAACACAGTTAATACTATAAAAACAGTAAGCAATATTCCAGACACAAGACAAGACACTATTAAGAAGAATTTAAATGAACCGTGTGAGTGGACCTTTTTTAAAGAACAAGAAAGAAAAGGGTAACCTTCACTGTCCAATATATTTGACATTGAGAACATAGGTATGGGAAACATACCCTGGGCAGTAAAGGGTTAACGATGTTACAGTCCCTGATTTTGAAGTTAATATTCAAATCTAATTAAGAATTAAGATTAACAGAGATCGCTATGGAGGTTGTACAGGTGTTCTTTGTCTGTAGCTTTAACTAAGTAAAAAGACACCTTAACAAGTTAATAAAACATGCATTCATTCCTAAACATGCATGCCCTTTAAGGTCTTTTTGGACTATGTTATAACCAAGGCTGGACAGGTGTCACCAACGTGTGATAAACAGCTAATTAATAAACTGCTACTGTTCTGTAAAAAATAAACATTTCCAGAAACACCTACCATATTCAGACTTCCCTGTACAGTTCCAGGTTCCCATTCTTTTCCAGTGTTATCATATCTTACAAGAGTGTAAACAATGAAGTCCAGAAAACCTGCATAATTGGCTTTTCACAGCTTGTAGCCAGCACATGGATAATTGGGGTCTCAAGATTTCACACAACATCTGGGTTCCTACTAGAGCGTAATATTGTTTTGTCTTTTGTGTCTGTGCAGCCTAAATTAGCTCTTAAACAGTACAAACACACACACACACACACACACACAAACACCACAGAAGCAAAAAGTCAGTAGCGTCTGTTTTCTTAGCCAGGGATCTAAAAATGGAGCAAGGATTCTGTGCTGCTGCAGCACAGCTTTCTGCTCGACTCTCTCTGCGTTCTAAAAGTAGGCCAGGGCTCTGCTGATAAAGGTAATGGGCTTTAACAGGCAGGCCTAGCGAAGGTGCTAATCAGTGTGTAGCAGGGGACTGAGCGTGTATGGAGTACAAAATACACAACTGAACAGACGTGATGTTCCTGGCATTACACCAAGCAATGACAACAGAGACCAGTATAAATGCAGTCAAATTAGACACCAGCTAACTACACAGCGTGTAGTTTTGCTTGAACAAAAGTTATTGTATTTCTTGCTCTTATTGTATTACCTGTATTGTAACACTTGAAATGTATTTCCTTACGATTGTAAGTCGCCCTGGATAAGGGCGTCTGCTAAGAAATAAATAATAATAATAATAATAATGTGGCAAGGGTTCCTTAATGTGTGTTTCATCCACATAGATATGGTTTTATTATACATTATATTGCATCTATATATGTACCATAATGGTCTCAAAAACACTACTATGACTAATACGAGCTCGTCAGTGAGCAGTTATAAACTACTACTACTACTACTACTACTACTACTAATAATAATAATAATAATAATTATTATAATAATAATAATAATAATAATAATAATAATAATAATAATAATAATAATAATAATAATAATAATAATGTGCTATATCAACATAGGGTTAAACAACAAATTATAAGAAATATAATTACAATATAAAACATTCCACTAGTAATGTGTAATTTAATCTATTGAATTTGCAATATTCTCTAATGATAAAACATAACATGTTTATAGATGTCCTTACACTAAAATTATGATTATTATAACTGTATGTAGAAAAACATTCAGCTATTTATAGTATCTCAGTTTGCATCTACAATGAGTATTTTTTGTATATATTTTTTTTTTTAACAAAAACACAAAGATGGGTGTATATAATTGGAGTTCAAGAGGTCACGTCTTTGACAGTCATCGTGAGCAGGTGCAACAACTGAACCATCTCTCCTATACTGAGTGAATGATGACTCAACAGCTTGACTCGCCCCAGATTGGGTTGCAACCCAATTACACCAAGTTTAAAGTTGAAGAGGTAACGCGCCCAGATGCATCTTGTCAAACTGCGCTTATAAAATGGACCAAAAGTGATTTCAGTTGTATAATGGGGAATTAGTCAATCACACTTCTAAATCTGGAGCCAATATGCAATGCTATTTGGTCTGTATGTACCATGACAACTGTACAAGGTTGCACCCCCAGGGCACCAGCAAACATTGTCTGTAGTTATCATATAATCTTGCACAGTTACTGTATTGTGAAGTACAACAAAAAATGACTTTGTCACATTACTCATGTCACATGAGTTATGGAATACAGCTGTGTACAAAATTAAATATTAAAGCCAATATCTCACATTTTTGGTTTACATCAGGGATGGAAATAAGACCCTCATTGCATAGCAGTTTGATCCATTCCTGGTTTTACTAGGAGTTTAATTAGAGAGATTGTTGCATACACACTGGCTAATCAAGCTTGTATTAAAACCTGGAATAGGTGAAACTGCTATGCAATAGGAGTCTTATTTCCATTTCGGTACATCATCGTTGCTAATAAGAAGTCAGAAGTCAAGGTGGCACACACATCCTGGGAGGGAAGTTATTCTAACCTTGCAGACTTAAAACACAACAGCTGAATCTGTATACTGAACACAGGCCAAAAGAAAATCCAATGAAGCTCCAACATGCAGCACTTAGTTAAGTCTAATGATTAGGACGTAGATATACAGTGTCCTTTCTATTGAGTTAAAATCCAGGCACAGAACATTGACCTACATACATCTGCCTAAATAAGGAAGCATATGTGTTTTCGTATCCCCCATGGCTGCTCAGTATATATGATGAACACACTGTATCATACACTTTTTAATTCATAAGGAGAAGGATAAAATACGGGGAGGGGGGGGGGGGGGTCATGAAGCTACCTTTATTACTTTTACTGCACTGAATTTTAAAAGATTTTAAAGTATAATCTGTCTACGCACCAATACTGATGTGGTTGTTACTTCCTCTGCTACTTTTGCACCAGTGTTACTGAGTGTCCTTTTAGCTACTTACTGGACAGCTGCAGACGAGTTCAGAATTTGATAACCGACTGTATATTGCACATAACCTAAAAACGGATCAACTAGTCTTTTAAGCCATACTGAAATATCATGCACAATGCATCTAATTTTCAGAAACCCTAATGTAAATAATGATTGAACTTACACTCAGGATTACTCTAAATGAACACAGAGTAGTGTAACTAATTACAAGGGTTGAAGGGTACCCACTGCTGCAGTGTTTAGTATCATATCGGGGAGCCAACAAAAACCATATGGTGTTTGAAACCTGCCAGGAGAGCCAGACCACACAGCTGTCACAGAGAAAGCCTTTTCTATTCTCCCCAACCTAGCAGCCTTTTCACAGACCACTTGCTCTTTTCTAATATTATCCTTACAAGAAGACAATTTCCAACCACTATTGAAGAGTGAATAATGACAGTTTCTTAAAGATAAAGCTCCAATTAAATTACTGTAAGTTTGCTTACTATTCTGAGTCGTTGACAGTTTTTTACTCCATTTTTTTTTTTTATATCAAGGCCATTAATCTGTAGTCTACGATGTGCCTCTCCACTTTGAATACAAAAATTATTTAAACTAATTAGTAAAAAAAAACAAAAAAAAAAACACAACATGATATGATATCCCTACATCAACAACCTTCCCAAGAATACTGACATTGTTCAGTCCCTTGTGGCATTATTTGTTGAATAAAAGCGCTAACAATAGTTCTGTCTTAATTTCAATTACTTCAAACTTTGCAACACTTCCACCACTTACAACGATTTGCTGCCCTCTGTTGTAATATTTAAAAACTACAGCCTACAGAGGGGGAAAAAAACACATTGGCTCTTGGGTCCCAATACAGTTAACTTTTAGCTGGAAAAATAGTTAATTAATGCAATAAACAAAAGCAAACAAGAAATATTTTTTTAAAATTTATGCTCGATTAACATATATATTTTTTTTATATATTTTCTTTAATTAGTAAAATATACTAATGAATATATAAATGGCTACTTGAGTCAATAATGGAAAGAAAAACATAAAAAAGTGTGGCTCGTTTTATGATGTAAAAATATTAATTAACCAACATGCAAATAAATAAATAAATAAATATACAAAAAAATCCTCACCTTTATCAACCAGGACAAAAGTCTTTTTCTTTTCACCAATTTCTTCATCTGCGGTCATTGTTGGCCTTTTTGAAACCACACCTGGTGCTTTGTGTGTAAAAATGGACAACATTTGGGTTGGAGTCACTGTCTCCGTATCAAAGGCTCTTTCTATCTCTTTAGCAGGCTGGTCTTTAACTGTTCCCGTGGGGATAACGTTTTCCTCAGTTTTCGGGGTCTCGGATACTTCCTCCACTTGTTCTTTCTCTTTCGCAGTTGCAGTCGGAGAAGCAGTGGTGGCCACTTTGGTTTCGGTCTTGTTCTCCTGTGCCTCTGCAACCTCAGTCACCACCTTCTTTTCCTTCGCCTCATTCCCCTCTTCTCCCTCCTCTTCTCCCTCTTTCTCCCCCTCCTCACCTTCCCCTTTCCCATCTTTATCTCCTCCTTCGGCCCCCTCATTGTCTTTGGAGACTGTGGAATCCCCCTCTGAGCTGGGGGAGGATACAGCCTCAGTGGTGGGCACAATGGGCTTCACCACCTGTTTGGTGGTTGCAGAAGCAGCAGGGGGCAGACGGGTAGGCCAGGCTGAACTGGGAAAGGATGAAATGACACCCCCGCTAAACCCAAGGCCAGCCAGTAATGTACTAGTCACCAAAGAGGCCACAGTTGCTTGACTCCCACTGGACGAAGGCCCAATTCCGGTTGCCATAGAAACAAATGAGAAAGGGAGGCCAGAGGAAGTCCAGGTAGAGGACCCAGAGCTTATGGGTGCCATGTCTGCTGAAGAGGCTGGGGATGCAGTAGGCTTAAGTGGAGATAAAAAAGGGAAAATAGCAAAAAAAGGTTGTGATTTTTATGGACATTCATGGGCTTCTCAAATATTTTACATTTAGCAGAATATGAAACAGTCATAAATACTAAGAGCATTGGAATAGATGTTATGCTGTGCAATTCAATTTAGACCTAAATTAATTATACAGCAGTCAGCATGGATATTTTATGTGGCACTGTAAAGTACCTTCTAGCTCATGCAGTCCGATGTCAACGGTTTTGTCAACATAAGAAACGAAAGTATAAATTATCACTAATGTAATAACATACAAAAGAGGGTCAAACTGTTCACTGATTTTTAAAACATGCAGTGTTACCTTCTGCTCATGTATGTCAACTACTTCAAATAGAAAGTGAACTTACAGGTTTAAAAGCTGTTATAGTGCCATCTACTGGCACCAAGTAGAAAAACCAGCACAAGTCATCCACTCACCATTCCTGTTTTCACAATTCTGGTTCCTTCAAATATCCTTGTAGTGTTGGCTGGAAAGAAACATTATTATTCATTTAACAGCAGAGAGACTTTTAGAATTACATTAAGTAATTTGGCTTATTTATAATAATAATAATAATAATAATAATAATAATAATAATAATAATAATAATAATTATTATTATTATTATTATTATTATTATTATTATTATTATTATTATTATTATTACTCACACTGTATTGTAGTATACATTTAAAAACTTAAATAGAAACAGAAAGTACAAGAATAAAACCTATCTTGAAATGTTTTCTTCATGTTTCCCACAATATATACATTCCACCTTCTTTAAGAATGTAATTTAAAATGCTATCTCTACTTCTCTCTTGTCCAGTAGATATAGGACTAAGCCTTCATAGTTGAAAGATGGTTTTGCTGGGAAATGTAATCCATGTGCTGGGAGGAGATAACCACAGCAGATTCATCATTTCAGAGCTTCAACAGCAATAGTAAAAGTTTGGAGAATTGAATATTACTCATTCCTGGGGACTTGTATAAGGAGCTACAAACAATGAAATCTTGAGTATTTTAATTGTGTGTCTGCTTTGCCCATAGAGTGCAAAGGTTTGTGCTGTGTGTTTATATTACATTTGCATGTATATCCATCTGATTTTAATTCACATACTGTGCCTGTGAATGTGACCAGATTCTAGTATTACAGTACAGCACTGTCCTATTTTATATTTTTTTTAATACAAAGCCCTAACAGAAGACACATTTGCATGCAGCTGGACTTCACCATCATGCTTTGCCAATTAATTAAAAGGTCCATCACCACTCAGGTACATTTTACAGTGAAAGGACTTAAAGCACTCTCAAGAAACTTAACAGACTGGAAAGTGGCATTGCCTCCTGTTACTGAAGTCTGTCAGACAAACTCAAATAGCTTCATGTGCTTCCAAAACTCAGCAGGAGTAATTAATATGCACCGTTTGGGAGCAGGTGGCTTATAGATTTGCCATTAAGGTTATTTTTTTTTTTAAATATCTTGCATGTTCGCTGTGGAGAACTGTAAATGCACACAGCTATTTAACCCAATTCAGCTACCCAGCCTCAGATCGGAGTCATCAGTTTCACTCCTGAATTTAAAATAAATAATCATTAAAAAAAAAAAAAAAAAAAACAGCCATGCAGGCAACCAACCTTTTTTTCCCGCCCTTAGTACTAAAGCCAATCTTAACAGCTTGCCACATCCCCAACAGACAACAAGCAAAATGCTAAGTCAACCCGAGATGAGCCACACTTTGGCTTTTTTTTTCTTTTAGGAAGCTGGTAAAACTGAGGTCCAGTTTATATTTCTTGTACTACACCTAGGTAAGAGTTTCACTGTGTACTTAGTTCAGTCTCTGAGTAAAGCTTTCCAATATGTTGCAGTTTATATTACTTATGGCTGGATTCATGTTATTCACATGCAGTGTTGAATTGATCATGAATCGATAATGGAAGCAGAACAAAGTACTATTTTAGTTCACTGTAATGTACTACAAGTGCTGGAAAATGGACATCCAGTGCTCACACTGCCGTTTACTCCACGTTGATTCAATTTTGTACACTACTTCCCCGGGTTTAAGCTGGACAGCGTGGCAGTTCTCCCGAACATTATCCTTAGAAAATCGATGTCAGATATTATAAATGTTGGCAAAAGTCACTTGACTAATGTGGGTACTCATATTTTATTCCCATAATGGCAGTTTACCATAAAACAAAAGTTTGATAGGTTGTCTACCGATTCTGAGAAAACTCAATGCCTCCGTTGAAATGTCAGGGGTCCAATTTCCAACCTTATGGGCTCTTTCCATTACTTAAAAATGTAACATTTTATTGAAAACATCTGTACAGTTACTGTATCTACAGTATATACAGGGGAATAGGCTTTTTTTTAACCTAAAATATTTAAGCAATAAATATATATGCAGAAGCAGCAGCACAGCTTTTGATTTATTTCTAATATATGCTCACCACGAAACAGCATGGTCTGACTGAAGTCACTTCTCATGTCATTCTGGCACACTGCTTGGACCCTGAACAGGTAAAGAATGTCCGGAGAGACAGTGTTGATGACAGCCTCCTGCAAGTGAAAACAAAGAAAATACATCTGGGTAATAACGCAGTCTGTCACATGAACCTGACTCCAGATTCTACGCTGCCCTAGAAGTGTGCTACTAAACCTCTCTTCTGTGATACAGGAACACTAAAAAAGGACACACTCATGTTAGATTGATGTCAAAGGTTATAATGTTCAACCATTCACAAGGAAGCCAGGACTATATACAACGGTTTCAAAGCATATCTGCAATCAGAAAACATTCAGTCCTACTCTGACACCATAAAGAATGGAAGACTTTGGAAAAAGTTACAAAAGAACAAGCGCACACTTTACAGGGATTCTTTATATTACTGTACATTCAATGAGACTTGGGAAGCGGCTGTGTGGTTCAGTTTGAGATCTCCCTTTAAACAGACAGTACTGCTGGTAGATTGATGCCTCATTAAAAAAAAACACTAGGTAAAATACAAAGCCCCTCCCTCCCCCTGCTGAAGCCAAAAACGACAGTCCTGAGAGTGTTTGCAACCACTTAAGGAATGTTTACTGCCAGCACTTAACAGCATGGGGGCTCAGGATCATTAACTGTTAAAACTTTATGGAAAGCATATGCATATCTTATCACATTCCTTAGAGATGGGGTTCCATTACAATGTTAAATGTATGAGGGGTGGCTATTATCATAATTTACTTTGAGAGAATCCATTCATCAGATGCCCTGCAGCCCAAGTAAATCTTACATTAAGTAATGGCATTTGTTCTTTGTCCGCATCTCCGTCTCTGATTTATGCAAGTGCCACTCTGTTTAATTTTGGTAAGGATCTTTTTCAAGAATGGCCAGTTATTACAAGTGGGAGGCTGTAAAACACCCTGGTCTTGAGTGCTTTTGGATTGATTCGACTGTGATTTTATAAAGCATGCCAGTCCCTAATGTGACCCAGATAACAACGTCTTGGGAGCAAATTGAAAATAAAAGTGCAGATGAAGTGAGGGGAAAAAAAGAAAGAAAAAAAGACATCTGCGGGAATGCAGGAAAGTGTGATTCTATTACTGATTGTGAGGATCCAGCATATGAAGAAAAGATGACAGTCACAAGGAATTGCATTCAACTCTCCAGAGTTTTTCCTTTTCCTTCTAGAATCACAAACTTCATCAATTCTTAGGCCTCCTTTTAAATAACTTTACAGAAAGAAAAAACAACAACTCAAGGTGCTTAGATTCGATTTCCAACTTTCAAAATGTTTGATCATCTTATTCTTTAAGATTAAGATTTTTCCCACTAGATACATAAAGCATATCTGGAATAAAACAAATAGAGTTTCATACCAACTTTCAAACTGAAATTAGCTAGGTCCACTCCACATTGTATTTAACCCTAAAAACAATCAATCATTCCTCATCAGCAGACGCACATTGTATTGTGCAACCTCAACATCCAAGTGGCACAACTTCTATGTCTCTATACCATAGTTTGGAAACGACACATCCAGCACAATTCTGTAGGGAATTTGTGAAATACTGAGCTTTGATCATCCTGTTAGTGTGTAACAGATTGGATGGAAACGGTTAACTGTACCCAAGCTCCTTTTTGTAGCTGCATTGGATGCATTCTTAGCGATCCTTACCAGATCCTGGTCATTGTCCTTGGTGAAGGTTTGATCGTTTGGCTCGTCGTTCTTATTCCAGCTGTAGGAGATCATGAAGTTGATGATGGGAGGGTGGTAGACAGTTTCAGGTCTGTTCCAGCTTACTACTAATGCGGTTTTATTTAGTGGCTGCACCTTCATATTGACTGGAGGAGTGCTGCATACTATACAAGAAGAAAAAAAAAAAAAAACAGCAATGTCTATTTAGTATGCATACAATTATACACATATAAAGAATGAATGAATAATAAGCTAGATCAATGCTTAACCACATATAATGGATTGAACACGAACAACTACAAAAATGGAAACATTTCAGAAAATGTATGGAAAGTTCTGAATGAGCACTTGACATAAGACCAGTGTTATAAATAAAAAATGAAAAAAAATGCAGCATAGTCTGATTTATTATTATTATTATTTATTTATTTCTTAGCAGACGCCCTTATCCAGGGCGACTTACAATTGTTACAAGATATCACATTATACATACAATTACCCATTTATACAGTTTTTTTTTTTTTTACTGGAGCAATCTAGGTAAAGTACCTTGCTCAAGGGTACAACAGCAGTGTCCCCCACTGGGGATTGAACCCACAACCCTCCAGTCAAGAGTTCAGAGCCCTAACCACTACTCCACAATGCTGATTTACTATATTATCCCCATTGCGGTATCAGAAACATCAAAATACTGCATGAGTTAACATTCAAGCCCGGAGGGTCTTCGTTTAGCTTCCTTGCTGTGCAATTATGTATGCTGTAAACACGTCAAGTGTTTTAATACAAGGGACCACTAGATGACACTAGAATACAGAAAGAGGATTTGTCAAAGTTTCTCAATGCATCATGGTTCACTAAACATGGCCATTATCCAAGCTTCCCGTAATCTCAAAAGCAGAAGGTGTTTAATCATCGAGCATGCCGGTAAACTGAATAACATTGCTGAAAACTAAACTCTGTTTAATTCAGTAGGAAGCCGAGCTGAAATCCTCCCCTTTTTATTATTGCTGTCTGTTTACCCTGCGTTGTTCACACACACACACACCAAGGGAGGAAGTGCAGCTGACACGAATGTGTACATTATTCATCTTAACTGTTTACAACATGGTCCAGATTTAAACACAGATAATTCTCTTCATCTAAAGTAAAATGTGTCAGTTTCCCTTACGTTTTCCCCAAATGGGTTTGGTCTAGCTTGTCAACAAAGCCAATCACTCCAGCCACGCAGTTCAGATATTGTTTTAGCACCTAGGTTCTGGTGAGGTGTTCATTTCAATCAGTGCACGTTGCAGTCATCACTATTTTTGTCCTGATTTTAAAATGCATGAACCCCCAATTTTGAGGAATGATTCTCTTTTATACTATATTCTTTCTTTCTCTCTATCCTTCTTTCTTTCTCTCTCTTTCTTTCAATGCAGTTGTGGTTCCTATGCAATTTAGACAGCAGTTTTCATTCTCATTTGTGTATTCTGGTAGCACACTGCAAATCCCAGATGGATTTCTTATCTGGAAGGGGAAAAAGAAAAGCCGATATGTACACCATTTTTAGATGTGAGCGATAGACTTTCCATTGCAATCCTGGCAGCCTGAAAAATGTCTGCGGCAGGTGGAGGCATTTTCTGTGATGAAATGCTAAATAATACCCTTCCATCCAGAATGCAGTCGGCTCACTCTGAAAGCTTTTCAGATTGATGGATGGGCAAAGGCAAGTTTTATAAAACTAAACATACGGTATATTCATTTGCAAAATCTGCTATTTTCGCAATAGGTTCCAAAGCCCAGTGGTTGTGCTCGGGGGATAAAATGCGGTGGCACTGAGTAATAGAACCAGAAAAGTGTAATTTGGAATAAAAAAATACACATGGAGCAGAGGGTTCTGTAACCATTGAGTAATACTCAACAGACAAAGATCGAGTAAGAATTTGAAGAGCTGTAAATTAAAACAGAACAACAGTGTTAGATTAATGGCTGGAATTGCAATACAAGACGACTAGGTCTGACTCGTGGGGAAACATAATGAGGAAGGCATCACCTGGAGAAGTCCCTTACCTCCCCTTCTGGCTGCTCGCTTGGAAACGCAACAAGATTAATATTAGTTACTGATCAAAAACAACACCAGCATGCAGATTAAATAAGGGAAATGTTTTATTCTCTGGAACAATACAGCACTAACTGTTCTTCTTAAAATCTTGCCAAAAGGCAGTCCAAAAAGAAGCTCAATTTAGAAGTATGCAATCTCCTGTTTCCTCCCATTCTCATATGATTAAGATCCTATTCCAAGTTCAAAACACTGCGTTTCATTAACTTGGGTTTTAAAGCCTGACCCATTATGGTATAATCAACACAGACAACACCACAAAAGCAATTTCACAGTGGAGTTCCAATTGATCTTGGTCTATTTTTAGAGTTGATATTAATGATACACCCTCTCAGCTCAATTCAATCTCCCCACTTTATCAATGTAAAGAGGACTTTGGGTGTTCACAGTGTACAGTATCACACAATCAATTTTTGATGTCTAAATTAAACAAAGAACGTTTATTCAGCAGAATCATCATCTCATAAGCTTTTAATTTAGGAATATCGACTTATTTGACAGAAATATCAAGATGATTGTTTAAAAAGAGGCTGTGTGGTCCGGTGGTTAAAGAAATGGGCTTGTAACCAGGAGGTCCCCGGTTCAAATCCCACCTCAGCCACTGACTCATTGTGTGACCCTGAGCAAGTCACTTAACCTCCTTGTGCTCCGTCTTTCGGGTGAGATGTAGTTTTAAGTGACTCTGCAGCTGATGCAGAGTTCACACACCCGAGTCTCTGTAAGTTGCCTTGGATAAAGGCGTCTGCTAAATAAACAAATAATAATAAATAATTTTAAACGTCCAACTGAAATTCTACTAAGCATATACCAACGCTCTATCGTGTAATGTATATTAAGATATTTTTTATTAGTTAGCGTATGGTGCCAGGAAAAATACACCAATCTAGAAATTTATAGAGAAGATGACAACAACACAACTTTAAAACGTTAACACCAGTCAGTGTGGAAATAGGATATACAGGTGTGATGAGCCACACAGCAGAGCCAGATTTTATCATAATAAATATCCTGTCCTTAACGCTAAACACCACTGTACTTCTGTGAGCAGCCATATGGCAATGCAGCTCTCTGTAGACCCATCATTATACTGCATGTTTTAAGCCTATTATTTCCTTACTCAATTCATAACTCAGTATTTAATTGACAAATGCACACACTGTTCATATACACATTTTCAAGGGCATTTCACTGAATTTTTTTATCTTTTCTTTTTTAAGGATTTATTTATTTAAGGTTTTATTTTGTCGGTCAGTCATGGTCAGTCATGGATTTTGCACCCTTGCAGCATCAGTAGAGCTGGGGTCAGCCTGTGCTTTTTAAACTGCAAAGAATGAGTAAAGAACACAACATTATCCAAGAGGGGTCATTGTTTTTCAAAGTTATAGTGACCTCGGAGCACACAAGATAAACGCTGCAAAAAAGTAGACGTCTGAAAAATGTAAGTGGATTAACTTTTAGCATGACCCTCTACAGGGCATCACAAAGATGGATTACATAGGCCCTCTTTGACCACACTGAAATCAAGCAAGGCTTCTATTTGCACTGCCTTCATAACCATGGCTTTATAACCTTTATATCTATATCTATATAGATATTACAGTTTACACATGGTAGCTTGACACTAATATTCTTACAA
Source organism: Acipenser ruthenus (assembly GCF_902713425.1). NCBI lineage: Eukaryota > Metazoa > Chordata > Actinopteri > Acipenseriformes > Acipenseridae > Acipenser > Acipenser ruthenus. The sequence continues at coordinate 23,505,199 of NC_081213.1, forward strand.
TTCTTACAATGATTGTTAATAACCATAATAAACTAAACATACAGCATTTTTAGTTCATTTGAATTCGTATGGTAAAATGAATGTCATCGTTTATCATTTGACATTAGACGTAGCAATCACTTTTACTCCTGTGTGAAACCGAGTAGTGAGAGAAGTGTTGTCAGTACACTACACTACAGGAAAGGCTTTATTACCAGAGGACTCTGGGAAAAAATCTGGCAGAATATTTTTCTGAAACTTCATAAGTGGAAATGTTATTCCTGTCAACTTGTTTCCTCCTCTGTGTCGTGTCTTTAGACTGCAAAACACTTAACTGTGGGTAAAACCAACATTGAATGGTACTTTTTCAAGAGGCAAATGCACAGAAAACCCAGTGTACCTTTTGAGGAGTCAGCTCCGTACGGATTCCCCAGGCTGTCGGTCATGTCTTGGATCCAAGCATCTCTGACGGCTGACTTGTAGACCACCCTGCCGTCCAGGCTCTGCAGCGGTCGGAAGTTGTTCCTCAAGTATTCCACTGATTTGACATGGTCCTGCTGTTCAGTGGTAAATATGGAATAAAATGCCTCCAGCTGCACCCAACAATCAGAGGGAAAAGAGAAAGAACATTCATTTAAAAAACAATGTGGTGAACATCCAGGAGGCCGATATGGATATAAAAATGGCAGGAAGTCCTGATGCCAATACTGATAGCCCATTCAGGATACTGGACTGCCCACTACAGGCTGTGCCAGTGAGCTTATCTGGCAACAATACTCATCCTGCTGCACACTGGGAAACACACAACTGGTGCCAAACTGATGTTAAGAGTTTGACATCTTCATTGCACAGAATGTTGAAATAACATGCATTACTTATTTCAAGTTGACTTTTTCAATATCCCCCCCCCAGCCAAACTTCTATAGTATAGTTCAGTAAATTGTTTTTGCTTAGAAGGCCAAAAACAAATCCTGTAAAACTATTCCCAAAGTAAGCAGCATGAGCTAAAGCTATATACCGTGGCAGAGAAAAGGGTAATATCTGAAGCCTAGCTGTTCTTTTAATGTGTCTTTGGCTGTAGGAGAGGCGCAGGGCTGTATACAAATCAGGCTTTAATACAGTAAGTGGAGGGTTGCTGGTTTTCCATGTCTTAGTTGCCCTAGGAAACCAAACTAAAGAACTACTGATAAGGAGAAGCCTTTTTGTAGGGTTTTGTGGGGTACTTCTAATAATTTGCTAAGCTTGCACAAAATATTAAATATGTATAAGGCATGTATACATAGTTTTATTATGAGATTTTAGTTTATAAAAGCAAATATTACAAAAATAATAAAAAAAAAAAAAAAAGAAAATGCAATGCATCTTTTATATTTTGTGCAGCATCTTGGTTCTCTTGCAATTTCAAACCTGCACTTATTTTTTAAAAGAACCAAGCAGCAAGTCCCCTCAACTGTGTAATGGTTTTCCTGGTCTTGAGCTTACATACAGTAAGTTTTTCGTCAGTCCTCAGTGAAGGGACAAGTGGCAGCTGAGCTAGCACAGTATGCTCACTCGAGCTCTGCTCATACTGCTGATCCTTCAGGGGACACAGGCATTGGAAAGATTAGAAAGTTCAACAGCTATGTGCCAAACCCTAGAAAAATAACAGTTGACAGAAATCATAAAGCATTAACTCTATAGCAAAGAATGTGGGACTTAAAAAACTGCTTCCATTACACAGCAGCATATCAAACACTAGAGGTAAATCTTTGTATGTACTGAACGTCTGTAAGTCCTTAGAGCATTTGTGTCAGTCAAAATAGATCTTCTGCTGTTTACATAAATAGACCTACATTTTTTTTATTGGAACAACAATTTAGTCCTGCTAGTCCCATGGCATTGTTATTTTTAAGCAGCTGTCCTACAAAACAGTAGCTATTCTGGTCTTAACCTCTGCAACAGTCAATTTCCCTAGTTTCTTTGCGTGCACCATTTTTAAATCACTGGTATTAATGCAAACCGTAATCAAACCTGCTAAAAACGTGCTGTAACAGGTACATGCAGGAGGACTTCATATTTGATATTTCATTGTTGTGATTTCATGCTGAAAAGATCATATTAACAGTCAAAAAGGATTTGGGATTAAGGGGTTAACAGAGCAAGAACCACCTGTTCTCTGCAATGGTGTTCCAAATGTTTAAAAGCCCAGCAGTGGACAAATGTTGCCGTTAGGCTGCACAGCTGGGTGTACACTGTCTGTATGTGGTCCAGTGTTATAAATGGAACCACTTTAACAGTACTGACAATACAGAACAGAACAGCACTGATCGATTGTATTAGCAAGCTACCCCAAAGCAACGTCAGTTCCAATGACCTACTTCCTGAGTGGTCAAGAACAGAAGATCAGACTTTTCACCCAGCATGACATGACCAATGAACTACTCTATTTTCAGCACTCATTGTGAGTAAACAACAGCCAGTGTAAATACCCAACTATAGTTTGCTAACTATAAAAAACAAAAAACAAATCCACCTATTTTTCTCCTCAAACACTGTTTATGGAGTACATTTGGTCCTTCTGGATCAGTGTGCTTTTCTTTGTTTTTCTGAGATGCTATGTGACCAGAATAAGGGTCTACTTATGAGTCAGCTTTCCTCCCCCTCAGTAAAACAGGAGCACTTACTGAAGAGAAACTCTCAATCCCTGGAGCAGTGTCCTTCAACATGCAGCCTCAAGCGCTAAGCTATTTCAGCTTGTTTGTATTCTTACCCCTCAATACATCTTGGAACCTCACGACAGACAAAGCTGGAATCTACTGTACAATAACAAATATTTTGTTATGATATTTCTGGGAACTTTTATATTCATTTTAGACATGTTCCCTTCCCCTTTTCCTGTAAAGCTGGACAGACGCACTAAGACATGTCCGCTTGCTGCAGTTAAAATAGAAGAGAACTTGGAAAACATACATGTGCTTGATATCTGATCTACATTGTTTGGGAACATCAACACCTGCACAACTTGGTGGCTTGCAAGTTGTGCTTCCAAATTGGGTTAGTGTGGACCAAGCAGGTTTACACAGACTAATCCATCATTTCTGAATGAAATCTGTTTCAGAAGTTAATAAAACAGTGTTGGGTAATTGAACTGCAGCAAGAAACCAAGCCTGGAAAGTGTTTGTTTAAATCAGCTTTCCTCTGAAGACATGTCTGTCAATTTACTAGGCCCAATTAAAGTGTGGTTGACTTGCTATACCTCAATGGACTTCGAAATGCTTTCTTTTCTTGGTTTCTAGTCTAGAATCAGCTATAATTTGATGTGAAGAGCTTATCAAGGTAATCGTGAAAATTGATTCGAAGAGCTGGCACTGTAATATACAAACATTAGCTTTTAAGACCTCAGAATATCTCTTTTTCAGATGTAAGTGCAATAGAGCACGTAGAACACAAACACTGTGTATAACAACCTTGTGTATGTGTAAGACATTTACACAGTACAGTAAATTCATTCAGTTACCGGTAAAAGCATACAGAAAAGAAATCCATTCAAAACAAATGCAGACTAACCTAACACACACCACCATTTTGCATTATGTTCGGTACATCTGTGATACACTTGTTACTATTTGCCATCTTCTATTCCCTCACTCAATGTGCTGTGTAATTCACTCTGCATAGAAAGGGTGAATAATTGTGGCCCAATGATGACTCACCATGTAATCTAATCAAGTTTCATGGTTCCACACAAACCAAGTTTAGAGTCTTGCCTGTCATTGAACCAGCACTGAAGTACTTGAAATGTGTAGTGCTCAGGTACTCAATGTTTTATTTCAAAATTCACCCCCTCATTTTCCACTCCAACTATATGACCTTCGCAATTTTCACATTCATAATAAATCTGATGCAACTATTTGCCTATTCAGTATATTCAGGTGAATTGATCAAGGATCCTTCGCACTGCCAACAAATGAAACAGAGTAATAATGACCTTTTAACATGTATGTAAATGTCATTGTTGGTATTTCGTTGTGTGAATATCACAAATTATAATACATTTAATACAGTTTTTGTAAAAGGAAAAAAAAAGGAAAAACAGGTCTCTTGGATAGCTAAAGAAAAAAGGGCTGAAGGCTATTGTAATTAAATCAGTCATGAAAAGAAGATAAGAGTCAAGGCATAATCAGAAGAGTTGTATTCATGCTTGGAATTATTTTAATCAGCATCTCTTACTCTTAGTTTAGTGACACCAAAATTATACATAATTCATGCAATATATTAAAATATGTGTCTTATTAGAAGGCTCTCAAGTCTATTTTCATTTTAGATTTTGATATATTTTGATTGAACATTTATCAGGAAAACATTACATTGTTTCCATTTATAGGGCCTCTGGAATCTATTAGAAAACACAGCAGCTGTCATGAAGTTATTTCTTGTCAATCTTCATATCAAAGCAGTTAAGATTAAGAAAAAAAAAGTACTTTTTATTGTTTTGAATAAAAAAAATATCCTCAGGCATCAACATTATCATGATAATTACCTGCACGTAATAATTCAATAACTAAGAAAAAAAGTATCTGTACTTTGTCCGAGAATGCAGTGCTTCATAGTCAGTATCAGTAAAGTATCACTTGAAAAACAAAACAAAACAAAAAAAAAAAACAGAAAATGTATTCTAGGGTCACTTACTTTAGCTTGGGTTGCCCAATTGTTGAATAAAGAAATGGAAAGCAGAAATTAAATCAGGGTTGTAATATAAAAAAGGACAAGAACAAAACGTAAGGTGCATCTGTGTGTGTTAAACACAGTGCAGGACGAACAGCACCCATAAGCCATGTGTGAGAACAGAAAGAAATAAGTTTTCCAAAGCAAACACAGCCCAACAGCAACCTGTCCACTTGACAGCCTTTTATTCTTTGACATTCTTTTAGAAAGAGTCTGAAACACCGACTGTAACATAAAGCAAAGGAGCAATTCTAGAATGAAGACCGTGTGCAGGTAGGAGTCTTGTTGGCAGTTGAAGCTTACCTGCTGATAAGAGACAAAGACAGGTCTGCTGAAGACTATCCACTCCACAATCTCACTACAAGGTGGGGTTGTCAGGGAACCAGTGTAGCGGTAATAGCTTCCGAGTGAGGCTGGCAGCAAGTCTCTCAGCACAAAAGGATCTAAAAATGTTTCCTTCTCTGTGGGACAAGAAGCACAAGATACAAAGTCAATGAACAGGTCAAGACGTATTAGTACTTAAACCAGGTATGAACATGTACTGAATGGCGTTTTCATACTTCAAGCATATCAGAAAGACACATCATCATATTTTCCACATGGGCCAAACCAAGCCTTTACATATTTCTGAAGCTCTTTACATATGTAAGATTTATTTATTTTATTTTATTTTTAATGCCCATGCCTCTTTATTAATTATACTTGTTTTATGTCTAGAATTACAATACATTTATAAAAGATATTAGATGTACATATGAAGAACGTTTTTTTGGTTTATGTGATAGGCTAGTAACCTGAACAACATGATCACATCAAAGCTCCCTTTTTAAATCTTAAGTTAAAAATAAGTATTCAGTGTTTTTATGAACGTTACCCTTTTTCTAGCTAACTGATGTCCTGTTACAATAGATGATGACTTGTATAGGTGGTGTGCGCTGGTTGCTTGATACACGCTTACATTGTCTTTTCAGAAATCATCCATTTGTGATTATGATCTTCAATCAAACCCTATATAAAAAGCCCCAGGGTGAATCTCCTCATGTACATATGCAACAGACACAGTAGTAAAATATTAAAATATGTGTTATGTTATAATCTGTCTTGGATCAGAACATAAACATTTCCATTCATTTTCTGAAAATTCTAAATCATCCCCATCTCCAGCAATCAAAGCACAGCCATTGTAAATATATATTGAACAAGGACATAACATTAAACGACTTTACAGAAACAGCCTTTTGGTTCAATATGTGAATCTGACATCTTCCCCACCCACCATACTGAATTGTATTATATAGTTTTTTAATAATTAATTGCTAAATCAAGCCTGTGGTGGCTGAACACCAGTTGAAAGATATACAAATTGAGGTAATGAAGAACACAAACATAATATTAAAAGTACGCTTTATAATTTATAATCTTTTTTCAAAATATCCCATGTGTTTGTGAAAAAGAAAAAAAAAAAAATTGTGGGCAAATAACATCAGTTGGCTTGACCTGGTTTGAACACAACATTTTAAATATAGCAAGTACAACACAGTCATACTTTTCGGTTTAGCAAATTACATACTGTTAAATGTACTAGAGAGACCCCCATATTTTCGTGTTCTTTAACAAATCAAGGGATTAAAAGCTGGTAATCATTCAATAATGAAGACATCCCCATCTCTTAAAACACCTTACAGGCTTGTCATGTTAAATGGCTGCTGTCAAGGCTTCTCATTGAGGTCTTCACCCTATTGATGATGCTGTAGCAGACATTTTTACAGTACAGTATATTATCCTCACTACACCAATTTAGGTGCACTTTGTTCCTGTGAATGCACACAGTCAATAGTCACAATTGCTGTTATTTATATAAAAGTAATGCTCAAGGAAAGATACAAGTATAAAAGCATCTACTGTATAATGGATACAGCATGCCACCAAACAACCAGTTTCTGATAGAGGATACAGCAATCATCATATTGCCACATGAACCGTTTATTGAGCAAGGTAAGGAATTAATGTCTCTTTATAGCCCTCATAAAAATGAGCAACGGACACCTATCAGAAAAAGAAAATTAAATAAGCGCAGCACTGGAACACACATACAGACAGCACTTAATGTGCCTGTTATTCACTGCTGAAACCTTAAATCAAGTTTGTGCGAGACCCAGTAAATAAACATGTTATGGGGTTACCGAACAAAAAAGTACCATATGCAGGCTATTTTTTTAGGTTACCAATATTTAAAGTGTCATGAGAATCTTTGCAGTACTGCATACTGACATAGTAACTGTTGTCGAAGTCAAAGAAGAAGGAGGCGTAATTCTAAAGCAGACATTTGTATGATGGATAGTTTACATTATAATGACATGCACTATACCATAAACACAGATGTGGTGCTTGTCGAGTGTTACCCCTGAGTCTGGGAATGTTAGGAACTGCTAAATGATTCTGGGATAATTGAAAAATATGGGCCTAATTATTTTAATATACATTTCATACTCATAACTAGAACTTGGCTTTTAAACCACATGCATACTATTTCATATTGTGCATTAAAATGTTCATATTTGACAATAACATATACATTGGGGATTGTCTCAAAGTTTACAGAAGATCTTTACAGTTTATTTTCAAAATGCTCATTTTAGATTTCAAGACTGGCTCAAGAACCAACCGACAGTGGAAAAGGAACCTGATACAACAAAGTAAATCAGACTGACAGGTGCCATTTATGAACCTTTGTAACCATAAACAAATGAACATCCTTGCACATGATAAAACAATGAAATCAATTAAAACACATTTTATTGGCAATCCAGGTAATCATCTTCTGGTTTTCTCGATGTTGTACTGTATTCTACATTCTGCAATTCATTTGTTTTTCTTCAGGTTAAATGCACATATTCTGTGTACACCTTTGAACATACACACTTTCTATTTTATGCCACACACAACATTATTTGACATTCAAAACACGTAAATCTGATTTGGGTGTACAGTTGTCACCAGATCCATATTCATTATGGGGGAAGAACAATACAGATTCAAATGCCCTCTGCAAATCAGGGTCTGCCAGGAAAAAATTTTAAAAAACAGAAAACCTAGGACAACAATGAAAAAACAAATCTGTTTACAATGCTAGGGGCAAGGTAATGGCAAAGATATAGATACTTGGATTAAAAATTTCACAAAACAACAAAATACATATTACGTGCCTAAATCGGAACGATGGTTTATTAGTGTGCTGAGTTATTGTTCCAGGACTACAGGTTAAAGCATGTAGGCCTCCAGCAGTGTTATTTTTTTTTTGTTTACTTAGACAAAGAGGTGATTTTAATTGCACTTATATATTCGCTATAAGGGATGGCTAGGAAATTGAAACGAGGTCACAAGGCCCAACCAGCGATGTTGTGATGGGATTTTCACATGGGTCTGGCCAATGACCGCAGCTTGTCCAAGCCAGTTTATATCCACAATGTACTGACCGATTCAGAGGCAGTACTTCACACATTTCAAGAAACTGCACTGCACTTTAATGCTTAGTAAACAGCTTTAAACATCTTAATACAATCCATGCATGCAGCACTATGCATGCTGCCTAGGTTACCATCTCTTTCTCAACTGCAATACAGTTTGTGTCGCTGGTGAATTAATTTTACACACAACTGTCCAGATGCATATTACAATAAGCCCTTTTTTGTTTTCAAAAAGGTACATTTCTCTAACAAACTTCCTCAAAGAAAATATTTACTTTTCTTTTTTTAAGACACCCCCATAGCTCAGTTTTTGTAGGATTGATGTATCATGTATCACAGCTGCAACATTAAACACACCTAAACCAGAACAATTAATCCAAAAAGCTATGTATTTTCATCAAAGACTGTCAACTGCTTTTAAGCTTCCAGTCAGGGGAAGAAATGTTTGTTAGATGTAGTTGTATTAGCCAAAAACAAAGAGCATACACTGTACATTGAAGATATTTTCACACAATTAACGTTTTAACGTACACCACTGTGGTTCATTGTTATCCTTCAAACAGATATTACACAAGCTACTGTAATGTCGTGAATCCAATCCATTAATGCTTATGTTCCAGTTCACAGTTGCTATCTAACACTGTTCAATAAAGCTATTCCTACAGCAGGAAGTGATGATATAAATCTATGTATAGGAGATTAACACAATACACAATTTTTGTTCAGCAAGCAAGGGTGCGTTTCTATTTGTCTGTGCATCGATCTTCTACAGCTACCACAAACAGAATGCCTAAAACAAAAGAAGTACAGATTTATGTAGCACACGAAGGCCAGAGCTTCACAAAATCGCCTTTTAGCAGAGTGAACCAGGACATATTATACAACTTCATACCAGGCAGCTTGAACAATCACAGCCAAAGCAAATTGAAAATTCCTGGTGAGTTTTTCACCTGGGGTTTTTAACAGCTTTAGCAAACCAATCCACCCTCTTGGAAAAATAAAACCTTTGTGTCGTCAACATATTGTGCCAACTGTCTCCATGGCTTTTTATTATTGAATCAGTGAAAGCACGCAGCAGGCAGAGAAAAATGAGAAAAACACAGACTTGATATACAGATATATCAATCATGAATGCGTTTGCATTGTGTTGGGCCTTGCAAATCTAATACATTTAAAAGATGCATTAATTCATTCATTAGGTATGGCATACAAGCAAAAATATCTGTATATGAAAACATCATATAAAAAAATCTACATCGCTTTGAGCTAAACCATTCTGAGCCTGCTAAAGCAACTAAAAAGGCAAGGGCTTTGTCAGCTCAACGGATTAGCAAGGAGATATAAAGCCTTTCAGTGCACGGTCGCCAGTTCAGTTTCATCCTATTTCAGTAGTAACTAAAAATCATTTCTGTCAGCATCAGTCAAATAAAACTCTGGTGGTCTCTGGACAAATTAACCATCACAAGTGGCATGGACATGACAGTCCTTCTGCACACCAAAGCAATAGGTGGGGATGAAGATTGAGCATTACTTTCAGCAGCAAGTGAGTGTGTGTAGGTAAAAGGCTGTGATGCAGCTGCCATGCTGTACCAGTGTCAAGGATAAACCGAGGGATGCAGGATCCGGGTCTCTCCAAACAGTTTTACATATTTTACTCCAAAATGAGAAGTAGTTTACTCACCGTGATGAACCACCCCTTTCAGTCCATGGATAATTGGGTCCACTGCTGGGTTGTCCTTCAGCCCAACCTACATGCAACAATACAAGCCTGGTTTAATCTTTATCAAGGACCTTAGGTTAGTAAGCCTGATAAATAATGATCTAAGCAAAAACAGCAAATCAAAAAAATTATGCACACTTTAAAGGATATTTAAAAGACATGAAATAAAATGAAAATGTAGATGGTAATTAAAACACAGACATGTACAGCATAACATACATGTTTAATAGAAATGAGAGTATAATTGAGGTCAATAAGCAACAAGGGTAAAAAGCAAGGGAAGTCGGGTCATACTTAGGGGTCTACCTAAATCGCAATTTTGCAGAAATCGGGAAATTGAGGGTCACCGACAAGTATGGCGAGAAAAAAAAAGAAACCTCATTTAAATTAACTATTTAGATACATTTTGGATAAAATCTCTATGAACTATAAAGCATATTAATAATAATAATAATAATAATAATAATAATAATAATAATAATAATAATTAAAAAAACAAAAAAACATCCAGCAGTTTTGACAACCAGACCAAATTGTTCAGTCTATTTACCTAGATTTTATGAAAGCAAACACTCCCTATATCCTGCAGATGTAGCAAATGCAAAAAATAAACATCATAAAAACACACCTGTTGCGAGGGGGAACTACAACACACGAATCCTTACTAAAGGATAGATTTGGTAAAGAAAAAAAACAACAACATTGACATGATTGTTTTTAAAGGCACGCTGGCAGACAGTGGAAGATAGAATTTTAAAAGCACAGGGGCAGGTATTTTGGAGGGGCATTCAACTGGAGTACCACACAGAGAACACTGAATTCTACTCTGTACCAATAATAAGGTTTTAAAAAAGGACTGGTGTCAGAATCAGCTTGAAAATGTACATTTGACAAATAGTTGCTTTAAGAAGTGGTTGGGAATGCACATAAATAATATGTCTCAGTATGGCACCGGTATTATTTTACCTACTTAGGGTATATGGGATTTCTAACAAAGACATCTTGGGGGAAAAACAGAGCAATCATTCCAATCAAAAGAAACTATTATTATTATTATTATTATTATTATTATTAGTCACACAAAAAATACACTTTACTGTATAATTAGGTTAGACTACAGTAACATTTCAGTTAAACTTCTAAACACAAAAATAAATAAATAAATCAAAGCAGCAGCTATATTTTAAGAACTACTATTTCCCTGAACTATTGAATAATCTACTTTCGTGAACAACAACAAAAGTTTGACAAAAAAGCCCAAGAGGACATCCTTTGATTATAGACAAACTGAGCAGTTCAATAGGGTATTTATAAATGGCAGAGTCGTGTGGAAGATAAATTAAATCACAGCCCATGAAAGACAGACCCACAAATACAGCGACAGCCATGCAATGCTGTGATAGATAGAACACACAGCAGCTACCAGAACAAAATGAGAGATATTAAACTCAAAACTACTTGGAGATGCCACAGCACACGTCACTCTGCAGTACAAAAATAACAATATCTCCTCTGAACCGGGAACAAGCTTATTTTAGAAGCAGTTTGCCAGATGTGGCTGCCTTAACCCAATCTAGATAGAACAACACTTCAGCAAGGGAATGTTTTCTCATTATAAAAGTCTGCCTCATAAAGTATGTCTTCTGTGTACACCAATAGGGCAAAATTAGTATGCTCTCTTCATTTGTAAACCCAATCTTGAATGAGCCAGTGCACCTGTTGCAACTGCTTGAGGAATTGGGTTTCGGTCCCAACAGTATTAGATATCTTTATCCAAATGAGAATATCTGTTCCTTCTTAGTGAAGCTTCCTTGTTTCTTGATTGAATTGTTACTCATATTTATGCATATTCAGTTTAAAACCGACTGCAATAGTTCAAGGGGAAAAATAAGTTATTTCTTTAATATGAAAAGATTCAGTACATCATGATATATAGTGTACGGTAACGACATACTGGGGTCTATTTTAATGATCTGTATACATCTGTATACATTTTCATTCAACTTGGGCAATCAGTAAAACCGAGAATTGGACAACTTTTAGCTAAACCGAATAAACAAACAGGTAAATATTAAAATACGTAAAAGAAGCAGAGTGCACTTTTAAGTGAATCAGTTTTATTTATTCTACACAAAGCAGTTTCTTTTTTGTTTTCCAGAACAGACATTGGGCTGCTCAAAAAGAAAATAAATAAATAAATGCATTACATTTGCTTGATGTGTGGATTTTTCTTCAATTTTCCAGGCAGTGCCCCCAAAAATGGTTCACAGAGATACGCACAAGTTGGCCAATTTGGCAGTAAAAGGCTTGGCAGAGTTAAGAAAAAAAAGAAGCAAGGCATATTATTACAAAGGGCAAATGAATGAAGTGCATGGCTGAAAGGACCCAATCAGGCCTAGTCACAAGCCATCTGGATCAGTAGTCAAGCATAAAACACAACCAGACTAAGGTTATGACATGTAAAGCAAGGTTTGACTCTAATGTGTTGCCTCGTCCTGATAATGGGCCTGGATGGACACACTGCCATTCAATTTAGCTTAAAGGAGCGCACCACAACAGGTAACCGCACTGAACGTGGCGGCTGGGATCCTGTGTATCAAGTAATGAACACAATGCACCCTCAAAGAACAGGCTGGACAAATGATTTGGTTTGCAGTATTCCATAATAAACAAACTGTTCCTGCTGAGCCCTGCTATCCACAAAGGTATGTGTTTACCCTACAGAAATGACACCTCTGAATTACTTCAGGGTTCCCCCCCAAAGGCTGCAACCGCCTCTACTGTATCTCTGTTGTCAAGATTTCATCCATGGAATTGGGTTCATTTAAAGAGTCCACTACAGTACTATTAGCTAATCCATTTGAATTAATATGGATTTGTTGCAAATAGTTTAAATCTGACTAATTTTAAGGTAAAGAAGTGCAAGGGTATGAGGGAACCTAACACTGTGGCAGTTCATCATCGACAGAGCTAGAATAATGGCCTTCAGAGATAAAAGTAAAGACCACCTTTCTGCCCCTTAAAGCTGAAAAGGCATTCAGCTTTTCATTTCTTCAGTAAGCATCTATTGATGTGTGCCATTTCACAGACACGTGTAAATGTGGCCTTTGGCTCTGCCTTATAAAATTTAACGCAAACATAACCCTCAGAAAAGAATGGCTTCATACTTTTGTATAATACAAATAAAGGTTTTTCAGGACTATTCAGTAAATGTATAAGTGACAGAGATGAAGTGAAGATGCAGGATTACAGCAAAGCTTGATGGCAAAGCATTAAAAGAAAGGTAATGGTGCAAGAAAAAGCCTACTTATGCAATCGATGCTCCAAAATTAAGTTTTAATCCAACCAATTCAGAATGATTTAGCTGACACTAGTTTTATCCTCTGTCCTTTAAATTTAATGGAGTGAAAAACAATTGTACAACAGACCTCCACATTCGTTTTCTTTTGTCTAGTCTAGAAGGGATCCAATTATGTTAATATTTATTTTTCAAGTTGTAAAATAAATCGTACAGGCCTAAATCAGTATGTGAAAAACGAGACTTGCATTATTATAACTTTTTACTCTCTTGTTGATCCACAGTCCATTTTGCATTCTCTTTCTAAAGCTCCAGTGAAACATTCTTTATTCACACACTGTACGCTTGTGGAACCTCCTGAATTCTAATAGGACACGCTAAATGCACACAGGAACTTACCTGAAAGAACACAGACATTGCTCCTATTATTCTCTTATCCAAAATTGCTGCTTCGATGTTATCAAAGTCATCTGAATTATACAAGTAAATCTGCATCTGTAACAGTGGAGAAATACAAAACAGTGTTAGGAGATGTACAGTACACTGCAAACAAAATAAAGATTTTCACAGCAAAAGAGTGTGAACCCCTCTTTGGGAGGGCAAAAACTATTCCTGCTATCCTTCAAGATTGCTATAGTATGCTTTTTTATACTGTAGGACTGTGTAGTATTTTGGTGTGTGCCCTATATACAAGCTAGTATATATCTGGATGTACTATATATTCCCTATGTAATTCAATTTTACAATTGCTATCATACACAGTCTGTAAGAGTGCACTATAGGAGGCTCGTAACTGAACACGACTAAGAACACAAGGCTAATACAGTTTCACTCTCTTACCTTTTTAGTGCTACTGGGTTATTTAAATAGGGTTTTGCACAAATGTATTAGAATATATTTAACCACCAGAGGTAGCCCAGATAGTGAAATAACTGACCCTTTTGTATTGCCAAACTAAATAAAATCTATAGAGTATTAGGGCTACAGACAGACAAACAGCAACTTTGCATTCCCAAATTAATTAATTAGAAGGTCTGTACAGAAACATAACAACACTGCATTGTCATTCCCTGCACACACAAACTTATATATTCTATTAACCTCATTATCTAATCATCAGCACAACTAAAATAGCACCATGTATGCACTGATATTTCAGATTGGATTGAATGGAAAGGAGAAAAAAAAAAAAGATTACAATGATATCAACATTTTTCCTTATACTAGACAAAAGGAACATCTGAAAATGTCTACTGCTGGCAAAAACAGCAAATCTCAGCTAGACAGAGATTTACAACTGACTCACAATGGCTGTGAGGGATAGCAGTCTTAAACAGACAATACTCAAACTTTGGGCAGAATTTTCAGCATCCCATATTAATGTATTTCCAACTTGCTCACAAGAAAACCTCTTGTTTCCAAGACAACAGGAGAAGTAGGCAATATCATTCACACTCAATTAAACACTGTTAGTTTCCAACATGGAGAAAGTAGGCTTCCAATACATTATATTGTGAAACGCCTTAAACAAGCCTTTTTCTACAGTGTCAAATGCATCCAAATCACAATGGAGCTTCCAGGTACATTCATTAGACAGCATTTGCAACATACGCCCACATACAGTCCAGTATATTAGTGCTTACTCTACATCACAGTAAAGCACCTCAAACAAATAGGGTACAAGTATTGCTACTGAAAGCCTACGGGAAGAGATTAGTCTATACGCCCCCTACTATATAGACTTTGCTAGAAGAGAATCACTCACGACAGACACCTATAAGCTAATGTTAAGAGGTGCTGGAGCTTTCAGACATTACATTTCAAATGAATATGAGAGGATCCTGACTCATAGTGAGGAATATTAACATATGGATAAAGTGCATTGCAATGTTGTGCACTGCAGCAGTCTTTTTGTTTTATTGTTTACACAGTATGTAACAACGTGTTTAATTAGAGCTATTCCAATAAAGTGTTACCAACAGTACAAACAAATGCTTGCAGAATAGCATTTGTTATACGTACAGTATGGTTGCTTTGGGCTTTTTATTGCACATGGATGACAAATCAGATAAAACAATTACCTGCCCAAGTGTTTGACAGAAATGTCATTACACACCTGTTCATTAATTGCAAAACATATGTTTGGGTTTTCTCTGTTCTCTGTGAGGTGTCAGAATTATTCTTCCACATCTGTGAACACTCCTTAAAAGTTACCAAATCCCAGAGTAGCTCAAGTCATTACGAGATAAAGTAGGCGGTTTTATACTCCTATGAGTATCTGACAGTTCTTTAAACAGCCTCACTTTACTGCTCTATCCCATTTAAAGTTTTCTTCTCAAGTGTTGAGCTGTCATCTACCTAAATCTAAGATACATGCTATCAAACTTGTCAAATGCCTGCTGTAATACAATTACTTTACTAAACAATTGCAAAGTGGTGCTTCAGTCCCTGACACACTATCGTGTATCTTTGGGGCTTTAAGGCTTAGTTTCCATTTGACAAATCAGACATTTGACAAATCAGACAATCTATTCCCACATCAAACCATGATGTCTGTTTCCATCAGAATCAAACAGACAACTCGCAGGAAAGTTCCCATCGGCTTTGCAGTGAGTCGATCTGACATCCCAGTGAAAGCTTTTACTGGTCCAAGGTTTTTTTTATTACATTTTTTTATACTGGGTTTATCAAGGTAAATCATGATAATAGATTCAGAGACTGCTTATTAGATTAACTGTAAGATATAAGCACTAGCTTTCAAGACTTCAACAATGTCTTCTTCAGGTGTACATGGATATGAAAAAGAAACAGGTGTTATTTTTGGCATTTGCTTATCAGATGAATTGTCCTTGTGAAATGTATACCCAAGAGAGGCACGCATCAACGGGTCAGTTAAAACAGGACCAAATAAAGGAAGAATTGTGTGGTTATACTGCAGCACAGAAAAATAGCATGAGATGATAGTACCGATAGTACAGCTTCATTCACTTTTCAATATTGACACATTCATTTTGAATGTTTGGCTGGGGTTCCTGATTCCAGGGAAATCACACAAGACTGCTTTTCCACTTCAAACCACCACCAGGCTTTCTCATAGCAACTTTAAAGACAAGTTTGAGGAACTTTACTAAAAATTAATACGGTATATGAATAACAGACTGACCCACGATAGAAAACATAAAAAAGGAAAGAGAAGAATGAAAACATTAAAAGTAGCACCTAAAGATATAACCTAAAGGTATCTAATTTACAAAACTTTTATTATGTAGAAATAATAATGCAGTACTGGCCACAGGCCTATACTGGAGAACCACTAAATCCAGTAAAATAAATAGATAAATAAATAGATACGATTACTTGTTTGATACTTAGGCCTCAAATATATTTCAGTCCACAAATTCAGCTGTCATACTGCAGCTCTGAACTGCACAGTCTCTACAGAGGTAAGAAAGCTGAAAGGAAATCAAAAAGGCTGAGCAGCACAATGAAAAAAAACGGACCCCCAGCTGACAATACATATCGCTTGAAGCCCATCTCTCTCAGAACAAGCCGACGAGGTGTGCAGAATATAAACTAGTAGTGATGCAACCAGCTTTGCTACCTAAGTTGTACACTATTGTACACTGGAGGTCCGAGCAAAACATTGGGTTTTCAGCACACACGGGCTAGACCATTCACATCAATATTAAATCCTGAAGTAAAATATTAAGCAAAAATATGAAACCGTGTTAGAAACTGATGACTATCAGGTTCCTGCAGGCCGGGTCTTGTATACTATATTTATTTCGATATGATTTTGTAGGTAATTAAATTGATATTTCTCATGTTTTTCTCTTTATGTTTAGAGAAATGTGAATCAATTTGTTAAGGTGACATGCCAGAGTCTAGACAGTGCCAAAAGCAGTTTAATTCAAGGCATTTCTGTTTCAATGTCACTTTCAATGCAGTCTGCAAATATTTACAATATCTGACATGTTTTATAGAATGGTGACACCTGAAAGAAGCCCTGGCTGGAAGATATAAATGTACAGTGACAGACACATTAATGAATTGGTGAATAATAAATGATACAATTTGACAAAAAAAGGTTTTAAACATCCTTAAGGGCAGACATGAAAGTACTTCACGAGTTACAGTAGTTAAGGGAAGCCCAGATTTTAAGGGAAACATATTTACACAGAAATAAAAAGACACTACCATATTACAACAACAAAACAAATCTGAAAACTCAAATCCCAGTGTGTTGTCACTGCTATTCATTTATTGAGGCAGCTGCCAGTGTTGCTCGCTGTTTTTCCTCTCTGTTTCTAGTGTGTGATATGTAGAGTGTGTACAAAGACGATTGTTTCATCCAAGTATTTGTATGATGCACAGGATATGGGACACTATTAGAAATACGTTGTTTGTCAGGGAATCAATTAAATTCAGTTTGCCCTTGATAATAATAAGAATAAAAAAATGACATAGCTTCAGTTTCATTCCCAGAACCACAGGTGTGAACCAGATGCTCTGGTTTGTCAGCTCTGTAGATACTTGTGAGCGCCCTCACAGCACAACAGGACTGTCTGAATACTAATAGGGGTTTATACCATTTACTGAATGTCAATCAACATTTGTTGGCTGAATTAAAGAACCTGTAAATGTGACTGCTCATAAGCCATATCCACAATGCAATAACAGTGACATTCTGCTCCCTTGCAGATTCAAGGGAGGGAGAGCAGGCTCTATTGAACACACAGAAAATCTCAGCGGTAAGTCACGAATATGCTCTGTGCCCCGCTTTGAGATCTCAAGTGCATACAATCAACCAAGATAAAGCACTCTACTGTGTGCTACATGAATACAAGAACCATCCTTAACACACTATATGACAACCACTAACTGCATACATTACAGAGAGCAGAAAATACATTTCAGAGGAAGAAATACATCACAGCTTTACCTCATAGCCCTGAGGAGCAAAACAGATCTTGGTTAGAGACACAACTAGCACAGGTTATGACAAACATACAATGCCACTCAGCTACTCCGTTGTTGCAGAGGCAAAATATAGCCATTACTTTTATTATTATTATTATTATTATTATTATTATTATTATTATTATTATTATTATTATTATTATTAATTATAAGCCCAATACCAACCTTGTACTTATTGAAGACTTTGTTAAAATGATCATTATAATGATTAATTTTCCACTACTTCCAGAAACTGCATCCAGTTTATTATACCTTTTTGTTTCTCATCCAGAAATGCCTCTGTAGCTCTGAGTTTCTATGAATTAAAAATTGTCATGAATTAACATATTGCACTTTTCTCTACCTTTTTGAAAGTTTTTATTCATTTGTTTGTTTGATGGGCAGGTCATAGTAGAGGAGTTTGATTGAGACCACACAACTTAATGAGAAACTTTCATTGAAAGATTCGGAACAAACATTTCAAAATACAATAAAAGTACAAGAGGATAACATGCATTTTTTATGTCTTTTTATCCAACTTTTAATCCTCGTCACAAATCTCTCTACAGTACATGCTTTGCACATCTTATGCTGCTGCATCTGACGTCACTCATTAGATTAAAAGAAGGAAAAAAAGACACTTAACTGAGCTATCTTATGCATAACAATAAGGAAGCTTTGTGGTTTCTAATATATTCCACGTTTTTTAAAGCTTAAAACCTGCAGTCTCTTTGTATTCTACAGCTGAAGAATGATAGGTTGTGGCACATTCTCCATCTGCATTCAGCAAAAAGATGTCTCGTGCTGACAGAATACAAAGCAAGCACATATTCAAATCGGCTTGAAATCTGCTGGATAAAAAGCTTCTTGAAAACATAGACTTTTTAAAATTAGGTTGCGTGTTGCGAGAACCGACCCCAAAATTGCCAAAAAAAAAGTGACTTTTTTAAATCAAATCACCAAAGAGACTGGGGGTGTTACCCAGCATACCGTAGGAGGGGATAACTGACCAAGATAACAGAATTAATCATGCAGCATTGCATTACTGGGGGAAACAGATTATGCTTAATGGCAAATTAAATTCACATGTATACCGACAAGCCAATAAGTCATTTAGAAACATAAGAAAAAAAAAAGTTTCTGCACCATCAACAGCTATTCCAAAATCCATTATCAATACTAAATGAGGCTGCTGCTGTGTAAAATAGTGTTTTTGTGCATCAAAAGAAACTCTAAAATACATCACTGTGACATGATGAGCTAACAGCAGGGATCCAGCTTCATCATATATCAAGCAGTCCTAATACATTAATGATAGAAGGGTAAGGACGTGCTGCTCCTCTCCCGTTGACAGTCTTACTAAAACCATTTGCTTAAGATTATCAGCCATGTGTTTACCATCTAAATCATAGCATGTGCTTTATAAATCAGCGCAGAAGCTTGCTATCGACTGGTAAGATGAACACTTCTTAAAATGCAAGGCCTTTTCCCAGCTTTCAAAAGCCTTTACAATTATGCAGACTCACAAGAGCAAGCAGATTTCTATCAGATCCATCTCAATGTTGACTTCAATCCCACTGCTTTAAGCAGGTCAGGGAAAGGCCATGCTAACAATATCAACAAGCGGGCAGCATTTGGTTTTCGTAGATCATGCTTTGATTATCTTCCCATCAGTTCTTTCATTGAAGTATGTACATTGCAAAGGGACCGACTATCCAGTGCATTTTAAGACTGTTTAAAAAAGGATTTACATTAAGTATAGGTAGTTATCAGGGGATCATTTCAACTAATTTGAATCTCAATATCAGTGTGAGTCAGCACATGAGGAAAGTGCTGATTCACAATATTCACAGCTGTTGATATCATTAGTATCTGTAAATGCTCCAATCACTCCACATATGAATATGCATGAGTAAATGGTTGTTTTCCAACTGCGCTGAAAATGCAGAGACTGGTAAGAACAGTTAGGTCTTCACATTCCTCAAGAACTTGGATGCATTTTGTATTATACAGGTCTTGTGTGACATTCCAAGTATGAAATATTGGGAAAATATCCTTGCCTATATATTCAACACTGGGTAACTGATATATTATTACATCCATCTTGCAGTATTTTCTTTCTCAAATTGCACTCTCTGTGTTTATTTTTTTTCCCCAGAAGCCACTAAAAGGAGCACTGATCTATTGGGACCGGTTTTAAACTTCCAAGACTTCTGACCCCTTTGGAGGCATTCACATCTAACTGAATTTGAACCTAGTTCTCAAGGAGTCAAGGTTACAATCTAAAAATACTTCACACAACCTGGAACGGACTCAGAAGCAGACTGAACCTCCCTCACCCCCAATTAAACTGCCTCGAAGTAAAAACAATAAACCTCATTCCATAACATCAAAGATACAAAGAGGAGAAAACCTCCAATACACTAATTAAAACTAATCAGATACTTCCCAGGTTCCTTTAACTAGAAGCAAACACAGATAATTTGTTGTGTTCCAGGGGAAATATATTGACCATCAATCTCAATTCCAACATTCTTAACTGCGTTTGGCAATTATCTTGCCCAGAGGTATAATTTACTCGTTTTGTTTAGAGGAGGTAATCTATACTCCCTGGAAGGATACATTTACAGATATCTAATACTTTGGTATTAAAATGGCTTCAAAATGATATGACATTAAAAGATATTTCTGAATAACAGACAGACATAATTAAAACGCTAGCTTTTAATATGTTGAATCTATTAATTAGTGCCTTTTCTATTTAAGGACCTGGTTTATTCAATTGTAATTGTTTACCTGCAAAACACCCTTGAACATACAGTATGCCTGTTTACAGCCAAGAAATATTGTATCTTCTTGGATTTTTTTTGTATGCAGTTACTTAGCTTTGTATGGATGTCTCTAGCAGTCTATGGATTCTTGCATCAGCCTTTGTGCAGTTATGTGCTGCATGGTTAATAAGATTACACCCAGGAGCTGTGTGTGCTCCAGAAAGGACACCTACTTCAAAACCAGGATGATCCAGGACTGACCAGTACAAGTAGCAGTCACAAAGCAAAACAGCATGCCTACTCTATGATGAAAAAATTAAATCTAGTGTAGTGTACACATGTACATCTCAGTTATAATAAAACAATCCACAGCTCTTTCAAATGCAATGTTAATTTAACATCCCCTTCCTGGGGAATGTATTAATTTCAAGTTTTAAATATATACACGTACAAAACAGTGTGTTGTAATCACACATTTAAATTCACTTTTCATACATCTCTTGCATTTTGAAGTAGACTAAACCACTTGAATATAAAAACCAATAACCCCACCTGCTTCCCAAGGTAATAACAGTGATGAAAACGGTAATTGGAACACATATATAAAACAGTGGTTCAGATAATTAATGATGTACACTCCCAACTGAAACTAAAAAGGACATTCCAATTCCTGTCTGTCATTGTTTAAAAAAAAACCAAACATTGAAATGAAGACAAACACATTGTGTTGCGTTTTTAGTTTGTAGCATAGAAGGCCACAATGACAAAAAAGTGGTCAGAAAGGGTCATGTGTGTCACTTAATTACATAGAAAGAACACACTTGGTCCTGAACAGCAGTTTCGTGAGCCATTATAAGGCAGACATGACTTGAAAGCACAAGCAAGGGGGAAAAACCAATGAATCATTTACTCAGGTGACATTTGAATGCACATTATTACAGATATTGTAAACACGCTCACAGGAGCACACATCTGCATTCCCACGGTTAATTTTTCATGATGTTAGATTTGAACAACTCAGCCATTTTATTGATTTTTACATTTATTCCTTATTTCAGACACATGCATCAGGTCCCCTTTCTTCTCACCGGGATCTGTTGGCTGCGTGAAGATTTTCTGTCTTGCCAGACATTTCTTGCTTTTATATTTTGTGGGGAAAGTCAGTTTTTGGTAACATAAGCAAGACAATCATCAACACCACTAAATCAGCTTTATCTTTCCATGCTTTATATTTGCAGTGTACATGGCAGCATATACGTGATTAAGACTGGACTAGACCGCATCAGTTCATAAAAACTGCTCCAAAAGAAAATCGGTAGGTATTTTTTTTTTTTTTTAAATACCTACTTGCAAATACAGTGACGATCAACATCATACAAGCCCATTCTTGTTTCGTCATTCATTTTCGTGTAATACTTGGGTGAAGGTTGGTTGCTCGACTATCGTCCGATCAACACATTGTCAGCGTTCAATGACCAGAGAAGTATTTTTGCAGAAATGGAGTCATTTGAGGTGGATTTCTATCGTATACAGTAAGCATGTTTACGACGACGTTGTCTTTATCTCAAAAGTAAAGCAGAAGTAAAAACGGAAGCGCTCATCTTCCATTTCTTCTATTGTCATGAGTATTGCTCCTGTATTCCTAATTAATCTAGAGCTGCTGCATGTATGCAGGGGTGCTTTGTTCATTTAGTTTGTCATCAATTAGTTTGTCGGCTAGTTTATTAAAAAACCCTTGCTTATTTTCTCTTTCTTACTTATGTTCATTTCATATGTTGATGCATGTGCATCATGACATCAGTAATAAATACATTTGTATTTACTGATTCCTATCATTATTGGCCTTGGCATATTGTGTCCGGTGGTCAACTCTTAGAGAACACTTCAGCTAAGAGAGCACTTTGCTTGCTTCCCAAGGGGTGTTCTCTTAGCCGGAGACAACTGTATTGACAAATTCGTTTTTCCAAGCTACATGCTCTCCTTGCATAAGAGTTTGAACCATTTCATTTTTTACGAGCTGCAGGCAAAATATGTGCTTTTCTGCTACATCAGTACAATGTGTACAGAGCTTGCAGCTCGTAAAACCTGAAATGGCTCAAACTACAGTGCAATGAGTGTCTTATTTCAATCTCTGCGCTATTATGCTGATTTATTCTGGCATCAATACACGTGTTGAAATAATTCTAAGCACTGTAATACATTGGGGTAAAATAAAAGTGGTGCACTGTTCCTTCCAGGCAGATTACAAAAAACACAGACGGGGATTGTTATTTGTTGAGCTCTGGTGTTTTATCTGGTAATGAACGCATGTTGAGTCTATATTGCTCTCCTCTGTAATATTGCAATGTAGCTCTCATTCTGTTATTTATTGACTGCATTCTTGGTAAAAAAAAAAACAAAACACACTGCTGTCATAGCACATATATATATATATATATATATATATATATATATATATATATATATATATATATATATATATATATATATATATATATCTATATACAGTATATGGACTGGAGAGGAGAGCTATATTGTGCAATTATTGACCCGAGGGAAGACTATTGTTACTGACAGGGGGGCTATAATGTCCAAATCTGCAGTCCTGGAGGTAACAATTTCATTTTCCACTATTAGCCGAGTCTGCAGTACATATTTAATATATGAGTCAGTCAAAACAATAAGAAGAGAGGCAAGATTGGATAGTAAATATGACTTTAAATATGGTAAAGCCATAAATATTTGCAAGCCTTTTATTATGCATTTTTCACGTATGAACAAAAAACATAAACAGAATTTCCAAGCACTGACTTGTGTGTTTGTGTCTATATATATATATATATATATATATATATATATATATATATATATATATATGACACACACACACACACACACACTGTGTATATATATATATACCTGGCTTTTTTGTATGTTGAGGTCATACTCTGGATGTGGTATTCTTACCTCATTTTAATAAATAAAAGCACAAGCCGTCCAGTTGTTTCCAAAAAAAAAAGTTTCCATTGATTTTATATTATACAATATAATAAAAAAATAATAACTGCAAAGACTAATTTGAGATTAAAGTTTAGTTAAATTATCAGGAGAAGACTCCAGCCTTTATCAAAGTTAAACTTAATTATTCTAACAACGTTAAAGTAATAGTGTCCTATGGTAGCTAGATAAAACTTAGACAATCCATTCTACGACGTATAAAAATAATAAAATAATAGCATTCTTATAACTGTTACTTTTGTAAGATTTCATACCAGTGTGTCTCAGTGATTTTAATTTGTTTGAGATTTTGCGATTTTTATGGATGTCTGCTCAACAGGATTAGGCTTTTATTTTTTTTTTGTACATCATGAGTTGGATCAGATATGACCAATACAAAGGTCAAACTTTTGGGCTCACATTTTAGGGTCCCCCTACTTTTTGTCCCATAATTCAAGCACTGGCTCCTAATAAAATGTAAAGCAATTCTGGTTTTCCCTGCTGTCTTTTGTTTCCTCTTCATGCAAATAAATCATTATCTACTATGAAGTGACAATCACAAACACACAGTCTGTGACTATCCCACCCTTAAAATCCTATCAGGCTGGCATGTTTTATATGTATTAAAAAAAATAAATTAATAAATAAAATAGTCAAAATACCCAATACCTTTCCGATTTGGAATTAAGAAGCAGCAGACCTCAAAACTGATTTATATCCCAGGATTGCATGTCAAGTTTGAAATGCTGCTGTGTAAATCATGTTAGACCTCAAGACTGATAGAAATAACATTTCAGCTACAGTAGAATGTACACTGCTTCCTTCACAATACATTTATTGCTGAGAGGTAGATAAAAATTCCAAAGCACGTCCTTACTAAATCTATTTTTCTTCTTCTTTTTGATATGCACACAAATGTCCATTTCAATCTGCAAGGCTCCTTTAAAAACATGCCATAATTTGCCGGTAGTTCTGAGGTTTTTTTTTTAAATAGCCTGCCCAAAAACTAATCAGAATTTCTGTTACCATGGTTTTTCCTGTTATGTATGCCTACTTTAGAGTGAATAATGATGTTATGACAGATAAGACTGTCTTGGTCCAATGAAAACATGCTAAATTAGAGCTTTCCAGTCAAGCGCTAATCATTTAAAACATTTACAGTGATGTTATACAACAAAACAGAACAGCAGGAAATATAAAAACAATTTGAAACGGTTGTTTAATAAAAATGCTTTTCAAGGGACTAAATTCTACAGAGTATTCCTATTTTACATCAATGCTTGTGTATTAATATTAAGCCATTATAAAATACTTTTTGGCAAAACTAAAAGCCTTAAAGCTCATGTTCAGCCAAGCATTGTGAGCCGTTGTCTGTGTTGACAACCACCCAAGAATTTTGATGGAAGATTACGCTAAACCTTGAATTGTACGCATTAATGTGAAACGCCTGAAATAGTCCCCGTTTTCTGGTGATAACTTAAAACAATGTTTATAAATTAAGTCGGTAAATGATTCATTCCACCATGAGGCCCAGTGCCAATTTAAAAGGCGGAAACACAAAACTCTTCTAATTTTTATTTTGTAAAGCGTAAACTTTCTTTAAACACCGTCATTTAGTCAGGATTGTTGGGTTTTGTGATAAGACTATTAAAACGAATATTTAGAAACCGTACTCACTAAAATATATTCAATTCAAGCAGTTGCTTTTTGTGTGTTCTTCTGAAAAACCTAGACTAACCAAGCTAAACTGAGTGGGTGGCTATAGTGCAGTGTAATATACTGCATGAAGCCTGAAGTAAAGATGCTGAATATTGTCAGTAATGTGGATTACTGGATTCAAGGGGTTGGACTTCAAGTGACATATGCTGAATTCTGCTGTCTTATATTACTGAAGCATTTACATGTTTTAAAAGCAACAATCCATAAGGTGCAACATGCTGCAGATTTATTTCCATACCCATATTTCAAGAACTCCCAACTGATAGCAATACATGCGTTTGGACTCAAAAAGAAAATAAAACACAACTTGTAACATGTGCATAAAGACAATGTGCCCCGAAGGGCTCCAATCTGTAAAATATGGACCCTGACCAAAAAAACACAGGCAATCCCGGACAATCATGTTGCATGAGATTAACAGATTACTGGGAACGAGGAGCAAGAAACAAAATAACATTCACATATTCATGACCTACACGAACAGCAATTTTTTTTTTTTTACTTCACAATAATATATACATCAAATTGCTTTTGGGTAGTCAAAAGACATTAATGACCATGTTTTTGTTTTTTCTTCCTTCCTGTCATAATGCTGATTATGCATATTTCAAGAAAACCTGTTTTCAATATAGCATCTTTCTTTCCATGGGAACGTGCAATACTTATAACTTTAACAGTTGCATTTACAAGACAATTAAAAGAAAAGGCCATTATACAGCACAGAGAGAAAAAAATATATAATATTGATAGTGCCGCAAAGAATCCTATAGATTCTTCACTACAAAACATGAGTACTATGGCAGTACTAGCGAAATGCGCTGGGGTGGTCTGCATCCACAGATCTATGTACAGTAATAGTTACCATTCTATAGCAATAATTCATTTTCATCTTGGATAAGTTTTGCAGTACCCCCAACTGAATAACAGTTTGCTGCTGAGAAGTGGGCCAGTTTTGGCAGGAAGGGAGACTTGGGACACCCAGCCTCCTGGAAACATTAAAAAATCTTTCTGGGAGAGTGTGCTGGACAGATTAACTAGCTAACCCCCAAGCATTATTTTTATACTTGTCCAGAGCCAGGGAAAAACAAAGCAAGCCCACCAATCTACAAATCCTCCTATACAGGTAAATGGCTACAAGAACCCCCACACACACACTTCTCGTCCCAAATGAACGAAAGTCGTCAATAAGGATACATTGCTCAGAATTATTGTTCGATTTAAAATTCCCCTGAAAACAGCATACTAAATATAACATATTTTACAGCTGTAATTACTCATAATCCCTTTGTCACTTACATTACTGTATTCTTCAAAATGTAAACACTACATTGAACTCCATTAGCATGGTGATTTTGACCACAAAGACTTCTCAATTGCCCTGAGAGATTACTTGAGGAGGACTACTAAAGTACCTCATGACAGATTAAAGCAGGGCTGTCACTCATGCTGTCACTCATTAACTCCAAAAGGAATTAACATTTCATAGCCTTATTAATATACATGGACTGGTGTTCCTATAGGGAAAAGAGAAAAAAAGGAAATTAATAAAAACTACTTCTATTAATAGTTCAAATCTTTGAGAGATGTTGGTATACATGTTGAGGCAAATGATGTCTCACACATACTGTTAATTATAAAAATAAATAAAAAAAGTCTAAACATTAGTAATGAGAAGTGTCACGTTTATTCAAGGTGATCGTGGTGCAAGAAAGATGATACTGTAATGACTAGTTCTCATAAGAGAAAAGGATGTGTCACATGACTACGAAACAATTAACTTTTTACACATTTGTCCTATTTTACGAATTGAATTGTCGGAGTTGAGATTCCATCCCCCCAGCACTATACCTGAAAATAATAGCCACATAACAAAAAAGGTCCTGTTATCCTATAGGAACTAAATTCAACCTTTGTTTTATATGCAAGAGTAAATGACCCATGCTAAATTATTACTACACAAAAAAAATAAATAAATAAATATTTAATTGAATTATGGTTTGATTTATGAAGCACAGCAACATTGCTCTTAAGGTTATGCATTACATACACTACAAACATCTGCAGATGTACTTTGCAAGCTAGTTAGATTCATGTTTTCATTATTATAAGCTAACAATATTGGAGTTTCTGCAAGATATTCTTTGATGTGTTTTCCTATTAAGCTCTGTGCTCTTGTAATTTCTCACCAAACCCTTGCTCTTATTTAAATAATGCTATGCTTGTGAAATAAATTGTTCTTGTCATAGTAACTCATGTTTGACTGTTTAAAACTAAGAGATCGCTATATCTAGAAATAGCTGTTCCAAGAAAAACTATAGTATTTCAAATAAATGAATGCAAAATTAGTAACTGTTAGAAGCTAAAAACACTTGTCAATCTTCCATTACAACTTTCTCTCTAGTTAACCGTCGCTCTGAATTAGACTTCACATACTCTGGGGGCTCTAAGTGATCCAAACAGCATCTTCTGAAATTTCTGGGGGGCGTAGAATGAATGTGGATAGACCCACACTGTACCATTTAAGCTATCCATTAACATTACTTAAGATTTGAAACAGCACTTTTACTGAGTATACATGCTGACCTTGGCTTCCTTTGAACATTTAATTAAAAGTTTATTAAAGTACAATTGGTAAATGACATTTTTTGTAGATCATAAATCACTGAGGTTCAATTAAGCTGGTATTAATCAGCATAAGAGAAGGCTATGCCTGAATAAAGATTTTTCACTGTCATTTACTTTTTCAGCCGTGAATATTTGTGCAAATGAACCAGCACAATGTTGTTGTTTTTTGTTTGTGTTTTTTTTTTTTAAATCTAAGTCAGCTCTATCTGATAGCATCATACAGATTTAAGGAACACAATTAAAACAGAAAATCTTTTACAAAATTTTAGTTATACCTTGCTTTTATGTATTTAATTTATTTTCGATATATATATATCATTGCTAAAGCATGAACTACAATTCAGTCTGAAAACGTTCAGAGATTCTGCAATATATTGGAGTGCAATTGTATTGCCACTGTAAAAAAAAAGTATTAAACTTACCATGAAAAGAAAGACAGCAGCAGTAAAGAACAGAGCAGGCTCTGGTTCTGTAATGCTTTACACTATGTGTAGACAGTTAAACTGGTGCTGTTCTTAGCTGTATCTTGCTATTAGAGACTATGAACCAAGGAAAGAACTTCATGATTGGGTTATAATAACAATCTGTTGTTTTACCAACTTAATTACAAAACTAATAATAACTGCTGAAAGTTACTTTAGAAACCATTTTACTTTCATTAGTCTCAAATCAATCGTAAGTACATCAAATTCCATTGCACATATGAAAAGACACCAGCTGGGTAGTGATTAACATGGAACTGCAAGGTTTGTCAGTGACATAACATGTAAACCATTTAAATGCATCGAAAGGTACACTTTACCTTCCCCTTGTGACACATCAGCTTACTAATCAGTCGTGCTGCCGACTGCTCTCATCTGCAATCGTCCTACCCATCACTGTAAAGCACACAACCACCATCTGAGGCTCTGGGTGCATTTGATGTGTCAGACAGATTGTAGGTCGCTCTCAGATCACAGCTACCTGTCCACCCTGATCTGCTGCCCCATCTTTCAGTTTATAATCTACTTAATTTTAACATCTCCCCACCACGGAAGTGATTGCTTTCTTAAGCCAGACAAGGGCATGAAAACACAGACTTCAGTACCCACCAAAAAGATGCATTCCACCAATTTCTAATTAAAAAAAAAGCACAACACAAAAAGAAATGCAACTCAACACTCAGAAAGCACGCATACAGAATAACTAAGATTGGCAGTTCTAAATTCAAAAACAGAGAGGTGCTGTTTGCGGACAAGAGCTTAGAATATGTGTGTCTTGTTCAATAAAGTGTCCATTGCACTCTTTCAATTTCCAATTTATTATCTGTTTTATGAATTATTAAAAGTCTGCAAATGTGTTCAAGATTTGCAATGGGAAGGAAATGACTGTCACACAGCCCTAGTGGTAATCTGCACTACAGAAATTCTACCTTGCTCAGGCTTGCTCAGAGACTGTCCCAAAACATAAAATATGCGGGTGACTTGTACAAACATATATAGAAAAAACACACAATGATGAAGTAAGTAAACAAATAGACAGATCCCACAAGGTCACGATAGCCCAATTCGCTTCAAATCACAATTCTGCCTGAAGTGTGATGTAATATTTAAACTAACAAATGCAAAATTCTGCAGGGCAGTGTACAGATGCTTAAATAAATACAATAAAATAAATGTCTTATAGTGTATAGCCATATTACCATACCAGATACGGTGCAGCATCTTTCTGGAAGAAAAATAACAAACCAAAAAATAAACCTATAAAAGGATATTTTAGTTGTCCCTTTTCCATGGTGTACAATTACTAACAAGAAAGAAATTTAAACCCCAGTGTATCTTTACAAATGATGTTTCAAGGACAACACATTGACTTTGTTGCTGCTATTATCTGGTGACAACAGCATGGTCAGCCTTGAGACGAGTCAAAAAGCATGAATCCCTCTTCACAACTGGTTCAACCGCAACTGACGTGACATCATTGCAACCTGTCAATCACCTGCCTGTAATAAAACCACATAACCAAAAAGTACTGCCAAACGAATTACCGCACTGCAATTGGATTATTTAAAATAGCAATGTCACGGTCTGACTCACAACCGAAGACGCTATTATATGACAAATGATTTATATATATATAAAGATTTGGGGGCTTACTGTTTAGTTATTAATGCACTAAAATAGAAACCGTGTTCTAATGACACCTGTTACCAAAGCAACCTTTTTATGGTTTCAGAGGCTTTATTTTTTAATTCATTTAGACTCAGTATCAGGGGAAATACAGATTTCAGAACTAATCAACTTAACCATCTGCAGAGTTTCAGACCATTTAGATTTAATGGCTTTTTAATTTTACTTCAGGTTTTATGCATTTAAAAAAAAAAAAAACGGCAATTATTCATAATCTACCGGCAAAATGGCACCACACAACAGTAGAGGATCTCCTTTTGAAATGTAACCTGTGATTAAAAATGCCCTAATAAAACACGTTCATATCTATATATAGTGCTTGTCCGTACACTAAAGCATCACTAATGGGATTAACAGAATAGAGGCATTGTTTGCAGCAAGCATTAGGTGCTCTTTGGCAGCGCTGCTGTGAATGTGTAAGCCATGCAGTAGCTGTAATTGACTGCCACTTGTGATGCTGTTTTTGTGATGCTGACCCATTCCTGCTCTGTGCCAGATGGAGAACCAGAACCCAAATAATTGAATCCCCAGAATAGAGAGTCATACCCAGTTCCAGATGTGAAAGCCAAATGATTCTCCCAAATACATATTAACTGTGCCAGCCAGGCTGTCAATGTTCTAGTCCTGCTTGGCCATTCAAGAAATGTGGCATTACCAATACAAATGTCAAAAAATATATGGATAAAAAAACCCCCAAAAAAACACATTTACACAAACTTACAAACCAATTAAAATTATAACTATATATCAATTTAGTTGAACTCTTAATGAAAAAGCCAATTAACATAGAAAGCCTTGCCAGAGACAAATTAATGTGATTATAATAAATACATACAAAATAAATAAATAAATAAAACTAACTAACTAACAAGAGACTGCATTGTATCTGACATCTCCAATTAATTTCTGTATTCAATGCATCCTCCTTGACAGCACGTTAATTGCTAATATTCTGTTTTCTTAATGCATGGCACCACTTCATGTTTATAGAGGGGGCTATGTGTGGAAAAGTGGTCTCATTTGCATTCTCTGGGGTTGTGCTCTGAAACAAACGGACTCCGTTGCTTGCAAAGTCACAGTCTGCATTTGGTTTCTTAATTAAGTTCGGAAGAGTCTGTGGTAAACGAATAGACATTTCAGAAGCAGCAGCTGTGCCAGGCTCTAAATATCCAAAAGGATAAGCAGCTAAGACCAAGCGCTCCAGTCCTTTTCAATTTTTCAGATCATGAAAATGCTGCTGTTGAGATCTATCATGCAGTTGTGTTGCAGATGTCTCTGTGTCTCTGGGACACAGCTTTTTTTTTTTTTTTTTTTTTAAATGGCAGAATAATCTCAAAACTACTTTTCTATTAGCAGGCTGCAAATAATCATTTGCGCCTAACACAAGACTTGCTTTAGTGAACGCGTGAGGATAAAAACTATTTTCAGAGCCACAAAGCTCTAAAAATGTTGTCTTTTGAAGTTTGGAAATGCTAAACTGAATCCGTGATAAGATGTTATTGTATGTAAAAAAAATAATGTGTTAAAAAATAATGTAATTGTATGTAAAAATAATGTGATATCTTGTAACAATTGTAAGTCGCCCTGGATAAGGGCGTCTGCTAAGAAATTAATAATTAATAAAATAATTATGTTATATCTAGTGTTTTTCATACTATGTTTTAACACAGTGATCTCTTGTTATTTCACACAAGTTTGATTAATTCAGTTATGTTGACAGTAAATTGTACAGTACTTGTCAAGGACCCCATCAATCACTTCTCTCAATATTTCTGTTTGTGCATAATTAAAACAACTGCAGGAAACATTGTTTCGTACATATATATTGGAGTCTATTCCATTGATCTAAATGTTGGCAGATTAAAATAACATTTGGGAACCAACGTTATGAGAATCAAACAATTAACTGTGGATGGGAATCACTATGGCCTATTTCTATCTGTAATAATGAATACAATGCCTGAGAGGGTCCTATTTCGTGATTTTAGATATTTAGAAATCTTCAGTCAAATGAAAAGCCTCTCCTCTCATAAAGTCATACATAAAATATAAGACTTTGCTAAATATGGTACATTGAACAGTTTGGATGCCAGGTTTAATCTCAATGATAGTCAAAAAGAGATCAAATTACTTTCTTCTAGCTGCAATGTTGCCTAACCTATTGTCAATTTGAACAAAATTAGAGCACGGTCACAGATTTGGAAACATGACATTAAAGACATTTTCTACATGCAGAAGTGATTCATTTACTGCTTGCATTGAGTAACATTTTTCTTGTTTAAGAAGTCATAATACACCCAAGTATTAAGTTACTCTCAACATTGACCCAAAGTGCTCTAGTGCAGTGGTTCCCAACCTTTTTCAATGTCGGGACCACCTTGGGGTTTTGAATTTTTCCCACCACTTGCCACACATTTTTTCACAACAGCATTTTGAAACTCATTTTTATATACACGTCTATATGTATAAGTACATGTAGAAAGTAAAGTATTTATATAATTTACCTAACTTATGAAGATCCCTGGGCTTGAATCTTCGCTACTAGTTCATCAAACAATGTTGCCATTTTGCGCATTGAAAGTTGGTGATGGCAAAGTTCATGTTTCTTTTGTTTAAAAAGTTTTTTTTTTTTTACATTCTGAATACTTTCTAGATAAATGGCATCTGAATTTTGCAGGTTTAAGGGTTTCGTTTGACAAAACCTGCTGACAAACGACGCACTGGAGCTTTGGGTCGACCTCGGATCCAGTACATGTAAATACCAGTGCTAGTCTCCGCAACAGTTCTATCCATTTCTAACACAACTTATTGCAGTAACTGAGTCACCAACTTCGCTCAACGTCCATATAAAAAACACACCGCAACGCGAAGATGAGGTGGATGGGAAGCAATTTGAAAAATAAAAATATGATTGGAGAACGATGTGCATTTATGTGAATGCTAGATGTAGATTGTTTTAAATAATCCTGGCTAAAAAGTCTGTGCCTTTATAATGTGTAACAGTTATTTTGTTAGTATTTGTTTCACATAAGAAAGCTGTTTCAGTTAATGGCGGCTTTGAAGGCAGTGATTGGTATTCCACCAAAGTGAGCTGTAATATATATTAATTTATAAACACACCTGTAATAAAAGAAAACAGAAAACCGAACTTTGAGAGTTGTTGGTGGACCACCTGGAGTTTACTCACAGACCACAGGTTGGGAACCACTGGTCAAGGGGATTCTGCATCAAGTTAATGTCTCCTCAGAATCATCCGATGGGAACACACTACTGTACAGCTTGTGTGACAAGGGAAACGTGTCACATTTTGCTCATTCATCTTTATTGTAAGCTGTGGACTTCTCTCACCTCAACTGGGAATCTCCTGCCGTTGATGCTGTGTTCTGAGCCTGCTGAAGCATTACTCTGACCCCAATGGAACTCCACTTTCTCTGCTTTGAATCTGCCTGGCAGTCCGGCACCACTGACAAAATAATCACCCTTCAGCAGAATGGCAACTAGAAAGGATTCAAGAGGCTTAGTAAATCATCATATTTGCTTTTATTAAAACCTAAGACACAAATTTATATAAATATTTGGCACAGCATGTAAATTGAAAACAATTTGGAGCAGCGTAGCCATTGAAAATGTCTAGTTTATCTGTTTATACTCTGGAGCACTTTAGGGCAATGAGCAGTACAGTAAGTGCACTCATTTGTTCTCTGGTCTTTAACCTCAGAGATGTGGTTTCATATAAAAGTGCTAATTTGATCAGCAGTAGCAATACATCTTTCTGTTTTAAATCTGTACTTTGGTCCTGTGTTATTTAGTGCTATTGCACTAAATAGTGTGTTTTCTTTTACAGTACTTACTGTAGTCCACCAAATTGGTTTAAGACTAGACATTGCCTTTTATTAACTTTATTGACAACCAAATGTAAGATTAAATTGCAAGATAGACCTCCTTATCTGTTTGAAGCGTAACATTTTATCAGGCTTTTACCATCATATCTTTATGGCAGATTACAATGCTTTTAGGACATGTACTGTAAGGCAAGGACATCACTTTATGTTTTAGTTGAAGTACATAATCGTAACGCCATCATCGATAGAAGTGCCCCCTAAATACCATTTCCTGCTGTAGCTGGAATTTTCAGGGAACTGTCCAAAGGTTAACAAAGGTTGAAGGACATCTGCTGGTTCTCGTTTGTGTTACAGGGTGTTTACAGGCACACAACCAAAGGGAATATTATAGTTTTTGTCGTTTAAATTGGCTTTGGAAGGGATGGGGAGACAGAGGGTTAGCTTTGATGAGATTTAACATGGATGATATAGGTGCTCTTCCAGTCTGAAAAACTGCCATGCCAAGCTTACATTTTTTAACAATGCAAATTTATAATTTCAAGGTTCCGATGCTCCTGCATTCATTAAAGAGCAGTCTTGAAATTCGACTTGAAGATAGTTGACTATTTGGGGAAGAATGAATAAATAGATAAATACAAATAAATAAGAAAATTGCTAAAACTCTGATTTAGAAAACAAGTTTCCCCTCAAGAGTAGAAGTACACCAAGCAGAGCAGTATTCAATTGCAGTTTATAAATAGTTCACGATCTATAAATCATTCATGGCACTATAAGAGGTCATTTTTCTTGTTTTAGATAAATAATTTAAAATGATAATTAAGAGGCTGTACATTTTGAAATGTTGCAGTAATTGTTAATTTTACAGGATTTTATTGCTTGCTGGGAGACATGAAACAGTAGATACTGACCGCTGCCACCCCATCCCTGCCAACTGTAGACTTTTGCCATTGTTCAAATGAATTGATGCTCATCGTTTATACTGCAGCAAGTCCTTGGGATTTCATACTGCACTGCGATCACGAAGAATGGCAAAACCCTGAGAGTATTTTTCTATTTAAAATAGCTCTGTGGACATTTCAAAGCAACTCAAAACCATTTCAGAGGACTGCATTATTAATAACCCTCTTTCTAGTCTTATTCGACGACATCTGGTAATACATTTTCCATGAGCGGGATAAAATGTATAGTTATCATATAATTTGACACTGCTAATTCACTCAAATGTTACGCCAAAATATTATTAAAAAAAAACAAAACGCTTAAGTAAATTAGACTCCAACGTAATGGTAATGTTCGAAGTACATTACTCAATTGTTTTCAACTTGACATTTATAGTTGTGCTCATTTCATCCTAAAATAGGTTCAGTTGCCTACGATGAAAAGTTATTTTATCCTACAACATTTATAACCATGAAAGATGAAAAACTGTCATTTCTGGCCTAGTTTTATAATGACTCCTCCCCACCCCCACACACAACTTTAGATAAAAATAGACAATACTTTCTGACAGATTAAGGGGAATAGATGCAAAATACATTCAGATATTCTTTTAACATACAAATAACTCATTTAACTGTTTTAATCTGATTCCAGATGGTAAACATACAAACACATGCACATATGAAAATACTCTTAACACTGTATGCTAAGCACTTACCAGTTTTCCCTGTATTCTTCATCCATGTTTTGTTTGAAGATTCAGCTTCAAACCCCTCAAGGATGAGTTCTAGATTTTCTGGTACAACTTTAGTGTTTTGGTCTATGATGTCTATGGGGGACTGGCTCATCCCTCTACATTCTGCATTCAATGAAACCCAGTGCTCAGGTCCATAGGTTCCTAAAAATAAACAAAGAAAACACGTTTTGGAAAAAAAGGTATGCAGAGGGTCACCGCCACTGGAGCTATCAAAAATGAGGAAGAAACAAACACCATAAGCGGAAATGAAATGCTACTGTATAAAGAATAGAAAGGGTTAATAAGAATACAACATTTGCTTGACATACTAAAATAAGGTTGAGCTTTCGGTATATTATCACTGGGAGTGAACTGAGCCCTGAACAATTTGACACCACAACAACATTGTAATAGAAAAATGCTTAAGAAATAAGCAGTTAATAATGTTTGTACCTGCAGGGATTCGGCTCCATCTGGCTTATGAAAAGCCCATTATCCTCACTTTAGAGCAATGCTTACATTAACTCAACCAGGTGTTTCTTGAGGCCTTTGGGCCACAAAATGGCCATGTGGGACTTCACCTCCATGACTATAAAGGTCACACGCATTGAATTGTGGGGTGTCTGATAAAACTACAAAAACATTTAAGAAAGAATGCTCTGCAGAAACTGCACTTATTCTTTTTGAAAAGGTTACAATCCATGTAATAAATACTTAGGGATCGAAAGTAATTTACGGTGAAAATTGCCAAAACGTAGCCTGCAGAAAGTGAGGAACAGGGCCACCTTATTGAAAAAATAAACTTCTAGCGGAAGGTTAACTACTTGTTTCCACGTAACCTTTTTACAGTCGTAGTGATGGATAATAGTTAAAGGCAAATGTGTCCCTATTTGAATTTTAATGCATTCAATACATAAATAAAACCTAATAAGCAGAGTTTAAAATGCAAATCTGAAAAGATAATAAAGTAAGATATGGGATCTTGTCACTCAAAAAACAGGGTCTTTGAAAGTGAACGTGAACGCGAAAGTCTTTGAACGTGCCACCAGTTACCTAGAAAGCGTACAAAATCATAGGGGTTACAGTGCCTACAATGCCTACTGCAAATGCAGGGCTGGCTTGAGTGTAACCTCATTGGTGCAAAGTTATGATGAACTCTCGTGTCCAAGTAACCGGGAGTTCATTATTGACTGAACCGTGCCTTCCTTTGACAGGCATTCATTTAATGCACTTCTCAATAGCCTGAGGGTGTTCTTCTCCAAGACCAACCTTGAGGTCATAACCAATGTCTTTATTAATTCACTAGTCGACTACTGCAACGCTCTTTCTACTGAGTCTCCTGATAAATCTCTGGAAACTCTGATCTGGTGCCAAACATTCTCTTATGAACAAACCCTGTGATGCTCCAACAGTGGTTTACTGGATGTCCTGACACAAAAACTGTCATTTCGACAGAAATGCAATCTAGAGCACGGCCCAATGGGATTCCGACTGCAGGGAATCACTCTTCTACACCATACATTCAAGTGCACATTTAACTGAAAGTGATCTTTTAAATTTAATTTATTGGAAACAGCTCATGCATATGACCAAGTGCAATGCCTATTTCATTAAAAGGAGGAAACAGATTTTTTTTTTTCTCACACAGCCTTGGAGGTATTGATTAATACAAATCTGGATTTCATATGAAAGCATACACTATGGATTTCAGGAAACAGAACTGCTAATGAATGCTGCAATGAGATTGTGGAGTGATCAGTCATCCGGCTGCTTTATACTATTATACAGCTTTATACTATTATACAACTTCAACCAGACCACCTTGTTGGTACTCGGGGGAGGGGGAAACTAAATATCTTGTTTGTGCTGGGAAACTAAATATCTTGTTTGTGCTGGGAAACTACTTGTATGTGGATTTAAAATCCTCTGTGGTTTAATTAAACTTAAGTAAGTCTTCCACAGTATTATACATACGTACACACACACTTACAGTTGGTATCACCCCATCCACATATCTGTAAATGTTATTGAAAATAAATAAGGAAAAAAGACAATCTGAAAGTGGGCCTACCCCTATATGCAAAACACAGGAGCTTTTCTCAAGCCGTTTAAAAACCAAGAAAACAAAAACTTGAGAAATCTGAGACATACTGCAGGACTGTCAGATCAATTTAAGCACTATCAAGACAGGTTTCGAGTTACAACTTAGGTCTATAACCAAGCCACAGAATGACACGTCTGTATAAAATAATTACATCACTCAAACTACAAACACAGATCAAGTGCAGGAGTAACGTTGCACTTTCTACATATACAGTCGCAGCCTTCATAGATTTGTATTTGTCCCGATTACCTTGTGGGAAGGGGAAGGGGTATTCGATATAAGTGCCACCAGAATCCCCAGGCAATCTTGTAAAGAACATGCTCTTTAGCAAACCAAATGCATAATTAAAAAGCAGTAGGAAGCTCATCTGACAGACTCTGTGTTCACAAGCTGAAGAGTGCAGTTAAACAAATCAAACACAAGTCACATAACAGGATGATGGGATTTAGAAAATATTTAAAAAATATGTATAGCGACCGTTCCATTCTCTTCCTTTTAATTGAAGATAATAAAGAGGATTATTTCATTATTAAACCCACTGATAATAACGCTGTATTCAAATATATTCTGTTGATAAGAATTGCTGATCAACAGGGTACAGACTTTCAAAGAAGATCATAGGAATGTTCTGCATACTGTTAATCAACAAGAATGTGTAGCTATTACCACTTTAACATTATGCTCTTAATGCAATTTCAAAAGACCTTTTGTTGAGTGAAGATTGGATACTTTGGGTCATATTAGTTATGCAAGACAGCTGTATTGGATTACAAGCCTTTTGAAAGACATAGTTTAAAGCATTTTTGCTTTTCAAGGATAGAAGTACAAGAAGAGCACCTCTAAATAATGTTATTATGGGACCTAAAAGCAACCAATGATGGATTACTATATTAAGAAATTAATACCACATGCTGTGCAGTTATCTAGTAGTAGTTGTGTCATAAAAAACAATTCTCTCTTTTTTGAAGCATTTCAGCTCACAAGCACGTATACACTTACAGTATATTTATACACAGCCCACAGCCAGCATGGTATAGAGGAACCACTAGCCAACCCTTAAGAGTTTTTTTGTTTGTTTTTGTACAGCGAGTATTATGACATTTTTTTTGTTTTGGTATCAAAATGTGCTCATAGTTTTGTAGTCCATATTAAAATGTGTTTGTGTGTTGCATGATAATACCTGTAGATTATGAGATGGTAAATCAAGTTCATTTGGCAAAAGCCTATGCCTCAGACTCAGCCTGGAGCCACGATGGAATCAGGTTACCATTTTCGAGGCCACTTTGTGATAATAAGGTGAGTCGACAACTACTGGTACCCAATTTAGTCTTCAATTTAAAACTCTCACCTCCATGACTGAAGAGAATACAAGGTTGAGCTGGCCCAGCAACAAGAGCACTCACCAGCCTCTGAAGCACCATTGTAAGCATCTCCAAAGTACAAATTGCTGCCTACTGTATTCTAAAGATTCAAGGAGAAATGTTCCCTCTCAAAAAGCTGAAAATTTAAAAGCAAGATGACAAAATCTATCCTTGAGATCTATTCCAGCGCAGGTTTCTTTTTTCACCACAGTCCAGTAACATGGATTTTAAATGTACATTGTTTTACATGGCACATAATAAAAAAAAATGCCTGTAGTATTTTGTGTACAGAGTAAGTCGCTTCAAATTGTATTTCATTTTCATTACAGGTTGTATTAATGAGCCTTATGTGGTTTGAAATCACTGTGAATGGTTTATATTCAATTTATTTTACGAGATAGTCTTGGCATCTTCACAGGTCATAGAGCCCATGGCTAGCAATAACCGGTTATACTGTAGTAAATTAAAAAGAGAAAAAAGTTATATATTTCAGCTACCTACACAATAGTAATTGATGTAATTTAGAAAGTGAGTATCCATGTTTAAGAAACTGCACAGGCTCCATTTCTTTAATAAATGTTAGGTTTATTTTAATATATGCAGGGAATCATTCTCGGATCCAAAGAAAGGATTCCTTCTCAGGCCCAGGAAAGGATTCAATGAAACATTCAATGAACAAAAGGTACCTTACATTATTTATAGCAAACCCCTGATTGGGTTTCCTCTCCCCAATCACCCAAAACTACGCCCGGCTGATTTATGGCTGTTTCAGGGTCCATGTGCTGCGTGGGTAGTGTTGTGTGTATAAAATCTAGTGTTGTGTGCAAGCAATCCAGCCAGTTAAAACTGGACTCTATCTTATGGCCTATTCTGACTACATCTCTCCTTAGAGTCCTGGGTCCCTGTGTAGCTTCACAGTTTTGTTATGTATTATCTCCTAATGTGCTTGAGATCCTCCTGGTCCACTGTGCTTTGAATGCTAAAAATCTCCTTAGAGCCTGGGCACCTTCCAGCCCATAGTGCTGTTATTTATTGCTTGCTTGCTGTCAATGCTGGGCAAGTAAGCTGTAGGCCGAGTCTGTGACTCTGGACCTCATCAATTGTCAGCCATACGTACATTTTGGAACTAGCAAATCTGCTCTCTCCAATGTCAGTCGCTTTTCAGAAAATAACACGAGTGTAGCTCTGCCAGTCCACGTGCATAGCAAACTGCTACACAATTCTTGTTCCATGTTTTCCAACAGTAATAATTCATACATGACCATAATTATAGATTGGATTTTCCTTTGTGTGATTATTTTGTACAACCAACTGTTTAAATAACTTTAAGAGTCGAGCGGCTGTGAAGTTTTTAAACTCTTGGCAATGGTGACTCACTTTTACAAATGAAAACCATTAACTGGAGTTTAATCAGGTGGTTTTCATTCATATTCAGAGCAAGCTGGAACTAACAATAACACCATGAAAAGGATGCTGTTCACCTCAATTTTCTTCACAAGGTTTCTGAGACAAACACCTGTACCAGGTGTGTCAAATGAGGGTCTACTACCCAGGGTAGCTTTTTAATTAACACATTTACTGTTAGGAGACTACAGCTCTTAGACGTGCAACATATCAGAAGTGTTAAAGTAAAAGCAGTTAGATCACAAGGCGAGAACTGTCTTCCCACAAGTCAATATATTTGCAGCACATCTTTTATACTGTTGTTACTGTTGCTCTACAGCTTGAGTCTGCTCTTTATTTCTTTGTCTCTTCTTTTCCCAAATCGAAATCTATCTGGGACTCAAATTGTATTTATTTTTGTATTTAAAACCTTTTTTAAGATGAAATTATTAATTTGACACAATTGAAAAACTGAGTGTAGCTAAAATAAAGTTAATTAGCTTGGCCTACAATCACAGCATGCAGAATAACGTAGAGCAGCAAATGCCCATGCAAAGTTTTAAAAAGATTTGGGTAAGTGGTTCAGAAGAGTAAGCAGCGAATATAAGTGTGACGGACATGCTGTATGGGGGCCTGCAATATATTCCCAATTCTGGGGAGAACATCCTCAGAAAGGAATCATTTAAATATACTTAATTTTATAGAAGGACTGTGTGTGGCATCATCAATTACTCTGTTGAAATGAGGAGAAAGAATTGCCCTCAGGGTACATACTGGTGCATTAAAGCTTTTTGTTACTTAAATGTCACTATTAGATCTTTGATGCCTCCAGGATTTATTGTACAGAGATCCATTAGGCTTTGATGGTGCCAGCAGTATTTCCTGGTAAACAGAAAATAAAGCAGCTATTGTGACTAGCCCTGTTTAGATGATAAAGTAAGCAGCTTATTCCGCTCACTTTTTCTACAACGGTATGTTTGTATGTTCCAGAACATTTTTTTTATTTCTTGCAAATTAAAATGAAATGGAACACAAGCATTCTATATATCTTACAGAATATCATGACACCGAAGAACACATTCTAAACAGGGTTGCCGGATCTCGGACAGAAAAAAAAAAAAAAGCAACCTCGATCTTCAAAACAAGCCCAACTCTAGTGACTCCCCATTTCTGATCACACTGAAAGAAATGAACTTACATGACATCATTTTTACCCAATTGTTTGGGATACTTTAAACTATGTTTTTAATATATTATCAGTCTGCCACACAAAAACGTAGTTGCAGAAGTGGGAGAATACAAAACAAATTGGGCAGTAGACCTCTTCATTTTAATTCAAGTAACGGTAGTTAAGAAAAAATACATCTGAAAAAATCTGTCATTTGTATTATTTAAAATAAAATGAACACATTACTCAATAGGTATCGGGTGCGAATAACAGAAAATAGACAAACCCATCAGAGACCTGTTCCTTTCATTCATTCACTGTTCTGCTGACTGACGCTACAAAGAGGGCTGCACTTAGAGCAGTCCATTGAATGTTCTGCAATCATTCAATGGCTAGGTTAAAAACAGTACAGCAAAGCATACTGTTCAGAAAATAAGAGCTCTTTATTTAAAACTACAGTATGCCAAACCCGTGCGTGATGTATGAATTAACATGCATTGTTAAATATTACTTTTGACATAAGCGACCCACGAATAAAAACAAGCCCAAACTACAAAAGTGAGAAAGTAAAATTCAAAGCGACTGGCTGCACGGGCAAGCCCAGTTCCACTGGTTTTAAGTGGGACCGGC
Organism: Acipenser ruthenus; assembly: GCF_902713425.1. NCBI lineage: Eukaryota > Metazoa > Chordata > Actinopteri > Acipenseriformes > Acipenseridae > Acipenser > Acipenser ruthenus. The sequence continues at coordinate 23,547,769 of NC_081213.1, forward strand.
AACACTGATGCCAAACTCCTCAAAGAAATCAGGCAACAGTCTTTACTGGACTCTAAATCATAACTGATTAAATTATGTGGGCCTCTATTTTGAAGCATGTGCAAGGCAATTAAAAAAAAAAAAAAAAAATTGTAAAAAAAAAAAAAAAAAAAACGAACGAGAAACAACCTGAAGGGGCAATTAAATTATTGCTCTGAGTAGTTTCTGATTTGTTTTATACTGTTCAAATGATGTTATTTTACTTAGAAAAATTTGCTTTAAAAAAAAAAAGAAAAAAAATTGATCCCCTTGATTCTCTAGTGAGTAGCAACACATTTGTACCTGAAGCGCAATAGATTAAAGTTGTAAAAATGTACTGCCCTTGGTCCCACTAGTTGGCAGCTCCCTGTTATTGACTCGGGGCTATGTTCAATGTATTGACCTCAAAAGCAGCTACCATAATGAAGGGTTCGTAATGTTTCATCCTTGTGGATTATAAAACTCTATCAAATGCTATTATACATAAAGCCATTGATTCAATCCACCTACCAGATGCATTTCAAGTGATATATAGATGTTAGATAAAAAAAGAAAACCAAAAATAACAAGGTAATATTAAAACATCACTATAGTAATCTACAGAATCCTTGGGGTCGTCAAATAAAGGGGAAAAACGTTTATAGTTTCCATTATTTTTCCGTGAGAGTGAATTGACTTCAGTCTTATGTGATAGAATGGAAAATGCTGGGGTTTATTTGTACTAAATTACTTGGTCAATCCTCATTTTCGAGCTGATTCTTCAATACCCGAACAAGTGTACAGGTTTTTAAAATTGCTTCATGCTCTAGCTTTACACTGAAAATGCCTGGTATATCTATTCTAATGCTATTACCTTTAGCAGCTGTTCCTGGTGCATATTTTCTGGACACCAGACCTTCACAATGTACTCATTTGAAATAAATAAATGTGAAGACGTCGCAAAATGATCTATGTCTAGTTAAGCGCTACTCAATGGCCATTCATGACCTTGGTCAATTAGCATCACAGTTATTTTACTTTAACATAATCATGGCACCATTCCATAGATATTGTCCATGGTTAGCAGCATCTTTTTAAATGTGTAAAAAGTAAAGACTTCAGGAGGGCTTTTTTTCCCCCTTTTGCATTAAGAAGAAGTCTTTTTCCCACAACTTTATTCCAGTGTGACTAAAGGATGACCAGTTCCCACACGGCCTCACTGAATCTTTATTTACAGTAGACCCCCCAAACACCCGTATAGCCTATGCTTGTCGTTGCGTATCACTAGTCTCCCTGGAGTCTGGCCTTGTATCTGCCAGGGCTCATCACACCCTGATGTATTGTCTTTACATGTCACTGGAATTTATGCACAGCAGACCTGACAACTGTGAGATGAACAAACAAGGCAACAGGCAGCTTCATACTGTAAGAGGCTTTTTAAAAATCAAGTAGCAGATTACATTTTCTTAACGGAGGACAACAAATAACTAGGCCTTAACCTTAATACCTATTACACAAGCACTGCTAATAGCATCTACTGCATTAGCTCATATTTAGAGATGATTCGCAGTCTGTGGATCCTGTAGAAAATAAAATGCAGCTTCTTGGGCCATAGCTGGGAACATTTTTCACGGAGCAGAAAAAACTGCAGGACAGGAAACCGCCCCCCAAAATAAAAAATAAAATCTTGTATTGTCAGAAGTGTCTGACTAACAATGCAAATTCATTGTGTTGAGTATAATCATGGATTATTGATTTGTTAAGCATTTTAAGTTCTTGTACTTTATAATGAACTGTATTGTACTGTATAGTACTGTATATCATATCGCAGTTGCTCTAAATAAACACTTTAGGCTTAGGATACATATTAATGTAAACTTACTACATATACTTTGCTTGTATAACACTTTCAATAAATCACTACCCTATAAAATGAAATATGCTTGGACACTGGTCTGTGGGTTATGGCAATGACTCATATTGCCAGCTATGTTATTTCTGCCATTTTATATTGCTTTGAGTAATAATAAATGTTTCATGTGATCTGATATAACCAATTGGGAAACTTGAATGCAACAGGAAATAAGATTAAAAAAAAATCAACCAATTAAATTAAATAGGAAAGATTAAGCATAAATACATGATATACAGTATGTAAGGAACATCTTAGTTTATTTATTACATTTTTTTTTAACTTATTTGCTTTACAGCATATAACTTCATTTTTGTTTTCTTTCTAGATTTCTTTTTCCTAAATTTAATTATTAGTTCACTGAACATTGGGAATGGCAAGGACACAGGTCAACCCTATCCAAACCCAAAAGACAACCTCTGATCTTTAACTTCCTATCAGAGTCTGACTTAAGTTTTACAGTACAGTAGACACACGTTTGGGCTGAAGTGTCTCAGATTGCTTACATTATTGTTCTGTGGAACCCCCCAAAAAAGGAGCTTTCTTTTATAACACACAATAACCAGTAACTCTAAAAACCCTGTCTACAGCAAAAAACAGGACACACACACGACAGCTCTTTATCAAGTGTCAAATTACATTATGCAATCCTGACTGTTGACCAGGGCACCTACCAAGTAGTGTTGGCACAGACTTCCCTTCTTTAAATGCATTCCTTTGATGCCTAATATACAAGTCAAGAACCTGGAGGATAAATACTGCAGGGGAAGGAAGGTGGACGCAAGCATATTTGAAAGGAAAGCTGTGTAAGTCAAGCCTGCACAGAACACCTACTTTATATCCAGGTAATTTAACATGTTTAATATAGCAGACACTGGCAAACTCATAACCTGCAGATGGGTTTGATTTTCAGTCAATTGCTCCTTAAACACTGATTCCAGAATTTAAGGTTTTTTCTTTTAATCATATTGGAGGAAAAAAACAAACACACACATTGTCCCTGAGCAAGCAAAACTTAGTTTTAACTTCTCATGGCAAAAAAACACAAAATGATCGCCAGATCAGATCATTTTCTCAGCTTTCCTTGCATAAAGTGCAACGAACAAGACAAAACAGAGCCATAATCCCCAAGATTTCAGGAGAACCCCTGAGCCAACTGAAAAGGAAATCTTATTCAAGACATTTTAACCTTGTAAGGAGGGAAAAAAAAGCTAATTCAGCTAAAACAGAAATGGAAAAAAGGAGAAACACTTCTGTAACAATAAAGCTTTCACAATACACTGCCTTTGGCGAGATTCTCATCTAGTGAACAATAAAAATAATAAAAATCGCAGAGCCAATCACATTTCCTGCTAGATGTCTTTTAAAGCTACCCTCCACCCTCATACTTTCACCAAGGTATCTCAAGCATGAAACACTGCTGCATTTGAATACGGTGGTTCTTTCTCTCCATCACCTTAAAGGCGACCAATTCGTTTTGGAATTTTTGTCACATTCAGGTGGACGTTTTTAATAACTTGGTTTATGAAATGAACATCATTCAAGTCCATATACTGTATCCCAAAAGGCCTTGATAAGCTGCATCACACCATATCTGAGTGCAACCAGATTTGCCTGCTAATTTCTTGTTTCCAGGGGAGGGTAGGGAAAGGGAGGGGAGGGGAGGGGAGGGGAGGGGAGGTCATTAAAAAGCCCACTCTCTGGTGTCTAAAAGAGAATTTTCAATCCTCTCAACATTGGTGTCTTGCTGTTTGCTGTTGCCTCTCGCTGCACACACAGGTAATTAGCTCACTTTTCTCAACCGCGTACTGACACATTGTCAGCATGGAACATTCCATCAGTATGTTGAGTTGAGAACACATTTATTTATTTATTTATTTATTTATTTATTTATTTATTTAACTAAAATCCCTGTGCTATCAGCATGGTAGAAACTAATTTAATCTGATCATTCTTGTGGTGCTGCAGATTTTTTAAGATTATCTGACAGTCTTGCAATTAGACTAAAACATGCGTCCCAGTTACTAAAACAAACAGCATGACTGTTCAGGGAACCTGTTTTTTTCTGACTCTGAAAAACGAAGCGAGAATGCCAAGATGCCGAACAAGACTCAAATAACATTTCTGTTTTGCTGCCATGTCTGAAGCTGCAGTATTCTTTTTAAATGGGATACATACCCTGTCTACAGGATCAAAACAGTGTAGTGGTTGCTTCTTAGCAATTTGTACACAGATGCGTTCTGTTCACAACTTATAACACAGTTGTATATTAATCCATTTCCTGCTACCAACTGCTCCTATTAAACGACAGTTTCTAGCTACCTACAGATCAACACCCAATTTGAATATTGATGGCTTGAGACCAGTTTAATTGATAGTCATAGAATGGTCCCTCGTAAACACTTCTTCACACTGCATTTCACTATTTAACCAAAATAAACTATAAAACCCCACCAGCAATACAATTCTCAACCCCAAACTGAGATTCAAGGTCCAGATGCAGGAGTGTCCATGACTGCAATTATGCACAGTGCCTCAGTAAATGACATTCCTACAGTTATTACAAGAGTACCAAAGTAGGAATTTTAATAATTCTTGTTAAAATTGACACTTTCTGTGTAAATGTAACCAGTGATACATTTGAAATGTTACATTCATTTTCCTTTCAGAAATAGATTACATTCCATTTGCCAGGATAGAGATAATGTTAGCCATTAAGCGAACAGAAAACGGGAGGGGCAGACCTCAGATCAGATAATGAGGATTGCTGAGCGGTCGATTACTGCTACTCACGATAATCCATCACACAGATCACTTTTATTTGCTTTGCATATCCACTCAGCAGCCAACGACTCCCTTTTTCAAATACAAAAGTAAGCCACAAGAAAAAAACACCACCAGAATTGATCTCCTCAAACACAACATTTGTTAAAGCAACACAGCCCAGGGAATAGACATGTTCTTTAGAAGGTGTGCTTTTGAGCAGAACGCCTTTGTGCTTGCTTTAAACCATATCAAATTAAAAGATGAAAAAAACATTAGGGTCTGCTTTTAAAGAACAGATAGGCACTTTAAAAACCGAGGCTGGACACAATGTAGAAAGCTGTTTATTAATAGAAAGCTAATTGCTTTTGTTTTCTGGCAGAAAATCAGAAATTAACAGGGCTAAGGGAGCTCCTTTTCTAGATTCTGGGTTTGTACGTGCTGGGCAGGCAGTGCTGTAGCCCTGTAAATGGAGCCCTGTTGTGAAATGTAGTCTTGGATGGAATACTCATTTGTAGTAAGATGAAAGTGTATAAATGTGGAGTTAATCATCTTTACAGACTTCCCTACTTTCCTCCCTGGTGTCAGGTTGCTCACCCTCCCCATAGCAATGGTGATTCACACAGCATAATGCGCATCATTGTGTACTTCAGCTTATTGTAATTTCACTTCAGTTCTGAAGATTTTTAACCTCTGCTAATGTAAGCTGAGCTATATCAGGAAAACTGTATGCAGAGCACAGTGGCAAGCATAACAACCTGTGTCGGTAATATGTAATTGTTTTACCTTTAGATTTATGTTACTATGCCACACACATACAGATTTAAAAAGTCAAGGAATCCGTTTTAATTTGCCTTGTCTCCTCAAATATACTTAACTGCCATTTATGAGCGAGAAGTCTCTCTCACCAGGCCGCTGTAAAATTGCCTCTCTACTGGTTTCCTATTAAGAACACACAGCAACTCTCCTGAAGGATTTCCAGCTCTCACTCTTCGCACAGGCGGAATTCAAAAAGAAAACCAAATGCTATATTTCAAACAGACCGAGAACGACAAGTCTTAAGCCTCATCCCAATTGCTTTTAAGTGATTTTAATTAAAAGATACACCCCGCTTTAAATTCGGAGGCAATTTTTCTTCTTCGACTGACATTTTGGCTCAGACCTTTACAGAATGACTTCAGTAAACAAACAAATGTTATTCATGCGGCCAGTGTGTTAAATATCCAAAAATTACTAAATACTACAAAACATGAACTAATATAGTATTTGCAGAGACTCACAAAAAATTGTGGGCACAAAACCTATTACATTCATTTTTTTCATTATGGATGGATTTTCTACTGTGTGACAATGTTAGCCATATATCTGATCTCATTTACATGTTGCAAAGTGATTGTTCATGGATATAAGAGGGCAAAAGGATCTTTTAAAAACGTGAATTGCACAACATTTTTATTGAGTTTTGATGCAGAATAAAATAAACGTCTTATTCTCATGACAGACGTTTTGCGAAAGGGAAATTAAACAGTTCTCCACGTCTGTGTAACATTATCCAATGCATTGATTTCCTTTGTAATATTTAAAACACCATGAAGGTACTTTGTTTCCCCACCCCCAGTCCCATCACCTTTACCCCATACGACACATATTATAAATCAAAATGAGCTGCAAACAAGGTTTCAACCATCAAATAATGGATTATGCCTTTCACTGGGAATGCAAGATCCATTAAAATTCAATTTAGCCAACATTAACTTCTCAAAATAAGTAAAACTGCCCGTCATCAGGTTTCCTGAAACACCTCCTCCATACTCCTGAGCTCAAAAGATTGATGAAGACGGAGATTACTACTTCATTTTCGGATGCACTGCAACAAAGGCAATTTACACATGAAAGAAAAAAAGGTGCAGCTGTGTTAATCTACTGTACTCAGCAGAAGGCACTGATAGAGGGTAGGGGTTGAGTTAAAACAAGCGTGCAATCACCAGGCACAAGGTACTGTACTACTATCCACGAACGTAGATCACGTTGAAGCAGCACACAACTGATCACAAGTTCATTTTCCCCCCGATATTAGGATTGTTTCCAGTCTACTTCAACCCACCCCCATGACACGGTTGTGTTGTTTAAGCAAACCTCTGATGAATGCGGTCTTTTCTCTTGCATTGATTTCTTTTCAAGGCGCTCTCTTCCATTTGATTTGTTAAGTACTAGCAGACTGCTTCTGCTGACTGCAGTTCCCATGTGCTTTGGCTCTCCTCACACTTTCCCTGCAGGCCTGCCCAGAAATGGCTGCAGATGATTTTTCACTACACAATTTTCTACAGCTCAGTTGAACAGTGATAAATGTTTTTCAATGAGTGTTGCCTTTAATAATTCTCATGCCCCCTTTTTTTCTTTGCTTACCTGGCAAACATTTGGCTAATCCAGTCACCGTGCACTGTGAGAAACCTATTCAAAGTGTCCAAAAAAAAAAAAAAAAAAGCACTACACACACTGACAACCCCCTGCTAATTTTCAACAGCTTAAAGTGAAAGCAAATTGTGCTGCACATCATGTAGCATGAAAGACCCAGTAGGTGGTTAAATGAAAGTTTTGACAAAAAATACTATAAACTGATACAGTGTTAACATCCCTTTTCTTCTGTGTTAACCTTGAGCAGCCACACAAACTTACAACTGCACGGGTCACAATGGGAAAAGGCAACCCCACTTCATCGGCTCAGATCACACTGATATCAAAGGCTGTACGTTGCTTGGATTTACACTCCAAAGAAACAGTTGACAAAACCTCTATGATGTAGAAGAGTCTGAACCACGGATAATGAGGCTGGTAAGGATTTTGATACAAGGCCTAGACTATTGATCAAAAAGTTTGGTTATTAATGGACATTTTATTAGTTTGTCAGCATTCTCTACAGCCTGAAGCATAAAAAAATGTTTTTCTGTAAAACATAAAAATACAAAGAAGAACAAAACAAACACAACAAGAAAAAAACATTTCAGGTCTGTTAGGTAGTGCTGCCTTGAGCTTTGAAGATAGCAATCATCAATAGAAGAAGTAATACAAAACAACATGTAAAAACACATGAACAAGAGAATTCCACACAAAATGTGCTTGCCAGCTCAGATCAATTTTGAGAGTCACCAGATAGATTTACTTTGTAGTCTTGACAGTTTCCTGCCTATGACCAGATTTCAGCTGAGACCTATAAATTAGAAACCAAAAAGATCATGTGCTTGTCCATCCAGTTTCTTCCTAGAGAATAATTTATAACAATGTGAACTTTGCTAACCTCCCTTTTTCATCCACCACAGCTTTTTGAAGTACAGGGATACTTTCAGTACTTCAAATACTTCTAAAATGATGGAATGATTATATATATATATATATATATATATAATTTCTATACATATACATACATATATATACATATACACAGTGACATTGCCAATATCCAAAAGGGCTTATTATGCCTCTCTAGTTTTCATGGGTTCCATAAACAAAACAAGTACCAGGTTTGGTTTTCATGGAACAAATGAAAATGGCTTTATTCAAAAATGTATACAAAAGCCTGGCTTGAGGGCCATATAAAAGTACAAACTATAAAGGTTTCAAATACCCTCATACCATACAGGCTTTCACTCACTACTATTACGCTAGACAGGCTTTCACTTCTCTCCTACAAACACTCCGTCTCCCTTTTATACCGTGATTGACAATTAATTATTCAATCCCCACCTGGCCACATTCCGCACTTTCCTCCCAGTCACTTACACAACCAAAGAATTAACCGATCACTCCCACATTTACACAATCACACAATGCCATCAGCATGTAAGCCTCCAAACTCACCCACACATGTGCACCGCCAAGTGCAGAGCCTATGCTCCGTCACAAATATATATATAAGGCAACGCTAACTTGGTGTTATGCAGCTACTCCCTCTACCAAGTACCCAGTACTGTAAATGAATAAGCATACCAGAGAGACTAGCGTTAGAACATCATCACAGTTTTTATTTGTCAAAAAATTTAAATATGGGGTATCAGTGGTCAATGTGTTAATCAAAACAAACAAACAAATTTTTTTTTAAAAAACAGCTACCCAATCTATACCATTTTATATTCTCCTTAACCAATCTCCTATTGATATGAAACACTTATTAAATAATTATTTATAAAATGTCAACAGTAAAATATAAGCTGTTTCTTTATTGGTCTTTTCATTCCAATATTATGATTTTGTTTGTGTGCAAGTGTCAAGAATAGAACACATATACCAATGACTAGAGATGCACTCAAGGTCAATACTCACTAGAGCCACTGTGCAGCTAACTAACAGGTATTGTGTAATTAAATGTATGTCTCAGCAGAAGGAAGTTTCTCAAGGAGAAAGGCCTGTTTCAGCACAATCACTTTGAGAGGAATACACAGGGTACAAGTGAGGTGAAGAAGTCAGCCAAAATTTTCCTCCGACCAGCTCAAGCTACCATCTGTCAGTAACCAGTAAATGAAGCCTTTTATGTACCAATGACCCTGGACTGAAAACCCATTGAAAAAGTCAAGCCAGGAAACAGGACTAGACAGTTTCATTATGCTACAGTCAGAAGAACAGCTCCTGGCTTCAAGAAATCTACCAAACAGAGTCTGACGAGCTCGTTACAGGATGTATAATTCAAATCAGTGGCCAAAGATTAATTAATTTCTGCCTTTGTGCTTTATCATCCATGACAGCCTTACAGTTCTGCGTATTAACAAGGGAGCAGGTTATTCCACACCCTTCTTAGAAACAGGAAGGGGATTCTGATTTTTTGATCCATAACCCCAAAGCCTTTGCTTAGTTCAGATTCTGATAATGCATTGAAAGGCCAGGTATATATTTGCCTCGATGCACCTCACTAGATTCCATTCACCGCTAGACCTAATTGTCTTCACGGATAATATTCATCCTTCAAAAGACCAAGTCAGTGTAAAAAGGTATACGTCACATCTTTATATTGATCTTGACCTCCAGCCACTTTTGAAATACTGTACTTGTCTAGAACCAAGCAACCATAATAAGTCGCCATCAATCTGCATAGCCTCCTTCACTAACAAGTTCTGTACAGAGTATTGACGGTATGCATCAGTTACAGTGGTTTTTAAAGGACATCTGTGGTGTCCTATTGGAAATAGATTATTCTACAAGCAGGGGAACAAGCTGGAGATATTAGATTCTGCCCTATTAAATGATATCCCCTTAGTAAGGACAAAAGTTGTGTAAAAGAGAGGAGCATTGATTCCATTGAAAGAGCCTCTTCCATTACGGCACTTTTCTTATGTTCTTAAAACCGGCTGGTGTAAAGCTGGTTACAGTAACGTCTATTACCAATAATTCACAGGCTGGACTTACAGTAGTCAAAAACTCAGGAGAACTGAAGTAGACAAGTGTTTCAGCAAGTGCCTTAACCAACCAGCTTTACAGTAAAGGATTCAAAATAACAAAGAAAATCAATAACTACAAGACAAATGCCTTGTCACAGCATAGTGAATGCATAATATTATCCACCTGTTAATTCTTTGTACTATAAAAGCTTCCATAATAGTTAACTTTCATTTCTTATGTTCAACAGTAAAGACCACCTCTGCAGCAGCTACACCATCAATTCCAGCCACCTGTTAAAAGTATGTCCATAATCCAAATTGAAACATGTGCACTATTACAGGCAGATATTTAAATATCCTTTAGATCTCGTCCAAAAGATGAAGCTATTGATCAAGAGACATGGTGATGTATATACAGTGCCTTGCGAAAGTATTCGGCCCCCTTGAACTTTGCGACCTTTTGCCACATTTCAGGCTTCAAACATAAAGATATGAAACTGTAATTTTTTGTGAAGAATCAACAAGTGGGACACAATCATGAAGTGGAACGAAATTTATTGGATATTTCAAACTTTTTTAACAAATAAAAAACTGAAAAATTGGGCATGCAAAATTATTCAGCCCCTTTACTTTCAGTGCAGCAAACTCTCTCCAGATGTTCAGTGAGGATCTCTGAATGATCCAATGTTGACCTAAGTGACTAATGATGATAAATAGAATCCACCTGTGTGTAATCAAGTCTCCGTATAAATGCACCTGCACTGTGATAGTCTCAGAGGTCCGTTTAAAGCGCAGAGAGCATCATGAAGAACAAGGAACGCACCAGGCAGGTCCGAGATACTGTTGTGGAGAAGTTTAAAGCCGGATTTGGATACAAAAAGATTTCCCAAGCTTTAAACATCCCAAGGAGCACTATGCAAGCGATAATATTGAAATGGAAGGAGTATCAGACCACTGCAAATCTACCAAGACCTGGCTGTCCCTCTAAACTTTCAGCTCATACAAGGAGAAGACTGATCAGAGATGCAGCCAAGAGGCCCATGATCACTCTGGATGAACTGCAGAGATCTACAGCTGAGGTGGGAGACTCTGTCCATAGGACAACAATCAGTCGTATACTGCACAAATCTGGCCTTTATGGAAGAGTGGCAAGAAGAAAGCCATTTCTTAAAGATACCCATAAAAAGTGTCATTTACAGTTTGCCACAAGCCACCTGGGAGACACACCAAACATGTGGAAGAAGGTGCTCTGGTCAGATGAAACCAAAATCGAACTTTTTGGCAACAATGCAAAACATTATGTTTGGCGTAAAAGCAACACAGCTCATCACCCTGAACACACCATCCCCACTGTCAAACATGGTGGTGGCAGCATCATGGTTTGGGCCTGCTTTTCTTCAGCAGGGACAGGGAAGATGGTTAAAATTGATGGGAAGATGGATGGAGCCAAATACAGGACCATTCTGGAAGAAAACCTGATGGAGTCTGCAAAAGACCTGAGACTGGGACGGAGATTTGTCTTCCAACAAGACAATGATCCAAAACATAAAGCAAAATCTACAATGGAATGGTTCACAAATAAACATATCCAGGTGTTAGAATGGCCAAGTCAAAGTCCAGACCTGAATCCAATCGAGAATCTGTGGAAAGAACTGAAAACTGCTGTTCACAAATGCTCTCCATCCAACCTCACTGAGCTCGAGCTGTTTTGCAAGGAGGAATGGGCAAAAATTTCAGTCTCTCGATGTGCAAAACTGATAGAGACATACCCCAAGCGACTTACAGCTGTAATCGCAGCAAAAGGTGGCGCTACAAAGTATTAACTTAAGGGGGCTGAATAATTTTGCACGCCCAATTTTTCAGTTTTTTATTTGTTAAAAAAGTTTGAAATATCCAATAAATTTCGTTCTACTTCATGATTGTGTCCCACTTGTTGTTGATTCTTCACAAAAAATTACAGTTTCATATCTTTATGTTTGAAGCCTGAAATGTGGCAAAAGGTCGCAAAGTTCAAGGGGGCCGAATACTTTCGCAAGGCACTGTATATATATATATATCCTTTAAAAGGAATTGGAAGAAAGAGTGGGGGGGGGGGGGGGGGGGGTTGGGGGGCATCTTCAAATATCACTGCTCTTGTGGAACATTAGGACATTAGAAGAGCACAATGCATATAAAACAGTTCTGGGAACGTTACAAAATGAGGGAAAGTTATAAAACGATTAACCACACCAATACCCAAATGACACTGTGTCTTATCAGCAAGCACAGACATTTAGAGTACTGGATCTGCAGAATTCCTGTTCTCCACCACCTTGTCATTGCAGCAATTTATCTCATTAGAACTGGTTGCATTTTATCAGGCTGCTCTGACATCAAAATTAAGTTTCTTCATCGAACAAATCACAGGCCATTAGGAAAGGTAAATATTTCACTAATACATGGGTGATCAATATGGTTTTAATTCAGGCGGTCACTGAAGGACAACTTAAAGGAAAGAATGGCTCAGGTAGTGAAGGTATACATCATCCTAATGTCTGTATATATTTCCTCCTTTCATACTTTCATCTGAAGATATTGATAAAGACTTTACTACAGTACCGCAGTTCATTTTAATAGTAAAACTTCAGATTCAGAGTTCTTTATTTATGGATGGTAGGCACTACAGGTGAGACAGCTTGATAAATAAACTTATTTTTAAACCCTTTTATTTTCTATATACACAAAGTGCAGTGTATGTGCCTGACTAATGTATATTAGCATAAATCCTCAATCTATATTTATATAAATGGCTCAGATAAAAAGTTTATGCCCTGTAAATCAATGCATGCTGTATTAAATGCACCACTGTTAGGTGAAAAAATGACACCGTTTTTGGGAAAGATTTGCCTTAAGAACACAAGGCATTTAATTAAAATCTTCCATTAGACAAAACTTGCCTGTAATTAGATTTTTTCTAAAAGTGAAATTGTGCAATTAAAGAATACACAGGGGAAATTATAATTTTTTTCTTCTTTTTTTTTTGGCTCAATCAATTAGTAATGAATTCTGTAAAGATTGTATTTTCTCACTTACTAATACTATGTTAAGCTTGGTTAAATCTCCAGTATATACTGCATATATAAGTGTGAGATCACTGCAGGAAGAGTGATTTAAAAAAAAAAAAAAAAAACACATAACAAGTGCTCTGGCTTTTCTTGTCCATACCACATCATAGATAGTTATTGCTGTTTTACCTGCTTGACAATAATCCTTACACTATCGATGCACTAGAGCGGCCATTTTGAAAAGAGCTTTGAAACAGACTTTAAATGTAGAAGTGTAAAAAGTTTTCAGGATGTTAACAATTAAAAAGAAAAAATACGGGTACATTATTTAAACAGTTGTAGCAACACGTGGGGATGTGTAACGCTGTATTTTTGTGATGAAGGTCAATCAATTCTCTCAGTTAATTACTGTAGATGGATTAGCGTTGGTACATTTTGTAATGAAGGTATTGTTAATAATGCAATGCCTGCATTTCAACAGTGGTACTCTTTAAATCCAGAACTACTGGAATATTTTAAACATACCACACATCTTCCGGGACGCTGAGACACACACTGAATCTGGTTAAACTTGCATAATCAAAGAGCCTATTAAAGTATACATGCTACAGTAAACCAAGCTCCAAACTCTGTAATGACAGGGGAATTAGTTCAACCAGAAAGGCCTGTTATACCAAACCAGTGTTGTAATGAACACCTGCACATAATAGATATTTTCTTAAACACTTAATCTTTTTCCTTGGTATCTGAATGATGATAGACTTTGTTCTAATTGGATTGTTCGCAATGAGTCAGTCTAAGTGCTAAGTGCTGTGAATTATTCAGCCCGACATGGCATTTCAATGATGTGCAGCAGCAGAAGCAGGAAGAGGAGGAAAAGGGCTCACGTGAAATTCAACTCTTCAGCAGCATAGTGACAAGATGCAGGCCTGGCCTGGCGTGAGTCTTGCAGCCAAATTGTTGAAGCAGCCCAAATGTTGCATAAGCATGACCTTGAAGCCATTCTGTTAAAATCTACCCAATTTAAAATGAGATTTTCCAAACCACACCACCTTTACGCAGGAAGGAGACATAACTCATTTGATTTATTAGGGGTTGTTTTCTGCATGTGCAAGTATGGTTTGCTGGAAAACAAGCCATTCTCTCTGCAATCTGATTACATGGTATTTATAGGATACAAATGTTATTTTTTTCCTCCACATTGCGTTAATATCTCAACCACTACAGTAGCTCTATGCACCACTGCTGTTCATAAGTATGGGACTTAAGATGATATTAACTCTACATGTGCAAATACACAGCAACTTTAGTGTGCCGATTATTTTTCACTGTACCAAATGAAAACTAGTTGTGCACTGAAAGTACGTCTGTGGATGTCAAATATCTAAGAGTGTTTAGCCCATTATGGGCTTTTAATATTTCCTTGGCCAAAAAACAAAAACCCTGTGAGAACATGTAGGTATCTCCAAGCCTTTCCCAAAAATGACTCAAATGGTTTCAGTGAGTTGGGGGCTGTTATTCCATTAGGTTGCTTCAGGTAAAGACTTATTCCATTCAAAACCACGTTGACACCACCATCTGCTTCATAGGGCACAGTGCTAAATCATGGTGTGTGAATCTTTAGATTTTTCACTTTATATTAACATACATGAAAACCGACTGCTACTTTTTTCTTTCGTTTTTACCTTTTTGATATGCGTTGATTAATAAAACTACCAAGCTTCAGTTAAAGCATTATTCAGCTTTTAATGCAAACCAGAGATCTCTAGGCTCTAAAGTATAATGATTCTCTTAAAAATAATTAGGCTGAAGTAATCTATTTAATTTCAAATGGGTGCACAGTTGTATCCCTGTAGCTCTGGATAAACATATTTCTGTTCAGTGACTACTTCTACAGTCAGCGCTCGGTTATCCGTTACCCAGATACACGTCAGTTGCATTTT
The DNA here is from genome assembly GCF_902713425.1 of Acipenser ruthenus. NCBI lineage: Eukaryota > Metazoa > Chordata > Actinopteri > Acipenseriformes > Acipenseridae > Acipenser > Acipenser ruthenus. Next base: position 23,562,794 of record NC_081213.1, read on the forward strand.
ACAGCCCTTGTATTAAGAATAAAATCAATCCCCATTATATATATGTAACAAATTAATGCACTTTATCCATCACACGCGATTTCTGACTCCGTCACCAGTTTTCTGAAGCCCATCTCTTTAATGTTACAGTTTATCTGAATATCCGTCACAGTGTGCGTTTAAAAAAATAAATAATTAAAAAATAAAAATAATCTTTAGTTGTATTTGTGCATCTTCATTTGCAAGTGAACTGTGACATTAGGGCCTTATCGAGCACTATATTCTGTAATTTTGAACACTGACTTTGGATACTATTTTAATTCAGGAAACTGTTTTCTTTTTTTAATCTTTTGGTTTTGCTAAATTGCATTGCCTTTTATATTTTACACAGTTATATGCATGGATAACATCTAGATTTCATTTTGCTGTTAGGTTGTTAATAGGAAATTTGTTTTCTTAATTCTGTTTTTAAAAATCATTACAAGGTACATGTACAGTACAGTGATCTGCCATTGAAAAAAAAAGTGATTCTTAAATGGTACTCCCTAAAACGCCTTGGTTTTGCTCTGTAACAAAGCTGACAATTCTTATTAGAATTGGTTCTAGCCGTGGTTCAGGCAATTAAAATATGAAATTCTTAATGCCTGGGTTATGTCCTACAGACTTAACAAATAAGACAAAAGATCAAATAACTTACAGCACTGTTCAGTGGTCTGCAGTATACAGAATCACTCATTTTGACAAAGGCAGTTATTTGACATTAAAGGGTAATTGGTTTGTGCTTTTGCGAAAATCAGAATGTTTCAGTTCAGTAACCAAGATCTAAGATTTAAAAGAGGCTTAATGCTTGAGTGAGTATGTAGATCTTCAATTTTGTAATTTTTTTTTTTTTTTTTTTTTTTTTTAATTAAAATATAAGCAGCGCAGCATGCATGAGCTTAATTTGTTTATTTGGCTTTTGCAAAGCCAAAGCTATTCCCAGTGGACATGAACAGGAACACACTTTCCTGTTCCTATTCCTCTTGAGTGACTTTTAGAACTGGAACGTTACAGTGCAAAGTTTATGTAGTTGCTAGAATTGCACCAGTATAATTTCTAGCCTACAAACTTATCCAAAAAGACAACGCAAACCAAAAAAAAAACATTAACTGCCATTTTATTTTATGAAATACCGGTACAATAATAGAAACCAACAGGTGACATTTTACAAGACCGGCAATTTCCATGAAAAATACTGCCAACTTATTATTTTACTTCCATGTCCTAACTAATCCAGCTATAATACAGCACACTTTAGAATTGTGACAAAAATGATGTTTCAGGGCTCCCGAGTGGTGCATCCAGTAAAGGCGCTCCTCGCAGGATGTGCCCTATAGCCTGGAGATCGCAGGTTCGAATCCAGGCTATGTCAAAGCTGACCGTGACCGAGAGTTCCTAGGGGGCGGCGCACAATTGGCTGAGCGCTGCCCGGGTAGGGAGGGCTTAGGTCGGCAGGGGAATCCACGGCTCACCGCGCATCAGCGACCCCTGTGGCCGATAGGGCGCCTGTGGCTCTGCAGCGGAGCCGCCAGATCTGTGTTGTCCTCCGGCACTATAGGTCTGGTGGCATTGCTGTGGATCTGCAGTGCGAAAAATGACGGCTTGGAAGGAGCACGTTTCGGAGGACGCGTGTTCCAGCCTCCGTTTCCCGAGTCGGCGGGGGGGTTGCGAGCGGTGAGCCGGGGATACAGATAATAATTGGGCATGCTAAATTGGGGTGAAAACCGGGGTAAAAATAATTGGCAACGACTAAATTAAAAAAAAATAAAAATAAATGATGTTTAAAAAAATTAATAAATAAATAAAACACTGCTCTAAAAATAAATAATAATAATAATAATAATAATAATAATAATAATAATAATAAAAAATGACACCACTAAGCAAGTGAAAGAACTAAAGCTTGCTAGAGAACTAAAGCCAACACACAGGTAAAAAATAAATGATTTGTGTCTTGGATGACCTGTTCAGAAACTGGATAGATATTGGTAGTGTGTGCGTGTGTGTGTGCATGTGTGTGTCACAGTGGTAGGTAATATAAACTGATGGAGATAATGATTGCTTTTGTCACACAGATTCCCACCATCATGGGTATTTGCTGTTCTTTCAACAGAATTTGTTCATGGCTTGGTACAGTATCAAATTCAAGGACTTTCAGAGAAAGCCTAAGGGCAAAAAGTCAAAGTCAGATAAACTGTAACATCGGTTTTTGAACCTGATGGAGAGATTGGGAGACTTGGTGAGAAGTCTATCCATTACTGACATCTGGTTGGTAAATGGTTTATAATTGTCTGAAACCACTAGAGAGTTCTATCAGACGCAGTAGCTGGAAAAGACTGGTTCACTCTGAACAGCCATTTGTTTTCATGGCTGTTGTGCTTTTTAACACAATGTTTAAGATAATCCTTCTGCTTTATGATAGTGTTAAAAAATAGAAGCCATAAACAATGGATTTATTTACTAGTAAGTGCAGTTGGTAAGCTCAAAACATTTTTACATGTGCAGGTATTTTGATGTATTTGTATTAAGTCATTTTTATTGATGAGAAATAAAAAAAAAAAAAAAAAAGTGTGTTCTGAAAAGTTTTAGGATTTATTTAACATCATGTTGAACTGCAGAGGGATAAGATTGGTTCTTATTAGCACACCTGTACATGCAGAGCCATCTTTATTCAGTTTTAAATTTACACATCTGACTATGTAAGGCTGGCATCTCAATGTTATAGTGTTACAAAAATACTTTCAAGTCAACAAGCAGTAGGCGTTTTTGGCGAAATAAATTATACCTAAAAATAACCCATTTTAAACAATTGCAGTAAACCCAAGAAATAACTTCTGTGTGCTGTCATTATGTCATATTGTAATAGTCATGTAATCCATCTGAAGTCCCAGAAGCCCCAAAACCGCAAGGTTCTTGTAATGAATGACAGAAGATCTTTTTTGGATCAGCTTTACTATACAAGATATACAAATCTAACCAGTGTGCCTTTTTACCCCGTGTATCCAGTTATTGCTGGACACCACCAGCATACTGGAGGCTTTCCCATTGTCTTCTACGAAAGAAAGTATAATCAAAACATTTGTCATTACTTATTAACTGTACAAGTATTGAAATGAAGAGAAATACAATGGAACAATTAAGGTAACATAAAAAATGTGATATATAGTAAAGGTACATGTTAGCGGTACAATCTTAAGCAGGAACAGGCTGAGAAAAATACTTTCTTTTTAGTACTTCTAAATAACAGACAACATTAATATATAATTGTAAACTAAAGAATGCATTTAAAAGGAGGGTCTAACCACTCAGGTCTCCTTTGTAAGCTTATTTGCACAGTTGACAACAGACAGTCACAGTACTCCCATCATCCACACAGCTCCTGCTAGCAGCTAATTAGTACATGCAAAGCACTAATTACAACTACATGCCTCTTACATAATATCACATCAATACAATTGGTATGTGCGTGCCTGAGAGTTTTATTGGAATACAAGCACAGTATCCAGACACAAACCAACTTGAAAAGTTAAAAGACAATTGTATAGTAGCAGGGAGTTAATCTCTAACCTGCGGATGTGTTCACTTAATATTTCCTCTTAAGCCTTATACATTTTGGTCAGATTTCAGTACAGTGTTCTTCCTGTTTGTATGCATGCCATGTACATTAAGATAATTATCCTTGGATGTCATTGAGAAAGAGAGAGAGAGAGAGAGAGAGAGAGAGAGAGAGAGAGAGAGAGAGAGAGAGAGAGAGAGAATGAATAATAAACGATTTTGATAAGCCAAGATACAGTAGTTATTGACATCAAATGTTACGGCTTCAGTACTTTAGTTCATGCATGCAAGGTTAGATTAAAGATACTGAAAAACCCTGCATGGTGTTTTCTATTTAATGTTAAACTGTGTGGCTCAATGCTTCATTGGGTAGGTGCTAACTCACCCTGTCACGGATTTGTCACACACAAATGGGAGAGCTATGAGCCTCAATGGAAGGGGACTGTGACAGAACAGCACTGTGGCTCAAGATGTTACCAGCAGAAATTAGAGACTCAGAGACAGAAGCTGCAGTCTAAAGAGCAATGCACACATTTATTAAACACAAGACAAAGAAAAAGGCACAAGGGCCAAAACAAAAGGTTTACACAAAAACATACAATATAGGCTGGGCATTCACCTATATAGTTCTCAAAAACACAGTATATACACACACCTAACTCCTCCAAAAAAAAGATTCCTGCTCTGCTCCCCTTTATACAGATGGCCACTCCCCAATTAGCACTCAATTACCTAATTGGGGAATGGCCACACCTGTGATTGTTGGCAGGGATAGGATTTAACCTCATCCCTGCCACAGGGACATTGGGGTGTTCAATTGGATACTCAACTCTGGAACTGTTGGCTGGGACCTATAGTTTGTAGAGGAACAGACAACTTTCCACTGAGGCTAGGACCTTTGTTCCTGAACCAAAGCAGCTTTCACAAGTCTTGATAATTCGACAATGACTGATGCAACACAAATCTCCATGCTAATTAGAATCCTCTGATAAAATGAAAAAGCAAGAGAGCGCACATTTTCACGGTTGTCCTTAATTTGCTATGTACAGCACAGACACAATGGGAAAATGTCATGAGTGGGGAGGAGGAAGCACCCGTCTGAGGCTTGGGAAAACAAAAGCAAATCAAATTTGGAAGCAAATATTCTTTTCAAAGCTTTGGGCTGCGCCCCATAGTTGTGCGATGAGAGTGCAATAAAAATAAAATCCTGTACACTTACTTTAAGATCCTAACCAATGTTATAATTGGGTAGTTTACGTCTGTATAATTACTGACTGATGATTTGGGGTTTTGGCATATACATACATACATACATACATACATACATACATACAAGCTAGATTACTGTTTCAAAGTCCTGAAACAAATGTAAATGATTGTTTGAAGGAGAACTTCTGATAGATACATTTCTGATTGATCCCAGTGCCAAGTGCATGAACAATTTAAGGATTAGCAGTTGTTTCTTTATTTAAGCCAACACAAATTTGCACACTTGCCATGTTGAATCTCAACGCATCTCAAAGTAAATGGATACATTTGTACCCTTGCTTATTAATGGGTTTGTTTACTGGCTCTTCTTTCTTCAGGAAAGTTGGGAGTAGAAATGCAGTAAAAGTAAAGTCTTCCGAATGTCATCACTGCCCCATGATTCATCAGTCATTTCTGTAGTCTGTATATGGAGGCTAGCCAAGTGCCTATTAGCTGCTCCTCTGAAATGCAGATTTTTATTTATTGCAGAATACTTGTCAAACGTGTTAGATGTGTAACAAATAAACCAGTCATACTGCAGGTGTTTGTAATGTCAATTGACCTCTTCAAACAGTCTGTGCTTTTGTTTATGTGTTTTTGTTAATGCCGGAAGTAAGTTAAATATTCAAAGTATTCATTTACTCCCAGGAGAAAACGCCATGGCAGTGTATGATAAATGACAGCACCTATGTATCTCATTTCATAAACATAGACACAGTAGGGCTTATACAAACTCATCTATGCAGATATTTGCATAAACTGGCTTCATCGTCCTGTGCCCTGCTGAAATTTTAGTAAATGCACAATGGATTATCTGTTCTTTACAATTTACAGTGTCTAGCAGACGCTCAGTATTCATCTCATTTTGACTTATCTCCCTGATTTATCTATTTAATTTTGGCATTTACTATATTACTGCTGAATATTGCTCTAAATGACAAGACATTACTTCTCTGTTTGATTAAAAATAAAAGCTCTTTGAATCAATTTTTCAATCTGAACCACATAATTACAACCAAATACCAGACAAACATCTAAATCACTGCTTCAACTCCATTAGCGTGAGAATTAACAGCGTGGTATTGTCAGAAGGCCCCTTGATTGTAGAACTTCAACTAGACCCGGTGTTCGTGCATTGTACAAAATGAACCCCCTAAGAAATTAAATAAACCTTGAAAATAAAAGGGGAGGCTTCAAAGACTCAAGACCATTTAAAAGTCTTAGTAACAGCAAGTATTCTGAACAAATCATCATATAAAAAAACTGCACAGATCAAAGACACAGATTTACGTGGTTCTCATATTCATGAATCATACTGCTTTTTAAATATATTTAAGCAATTTCACCATACTCAAACTGTCCCCATTTATTTTAAATATATTGCAAGTTCAAGAACATCTCACATACCTAGACCAGTGCCATCTTCGGACTTTGGCCCATTTTTCTTCATTTATTGCTACAAATATACATTGTCTATATACGGTTTTGCATGCTTCCTGTACATACAGCAAAAAGCAAGATCTACAAAGTGATTGGTTAGCGATAATAAATTGGATTTACCGATATTAGTTCATTACCTAGAAGAAAACAACCCCAAAGAACAGTTCACACTGAAAGGACTTTCGAGAGACACTGTAGGTGTTCAAATCATTGATTTGCAGTGGACACAAAGAAATCAGTTCAAGTCAAAGTTGTATTTAATACCAGTACTGGTATTCAAATTAAATTCGCCTCTGCTTTCAGAGGATAGTTATGGTGAGATTAAAAGACAGTGTTGGGGAAATACAGCATTTTTAATCAATTGTTGAATTCTCTGAGCCTCAAATTTTATATTTCCATTCGAAGACAATTGACAGTAGAGGATGGATGAATACTTTGAATTAACAGAACCTTTCGATGCTTCTACTGTAGGAAGGCGAACAATATGGTTAGTAATAGGGGTCAAAATAGGTGTAAAAGTCATTTGCTTTGTCAATTTTAAGAATCCAAATTAGGATCAGATTAGAATTAACTTTTTTTTTTTCAACATTAAAAAAAGATTAGAGCATTCAGTACCACTGTAATCAGTAATGCTGTTTTTTTTTTTGTTTTTTTTAATCCATTTACATGCTGCTGACAGCACAGTAAAAGGGTCTGGTTACCAAGATAATAGGATCAGTTTTGCTAATGTGGTCTTTGGCCTAATTAACAAGTTATCATTGTAGCATTTCTTGAAACTCTTAATCCCAAACTTTAAAACACCAAGCGGTCCTTAACCATTGGAGTGAATTATTTGTTTAAGTCGATGCCTGCACTGATCAGTTTAAACCCAGTCGTCAAGACTAGGAAGGGCAATTTCCTATAAAAGGAGTTTTAATTGAATGCATTTCATGTTTAAAGTAAAATTATTACAGTACTTCCACATGAAGGGTTGCAAAAGCCAGTTATTAGTGCAGACAGAAACTTGCTTCCCCTCTTAGTCAGAAACAATTTCTACATTTCCAATGACAACGCTGGCTAAAGGTCATTCACTATATATTTGTAATACTGAACCCTTTCACCCCATGTTCATTATTCCCGTTAGAGAGGGCTTCTCCTGTCTTCCCTTAAACAGACAGGACCATTATTAACCAACATGATGATTTTGCTAGCCGACACATTTTTATACACCCCTCAATTAAATCATAGCATTTTTTTTTTTTTTTCAGTAATGATATGCAAATGTACTATAATTGAGGAAATACATCTGCAAATAAATCCCTTCCAATTTAACATTTGCATTAGGAAAGCAGACCAAAAACTAAATAAATAAATACTGCAAAAGGAGTGGTTGACAAGCCCAGGTACGGATCCAAGCTGCTGCTAAATGATTCATTGGCAACATTTCTTTAGGCACTTGCATATTCACCATTGCCCTGTGTTGATGACTGGAGCGATTGAAGTGACATGTTAAGAATGTGTCTACCTAACTGGCTCAATAAATAAGCTGTCGAATGAGATTGTTACAATATACACTACTATTACTGTGTTAGTAGGACATTGTTGTCAGGCATGTCATCCCCAGTCATTTCAGACAGCATATTTATATGAGGGCCAAATTCACAAATAATCTAAAATTCACAAAAAGAAAGATGTGCCAGGTCTTCAACAGAGCCTACAGCGTGGATGCTTTGTTTGCAATGCACTCAAACCACAAGCCCCGTCAGTTAAGCCCTATTAAAATGATTTTTAAAAGCCAAGAAGATAGCAGTCATAATCTGCATTTGAATCATATTGGTTAACATTTCTCATATGCACCCACAATGTATTTTGAATATTTAAATTATGAACACGTGCTTGGTTTCTAATCTTAATTAAACAGCTCCAGCTCTTTCCTGTGCAAACCTACCAAGCTAAGGAGATTACTTACAGGAATACTCCTGAATCCCTATGGATTCCTAGTCAAGAGAATTAGGCTCCAATCAACAAGACACCCTGAGAAGCAAGGAGCCTGGGGAATACACAAACACTAACAACGACACCCCTAATAAATTCAAGTGTAAGGACATAGTGCTGCCAAGTTGGCAGCTCCGTTTCAAAGGTTTCTGATGTTGCACTGCCTTCATGGTAAAACAACATTAAAATTAGAGAGGCTACACAACCTGTATCCTACAGTATAACATGTTACATCATCTCAATTAGATAATTGTTCTGCTTACTGGTTATTTAGTTTAGATTTCAGCAAGGGTTGATAAGATAAGACTAATTAATTTAAAATTTCAAATCAAACTGAACCGTTTCCGGACCCAGTCTGGTTCCCACACAAGCTACAAGAGCATGGCATGCAAACTCCACTCCACTCCACCCGACCCGACCCAACCATTAATCAAAAAATACTTGCACTCGCAATGTTTTTGCAGCTGAAAAACACAATCAGCCACAGCACGTCATTCTTAAAAGACCAACAAAAAAAAAACAAACTCTAAAAAATCTGCAGAACCGGGGCATTTTCCAGTATTCATTCCTTCTCCACCCTAAAATCAAGAGACAAAACTTACCAGTAATTATCTTTCTTGTTAGGCTATAAGCTATCCCGTTTGGAGTAATGAGATTTCTAAACCTCATTGAGGGATTTCATTGAGCTATTTTTGAAGTCACTTAGCTATGGTTTGCTCTGTTGCAAAGTGGTTGCCGCAGAAACATGCTTCATCAAAACAAAACAAAAAAGGTGTCATCTCAATACAGAAACCCTTAATTAGTCTCTTTACTCCCAAGCAATTATGTTGTAAACAGGCATTACTATGCGTTTTATATACAAGAGCTGATAAAAGATTTATTCTAATAATACAAGGTTCGGAAATCAGACAACATAGGAAGAACTTGTTAATACAAACATATTCACAAAACAACTTAAACCAAGAGAATATTCTAGTGGAAGTACTGCTTCATGCTGCTTAGAGGACTTTCATTATTCTAAAGTGCTCAGTTAACACGGCCTAAATGTACAAGTCTCTCAGCTTGGGAATATGATAGTATCAAAGCTACTATCTGATCAGCTGTTCAGGATGGGCATGAAGCTGTGCAGGTTAGGGGAAGGATAATGGGGAAATGAAATAGTCACAACACTAAACCTTCAAACAAACACCTCAACAGCAATACTGCAATAGCATGTAATACTGTTTGTTTTTTTCTGCAATTACCGGGTAGACTTTTATTTGGGTGAGTGTTGCTTAGGTCCTCCAGCAGTTGGCTCATAATTTCTTCTGATCTTCCTAAATATTAAAACACATCAGCCTGCATTGCATTACATGCACTTGGCTAACTCAGCCCAACAAATTAAACATACATTAACAGGCCAGTAAGATATCATACTAAAACAAGTAAACTTGCCATTACAGAGACAAAAGGCTTAAGAAACTCCAACTGTTTAAAAAAAAAAATACGTATGTGCCAGCACCAACATATTTAAAACTTGTGGACAAACTTGAAGCAGTATTACTAGTCATTTTTCCAAAGAACTAGGGTAGCATGCAAAAATGAAAATGTTCACTAAATCTTTCCTATTTTCTGTATTACGTACTTTCTGTTGTAAAGATCAAATAATTTTTTCTAGGATAACTAAAAATGTATTTAAAATGTTTGGGGGGTTTATTATATACAGGAATATTTTTTCCCCGACAGAGTTAGCATAGACATTGTGGGCTTACAGAAAGCAAAAGTGCCTATTATTATTATTATTATTATTATTATTAGTTACCGCTCAAAATTGGTCATACTTCAGTGAAAAGAGGGCCTGACAAAAGCCTACCCATGACTTTGATCAAAGGTATCATTGTTATAAATCCTTAAGGGACTGCTCTCTGTAGTTTTCTCTCTCGTGTTTTTAGTTGTACTGCTGCTCATGAAGTCCTGTCCTCTATCTCTAGAGAAATTACAACATAAAAGGAATCTGATGAGGCTACATTTATAACAAGTCTAGCTTTGTTATCGTTGTCTGGACCAAAGAGGCATATATTCAGTATAATATGCTGTTGGCGTATTTCACTTTGAGATCAGATAAGTCGCAGCAGTTTTTACAAGATTGATGCAAAGACCAGAAGTAGAGCTAATTAGCAGGAGATTGCAAAGCATTGCATCTACATACCTAATTAGGTCACTGCTTGGGAAATGAAACTGATTGAAAAACAGCAGCATTTCTTGTAATCCCATCCTGCAAAGGCCAATACATACCTTGATACAGGAGCAGAAATGCATTGGGTATTAGGTTAGGGTTACGAGTACCCGAGTACTCAAATAAAAATCTTATACATTACTTAACAGCAATTCAAATGTGTAATTTGCAGAAGGCACTGGCTTCAGCCAGGAAACACTTAAGGATTTAAGGAGCAGGTGTTTGTTTGTTTTTTTTGTTTTTTTTATTGAAAGCTCTGAAATACATACTGTTAACTTGAGAGGGCTGCAGCATACAGTTCAAAGATGAAATGTGATCACAGACCCATTACTGTGCATTTACTGTCAAGAATGGCATGGGCATGGATGGATTTTGTTTTTAGCAAAATACCATGTAACCTGCATCTACACAGTAGGCACAACATTACTTGTACACCACTTAGATACAGCAATTCAACTCATTATAGGCAAAAACAAGTGTATATATTGTTGAGTGAATGCTACTTTCACTACTTGAATTGTATTACTTGTTGGACCAAATTAGATTAGCAAAACGTGTTTGAATACAGAGTCTAATAGTTTTCAACAATTTGCATTGTAATGCAATATCTGGAAGAGCACTAAAAGTAATTACAAGAAACATTTCTGTCCTGATGTGAGCTGCTGGAATACCATATTTTTAGTCTGTACCTGTCTGGGAACTCACCACAAACATCACTAAAACATAACACTGCAAACGTCTGACAGCAACCTCTGCAGAATACAGCTGATGTGAAGACTGGTGACACATTGAGTTTCTATGGAAATGTAACATACAAATATGGAGAATGATGGCTGCATCACACAACCACAAGAGACAGTCTCTTCTGAGAGGTACAGGTATACGCACAGGCCGATGAGATTATATATATAATGTTATTCGAAAGACTCCAGGGCATCTAGCAGGTCATTTGTGGAGCTGTGATATAATAGGAAGTGCCTACATTTATACCCACATTGAATGCTGATTCAATATTTTCAAATTTTTACACATGGAACTTTAACCCTGTTAGGCAGTAGTGATGTGGCAGAGACTTAAACAGTGTTTAGCAGATGCTAACAACACTCAGCCTACATATAAGAGCAAAAATGCAATGTTTTGTACTTGCTATTCCATTTCCTAGACCCAGTCGCCGAAGGAAAACTGGCACTGTATTCAAGCAACGGCTATCAAAACACAGTACTCTCTGTGTTATTCAACAACAGGGTCGATAAAAAAAAAGGACTCCAGGACCTTATAAACCTTGCCTCTAGTTATAAATCCACAAAACAACGTGTTAGTTCTAAACATATGCTCACAAGTATTAGGACATTATTCATAAAGCACTTACATTATAGAAAACTGCAGTCCTATGTGTTTACTATAGTGTGGGTCCGCTTCATTTTACTTCATGCCCTTGGTTCTGGTGATTTACTTCATACCAACAAAGTTGTAACCAAATGCTTCACACAACAGACATTGAGCTTCAATGGGCTGGTAAAACTATTCCTTTTTAATTGCTAGCTGACAAAAGTGTTCTACGGAAAGATAGCCAGAATGGGTGTTCTACAATAGACTGTCAACAGCAATGAAACACACCTCTCTAACCTCACATATTCTATCCTGTATGTGTACATCCAGGACTCCCCGAATTTAGACAGACTTGCTTCTTAAGCTCACTCAGGCAGAGAAAGTAAAGCACCACCTTATCAGCATAGCACAGATAGTTTCAAATTAAGTAAGAGGGTTTACACTTCACTGATGTTTCATACTTGCAGAAGCGAGGAAACTCACTCTGTCGCTGGCTGCTTTTTTTTTTTTTTTACCATAGTTTAATTTATATATGGATATTAATAACTGGGTACATAAACTACCTATATTTTATCACTGTTATTAAATATTTTAATAAATCTCATTGTCTATCCTGCAGCCTCACTCTGTGGCTTTAAAAAACCATGTGGTGCATGGCTGTTCTACCCTTTTGTGATTTGTGATTACCCTTAATGACTAGTCAGCTCAACTGTAACAATCACATATTCTTCAGGTTATTCCAATTTTAGCAGCCGAACAAATGTACAAATAAGTAGCTAGCTTGCCATGCTGGCTTCCAACCTGCTCACAATTAGCAGGGATTAATGTAATCAATTCTGCAATCACTTTGTAGCTCATAATTATTTCGACATTGATAACCTGTTACTGTTATCTTTGCATTCTAGATACGTGACGGGCAGGTTAACCAAGTTAGGTGCTCCATGAACAATGTAAGTTCTCAATATCGCAGAGCTGTAAACTTATTTTTAGCCAAGTGTCACTCCATATAAATTCACTTTCAAATGAAAGACTTCCCAAGCTCTTTGATGTAACCATGGTATAAGTTATGTAAGAGTGAGACTACTTCAATTTCTACTTTAAAATGTAATCATGTCATCTAATTTATAATTTATACTCACTGCTATCTCTTACTTTCACCTGTGACAACTTATCTCCTTTACTGCACATTTTGACATGTTTTCTTGAGGATCAAACAAATCCATTACAATCCAGTTCAGCCTGTGATCAGTGGAGGGAAGTTTACTTCATGGGAGTACACCAGCCTTTCCATTAACAGGAGCTGTTAAAGCTTGAAAATCTACTGGGACTGCAGAGGAACTTGAAACGGAGAACACAACACTGTGACTACTGTCAGAAAGTCAACTCAGCCAAGGCAGATATCTAGGGCAAAAAAAAACTGCCTTTCAGGTCTGCTGCCAGATTTTCACAGAAAGGAGATTGAAGGCGTGCCTGACTAGTGCTATCCAGTGGAGTAGTTCGCTTTCAATTCGAAGACGACCACCAGAACATTTACGTATGGGATATGCCTGCCTACTGGTAGGTATTCACCGAGCTCTCTATACCAGAGCTGCCGATAGTCCCCTTCCTGGATGGCATCCTTGGTCCCGCCTACTGAGGGGTTAAAACCGTCATAACACGGAAGCCATTTCTCTTTTTGCATTGAACCCGTGAGGGCGACCGATGCGACCTTGTGGTTGGTGGTCGTCTTCTCTTTCAGGGAACCAGGGTTATGGTAAGTACCCGAACGTTATAAAAGGAAGCCTGCAGAAATTTTTAATTACCTCATCATGTACTACAAATGCCTTTGTTGTATTCCAGACGTAATTTATAAGAATGTTCAGACTTTATGCAAATGTAATAGGATTACAGATGTGTTTACAAAATATTGTGAAAATGGTGGTGGTGGTGCTGCTCTTAAAACAACTGTGGAAACCGTGGGTCTGTCCCATAAGGGTCTAGAGGATTTTCACAGCCAGCAATAGGGACTATAAAACACTTTCTAGCAACATATCAATGTTATTATTATTTACTTCACTTACAGTACTGTATACAAGCAGCCTTTGCAACATTCTGCATTTGAAGTCTCATCCCCATTGAAACTGTAATAACACAACACGCTTGCAAACTGAAGGTTATAGTTTCAACAAATCCCACGCATGCTAGATTTTTTTTTATATTTATATTATGTAACAAGAGATTTTTTGCAGGCAAATGTTGCACTTTAAAATATCAATAAATTGTTTAATATAAATGATACAGACATCACAATAAATGTGTTGCCTAGCATATTTTCATGTTGACAAAGCAAGTTAATTGTCATTAAACTCGGATGTCCTGTAATATACATATGCGTGGGTAAAAGTGTATGGGGTCTGCAAAAATAGGAGAAAAAGCAGAAGGACATTTTTACCTTACTCTGGTGACTTATTTCTCTTACTGTGTGACAGGTATTGACTTTTTCCCCCCCTACATTTCACCTTAGAGTGTTGGGAACTGCAAATTAAAAGTGAAATGGTGCTTTTGGCTGATTTACTTTTGCTGCGCAAATACCCTGAATACATGTAAACTATCCTTGCTATTAAAGAGTTTCTGGCAGTTCTCGCTGATAACTTGGTGGAAGGAACTACCGTTCCTCTCAATTATTACCCACACTGTCAAAAAGGTAACACAGCAAAAACGATTCATGATGTGGTACGGAACAGAAAAGCCAGAGCACTTAGGTTGTTGTTTTTTTTTAATTCCTCTTCCTGTTTTTGAGTTAGAGGATAGATCTCAAACCTCAGTGCACTACAGTGGCCATTTTGAAAAGCACTTCCTACCTATTTACAGCGAGTAAAAAAAAAAAAATGCATTTTGATGTTGCAATTATTAAAAAATGTATGACAATTTCGGAATATGTACGGCAATGCTAACTGGACCAAACAAACCATATATGCACTCAAGTACAATATGCTGTCTGTTTTATTCAGGCATTACATTAAAACATAAAAACTAGACAGGTTGCTTATTTAGCTTTTGATAAAGTATTTTGTTTTTGCCAGTGTGGCATGAACAAAAGATTCATGTATAATGTCTGCCAAGAATGCCTTTTAAAGTCCCCAAAGTTTTGCCACAAAGGATAACAGTATTAAAACACACAAACATGTGCTGCATGCAGTTTCCTTAGAGTGCATGCTTGTGGAAACTGTTATAAGCTGAATTTCCTAAGTCCCAGGACTCCTGTATACTTTGGCAGTGGTCAAGCAGGAGAGTAAGGTTACAATCAGGAAGTTCAGATATGCAATTCCAGCAGCAGTCTTTCTGGGGCTCCCGTTATTGTTAATTGAATCCATACTGTTCTCTAGACGCTGCTCTTAAAAGCATTCCAGACAATCTGCTGTGAAACAAACAAGAATATTTTTAGAACAAGTTAACAATGCTGTAACTCCATATTATCTATAACTCAATAATAAAAAAGACATATATAATATTAGTAGGTTTCTTTTTTTGTATATATAGTGCTGAAAATGTTAGAAAACAAAATGGATTTAAATAATGATACATTCCAAATGGTCAAAGTTTCCTGAAAGGAATTCTACTCAGTTCTGGTGCAGAAGCTCCTGCTTAGTAGAAACATAACTGTGAAAGATTTTAAAACATGCAAAAAGGCAACACAGCAAAAGGACTTGTAATTTCTTGAGGCGTGATGGGAGCTGCATTCCCTCCAGTTATTGTGCGTAAGCCATCCAAGACAGAGCACTGCTTTGAACCCTGCTTTCTCCAAATCGCTTGGCTACGTAATGTTCAGAGCAAACAAGGATTTAAAAGGGTGAGAACATACAGTTAATGCACATCCAGATCTACTGTTTAATATAGAGGAATACATGCAAAGTAAAAACATCAGTCATTTAGCAGTTAGAGAAAGGAGCATATCCTGAAGGCACAGTATTAATGTCCGTTATATAAAATATCTACATAAAAGCCTAAATTAGTTCACCATCCGTATTACACGATGCAGATCGGCGGTTCAACTGATAGATGGTTTAATATTGCAAAACTGAACAGGGTATAATAAAAAGAAGAAAAGTACAGCATCCACCCTCATTACAAACCAATGAGAACTGTATGTTTAGAACTGTGTGTGCTGCAAATAGATAGCTTAAAAACCCTACAAGGCCACTGCTTTTGCAGAGTTGTGGGTGTCAGAGCTACAAGCATAGCTCTATATTTTTCAGTTTGCTGTTAGTTTGTATCGTTGCAGCTTTACACAAGATTACAATAAGGAAGCACTTCCCTTCACTTTAGCTCTGTCCAGGGCATTAGCTTGGTTAATAGCTTCCTGTCTGAAAGCTACTTCCTGTTGAAGCCGGTGGAAAAGAAGAAGAAAAGAAAATCCCATCAAGTACTTGGTTCAAGAAGGATTTGTAGGATGGTAGTGGCTGGGTTTCTTGGACTACTTCAAGGCAACGTTGCACTCAGAGCATGTGTCAAACAGGAAACGCAAAGGTTTTCAAGTTAAAATCCTATGATTCACATTGTTATTGACCATTTGTTTCGGTTTATATTTTCTATTCAGAGCCATTGTAAGCCATGATTTCAAACATCTGTTTCAAGCTTTAAAACCACTCCCTGAACCTTCCTTCAGTACCATTATTTTAATGTCAGGGCCCAGGTTTAGAAACCTAAAGCCGATATACAATCATAAAGTAGTAAATTAAACCACAACAGCTCAATAAAATCATCGGTTTAATACACATAAATAAACTCAAAATCATAAATCTTAAAATTACCGTGCATTGAAAGAAACACAGTGAAATACAGCACATGTCATATGCCCATTGCAAGGTTACACATTTATTTATTGTACAGAATTTACTAATTTAAAATCTCACAACATCAATAAAATTCTACTTAGTAACTGATAAGTGCTTAACACTGAAATAAAATAAAGTATTACATGTGGATGCCGTCACTTCTTGCCATTTAGTCCAGATGCCTCTTTAAAATGCAGAAGCATTTGTCAATTAGAAACACGTTCATCTTGAGCTGTCTCACTGCTGCATCTAATGGTTCTGGTAACAAAAAGCATCTCACTAAGTGAAAAGGGTTCAGAAGATGTTGTAATAAAACACTACAGTACTTAAAAGCTTCTAATTGTATTGTGTTCATTTGTATTTACGGGAATAGCCAGCCCAAGCCCAAACCCAATACCACTTACTGTATAAGAGAGGACTATATGAGTAATAGGAGGCATTGTTTCTTATTTAAACACATGAAGTCTATATTCATTGCACACCTGATACATTACCCTTTGAAAACATATGTGGAAAAATGTAACTAGTATACAGTACATCTTATGATCATGTTTTAATGTTACATATATAATACTACTTAAGACTTATAGAGCACCTTTCACGCAATGAAAATTAGTTTCTTTAAAAGCATCATTACCACGCAACTGGTTTCATATGGACTGACCTCTCAATTCAAAAGCCAACAAGGCTATCTTGCACCACCAGTTTGGATGAAGTTAAGCACACCCTGAGGAACTTGGGATTTCACTGATCTTAACTGCAACCTAAATGATGAGCTCTTTCATCTGTGATGACATGAGCAGCTTGGCTTGCAGATTGATTGAAGTCACCACCAGTTTCAATAGGTAAGGTTCCTGCTGTTCCACGTCTCAGGAGCTGCCACTGCCTTGAATGCCATTTACACTGCCTGGAGGCCAATCAATCCCCATGGACAGGATGGTAAAGAACAGAAACAATGAGTAAAATCATGCATTATCTTCCTCACCCCTCTGCTACAAAGTACATTGCCTCTCCATATATTTATTCTACAAATAAACTGATCAGCAATATCTGAATTCAAACAAATCAGGTATATCAACTCTGTCACTGTTTGTTTGCTAAAATAGCAAACAAAATAATACAACATTGTATGGTACATGAAAAGGAAGTCGTTCCACTTCAAAAGTGACACAGCCAAGCTCAACTCATTGCCCTGGAGGTCTTGTGTTTCTATTTAGAGCAATTCTTTCCTTTCTTTAAATGTTTTGGAACAGCGTTTATTGATTCATCGCAGCTTCTAAGGTTAATGTATCGTAGAGCAAATGAGCTGTATTTAAAGAAACAAAACAATCTATATTGAGTTATTCAAAATATATTTTAATTAATTAAATATATTAAAATTGAACAATTTAAGCGAATCATAAGTTAAAGTCTCATAAGTGGCTTAAATTGCAGACTTGGGAAAATAAGTTTCACGTGTAAAATGTAGAAAACCCCTTGCCAAGCACGATTTATGATACCGAGGCAGAAGGAGGACCGAAGAAAATATGTGTTTTTCTAGGTTTCAACCAAGCACTAATTAAGCAGTTACCCCAACTCTTAACAGTGAGATGATACAGTATCTGTGGCTCCCTCTGTATGCAAGAACCAGAGGAGGTACTTTGGCAGGCAAAACCAGCTCCTCCACAGACACCAGTCCATTTATTGAAGCCCTGTTTTTAGTAGCTTGTTTAGTACAATATTATCCAGTGAGCGTGAAAGCAAAAGTACATAACACTATCTAGTTTCAAAGCCCTATATGGTACATGTTTAGAAGGATATTTTTACATTTTGTCGGTCCAGCAGTCCGCTAAATACATGGAGTGCGCCACTTCATCTTACCCTTTCAATCCTTCATTGCACAGATTGGATCTCAGAACATTCCCTGGCCTCGTGATTGGTTTAGACCTGCTGTGTCTGAAAATGCACTCCCATTGTGAGTCTAGCTAGCAGGTCATAGACATTTTCTTTTTGCTGGAACCTCTTATGCTGCCACTGTGAGATTCATCATATCTATAATTGTTATGTCTAATCACATCGGCAAGGGAAGGGGCGTCTGTATTTTAATAGTGGCTCAGCAGCGGTCAAACTTACCAGTCCTTAACCTGTTGAAATAATACATCAAGATAATTTTCAGGACCATTACTTCCAATCCATGTACTTTGAGTCATACAATTAATTCAATTACATCTGTACTTTTAATTCATGCTTGTTTTTAAACAGCAATTGAAAAAGCAGGTGCTGCATTTAAAGTATTCATTGTTGGCATTCATACTAAAAGGTATGCATTTAAGCATACATTTCAGTTTAAACTGTAACAAATAAAATCTTTATTATCGGAATTTTATAGAAAGCTACTAATCACTTACAATATAGTCATTACCAAATTGTGTCTAATTCCAAGCTGAAGAAGTGCTGAATACTGCAGATGCAATTTACTTTTCTTTCATTGGATGGTGCATTTGGTGATGCAGGTATTCTGACTGATTGGCATAAGTGGACCATGATAAATAGCGACTGTGCTTTGTGCCATCAGCTAAGTGTCATACAGGGCTGGCCACTGTATCGCAAAGGTCATTCATCATACAAAGCGAGCAAACAGACTGCAGCTTTGAGATAAATCACAGTCATTACGGAAACACAGTGCACACTGACTTTTCCTTCTACACCACACGATGCTGGCTCTTCCACGTGGCCCAGGTGTACTGTAAATGTGCTTATAGATGATCAGTTTGTACTTACTGCAGATAACAGGTACTGCAGCTGAATCACATTCCCACATTCTTCCTGCTACTCACACTTTAAATAGCCTGGAACTCAATACCTTACTGCAAGGGTACAATGACAAAGATCCTTATCTAAGTCGTAATGCCCCCGCCCCCCCCCCCCCCCCAAAAAAAAAAAATTCAGACAAGGTTGTATGTGTTTGTTTTTCTACCACTATTTTTCTTTCGATCTTTGGTGCAATTATTATACAGGTTTACAAAATTAATACATTAGTGCAGGATGACCCTATAGGTAACCGAAAACACTAATTTCATACAGTATATCAAAAACGAAAGCCCCGAAATAAAACGATTTATATAAAACTCCAAAATAGCTAAAAATAAGCACCGAAAAATACAATTACTAAAACCCAAAAAATAGAAACCCTAATTATAATTCACAACATTGTAATACATTTATTTTAAATTTTAAATGCAAACTAATATGTTTGTACATTACTATGTTTAAGGAATTGTCAGATATAAAAAGTATATACTAGAGATGGCCAAACCGCGGCTCCTGGGCAGTTCAAGTGTGGCTCTCGGTGAAATGCTGGGTGACACACGCTTTGCGGCTCGAATGAATTGAAGAAAGAATAATAAACAAAAAATAAAAAGAGAAAAAGTAAAAGTAAACGCAACAAGTTTATTATTTTTGGTCTGTATTCATTCGTGTTTATTATTCTTTCTTCTCTCCCGTTCTCTCTCTCCAGTTTCTTTGAGCCCGCATATTCACTGCAAGGACGTTCTGTCACTTGATGACCTTCGACACCGTGTGCTGGCGCATGCGTATTTCTATCACCTCGAGTGAAAGCCAGATGTGCAGTTGAAAGTGAATTTCATCATTTTGAACAAAGTGCTCGTTCGTTTCATGGAGACAATGGCATTGAGCAAACCATCCCTGAGTAATGAACTAAAGTATAAGGCTTAAGCCAGAATGGGAGGAAGAGTTTGCTTTCACTGAAAACAGGAGTAAACCTCTGTGTCTCATCTGCAACAAATCGCTTACACACTGTTGTCTGTACAAGGCGACAGCACAACACATTTTCATCTCAATTTCCTCCTGGATCGGACTTGAGGAGAAACAAGCTAGCCTCTTTAAAAGCAATGTGTATCAATGCCCCAGAAGCAGTTTGTTACAGGCACTTCCATCCAAGCTTCTCTGGAATGAACCGTCTGCCCAAATGTTGATTACAGCAAATGTTTCTTCATCACTGCTGCAATCTGGCTCATGGCGTGTCTCAAGTAACAAAAATATGGCTAACAGAAACAGAAACATTCCTTGCGGAAGTGAAACCTTCACGCAGGTGTGGCTCATTGTTATTGTGTCGGCTCATGAATGGCCGTTTGTCTCGCTCAACCCGGGTCAAAGCATGTCAACCCACATCCCGAGGTGGGTCACTGGGACCCAGGTTAACCTGGTTCTGACCCAGGAACGTGGTTTCACACTACGCTGGAATGTGACCCAGTTAGCCAGCATCTGGGTCCGGACCCGTGTAGGAGTGCCAGTGTGAAAGGGGCTTAACATATCTTTCTTTACTGTAGTTTGATTTATGTTTAACCTGTAAAATAGGCAAATAAGAATTGGGCGGCCTAGACTACTGTATGTTGTACTTTTGGTATTGCACATACTAACAGAGTTACACAAACTCTCACTTTCTACAGAAACTGTACCTGTACAAGAACACAGTTGGTATCTTTGCTTGGACTATCCCAAGATTCTTTACCATCTGCAACTTCCTCCTTCGAGAACTTATCCCCTGTTGGTCACCCTAGCCTGTCACAATCATTCCCAACCCCCATTAATCAAACTCTGGACACCTTCTGTCAAGACATTCTGCCTTTACCAGCAGAACAGCTACATACCTGCATTTCTTTTTCAGCATACAGTAAACTCACACAGCAGCAGCTGGGAGGCTATGGCAAACTTGCGACAATACGTTTCACATGATGAATATCTGACCTCCCCTAAAGTTGCCAATCGACACACTTCTCATTAGCTGAACTGCATGCTGAGGGCACAGTTTTATGTTCAGAGGACAGCTAGCTAATGAGGATCGACACAGGTCAAGTGGGATGTGCAAGGACACAGACAAATATGACAGCTTGCACATACAGTGGAAAAATTCCTTCCACTTGTCTCTCTCTCGCTTGCTCCAAGACTTCACACCTACAGTGCATGACATTCTGGAGAAGGGCTTGCATTCAGGAGCTGCGCAAAAAAAAGATTATCTTGAAAATATGGCACAAAAAAAATGTGGAATATGCTTAAATCTACTAACACGTTGACACCATTTGATTAAATATAAATTGAAAGTACATTTTCAAAAGACAGCTGTTTTACAGTAACTGAACAGCTTTAACAGAAGCATGCATGCCTACTAGTGTGAAAACTCCAGCGTATTTTATATACTGTATTTTTTGCTCCCAACCGTATGTGTAATCCAAAGGTGTCTCTTTTGTCAAAGCAGCCAGTTACATAATGGATCTTTAAGTTTGGAAACTTTACCTCTGCTGCAGCAGAATATCGAAGTGTCCAGTTAATTATTTAGAAGACACTGTCTAATTTACTGTTGACTATTGGCAAGTCCCTTTCAACTTGATGAGATGCCAGCAGATCAGTGGTTAGAGTGTGGATTGCAATGTAAATGACAGTGGGTTACAAGCTTGGGACTTTGTACAACCCTGCTGATAATGATAGTAGTGGAATTGATATTTTATCCTCTGTACTGAGACAGTACGCATCCCCATACTGTACCTTGTGCTATACAGATCAAGCAGGCCTTGTGCTAAAAAAACAAAAAAAACCACACACTATAATAAACTAAATGGAAATGCCTCTTGTTCTTTAGATTTCAGCACAATTGACAGACCTCTTCGTCCTGTGTTTGTATGGAAAATGTCTCACACCCCCATGACCGTCTAGAAATTAGACTTTAGTCTTTAAGGGCTACTCAGCCAAGTAAAATATTTCTGAAAAAAAAGTCTGGGCTTGAAAAAATAAAGAAATAAAAAACCAGAAACCATTTGACCTGTACTGCAGTTCCTGGCCTTTCTTCCAGCAAGTGAAAAGCAGAGAAAAAAAACCCTCAAAACTTTTTTCACTGGATCAACATTGCATTTTGTCTTTAAAATCCTTTATTTTTTGTGAAAAATCAATGTTCCCTTATTAAAAACACTTTTGCTGGGTAGTGCTTGGTCACTCCTATCTCTGGTATTGTATGTTCAGTACAGTCTGTGGGTGTGATCAGTTTACAGTTATAAATACACTGCAGTCAAGTTCAATTTAATAGGGCCCTTTGTGTACTAAGTCTATGAAAACCAACATCCATAAAGTGCAAGGGAGTCGCCTGAATGTCTTTTTGTCTTTCAAAAGTAATAAGAGTTTAGAGCAATGTGACCAGAAGTACAGAAAATGTTACATATCTTTTCTCAGGCAGACTGCCAAGGAAAAGTTTTACCACTGTGACAGAGAGAGAATGAATCCTAGTCAACAAATCTCCCTCCCGATCTGTTTGGCCACTGTATAAATCGGAGCAGAGCGCCCCGTAATGGATGGTTTGGCAGTTCATTCCAGGGTCAGTCGGAAGCCAGACATCCAGGAAGGGGGAGGGGCCACGATACCGGAAGTCATTGCCTTAATGCAGTAGCCGATGTGTCAATCACGGATTGGAGGAGACGTGATTGGCCGCGCCACCGAAAGAGGACGTGACGGACGGTATTTAGGGGAAGTTGCCCCAGCAATCTGTCCCTTTTGATGTGGTTACCACTAGGACCGAGAAAGGAAGTAAATCAATTTGTAAATCGCGAGTGAAGTATTTTGTTTGTTTTTGTAACTGTATATTTGTCTTTGCCAGACGGCTAATACGAATCCGGGAGCTGCCGCTTCAAGCCAGTGCTAAACCCGGACTGCACTGCACCTGTGTTCAAACAAACACCACTGTTTAATCACCGCACCTGCACCTACAGCACTCACTGTCCGGAGATGTGTCTATCTGTGTTGTGTGTCTGTGTGTTTGTATTATTTTGGGACTGCAACCCCTTGGTTTATACGCTGGCAATACCTATAGTTGGGTAGAGCCAGCATTATTATTTCAATGGTCAAACCGACCACTAAAGAAAATAAAAAGAAAACACTTGAACCGTGAACTTTGTGTTTGTCGTTGTCTGAATCACCTGCATCACCCCTACACCTACGCACTGCAAACCCACACGTTCACACCACTCATCACAGTCTACCTGAAATAACCTGCAGCTATTGCCAGTATCAGTTACAACACTAACAAAGTATGATTAATTACTGTGATTAAGTTATTAATTTCAGCCCTAGAAAAGAGAACACAAATTAATATGAAAATATGTTTAATAACCAGTCTCCACTCTGTAATTACTGGTAGATGTAGTATGTGCAAGGCTTTCTTGGCATGCAGAGTATGACAAATGCAATTCCTGGTAGAATACGACATTAACATTTTGATTAATGTCATATTTTGCAAATGAAAGGTTGTGCAGCACTTGTCACCTAAAAAGAAGCAGAAAGCAGCTGTGTGTTATTATACACTCTCACATGTGCCGAACGACGATTAGGAGGACTGTTCTTAAGTTTTTCTTCCATCCTGCAACTTTAACTTAAAACATACTAGTTTATCAATGTTATGTTACAAATCTCCACCCTTAGCAAACAGTTGAATACTCTATTTTGGTTTACATGGCATACATAATGCACACCCAAAGCTCTAGAAATAGGCTTATTCAGCACACACAGTTGAAAGTCTGCCTCTATGCCAATGACACAGTTTTCCAAAGCTGTGCTATTGAATAGAGAACGGGACATCAATGTATTGTGGAATTTTATCTGGGGACAGTCATTAAGTATAACAGGTAAATTAGGCATACACTTGATGTACCTACTATAGTAAGAGAGACAGCATGGGCTCTGCATATTTGGCAGTCTTGCAGCAGATGATCTTCCAGTGAGAATGAAAAGCCACAGGATGCCCAATTGAACCTCATTATCAATCCTACTTTACATTGCCAACTATAAAAGACCTGGAATATCTACTGTAAAAGAAATACATGCAGTACATACCAGAAAACGCAATTTAACAAACCAACAACCACCAAAAATCTGATCCATCGTAAACTGTTGGTTTTTCCTGTTTGGTTGCAACGCTGTGTTAATTAAACATGCGTTTCGCAAAAGCCAGACATAATCGTCCGCTTTTTTTTTTTTTTTTGTGGCCATCGCACATTAAAAATGTAACTGCTTAAATACGAACCGGTTGATATAAAAATGACACCCAACCAAAACCTTCCCTTTCTATTGACCATGATCCAATTCAAGGGGCTCCCGAGTGGCGCATCCAGTAAAGGCGCTCCGCGCAGGATGTGCCCTATAGCCTGGAGATCGCAGGTTCGAATCCAGGCTATGTCACAGCTGACCGTGACCGTGAGTTCCTAGGGGGCGGCGCACAATTGGCTGAGCGCTGCCCGGGTAGGGAGGGCTTAGGTCGGCAGGGGAATCCACGGCTCGCCGCGCATCAGCGACCCCTGTGGCCGATAGGGCGCCTGTGGCTCTGCAGCAGAGCCGCCAGATCTGTGTTGTCCTCCGGCACTATAGGTCTGGTGGCATTGCTGTGGATCTGCAGTGCGAAAAATGACGGCTTGGCAGGAGCACGTTTCGGAGGACGCGTGTTCCAGCCTCCGTTTCCCGTGTCGGCGCGGGGGTTGTGAGCAGTGAGCCGGGGATACAGATAATAATTGGGCATGCTAAATTGGGGTGAAAATCGGGGTAAAATAATTGGCGACGACTAAATAAAAAAAATTTAAAAAAAACCCCATGATCCAATTCAGGTCAAATATTAATTTTACAGGTGGTGTTCTTATCGTTCTAAAAGCACCAACACTGATTGATGAATTTCAACCTCAGCATTTAGTATCGTTTGTTTTACTCTTGCACAGTCACTATTCCAAGTAGTTTTTGCAGCTGTATGTTTTTCAGAAGTACCCTCTCCACTACACGTTTGATCACTTTGGATCTGTATGCAGTTTCCTTGGTCACTTATATATTCACTGCAAGTTTAGGTTTAAATACCCTTCAAGCCAATAAGCCACTGGAATGAGTAATCTGCACGTAAATAATCTAATACAAGCTTTTATTAAGGATTTTAGTGTTTGAATTTGATATTGTTATCTTGATTAGTTTTGTTTTTTTTCTTAATTACTGCAGTAGTCTTAAACAAATCCTTTTGTAACCTCACTTTAAAATGGAAGATTCCTCTGAATGTGAAGACCCACTCAAAAGTCTCAAATTTAAGAGATTTTCTCTTGAGGTCTTTCCTTCAATTTGTTAGAAGCAATCCGATTCCTCAATCTGCATAACCACATTATTGAGTTCAAAGCTCTAGGCACCTTGGCTCGTGCTTATGAATCTTCCCACTAGAACATCACGCTTAGGTAGGAAATCTGATTCTGAACACAGTGCCACAAATAAACAAAAAATTAGATTTTGAGATTTTCAGTAGTCATATATATAGAACAAAAAATTCTACAAATGTAAATATCATAGTTCTTGTATCAAAACTTTACTGTTGCATTTCATACATATTCTTATTAATTGCGTTTGAAAGCCAAAACAGATCCTGGATGCAAATTTCTGTATTCTTGGATTGTAGCCATTGGTAAACCACAAATAGACTATTTAATTTTAACCATCTGTGATGATGTGGCAAAGTGGTTAACTGTGTGCAGGTGCAGGAATGCAGCAGTGATCAATGAACAGACAACGATAATCCAGGTGCAATGATATTTTATTTGTAATTCCAAAGTCTGATTACAAAACGTCAGCGATAACAAGCAATACAGCAGCGTGTATTGCTCTGTTTTAATCCACGGGTTGGTCCCGAAATAATAGTCCCGACCTTAAAACACCCACACGTAACACAAAACAGAAACACAAGTCCGCAGTGCGTGATTTAGTGCTCGTGGTTCAAATACAGTTTATCGTGAACAATGGTGTAGTGTAGTCCGGATAAGTGCTGGCCCTTAGCGATCCTGTTTCAACCGTCTAATAATAACAAACAGTACATTGTTTAGACACGACAACAAAACAAAACACCCATGATACAGTACACATTCTCCTTTCAGTTCAGCTTTAACCATAACAAGGAACAGATCACTTTGCTACGCCCCCTTTTGTACAGTCAATCATGACCCCTTGGTTAACTAGTGCAACCGCTCCTCCAATCCGCGACTGCCACGTCGTTTCCCTTCCGGGTCGATGATTTAGTGTATCATAGCTCCACCCCCTTTCTAGATGACCAACTTCCTTCTAAACCTGGGAATGAATTGTCTGGCCATCCAGTCCAGGGCACTCTGTTCCCTTTGCACAGCGCCCTCACAGGTCAGGAGAGAGATTTATCACCAAGAATCATTCCGTCTCGGTCACAGATAGGCTTTGCAAACCTCTTAAAACAGTACCTGGATTCACATAAATCAATAACATTGGCCATTTAGAATGTAGATAGGTTTTTCAGGAAAAGCACGCAACTAAAAAACAAATAACTGACATGAAAATTCCACTTGCTCAACCAAGTACTACAGGATTTAAAACAACAATAACAACAAGTAGCAGCCACGAGAGTTCACTATAGGAGGGATTGACTTGGCTTGATCAGAGGAAATAATGTATGCATAAAAACTTTAAGGACTCAAACTGATATAACAAACATTATTAGTCTGTACCTGGAAGAAAATGACAATATAATTGAACTGTCTGCAGGCAAACACTATCTATTCATATTCAGAGGTGTAAATGGCAAGTTTCCCACTTAGCTGACACGTTTACAACCACCTTACAATACAAAATATTACTTGAGATCACACAACTTGGCACTGTAATCCCTAAACACAGAACCAACCACAGCAGCAGGCATTTGTTATGTCTTAGAAATACTGCATGTGGACTGCTGAGAGATATATATAGCAGGATTTAATTGTGGATTATTAGTCAATTTAAAAAATAATCAGTATGTTGTAGGGATCCATCTAACCCTTGTGTAAAAAAAATGAATTTTCATTTTAAAACAAAAGAAAACAGTTTTTGTTATTGTCAGAGTAAATCCAAAATAATGGGGTTGATTCAGTTGATCTAAACATTGGCAGATTTAAATACCACGTTAAAGTTAAATAATTAGAACAATCAGCTACGGTATATATAGGAATAGTTATGATGTTGCCAAAATTATTTTTACCCATTAAGTACCAAATACATTTTTCTTTGAAAAAAATCTGAACACAAGCTGTATTTATATAATTTGATACATTACATTTAGACTTAACATTTGCGGTTAACAAAATTAGAGTAAGTTATCATAACAGTATCGTTAAACAAAATAAAATAAAAAAAACACGTAGATGCCAGTTAAAAATGCTCCAAAAATGACACAGTAGCCAAACGAGGACAATGGCCCTTAATAGGTTAATCCAGGCCCCCATGCTTTCTTGTAAACCAGCTGTCTGCAAATATAACCATCAAAGACATACAGTACTGGCATGCAAGATAGTTTTTTTTGTGGGGATGATAAATCAGTGTAAAGCTTAGGGATTTAACGTATTAGTTTTGCACTCATAAGTTACTAATTTATTTACATTCCTAATATATTTGCCTTTTTAGAAGTGCAAGCCAGGGGGATATGATAAGATGATGTAAGGCTCAATTCTACAACTAAATTGGTTCCTGCCAAGTCAATACATCATGCAGAATTATAAGGGGACTCTACACAGTCCTCAAACTCAAATTCATAGCATACAGCGCAAGACTTATTGGCAAATCATTCAAGAACCAGACCTTTGACAGAGATGTACGGAGTAGTCAAAGTTGTAAATTGGTGATCTGAGCATTAAATGAGAACCAAGATGAACTCCATATGAAAATGTGAACAGTGAAATTATTTTCAATAATTAGTGTTTAGGCAGTTTAGAATGTTTCAGGAAATTATTTGTAGTTTTACTTTGGGGGATTAATGCCTGGTTTTGCACACTGGACAGTAAAAAGTAGATTTAACACCTTTAAAAAGTATTGGTGTTGGTGAAGTGTTGGAACCTGATTCAAGCCACTGGCCTCCTCACCTTGAGCTGCCAGTTCATTATTCCATATTGCAAACAGGGCTGGAGTCAGCACCTGGGCAACCCGGGCAAGCGCCAGGGGGCCTTACACCAGAGGGGGGCCCCACACACATACAGAAATGAAAATATGAGTAAATGTACTATTTCTGTTCCTGCTATCCTACTCAAGCAGCCTTTAGGGCTAGATATGTTTAGTTTTCACTAAACTAAAACTGTATGTGTGCAGTGCAGTGAAACTTTTCAGTTTTCCCTTTTTCTTTTCTCTTTTCCTGCTTGCGTCCTGTTCCCTTAGTCCCGCCTCTACTCACTCTCTATTGGCTTCCATCCTCCTCAGTTCTTCATAAAGTCGAAAGCTATTGGCTGATCTCGACATACAATAATACAAATGTGCCAATTAAAGACATTTTTATAATTGGCAGATTTACTTTCCAATAATCATGACTTTCATTTGACAAGCGTTTTATCGAGCCTCATTATCATAACGTCTATTATTATCCTACACAAACACATACATATGCCTACTCCTACTACAATATGATGTCATTGGATTATAAAAATGAGTGTACCTACAAAGTTAATTAAAAAAATATACAGCATGAAATGAATCTGCTGGGAAACGTGAGGCATGTCATGTTTTAGTTTATTTTGACTTACTTTTTTTCATTTCCCTTCACTGTTCTTTTTCATTACCCCCCTCCCCCTTCCTCTCAATCTCAAATCCTTCCCATGTCCCTCCAGGCGTGTGAACTAATGAGATTCTGCAGTTTCCTAAACCTCCACAACCCAGCCTCACAGACCTGCACAGACTGTTAAAAATCCTTACTTTTGGCTTCAATGACTATTTCATTTAGAGTAAAGTGATCTATTGTATCTGCCCTATACAGGTGAGTGGTAGGTGCTCCAGATCTATAGACAAATCCAATTCTCACAACTCCTCCTATAGGAATCCTCTCTGCTTTTGCTGGCACTGAAGTTGGGCACAGTGTATTATGCAGAAATTGCTATCAAACACATTGATCTCTGTGGTCGATTCTCGGGTTCTGGCAGTTTTCGTTTGAGGTTATATCCAGCCTTGTGTACAATACAATGCAATACAATACAACAAACCACAAATTGCACTACTGTAGCTCTGACTGATGTAAACGTGCCTGCTCTGTAGAAACCCCATGTTTCTGACTTCTTTTCAACAACTGTAACTGCATGGACGTTTGTGAGCTTCTGCACGGAGAAGAATTATTCTGGTGAATCTGTTTTTGTTAAGTGAATTGTTTATAAACATGGCATATCAGAAGATGGGTGTAGGGGGGCAACTATTAATATGGAGAATGCAGTCGTCTTGTATGGAAAAGACCCCTCGGGTCCCAAGCTAAACAAACTGGCAGCATTTATAACTGGTGGACACCTAATCT
Source organism: Acipenser ruthenus (assembly GCF_902713425.1). Classification (NCBI taxonomy): domain Eukaryota; kingdom Metazoa; phylum Chordata; class Actinopteri; order Acipenseriformes; family Acipenseridae; genus Acipenser; species Acipenser ruthenus. The sequence continues at coordinate 23,592,705 of NC_081213.1, forward strand.
ATCACTTTTGAAAATAACATTTAAATGAACTTCACAGCAAAAGCAAATCAGTTCTGACCAATATTCACATTATGTAGTCCAGCTGCTCCAGCAAAATGTCATGCTAAGCAGACGCTAATTCAGTACAGTTCTGCCAGACCGAAGCCGAGTGTGTGAGCACAACACATCACTTTGGATGCAGAGCCGTGTTGTGATTAGAATAATCAAGTTATAAGAGAACACTCTATACACATCAACTAAGGGACACTGGTCTCACCAGGGCAATTTAGCCTCCTATTTAAGATCTGCAGCATGTTCCTTATAACTGTGCATTTTCTAATTACAAACAGTGCCACCTCTGAAGGGCTATCAAAGGTTCACCAATTTGGACTGACAGTTTCAACAACAAGTACAGAACCAACTGGGGCATTCACATCATGCAGTCATTATCAACACATCATAATTAGAGATGACAACACAAATACAACGGTGTGGAAATCTGCCAGCCTTGCTCGCATGAAGCCTCAGCATGGAAACATTTGCAAAAACCTTTTGGTGTACAGTATATGATACGTTTTCCTAGACCGGATTCTGCCAGTTTTGAGCCTGGTTGTGGAGAGATGCTTAACGGATACTAAGCCTGACGCTTTTCAAAAGCAATGCCACTGGCAGAGAATTATTATTATTATTATTTATTTATTAGCAGACGCCCTTATCCAGAGCGACTTACAATTGTTACAAGATATCACTTTTTTTTTTTTTTTTACATACAATTACCCATTTAAACAGTTGGGTTTTTACTGGAGCAATCTAGGTAAAGTACCTTGCTCAAGGGTACAGCAGCAGGTACAGCAGCAGTGTCCCCAACTGGGGATTGAACCCACGACCCCACGACCCTCCGGTCAAGAGTCCAGAGCCCTAACCACTACTCCACACTGCTGCCCATTGTGTCCTATTGTTTAAAACTGTACCGAGACCCCACTTCCTTACAAACATCTGCCATTCCTCCATCACCACTCTTTCATTACTAGGTCACTAGAATTTCAACCCACAGCTCATGTCAAAACTAAACTGTGTCTCTAGAAAGAATACAGAGATATTTATCCAGGTGGTTTCCACTTCTTGAAGCCCACAGACACGTACAGTAAAAACAATATTAACAACTGGTATGGAAGGGCAATCTGTCTACAGGGATTGCTCTGATATATACATATATTAGATACATGCTGGTCTGGACAGAACTGAGATTGCTCCCAAGAAATAAAAGCATGAGGGATTGTAGCAGGCAGCAGCAGCAGCAGATACTGTACATTTGAAGGTTAGGATAATGGCACACTGGTCCTTCAATAGGATCCTGTCAGAGTATTGTCCTAACTGATCAAGCAATTACACTGGTGACATCCTTGTAAACTTAAGTACCATAATATGTCATCCCTCTCAAAATCAGAAGATTGTAAATGACATGCAGGGGAGTTTAATAAAAGCTGTGATCCTCTGGGAGTCCAGTAGAAAAAGCACAACAGAAAACCAAGACGGCCGAGAATGATGTATTCCCCAAGTGAAACAGACTCCTCTAGATTTACAGTGGAAGCAACCGGTCATAAAGCACAACAAAACTGCATAAGCAGCTCTCTGGTCCGACATAAATAGAGTACGCTTAACTACCGCAATTCATTTGTGAATAAAAAAAAATGCATTAGTATCATAGTGTGAGAGTAATAATAAAAAAATGCTTCAAAGTCTCAAGATTTAACCAAAAAAGTCCAGATTTAGCTGGACATACATAAATGTTAAACACATTCTAAAAACATTTTGAAACATGTACATTCTTTTTTTACATTGTATGCAGAGGAGGCAAAGAAGCGGAAGGATTGGCTCTAGGAGTGTAAGGGCAGGTCTGCAGCTTACAATGCCAAATCAAAACGGGCAGGGGGATCATTTGCATGTTAGCTTCAGATATAGCTGACAAGTTTTTTTTGTGAAAACCTAGGATTTATTTTTTCAGATACATTTTATTCAGATTTAATTGCTGAACGATAATGTTTTTCAGATTTATTTTTTCAGTGATTTATTTGTTACAAATGTTAGCTAAATGTTGACTTGCCAAGTTTAAAAAATCATTTAAGTTCACAAATGTATTTGTTAGAAATCCAGATTTAACGTGTCAGAATTTGTGATAGGCGTTTTCAACAAACTTTTAGAATGTGTTTGTTAACATTTATGTATTTAGCTAAATCTGGACTTTTTGCGGTTAAATCCATGAAAAAATTACATTAAATCCGGAAAAAAAAAACACCTGTTAAAATATATACTTAAGTTCTAACATTTTACTATGTGTGTCAGCAGCAGGGGGGGTGCTAAGAAAAAGGGGCGGCATATAGCTCTCATCTAGACCTCCTTGTTGTTTCTTTGTTTGGTCCTCCTCCTCCCCTGTTTCCACCTTGCAGCGTGCCTATTCCTGGGGGAAGGTGGCCCAGAGTGCCACTTGTCCTGCACACTGGCATTAGCTGTCATGAATCAATAGTCATTATATCATAGTCCTGCCAGCGTATAGGGGTGTGTGACGAGGTGCCCACCCCTTGTGGATATTAATTTATTATATGTATGTATTTTCATTTGTGTTATTTATATTGTATTATTATAGTTGTGTTTGCGTGCAGACGGATGAAAGCCGTCCGACGCTATTGTTTATTATTTGAGACCGGCGAAAAGCCGGTCCTGTAAAATTATAATAATCTTAATTTTTATATGGGATTTGAACCGGGGATCTCTTGGTTACAAGCCTGTTTCTTTAACCACTGGACCACACGGCCTCCTAGTTGGTGTGGATAGCTTTACATCCCCATACCGACAAAGCTCGTGGGGATGTGGCTGGAGCCTTAAGGTAATTGTTTAATGGGTAATTAAGGCTCCAGCCACAGAATATAAAAAGACCCACTCCAGCTCATTAGGGGAGTTGAAAATTAAAAGGTGTTAACTGTGAGAGCGAATGCTACCAGTAAGAGAACTAAGGTACTCGTTTTATAAAAATGATTATTTGTTAGTGTTTATTTTGTTTTGGTCAATGTGCCCGTTTCTTTGTGTTTTGTTTAAGCTGTTTATTTTTGTTTAATTAATAAAACACTGAGCGTCGTAGAGCCTCAGTTTTGCCCTGTACGTTTTGTGTTTTGGTTTAATTTCCTGGTCTGACGTCACCACTGCAACACTCACTGCCACAGGGCGGCTGTCGAGTTCCAATGGACAAGGCCTTGGGCCAAAGTATATTATGTTTTATTATGGACATGGTCATCTGTTAAATGCAATAAAGAATCGTTCAATTCAAATCTTTTGTGGATGTGTCCTTTCTGAACTAAAGGCACTTTGTCTATGACAAGCAACTAGAACCCAAGAGAACCTTCTGAAGTAACAAAGCTCTTAATGCGGACTTATAAAATAAGACAAAAAAAAAACAGTATTTTAGTAATTCTAATAAGAATATGTGATGCGTCAACATTTTTAAAAGGAAGTTGCATTGTTGCCACAACAAAAATACAGAGAAAGGCGTCTGTGTATTGTTTTAAAAGCATTCTCTACCAATGTAGCCAAGGACAACCTAATACTCTCTGATGACCACAAAGTGTCACCGAGGCCAGTGGAGGAATACAGTGAACAGTGTTCTCTGCGATTCATCAAGTCAAGGAACAAGACCTCATTTTCTAGGGTTGTACATCATCATTTTAGCCTGGTTCCCCACAGTTCATTACAGGCACTATACTGTAAGAAGACTAAACAGTAACTCAGAAGAATGCAAGTACATAAACTGTAGTTGCCACTCACGGTTTCTGGGTTTCGGGGGGGGGGGGGCTTGTCTTATATAAAATGATTGTTAGTGGTTATTAACACCTCTTCAATGTTTCCATTCATTAGATGTCTGTCATCATCAGTCTGGTTACTGAGCCTTACCTGACCTACCGTGGTTACTACCTGAACGCTTGTCAAACACTGCATATTCAATCTCTATGCCTGAATTGTTAATCCTAAAATTCATTAAGGACTGAGCCACTCATAATCCAAAACACATGTTTAACCCTTTGACGTACCCAGCACAGGCTAATCTCACTTAAGAACATTAAATGAGCTGCCACTATATTGTCACAATAGCAACAATTTAATAACATACATTACTCAAAAATTGTGCCATCAGCACCACATGTATGTGGTGAAATACCTACATGCGGGCAGTTCCACTACAGTATATCCACACCAGAAGATCAAAACACGGTCCCACAAAACTACAGACTAATATCAAATATTTTGTTCTTGTAGGCAATGTAGAGCAAAATGACACAATGTACTGTTATGTAAGCGCACAGCCACACTGGAAAGACTCGATAGAATCCCACGCACATTCCAAATGACACCAGGTCTCTGTTGCAATCATTTTTAAAACATACCTAAAAAAAAAAAATTCCAAAAACACCTTATTGAACTTGTGCAGTGCTCACCAACTTAAGCTACTGTATTTAAGCCAGTGCAATGAACACCATTTCATTCGTGGAATCCTGCATTTTCTCTGTTTCACATACATCAGGAAATCATTAAGAAGTGGGTGAAAAAAAACCTCAAGAAACTGTGGAGATCTCACAGAGGTCTCCTGGTAATTGAGGATTTCCCCAGCGAGCTGGGTCTGGTTGAACCTTTGAAGCTGTCTGGCATTCAAATGCAGTTCGGGTGCACATAAGTTAAACATTCAAAGCAAACCTGCAGAAAAGCAGGAACTCACAAAAACAATACACAAGCAGCTAGGGCGAAGTGATTAGAACCCCAGAGGGGCATTAATACAAATTACTGCTCTGAGTTTCAAACGTTTCCGAAGTAAAAGATAATGCTCTCTGTGTGTCTGAAAACATACAGCTTTTTAATAAATCATTTATACATTTTATTTACATTTGGTATGCTAACTCAGGAGGCTGTGTGGTCCAGTGGTTAAAGAAACAGGCTTGTAACTAGGAGGTCCCCGGTTCAAATCCCAGCTCAACCACTGACTCATTGTGAGACCCTAAGCAAGTCACTTAACCTCCTTGTGCTCCGTCTTTCGGGTGAGACGTAATTGTAAGTGACTCTGCAGCTGATGCATAGTTCACACACCCTAGTCTCTGTAAGTCGCCTTGGATAAAGGCGTCTGCTAAATAAACAAATAATTAACTGGTTATATAGAAATGGATGTTAGATGACATGACATTTATACACAATAGTAGTAGGGGGTGGACAAATTTAAAAAAAAAAAAAAAAGTTAAATTAATGTGTAATAAGTCCTTTAGGTGGGTTTTAGGTATTATGTGTACTCTTTTACCATTCATGGAGTTACGGGCATCAAATGCTCAGAAGAACCAGAAGCCACCTATTACTTTAATCTTAATCATAAACATATTATGTAATTACTATAAACAGTAGCATATGCCCTGCTTTATTTGCAACTCAAACTATAACATTGTTGTGTTAATTCTGATCGTCTGATGCAAGCCCTATTGCAATTTAAACTGATGTAAACAGACACAATTCTTAGCAATTTCTCAGCCAATGCGATTTGTGTTTAACCTTCATCAGGAAGGCAAGAGATCACAGACATGGTAACTACAAAGCCGGTCATCAGAACACAGACTTATCACACTGCACAGGTCTTACACACTTGGACAACCAGCTGGGCAGTCGCAGCCAGTGAAAGAACAGAATGTGATTCTCAAGAAAGCAAATGTGTCAGTAGACTGCCTTACAGGCCTCCATTTCCAACGCTGTCCCTGTATGTGCCTTTTATATATAATACCGACACGCTTCATGAATATGCTGGGTTAGTCCTACAGTACATTTTGTTTTCATTTCTGTGAGGCTGCTACAGTACACGTTATTAATAAACATTTATATGCTTAGGCACGGTTGCCCTTCTTCATTCTGTATGTTAAGCAAAAATTACTTTAAAAGGAAATGACACAGTGAATTTCAATAGTCATTTTGAGATCCACCAACCATACAAAATAAAGCAGCTCCTCAAAGCATCCTCTTTGAGTTGCAGTTTGTGATTAGTCGCCAAACTAATAGAGCAAGCACAACTACCAATATCACAATGACCCACATGCACCTGTAGTAAATCGTATGCCTGCGGCAAAAAAAAAAAAAAAGTTTATTACTCTTGTTCAGAAATGTCTTATTGTAAATCTTAACATGATGCTACAAAACTGGATTTAAAAGAATTAAAAAAATAAACAAACAAAACAAAACAGCATCTTTAGAAAACTAGACTTTCCTTCTGATAACTAGAACTTTTTTTGTTTTTTTCTATAGCAACAAACCTAGACGCTATATTGTACAAATAAAAGAATAGAGCATTATCTTGAAAACGATATTCCCTGTATCCTGATATAAACTGTTTGGATACATACTGTAGAACACATTATGTTTTGTATAGAGGTTGACACATTAAATCAAATTCTTGTCTGAACTCCAAAATCCATATAAATCTAACGGAAGATTGCTATTATTTATTTGTTATTATTCTGAAAAAAAATGAACTTATTTTGCGTCTACATTACAATAATACCTTCTGTATTTACATACAAGTCATTTTTTTTTTTATCTAAATAGGAGGGGAAAAAACAGGATGTACTGTAAAATAAATTAAATGCATATGAAATACATAGGTAGCATATACAATCATTTTTTAAATGTTTTTTTATAGAATCACTGGTTGTGTGTTCCATCTTTAATAGGTCCCATGTCATTAATCAATGACATAGTATTTAAACACCAAGAGAAGGCCCTATTTATCACACGCATTGCTTATGCATGGGACAAACTGATTTCTTAAGCCTCATCAGCAGTCAACCAACAACAGATGTAAAAGCTACTCCTGTGGACTCATGTTTATTTAAAATATTAAAAAGAGTAACCTAACCTAATCCTGTCTGAAGAACTTTGGGCTTAAACCTTTCAGGAACATACTGTTATAATTTAAAAAGTTGATGGGTTTTTTTTGTTTTTGTTTTTAGAGCTGCACAGTGTGAAGAAAATGGGAAAAAAAATCTATGTGCCTTTTTCAAAAGCAATATACAGTATTGTATAATCTATATCACCATTTCTATAAATCTCCACTCGTCTAAAGCCATTGAGTAGTCTAACACCAAAACCAAAAGCTAATGCTAATCTTAAATTACCTCGCAAAGTCGATAGAAAAAAAACGGAGACACATTTTCTACCTTTTAAATTAAAGTTCAACGTCTATTTATTGGAGTGCTGCTGAAAGGCAAAAAAGGGTTAGAAATGAATATCAAGGAGTATTAAAAAATGTCAAAAGACATTACAAAAGACATAAAAATGTCAAAAGACAAGTGTCTAAACTTTTTTTTTTTTTTGAACAGCAAAACTTTCTATTGCATGAATTATAATACCCATTTCACGGTTTTAAATGTTTTACGAACAGGTATAGATTTACAGTTCAATTAACAAATCTCTTCAAATACCGGCATTTGTTGATTTCAAGCAGTTTGCACCTAAAATCACAACATTACCCAGAACGAGAAAGTAATGTAGCTGGACAGGCAAGCTGACTCTCTTTAACACTTCATTATATACAGTATATATAGGTGCAGTCTAAACAGGTTTACCCCAATTTGGCTGTTAAACAGATTTTATCCACTAGCTAACAGAGAAACAAAAACAGTACTCCATCATAGTTTATTCAAATATACTTAACTGTTACACTCTGCCAGCGTATGTTTAAAAATGCACAGTATACAACATTGATATAGCATTTTGATTTCAAGACCATGTCACGAACACACTTTGCATTAAATATTTTCTAAACAAAGTTGTTCCGGAACGAGAAAAGCAGACACAAATCAGGCACATCCTATATAGACTTCAATTTGCTAAACTTAAAAAAATAACAAATCAAAATAATTATATACCGTACAGGCAAAAAGAAAGTGAAGGGGTTAACCTGCACTGGGCAAAATAAACAAACACTTTCAACAAACACTAACAGAGAGAAAAAAAAAACACACAACAACAACAACAACAACAACAACAACAACGGGCGCTTATTGTCTTCTGGGAATAGTGGTTCCAAATCAGCAGAAATGTGGACAAAAGCTACAAATCCTGTCATCCGCGCATGTCAGCAACTTTCTGTCAAGTTTTTAAATTTGTCCTTTTTTCTTGCATTTTAGACAATATTTGAGTTTAATTTAACATTATAATATAACAATGCTACACAATTTTATATATATATATATTATATATATATATATATATATATATATATATATATATATATTGTGAAGTACTTTGTTCTTTCCAACAGGTGTTTGTCACTTTAATTATACACGAAACAAGGGTAGTGCTCTTTAAACGCCGTGGCGTACGTTTATTTAGCAAACTGTTCAAACAAAAACACACAAAACAAAACCTAGCCTTTCTTCAGGCGCTAACTAAACTGAGTAACAGAAAGGCTAACTAATGCAGGGCAGGGTAAGCCTGTTCCCCTGTTTAAACTAATTCGCAGAATCACCTCAGCCAAATCACCGTCCAGAACTCCGTTGTCAAGGATCGCCGTACCTTTATTTTGTTATAAGAAAACCTTTTGTCCAACACGCTTGTTTCACCACTTCAACCCTCTCCCGAACACACAAACTGAAGCCCTTTTTAACCCCGACCTGATCACTTCCATCTGATCAGCATTTGCCGATTAATTATACAATTAAACACTTGTTACATTTGTTTCAACACAGTGTGTGGCTACCCCCCATGGTCCTAAAGCCTCCAAATTACTGTCTGGTACATACACATCATCACATACCCTCCCCCTCTGCACGATCCCGTGGGGTCGGGCATACAAGACTTCTGCTGGCTGCGGAAACCTAGACAGGAAATCAGCATTTATGTGCTCTTTACCTTTTCTATGTATTAAGTCAAAACAGTAAGGCTGTAACGTTAAAAACCACCTGGTTATTCTCGCATTCTTGTCTTTCTGACGATACATCCACTGTAATGGGGCGTGGTCTGTAACCAGTGTAAATCTCCTTCCCCAGAGATAATACCTCAAAGAGTCCACTGCCCACTTGACAGCTAAGCACTCCTTTTCTATTGTAGCATATGCTTTTTCCCTTGGGAGGAGCTTTCTGCTCAAAAATAAAACAGGATGTTCCTCCCCCTCACAGGACTGTGATAACACTGCCCCTAAACCCACTTCCGAAGCATCTGTTTGTAATATAAACGGTTTATCAAAGTCAGGACTTATCAAAACAGGTTCAGAGCACAGTGCTGATTTCAAATCTAAAAATGCCCGTTCAGCCTCTGCTGACCATTTTACCATGTTAGACGTGGATGTTTTAGTGAGATCTGTTAAGGGCACAGCTCTTGAGGCAAAATTTTCAATGAATCGGCGATAATAGCCAATAAGTCCGAGAAAGGCTCGGACTTGTTTCTTGTTCACTGGACGGGGACAAGACAAAACAGCTTCAATTTTGTTTTGCTGTGGTCTAATTAAGCCACGTCCGAGTGAAAATCCCAGATACTTTGTTTCCTGCAGAGCGAATGCACACTTCTTTTTATTAGCTGTTAAGCCTGCTTCTCTTAACGATCTCAATACCGCTTCCACCTTGTATACATGAGACTCCCAATCAATGCTAAAAATGACCACATCGTCAAGATAAGCTGCTGCATAGTGACTATGTGGCCTGAGTACCCTGTTCATAAGCCTTTGGAACGTGGCTGGGGCACCATGCAGACCAAAGGGCAACACTGTAAATTGGAATAAACCCTGTGGAGTTACAAATGCTGTTTTTTCTTTTGACTCTGGTGACAATGGCACCTGCCAATAGCCTTTGGTCAAGTCGAGTGTGGTAATATACTTGGCTTTTCCCAACCTTTCTATCAATTCATCCACCCTCGGCATTGGGTACGCATCAAACTTTGATATTTCGTTCACTTTCCTAAAATCCATACAAAATCTTATAGTTCCATCAGGTTTTGGCACCATCAATAACGGGCTGCACCAGTCACTATTTGATTCCTCAATTACTTGTAATTCCAACATCTTTTTTATTTCTTTAGCGAGATCCCCCTGTTTAGACTCTGGAATTCGAAATGGTTTCACTCTGACTCGGGCTCCTGGAGGGGTAATGATACTATGTGATATAAGATTAGCTCTCCCTGGCAAGTCTGAGAACACGTCATCATTTCTATTAATTAGTTCTTTAATTGCAGTACTCTGTTCCGCGGTCAAGTGTTCACCAATTTTCATTTCAGTTGCACTTGTCCTAACCGGCAACTCAGGACCCAGTTCTAAATCTTCGCACTGTACTGTGCCTACTAAAGGTTCCCTGTCTACCCACGGTTTCAGCAGATTGACATGGTAAGTCTGGTATGGTTTCCTGCCAGTGACCAGTTGACATTCTGGGCAAGCTATACAAAACCGCTCTACATCCTTATAGACTCCTGGCCAATGAAAACGCATCATTACCCGGTCTCTAGTTTTCTGTATGCCTAGATGCCCTCCTAACAGATGACTGTGAACCCGCTGTAGTATTAAACCTTTAAACTTACTTGGCAGCAGTAACTGTTCTAACCACTCGCCACATCCAGTTCTAGTGACCCGATACAAGAGATCATTTTTAACAATGAAATGTGGTATAGTTACCGTGTCCCTATTTTCCCAATAACGTTCGTCCGGTACCACAGCTTGATTAAAGGCATATTGTAGATTTTTATCTTCTATTTGTTCTCGTTTGAAGTCCAAAGGGGACATTGCTAGCTCATCCCACATCTCGGGGAGGTTTTCTTCTAAACTTCCTAACGACTCAGATTCCCTGTTAGGCTGCCCTACACGCGTTTGGGGGTCTGCACTTTTGCTTGTATATTTCCCCGCATGGAGCCTTTGCGGTTTAGCTTGGGTCCTATACTTTTGACTTCGTGTCTTCCTGGTTTTTCCCGGTTCAGCTAGTACCTCTTCGTCAAACGGAAACAATTCAGACAATTCTTGGTTCTGGCCACTAGATGGCCCTGCCTCCTTAGTAGCAACAAAAACCTCTCGTAACTGTACTAAGCGAGCAAATTCGGCACAATCACGACCCACAATCACTGGATAAGGAAGTCTAGGTAACACTCCCATTTTTAACTTTACCTCCTGGGAACCTATTTTTAGATTTACTGTGGTAGCTGGGTAGGTTTTAATATCACCGTGGATGCACATTATTCGTACTTCCGCCTGGTCTGTAGAAAAGTGTTCCCCCACCAGGTCAGAGGTTATTAAACTCTGCCCACAGCCTGAATCTAACAAAGCTACTGTGCTTTTATCGCCTATTGTAACAGCAACCACATACTCTGTTTTTTGTGAACTGCAGGAAAACACGTTATTAACCGTAGTCACTACATGACAGTCCATTGACTCTACCGTCTCCCTCTTGGGACAATTTCGGGCAATGTGCCCCCAACCATCACATTTAAAACATTGCACCCTGTGATATGGCAAACTCTGCATTTCATTCCACAATGTATTCTCCCCTGCCCAAGGTCCCTTCACGGTTCTAGACCGCTCTTCAGCGCCCCCTTTTTCCCAGTCATTCTTACCGGGATTCTCGGCGGTGCGTTGTTTCGGGCTTGTGGGGCGCCAGTTGCTTTTGGCCAAACGGGATGTGGGCTGGGCAATTTCCAGGGCCGTGAGTTGACGCTCGACCAGGGCGATTAGTTCATCGGCGGTGTTTGGACTGCCCCGTGCCACCCATTTTCGTAAGTCCACTGGAAGGTTCCTCAGATAATGGTCGAGGACCAGTAGTTCCACAACCCGCGCTGAGCTATTCGTCTCTGGTTTAAGCCACCTACGGGCTAAGTGGATTAAGTCAAACAGCTGTGACCTTGGTGCTTTTCCCTCTTCATATCTCCAAGAGTGGAAGCGTTGAGCCCTCACAGCTCCGGTGACCCCGGCTCTCGCCAGAATCTCAGCTTTCAGAAGATTATAATTAGCTGCTTCTGTTAGCTCCAAATCAAAATAAGCTTTTTGAGCATCTCCACTCAAAAAAGGCGCAACAATGCCAGCCCACTGCTCAAGTGGCCAAGCCTCACGCTCGGCGGTCCTTTCGAACGCCAAAAGGTAAGCTTCCACGTCGTCTGCTGGGTTCATTTTCTGTAAAACATGGCTAGCTCTTATAGGACGTGGTCCCGCAGAAGCTGCTCCCCCCCGTTCTCCAGAATTCATCTGGATCCATAGTTCTCTCCACTCTCGACGATCCTGCGCTGCTTGTTCTGCCAGGACTTTGGTATGCTCCTGCAAAGCCGCTGTTGCTTGTAGAACTGTTTTAAGTAATTCTTCCATGTTGCGGGGTTCTCAACGAAAACAAAGCCCCACTTCTGGTACCAAATGTGAAGTACTTTGTTCTTTCCAACAGGTGTTTGTCACTTTAATTATACACGAAACAAGGGTAGTGCTCTTTAAACGCCGTGGCGTACGTTTATTTAGCAAACTGTTCAAACAAAAACACACAAAACAAAACCTAGCCTTTCTTCAGGCGCTAACTAAACTGAGTAACAGAAAGGCTAACTAATGCAGGGCAGGGTAAGCCTGTTCCCCTGTTTAAACTAATTCGCAGAATCACCTCAGCCAAATCACCGTCCAGAACTCCGTTGTCAAGGATCGCCGTACCTTTATTTTGTTATAAGAAAACCTTTTGTCCAACACGCTTGTTTCACCACTTCAACCCTCTCCCGAACACACAAACTGAAGCCCTTTTTAACCCCGACCTGATCACTTCCATCTGATCAGCATTTGCCGATTAATTATACAATTAAACACTTGTTACATTTGTTTCAACACAGTGTGTGGCTACCCCCCATGGTCCTAAAGCCTCCAAATTACTGTCTGGTACATACACATCATCACAATATATATATATAAACACACACACAGTGCCTTGCAAAAGTATTCAGACCCCTGACCAATTCTCTCATATTACTGAATTACAAATTGAAATTACATTGAAATTTTGTTCTGTTTGATATTTTATTTTTAAAACACTGAAACTCAAAATCAATTATTGTAAGGTGACATTGGTTTTATGTTGGGAAATATTTAAGAAAAATAAAAAACTGAAATATCTTGCTTGCATAAGTATTCAACCCCCACACATTAATATTTGGTAGAGCCACCTTTCGCTGCAATAACAGCTTTAAGTCTTTTGGGGTAAGTATGTACCAGCTATGCACACAGTGTCGGAGTGATTTTGGCCCATTCTTCTTGGCAGATTTGCACCAGGTTGTTCAGGTTGGTTGGACGACGCTTGTGGACTGCATAAGTATTCAATCCCTGTGCTGTGGAAGCTCCCAGTTTACACCGATGAAAGAAATTGCCCTAACGAGGACACAGTTACCTTACCATTGGCCTCCACCTGTGAACCATTAAAGTTGCTGTCACATTTTCTGGATAAAAACCCCACTGTTGAAGGATCATTGGTCAGGCTGTGAATCTGAAGGAAAATGAAGACCAAAGGGTAGCAGTGTGGAGTAGTCGTTAGGGCTCTGGACTCTTGACCGGAGGGTCATGGGTTCAATCCCTGGTAGGGGACACTGCTGCTGTACCCTTGAGCAAGGTACTTTACCTAGATTGCTCCAGTAAAAACCTAACTGTATAAATGGGTAATTGTATGTAAAAAATAATGTGATATCTTGTAACAATTGTAAGTTGCCCTGGATAAGGGTGTCTGCTAAGAAATAAATAATAATAATAAATAATAATAATAATAATAATAATAATAATAATAATAATAATAATAATAATAATAATAATAATAATAATAATAATAAAAAGAGCATTCTACAGAAGTTAGAGATAAAGATAAAGGGTACAAAATAATATCCAAGTGTTTGGATATCCCAATGAGCACAGCTGGATCAAGTGGAAGCTGCATCACACCACCCAGGCACTGCCAAGAAAAGGCTGTCCCTCAAAACTCAGCGCTCAAACAAGAAGGAGACTTGTGAGAGAAGCCACAGAGAGGCCAACAATCACTTTGAAGGAGCTACAGAGTTCAGCGGCTGGGACTGGAGTAAAGGTGCACCAGTCAACCACATCAAGAGCTCTGCATAACACTGGCCTGTATGGGAGGGTGTCAAGAAAGAAGCCGTTACTCAAAAAGTACCATCTGAAAGCACGTCTGGAGTTTGCCAGAAAGCATGAGAGTGACCCAGCTGCGATGTGGGAAAAGGTTTTGTGGTCAGATGAGACCAAGATAGAGCTTTTTGGCCAAAACTCAAAACGCTATGTGTGGCGCAAACCTAACACTGCCCATGCCTCAAGACACACCATCCCTACAGTGATGTATGGTGGTGGCAGCATCATGCTGTGGGGATGCTTCTCATCAGCAGGGACTGGGCATCTTGTTAAAAATGAAGGAAGAATGGATGGAGCAAAATATAGGGAAATACTGCTAGAGAACCTGCTTCAGTCCGCTAAAAAACTGAAGCTTGGGAGGAAATTCACCTTTCAGCAGGACAATGATCCCAAGCACAAGGCCAAAGCAACATTGGAGTGGCTCAAGGACAAAAAAGTGAATGTCCTACAGTGGCCCAGTCAAAGTCCCGATCTCAATCCCATTGAGAATCTGTGGCACTATTTGAAAATTGTGGTCCACAAGCGTCGTCCAACCAACCTGAACCACCTGGAGCAAATCTGCCAAGAAGAATGGGCCAAAATCACTCCGACACTGTGTGCAAAGCTGGTACATACTTACCCCAAAAGACTTAAAGCTGTTATTGCAGCGAAAGGTGGCTCTACCAAATATTAATGTGTGGGGGTTGAATACTTATGCAAGCAAGATATTTCAGTTTTTTATTTTTCTTAAAAATATTTCCCAACATAAAACCAATGTCACCTTACAATAATTGATTTTGAGTTTCAGTGTTTTAAAATAAAATATCAAACAGAACGAAATTTCAATGTACCATTTGTAATTCAGTAATATGAAAAGAATTGGTCAGGGGTCTGAATACTTTTGCAAGGCACTGTATATATGCAAAAGTCTGGTTTCCTTGTTTTGTTTTCTTTGTATTACAAATTGCTACCACATCTTGCCGTCTCTCAGAATAATCACTTTAATTCTAACTATAATCTATAATATAATTTGCTAAGCAGGGAATGCATTTAATTATTGGACCACAGGATGTAATTTTTCTTGACTTAATTGGCCCAAAATGGGCTGCCTATGGATTTGTGATCAAATCAGACCTGTGGGTTTAAAAATCGGAGAAATTAGGATCGAAAACTAATGAACTAAAGAACCACTTCAATTCACAGTTCGGGAAAGACATTTCAATACACACAGTAATGTGCCCAGTTAGAAAGAGGAAAAGGCTTTAAGCTCTGCAAACTTCAAGACACAATTATTAGATTAGGATAGACTGAATCAAATATTTTAGGTCACAAATAATATCAACTGTATTGCTCCAAGCATGGCTTAAAACAAATCTTGTTGACACTGCCTTAATATTGTTCGAGCACAATGTGGCAAGATAATTCCTAAAATGTGATTCATCATGTACAGTATGTGTTAAAAATGATAGTGGGTGTTAATCTGCAATTATAATTAGTACAGCTTCAAGGACTACAGAAGCTGACTATTTCTTCATGTTATATAAATTTCTACCATTGATGGGAGGGGATGGGTCCCCAAAGCAATTTTTTTGAATTAAAAAAGGCTGCAGTGGTGAATAATGAAAAAAACACCCAAAAGGATAGCTGGCAATGTAATCACATTTTCCATGCGACCCTTTCAAATTTACTTAATGTGGATTAAGTCGCCCGAGGAAGTGTCATTCCGTGAGCCCGTGGGATTTCTTCAGAAATTGTTAAAACAAAAACATTGTGTGTTTGCTCACAGCAATCCAGTACAACACTGACGGGACCATCTCAACTGTCACTTTCTGCCATTTGAGATTCATTTGAAAACGTGTGATAATATGTGTCAGGCATATTTTATAGTTTAAACAGAGGAGGCAAAGATTATATGATGTAGGCTATTTATTAAACATAGGGACACTTTAGGTTGATCTAACTTCAATGTATAAGGATAAGACTCATCAACACAAAGATCTTGGGTTTGACATTAGTCAAATATTAACAGTATACAAAACAAGTACTACTTTATACCTGAACACTTTCTTGTCTCAACTGACCATCACCCCACAAACTGCAAATTGTATGTATGATGTCTGCACTCATTCCAAATGGTTCTACATTTGTTTGCTCCAACATTAAGATATTTATTCTCGGAGAAGACATTGTTCTTTGGACACTTGCCTGTGCTACGTGACTCAAGAGAAATGTTACTAACTTTTCAACTTAGTACCAGATACTGAACCACAGAAGGAGGTGGAACCAGCAGGAAGATCTATGTGACCTGGTTTTCCTTGAATCAGTAATACATACAAATTGCCAAGACAACAAGGCCTTCTCCATGCAAGTTCAAAGATGCAAGACAGCAGTAAACATATTTAAGACTATATGCATTCTCTGTATTTGGTTGCCGCTTGACCATTGCAATAACCTTCAGTATAAGTCGTTTAGGAGCTACTGGTAAATCATTTTTCTTCCTCCGTCGTTACATTCACTTCATTAGCAGCCAGAGTAGCAGGGAAACGCTCTAATTAATTCTCACTAATCAGGAAGAACTGTGGTCAATTGACAACTATGGAGTCACTATCTTCTCTACACAAAACCAAACAGATTGACCATTTTCCTCTCTGGGGCAGGAGATTCATCAACTCAGTAAAGTAGTACATAATTCTGTTCCAAAATGCCTCATAATATTATTCATCAGGAAACAAGACTACATGCTGGCGTTACGAGGGTAGAGAATGTAAACTCTAGAGCACCCATTTTCCACACAGTGTATTTTTATGAACTGCAGGAATCATAATTAAGTAACAAGTCCTTTGCAACTGCTGCAGCTGAAAGGGGTTGCAGTAATGGACTGAGACAGGCTAATTCTGCTGATGTGATAACCACCTTATATGGCCGTTCTTAAAACACTGTCCTGAAATGATTATGGTTTGGTTTGTACACTACAAATTACTGTTGTCCTCAGACATAACATCATTAGATATTGAATACATTCGTTAGATCAGAACAGTTAGATAACCACTGTTAAGTTAATTAATAGGGATCACCACAGTTGCAAGGAGTACCGATAAATGTACTGCTTTAAAAATAATAGGGCTGATTTTCGAAGCCTTTTACTCCAAAGACTAAATTACTAATTTTTTTCAAAAGATGATAACTCCTGTTAAACAAGAATTTTAAGGCAGTTGAAGTAATAATTCATTTTTTTTCAAATGGTTGAAAAATATTCTTGTTACATTGTGGAGTAAAAAGCATTGAAAATCAGCCCCAATATGTTTTGCCCTTTTGGTACAAAATGGTATAAAGTCAGGATGGAAGCTTGTAATATGAGAGAACATAAGTTTCTCCAACTCTATTACATCAAAAAATGCCATCACTTTCTGAAATTCAGAGATTTCCCATCAGGCAATTTCAGTATACATTCTTCAGGTCAGACTTTATACATGTTTAAACAAACACTGCAAATCAGAGGCACATACAATGAACAGTATGGACAGGATGAAGACTTCGAACAAACAGACTAATTAATTTAATGAATAACTAAACAAACAGATAATGTAAAGAAAAAACAAACATTCAGGCCCACAGGCAGTGCTAAAAAGGGCCACAACATATTGTAAAAGATGTATTACCCTATTTGCCATATTTAGCTCTGAGGGATAACAAAAGCCATGTTTTTTAATTTCTCACCAAAGAAACATTCATGAAAAATCCAAACAAGTCTCTGAAGCCAAGACTTAAGAAAGGCAATGTAAACAACCCTATGTGGGGGGGTGGGGTGGCTGTTAATAATCCCAATCACCAGAGGACTTGTTTACTTGTCAGGCTGACAGTCCCTCTCACCTGAATAGGCCCAGTAGGGATCTCCAGATGCCCTCCTCCTTCTCCCTAGCCGAGCAGCTCTTCCAGGCTGCTTTCCTTGTAAAGATCCAGGCTGGCCTCCTGTCAAAGCTAATAAAAAGAAAACAATGTTAGACAAATACATTATATAGATTTAAATTGTTTTTTTTTTGTTTTAATGAAAACCAACTGGCGCATTTAAAAACACAAGTGAAAAACTATTTTAAATGTAGCAGTCAATAAACCTGTATTTGTCACTTAATTCTCTTAAGACACTGACATGCAAAAACACACAAAAACCTTTTCATTGGAATTTAATTTATTCACTGCACTGAAACCTCCAGTGCTTGCAACATACAGTGCAGGCCAAGTAATCTATCTTCACTCATGCCAATGTATTTATTTTTAACAGTATGAAAACACAGAGTGGGATGACAGTTTATTCAGTGCCAATTAATTTGCTTTACTGTTCTTTTAGTTACTATATTTTTAACACTTATGAATCTCACTGTACATGTCTGTACATAATTCCATTTGTCAGTTCCAATAACCAGCCCAGTTTACTTTGGGATACTCTGATGTGATGAGGACTGAAAGTATTAGGCTGGAGTCACTTGAGTAGACTTCAGTTTACTCTGAAAGCAATGCAGTGTGACAGTACCTAGAGTTACTGCCATTTTGTATTTCACAGCACACACAGGGACCATTGCACTCAAAAGGGACAAACCCATTACTGCAGGAGATGAAATGCAAAACAAATAGCATAGTTTTATAGCATAAAAACTATAGTACAAAATATTTTTTTGGTATAAAATATTGGACTTCTAGAGGAACAAAACACTTTCAAGGACACAATACAGTACATGTGGATTATAAACTTTATAGAATGGCAGGGTTTCTTTTTAGAGTCAGCAGATCTAACCATGTGTTCTTATAATGACACTGTCCCATCTTTTGTTTTTTGTTTCCCTCAGCTGATTTTTTGGGGATATAAGCTCAAACGTACCCGTGCATGCCAACGAAGGCACATTCTATGGCTTTTCTATGAATTACATTATTCATTTCCAATGTTCTTAGAACAGAAAATGTAAGTATGCCATCCCTACTTTTTTAAAAGCTCCTGCCCAATACATCGGGTTTGTCTCAGTCTTGTTGCTCATTTTTATTAAATCTGTCTGCGCCACCAAACCCCTACTATCCCTTTCTAAAAAGAATATAGTACACTTCAGACACATTCTTTTAATAGGCCTTAAAGAATAATAATAAAAATGTCTACAGCATTATTTTGCACTCTAAAAATAAGCTCACCCAAAGCCATTACAGAGTCTACCAGAAGAAATGATTAATATTATATTCGTTAAACAGTTAATAGTGGCCATGCTAACTCTTTTAATACAGGATCCTGTCTACACCCAGTTTTATAGCTGGGTGTTACCAATGCACACCATGGTGTAATGAGTTGCCCAGGATCATACAGTAACGGGGCTCAGCTGGCATTCAAACTACAATCAACCACTGCTAGGCAACAATTCTCTGCAAGAAATAAATAGGTTTTCAATCTGAAGCTAATGTAACAGGGGGATGGGATGCTTCTTCAAGAAAACAAGGCTACTTCAGAATGTGTTTGAGTATTAATTCCTTTATAACTCAGCACTGTACATCTTTCATTTTCAAAATAAACGTATTGAAGCTTTTAGAAGACACCAGGCTATAGTTTGTAGTCTTGTAAGGATAAATGTATGACAACTTTATATTTGCATTTCAATAATAACATTAACATGGTTTGAGCAGCATGACAATAATACTGAGACCTGTAATTGGGAAAACATAATGCTTTAAAAAGTCAGCAATTTACTGATTAGCATAAGTGTTATCCAAATATAGATCCCCAAATTATACCGTTGGTTGGACCGTTATGCACAACAGGCTGGACTGCGACCAGCTTTGATCTCCTTCAGCCCCAAAGTTAGCCAATACAAAAAAGTCACCTTTTTTGCAGTGCTGTAGCCAGTATATTATTGAATACATTTATAAACACTTACAAAATCAGAGAAGAAAATGAAATGCAGGACATTAAAATGTCTTCAGAAGTACTACAAAAGAAATGTAATACAAATGGTGCTAGCTTTAATAGTAAGTTTTATTAAAGTCTTAATGCTGAGCATTTCAGTACTAGGTATGAGTGTTTGAGCTATCCAGGGTTCTGTGACACAACAGCATAGATAAATTAATATCCCGGCCCCTGCGTTGTAGATAGTATGGTTGCTTTGCAGCAAGACCAATGGGGTGAGTTGCTGCATAAGGACTGTGACAGAGAAAGAATGAATCTTGGTTATAAATCTCCCTCCCAACCTGTAAGGCTGCTTCATAAAGGGAACAGAGTGCCCCGGACTGGATGGTCAGACAATTAATTCCATGGGTTAGGTGGAAGTCAGCCATCTAGAAAGGGGGTGGAGCTACGATACACCAAGTCATCGCTCCAGAGGGAAAGCGATGTGGCAACCGCGGATTGGAGGAGAAACGGTTGCACTCGCTAACCAATGGGGCGTGACTGACGGTACAAAAGGGGGCATGGCTAGGTGATCTATTCCTTTGTAATGGTTAAGAGAGAACCGCTGAATGACGAGTGTAAAGTAACTGAGTGTTTCGTTTGTCGCTACAGGCCAGCACAAAACCGGACACCACTTCACCACTGTGCACGAGTAAATTGTATTTCACCACAAGCATTACAGCACTCACTCTGGACTTGTGACCGTGTCTGTGTTTTGTGTGCGTTTAATACTGTGTTTATTATTTCGGGACTGAACCCCGTGTTTATTAAACCATGCAATACACATCATTGTGTGCCAACCCTCCATTTTACTGTTGTCATCAGACAGTACTTTTTTTTGGTCATTGTCTTGAGCACTGCATCACCTCTACACCTGCACACTGCAAACCACTTTGCCACAAGGAGTGATTAGGTATTATTTATTTCCGTTGGGGGTCAATGATCATGTAGCTAGTGAGAACATTGATTTTAAGCCTTGATTAGTAATCTTCTGAATAGAGACACAATACACAAAAAGAAAACATTTGGAACATAGTTATTTTATACAGATTATTATTTTTTTTTGATTTGTCATACATTCTCAAACCTTCAAAGCGAAGCCCAATTTGGTAACAAACTGTCTCAGATAAAGTACTCCAACAGCCAAGTCCTTCACACAAGATTCTGTCCTTCCAAATCAATAGGTCTACCTCTCTCAATGATAAGTCAAGAAACTATTGAATCCTTCATCTTAAGTAAGGATTACAACAGAGAATCCATTTTACATACACTTAACCTTCATTTGTTGTTTTCTTCTTTTATTTTGTTGCAGGAAGGACACACACACACACACACACACACACACACACACAGAGTAATGACTGAAAGCGATCCAGGGCAAAACGTCACTCGAGTGACATATCAATTCTCATTAGCATTCTTTAGATCTCACTCCAATACCTTCAGCTGAAGGACATTCACGTTCTGACACAGTAACACAGTCTGCTTTACATTCCTGCAAAATAGTCGAGGTAACATCTGTCGGCATCAAATAGCCTGAATTTTCACAGATGATGTTAAATTGACAGTGCCCCCTTTCTGACAGACTAATGTTAGGAATACTAAACATAGAAAAAACTGACATGTTCTGCCAAGATCTGAACCCTACCGTGGTGCAGCAGTGCATCGTATGCCAAAATGTTGCGTCTACAATCATGATAGTATGTGCAATATCAATAAAAGACAGGTGTGGTTTGAAAGCTGTCATATTTATTTATAGTTCATATTTTGACTCCACGTTTAACCGTTTAACGACATCAAGTGAAAACCAAGATACTGTTCTGTACAAAAGTAATCAAGTGAAGCAAACAGGAAGTGCAAGGTGTCTCCAATTATCTTCTTTAAATAGCTGATAGTGGGCGCAGAACTGAAGCAAGACTGCAATAGAGTTAGCCATTGCTATCTGATATTCAACACAAATGTTAAACATCATATCCAAGTCAAGAATACATTTCACAGACATCTCCCTGCATTTGTCAAAACATGCTTCGATTTTTCCCAAGAAACATTAAAGTAAATGTTAAAGCAGATTTTCCAAAAACATGAAACAAAGAAGCCTGTTATTGAAGGGTTATCATCCAGGCTACTACGTTAGGAATTAACGATGAGCCTCCCTTCAGATGCATCAATGCCTCCGTGATCTTCACTATTTCCAGGAAACTAGTCTATTAAAACATTTTTTTTAAACTTTATACTACTTGACTTGCAAAATCAATACAGAAAAACAAGAATAAAAATGTAAAAAACATAGAGCACAGTAGTAATGTGCGCCCTTGAGATATGTACAAAAATCTGAAGCATTTTGAAATACAGTAATGCACTGTGAAACGTATTCTTTCAGTGCAATTACACTTTTAATAATAGTACTGCTTCAGTTCTCTGGGGAATGCATTTTTTATTCCACTGTGTTAGCAAAGGAACTGTCAGATCTTATTAAGGATAACCAACTAGATTCCATGAATGTTACATTGCATATACAAATTAAGAAAGGGACTGAGGAAAATGAACATCTCACATAGAAACATCCTAAATGAGGAATTAAAACCAACTTCGCGATTTGCAGAAGTTGCCCCGTAAAGTGTGCACAGTTCAAGCCAAGAGGAATGAAATGAAGCGAATACAGAGCTATATCAGAGGATCTCAAAGGTCAATGAATCTATAACGATCTACAGCAGATGTGGTTTTGAAAGAACTAAAGGGAACACGATGGGTATCAACTACTTTACAGAGTAGCATTACTGTCAGGAACAGCGGTCGTTAACATATAGTTTATCTATCATGGCAAGTTTTACCACAGCAGGAAAAATGCACTTTAAATTATTCTATTAAAACAACTACTTTTGACTTGCATGTAAAGATGCTATATTACAAGGGATTCAGCCCCCAAAATGTATATCATAATGCTACAAAATCCAACAGGCATATTAAAACCAGAAGGAAATAATGTGTATGATGCACAATGGGGAGTAGTTGAAGAATCTGAAAAGAAAATCAGCCGGTTGTGATGCACTGCTGAGCATAGAAACCTCATGTGTGGTATATTTACTTTACCAGTACCAACCATGACTGTTCAATATAGGGTTATGGTATTTATTCTTGAAGTACTGTGCCTGAAAGCCTAAAGCAAAAAATAAATATAACACATTCTAACAAAGTCTTCTGGACAGGAATTTAACGTTTGTTTGAAAAAATATAGCAGGCAAATATATTCTCTTTTTTGTTTTTAACTGAATTCATGAATTGAACATTATTCCCTTAAATACAAATTCCCTGGTCAATATAAAACTAACCACAGCTGGAGACTAAATGAGCCAAAAAAAACCTGCAAGGACTAGAACCTTGGCAAAAATCTGAAATATTTCTCTCTTCCGGGATGTATCAAGTAAATATTTGAAAATAAATTACATTTAAAAAAACCTGATACATCAAGTCTGGTGAAATCAAGTAACCTGCTAATATTCCTCCAGCGACCTATGATGCTCCACATGATGATTTTTCCTGGCGACAGGCATCAATTTGTAATATAATAACATAACTGAAAGTAATGATCACAGCTCTTTAGGGAGAACCTGGAGGTACCATAAAAACTATTATCCCATTTTTACATTATATAGTTTTCTTGGAATTGTTAAAATTCAAAACCTAGGGACCATCTGGCTTTCTCCAAAGCAATAGGGTATTATAATGCAATTATAGTCCTCCAAGGCTAGTTAAAATGCTTAACAAGAATTGTAATAACTAGAGATTAAGCAGCTAAAAGTAACTAAAGAACCATGGCAGACATTTGCTGCCAAGTCACCTAATGCACTCTAGGCCATCTTGCTGGACTGAATCTAGATTTTAAATGCTGCTGAACTAGAAGTCACCTGCACATCTCTCTTAAAAGTATTCATCTATTAGCCAATACAGCTTAGATTGGAGTCAGTAATTAGTGACTGCTAAGTGCCAACCAATTTCAGGTACCAGTACTGTTTCAAGCGGTATTAGACACCCCTCACACCCACCTCCCCTTGCAGGATGTTAAGGGTCACTGAACTGTCAGCATGGTCATGCCTTGTATTAGGACCTATTTCGTATCCATGAAAAGCGGGTGTAACTTCCTGTATAAACGCTGCAAATATTAACAATGACAACAATGCAGATCATTTAATTAATTGCTTTGCAGTCGGTACAACCCACACAGACAGCAATACCACCAGGAAAGGGAGGGGAGACAAAGGCCAAAATAGCACACTTCCTAACTTCATCATTTACATACAAATGCTAGACATCCGGCCATGGTAGTTAGCGAGTCCTGAGTCGTTAACCTGAGGCTGACGGCTTGTACAGTAGAGGCAACGATGCAGACGTTTGTCATCACAGAACTCCTGGCAGTAGACTTATCCCTTCATTATACAGTCGCTCTAGCGTCTCATCATTACCAAAAGGTTGGTTTTTGAGAAATGTCATGCTGGGATTCCTCGCATTCATAGACAGGACCACAAGCACATTCTGTCCCTTTAGAGCCATAAGGCTCAGCATGCAATCTGATTAACCACCGGAGAAGGAACTTCGAAAGGCTTGGCGACAGTACTGCTCTGGAGTGTGCACAGCAGGACATATCGGGCCTTAAACAGAACAGAGAGCAAACCTGCAAGAAGCAGACACAAGCCATCACACAGCAGTGTTTTAAAAGGCAAGCTGCATATCGAGGCCACTCTGCAGTGGTTTGGTATAGGATTGTTGTATTATTAAACACCTTTAGTTACCCATCTGAGTATTCCTAGTATGAAACAGCATGCCAGGGCAATGAGATCAAATGCACTACTTTCTTAAATCTCTGAAGTGGAGTGTTAAGTGAAGAGCTCTATCCATTTCAGTTCCAGTTCCACCTTGTATTGCCTTCTTTCATGTTCTACTTCTCACTTGCAAGTTAAACATGATTAAGAGAGAATAGAGTTGATGCATAGTATTGAGATAATTGTCCCACTCTGTTTAAAAAAAGCGATCATTTTGCAAATTACCTTTAGCTTTTTTTTACCAGTATGGTTTAAATGTAAAAATAATCTGGTAAAGTAACAACACAGCACATCTGTGTCAGACTCTGCAAGGTATTACCAATGGTTGCATCACTACACAGGGAATTAATTAAAAGCCTATTCATTTTTTTACAACAATTAAGCCTGCTATCCTTGTACCTGTTTATTCCAGTTTATGAACACTGAACCAAGTTCTCCTTGTTAAAAGTAGGTAACTTCCTTCCTTGACTGTGCTTTTTTATTAATTTTTTGTAGACGTTTTGATAAAGTAAACCTTTGCCAACAAGGTCACCTTTACTATAAAACAAATGCAAGCTTCAAGTCTTTCCCCACATAAATGTTCTTTCTATTATTTTTTAGACCTTAAGGTATGGAACATTTAATGTCATGGGATATTCACCATTATTACTCCTCATGTGCATACCTTTAAATTAGCTCTCCAAACATTACTTAATTCTAATTAATTGGACTGAACCTCAGAGGGTTTAACAAAAAGTGCCACATCATCAACGCTGGATAGAAATTGAGAACAGGCAGTAGTTCTTCCTTTCTTTCTCTTTTCTTGGCGCATTCTCTGGCAGCATTACCAAGAATGAATGAGCTTGAGGGCTAGAAGTGATGATATGTACCTTTTGTCTGTTTTTTTTTTTAACAAATAGAAGTGAACAGGGAAGCATAACTGATCAGTCTTTAAATGTCTGCCTGAGTGAAAAAAAAGATATTGAGCCTGTAGGTTGGCCTGCTTACTATCCATCTTTAACTCCTCTGTCCAGTTAGATGAAATCTCAACACGCTTTTTAGTCTAAAATAAAGCCTAAAAAATATTGTTGCAGTTGTACTGCAACACAGCAGAGCAGCAAAGAATTGATTCCAACTGAAAAACAATTGGAGGGAGTCAGACTGATTCAGAGAACACAAAAACCTTGACCTATAATAGAAGACCTTGGCCTACCTTTATTAAATGATGAAATCTGATTTATATATAGCTATCAAAAACTGGAAGTTCATCACATTTTGCTGTGCTTATCCATCCATCATTAATTTGACAACAATTACCAATCTGCCTAAAGCCGTATTAGACAAGGTTAAAGGTAGGAGGATTTTTATTAACAAAGGTTTTTTTCCATTGGCAACAGCAGAATGAAAGAAAGACAAGTCCACCTTCTCATTCTTCTGAAACTAAAACCGTGAGCAATAAATATGTCTGAGAAAGAAAGCAGAGACGTTTGAATTTAAATGTGTCCGAAATATATAGGCCTATTAACTCAAATTAGACATTCGTGAGAAAAAGGCTCTGCGCTAATGGCTCAGAGCAGTTTCCGATAAAGCAGCTGTGTGGTGAGGTGAATCCAACTAATAAATGACTATAGCCAGTGCAACATATTTTTAGCACAAGACAAAACACACCTTGGAAATATTTCTCTAGACACCCAAATCTAATTATTCTTTAACAAAATTATATTAAAAAAAGTCAGCTCATAAAACAAGGACGTACCTATCCATATTTCCATAAAGGAAATTGGAGTTAATTTTCTATTTGTAAGACGCATATTCCTTATGACTAATTCTCTACATTTTGTGTACATCTTTATGGAACCATAAAATAGCCTCTTCTTTCTTCAATAGCTGGCTATAATGAACATGCCAATACAGTTATCATTAGTTTTTAATACTGTAGGAGAAATGCAATTGTGCTTTCCCATTATGGAAGCAAACAAACCTTGGCCTGCTTTTACAATTTTAAAATTTTAGTAAATGCAAAATGATAAATCACCAGAGATGTAGGGGGTGTGCCTGCATGCTGACATGCCAAATCTGTTTCTTACTATCTTAGATTAACATTTGAGGAAAACTAAAAAAACTAACATAAGATTGACCTCCCCGGCACCCATTCACATTGTATGAAAGCATTAAAACGCATCTCTATATTGGAATGTGTGTCTCTCGGGCTTCACTATACTGTACTAATCATCCTTGAAGAAGCCATTGGAGAAGGAAAAGAAATGCTGAATGTACAGTACTTCTTGTACAGGAATGTGTGTGCTCCCCTCTCAGCCATTACCACCAGAGCACCATTCCCCATTCATCAAAAACTACATTCTGGTACAGTCGAAGAAAATTGAATTCCAGTCAGCATAATTCACTTTATTTGAGTCGATTTTCTGTTTTTCCTTTCCCTTACCTGTTAGAATGCTTTTCAGACATAAATAAATAAATAAATAAATAAAGGAAAATACATAAAACCATAAAATCTCGAGCCGTTATTCATTTTAAGAGCAAGAACAATTCTTATGATTAAATTGTAGGCCTACATCTGAATTAGCTTTGACAGCGAATTGAAACTGAATTCCTGAACGCGTCAGTGAGTTTCGGTATTCCATTGATACAGATGCTGAATGTTAAATGTTTCATATTTTCTGTATCTTGTAAGCAATGTGTCTCAGAGCCTCAGAGAAATAAACTGTACTGAAATGTACTGTAACTTCTACAGAAATCCTCCAGAGCTGAAAACAATTCACCTTTATGAAAAAAAATTATACACTTTCCATTGAGTCGAGTGCTTCTAAGACTTTCATCCAAGAATAAGAGTTATGCAAGTCAATTATTTGAAAAGACTGTACAAAGACTCAAATAACTTTGTATGTCCAGTTGACCATGACAAGACAATGGGTGTGACATAGCTGGTCTTCTGCACCTCTACCATAGGAGTTATGGCAAGCCAAATTATCATTTAGAGATGTCTCGAAATGCATTGCAAGATATCTTAAACTGAATTGCAGATATCTCAAAACGAACTCGATTTCAAGATATCTCAAACTTGTTTTGAGATATCTCAAATTGACTTCCTGTAAAAATGCTCTACATTTTGAATGGACTTCCGGACCATTTCAAGATATCTCAAACTAGACAGGAAGTCAATTTGAGATATTTCAAATTCAATTCGACCTTTCGCAAATTAACCCAGATTTTAAGATATCTCAAATTCATTTTGAGATATCTCAAATTCAATTTAGGAGTACATTGCAATGAAAGCACTGCTCACAAGAACACTCTCTTATACAATAAAACAGAGTGAACTGTGGGTAAAATGTTATTTAATTGGGATCTTCATTCAAAATGTGAATCTTCTGTCTGTCTGTCTGTCTATCTGTCACATTCCATGTGGTGAACATGATAACTGACCTGAATATATTCATCATCACTTTTTATATATTGATTGATAACTAGACCTAAAGAGCAACTTGGTGAGGGTCTGAAATATCTCAACTTAAATAAATGTGTTCTTTACTTTAGACGTAGACCAAACTGAAAGATTAGGTTCAGGATTGCCTGGCCTATAGAAAATTTAAAATAAAAATAAAAATACTTGGAGACCAAAATAGGGAGACTCAATAAACTGGCCTTGAAGGAATAACTAACCACTGCAAATTTTTTCATCACCCAAATTGGAATATACTTTCAAGGTCATTTTAAAACAGCAAAAAGTATGCAACCAGTTACATGGAACTAATGGCTTCGTTTATTTTTGGCTTCTGGGTACAGACTTCCAAAGAGTTATTTTTCTTTCTTAGGCACAACTTACAGTTGAAAAATAAACTGATAGACTTTCATATAACCTTTAAAAGGTCCAAGTCCTTCCTGTCTTCTAAAAGAAAACTCTAAAGGGCTTTCTGAATTAATCTTGCAGTATTCATCATGTCTGCATCCTACTCTCTGAAGTCTGTCTCATATAATTATCAAAACCTCATCTGTGCGTTATTAAGGGAATGTCAGCAATGCTTTGATTTTGCTTACAATAATCTATGATGAAATTCAAGTGGTTGTGGTTCAGGCTGTACCTTCCCCAGGGTTTGCAATGACCTAGCAGGAAGGTGACGTCTGTCAGCAATGCAACACCGGTAAATGGAGGTTTAGGCATACAGTAAAAGATGACATAAATAATGACCCTTCTGAGAAACAAGTTAAATCCAGCCCTAACGCTGTAAACAAACATGGGCTCCCCCAGAGCCAGGAATCCCAATGCTTACTATAAACTCTCCTCCTTGAAATCCCTGTTTACAAAACAAACTAAGATTTAAAAGGATATTATAAAGCATAACCTAGGCGAATATACTTTTGTACAGCAAATGATTGAATTACTGTGCACGCAAGCATTGCCTAGTACTCAATAAGCATTTAGTATTTAGACCTAGCTGTTTTTCCACCCTATAGCAACAATTTCAAGACAGAACACACATTTCCAACCAATACAACAAGGCTTTACAGAAATGCATTACAGGTCTGCACCTCGTACTGTACATGGTAATCCAACATCAACTTTTTTCATAATCTTTAATAAGTGAACCGTATGTTTTATGCCTGCAAAGAAAATATGCATCTTGCATGCCCTACAGTGCAGACATTCATAACCTCTTTCTGAATTCAGTGCTTAAACATATTCTTTACTTAAGGTGACATTATTATTATTATTTATTTCTTAGCTGACGCCCTTATCCAGGGCGACTTACAATTGTTACAAGATATCACATTATTTTTACATACAATTATCCATTTATACAGTTGGGTTTTTTTACTGGAGCAATCTAGGTAACGTACCTTGCTCAAGGGTACAGAGCAGTGTCCCCTACCAGGGATTGAACCCACGACCCTCCGGTCAAGAGTCCAGAGCCCTAACCACTACTCCACACTGCTGCCCCAAGCACACAAAACTATTTACAGGGCAAGAGACTGCAATCGAATTCAGGGACTGGGGAAAGACTGGAGTGCTGCCAAGGTCTGGGTTATATAAATAGTTAGAAATCATTTCATTCAACAGTGCTTTGACAGCATTAGACCAGCAAAATAAACAATTCAAATCACTCCTCTAACCCCCCCCTCCTCCTCTTTTGTCCTCCAGTCCACTGAAAAATAAATTAAATCTATGAAAAAAGTGATAGAAAACAGGATAATGGTTTTAAGATCATTTATGAAATGTCCCGTTATTCTTTAAAACTTTAATTTATTTCTATAGTTGAAATGAAAAAGACTTATGTATGAGAAATGAAATTAGGTGGGGGTGTGGGCGTGTCTGTCCATGCCAGTTTGTTTTCTACCTCCAAGCAGCAAATGTTGTTGCTGTAACAGTAAATATGATTTACTAAACATACAGGCCACAGCTTCAACAAAAGAAATTGGACACATTATGAATTGCATTTCCATAACGGTCACTGAGGTGAACAGTAATTGCAATTCCTACAACGGCCACCATGCACCAGCGCTTCAGGGAAGCTTCAGTATGTTCAATTAATTTTTTAAAGACTGGAAAGGGTGAAAGGAAATCAAACATTACTTTGTCAACATTGATATATTCTGCCTAAGGCTGGTGTTTTCAAATGCTATACCAACACAGTAGGAAACTTAATGGCAAATAAATGAATACTAGTCATAGAATCTGCTCAAGCTCATGTTTTACCCATGTTCTTTCAGAAGCAACACACTGCCTTGCTACAGTTTTTTTTTTTGACAAACTATCTTATCAACTGTTCTTTATTTCAGGGTCATTACATTACTACATTACATTATTTTAAAGAGCTGAAAGCTAAGACGTCAAAGACCTGTTGTTGTGTATTACTCTTTTTCATTATGTAGAGAATGGGTTGTTTTTGCAGCAATAATTTATTGATGAATTTCGGGCCTAAAATGTTTATCGTTAACAGCAAAAGTGTTCTGTTCATTTGAAAAATCAGAACTACAGGAAAAGCCTTTTTAAAAAAAATTAAAAAACACACTTTACAGCTCTGCGCAATACTGAACATTTGATAGTGCAGCCAAAAAGCTTAAAAGTCTTTACTTTCATAACATTGTCTAACGCTGGACGGCAGAGGGAGATCGATTTTAACCTGCCAGTCATTATAGCCTGGAAAACAGAATCTACAGTACCCCCTTGCCCTTTCATCGGAGTGAAAATTAATGGAAGCAATCAGCTTTAAGAAGGATAATGCCTCTCCTGGTGACTTACTGTTTGGTTTCACACAGCCTCAGTAACAAAAGATATTGCAACATTACATTCTAACACCACCAATCTTTTTAACTGGTTATAAAATGTGGCACAAACTGACCCACTTCCTTTTCATTTCAGATATTGCTTTCCCCCACAGTTTTACTTGTTTCATTCAAGTAGAAAACAGAAGGATATAGGCTAGCCATTTACAAGGCTTATATTCTTAATCCCTTTAATGTACTGTACATGCATGAAAAAGGAGGTTTGTGCAACAGTGCAAGCAAACGAATGCCTTTTCTTAAAGCCCCAAAACAGTTTGTTATCTTAATAAAAAAATAATTTGCCTTGCATTCAAAACAAAATTAAATAATGCTCAGATCAATAACTGGATTGTATCATTGCCTTTAACTGTAATTAGTAGTACTGTTAGCTCAGATTGATCCATTGTACAGACGAATTGCGAATTATAAAAAAAAAACAAGCATGCAATTTAAAAGTAATCCACCGAACACGCCACGGAGACTGCAAGTTTATTCTGAGACCTTGAACACAGCACAGGCAGTTCTATAGCTTTAAAGATCAGGCCTCTGCTTCCT
Organism: Acipenser ruthenus; assembly: GCF_902713425.1. Lineage (NCBI taxonomy): Eukaryota > Metazoa > Chordata > Actinopteri > Acipenseriformes > Acipenseridae > Acipenser > Acipenser ruthenus. The sequence continues at coordinate 23,624,347 of NC_081213.1, forward strand.
TGGATTGTCTGTGCCCAATTCCATGAAATCAGAAAGTAAAAAACAAAAACAAACCGTTTTAATTGACTGATCAGGTCTATTAACCATGTAGACACAAACACGCTTCCTGGGGCACAGTCAATATACACTGGATTGTATTGAGAGGATTTTATCTGACCGAGTTCTTTGCTTTCACCTTTATGCAAACCCGGAGCCTTTTGAACAAATCCAACTCAATAACAGAGTGGTTGCCCCAAATTTGCTGTGTGAAAGCACAGTGAACTCACGGTGAACCAGTGCTAGGGAGAACACGAGAAGATGCTGGGAATGTGCCACGAGCAGAAAATCAAATCGAACAGTTTTCATGACTCAGAACATGAACATGAGTCATGAAATGGCTAGTCTTTGCCTGCTAGGCCTTAAACAACCTGCTTGTTAAAACTTAAAGATAACAGACATCTGAAACAATCTTGGAAATAAGAATACTATGTGATGTACATCCAGTATACAGTATACTGTACAAGACACGAAACATGTACTATAAGCTAAACATCTTGAAAGGGTATGCCTGTGATGCTCAGCTGATTAAGAATCAACCATTTAGTGAAAACAAGTGTACTCTCCCACTAACAACATCAGCAGCAGTATAGATCCCTTGGCATAATGCATTCTCAAGTCAATGGGCAGGGAACAATGTACTTTTGAAGATGAACATGGAAACAAGTGCTGTTCAACTTGGAATTTCCAGAGAACAAGGAATCTGTGTAACGGATGTTCTGAAAAATCAATATATTGATAGCTGCACAGTTTTAAGAACTCATTGTATAATACGCCTAGGGATTCTATGGTTATGCAATTACAGTCAGTGAGCTGGTACCACTTAGATTTTGTGGATCAAGTCTTGCAGGAAAAGCAGTGAATCTCAGGTGTCTAGGAGGAGGTTCCACTGCTCACTGAAAATACCTAGTATTTATTCTTTATGAGTCAAGAGTGTGATGCAATGAAAACAAAAACAGCCTGTACTTTGCGGAGACCGTGGTGATTTCCTGACTCAGCATAACAACTTCATAAATACAGGGTTACTGGGGAAACTCGCTGTACAAAACAGGGGCACATTAAAAGAGAATGTAGTAGATGGAAAGGTTTAAGCTACCAGATGGTGAAAGGAAGCAGACAAGTCAAACCAGCCAACTCAACAAGAGAGCCGCTGTGAGTGAAGAGGATGGTGGCAAAAGTCAAGACCATGAGCAGGAAGAGAGAGGAAACTGCCAGAGCCAGCTGGACACTTTGGGAAGGTTGAGTGTAGTTTTTTTGGCATAAAAGCTAGAAAGCTAGGCAGTTGAAAAGGCCTAGCGCTCTATGACGAAATACAGAATATATGACCACCCCCTATTCTCCCTTTCTCTATATAGCTCTTGTTAGGTATTTAGGTTTCTGTTATAAAGAGGTTATTGCTGCTATTAAAAATAATGGATACTGCAAAAAACTGGGAGACATCCGACTGTAGCATAACAGGTACACTGTAATAAGAGGAGTCTAAAGAGACATTGCAGTATATGTAGGGTTGGCTTTTGTCTAGGCCTCTGTAGTATATCAGGTAGTATAATGTAGAACACAGACTTTACACTTACTCACAGTTGTATTTTATTATTATAGGTATAATATTAAAGCTTAATTAAAGTACTACTTTGAAATGTAATATTTTTTGTTTTACTTTGAAATTTCAAAATGCAACAATGTGCTCTCTACATTACTTACAACTTTAAACTGAAAATGTGATGTTTATGACATTGGTACCTTGTATTTGTTTTTTTGTTTTTTTTCTACTTCAGCGCTATAAATGCTATAACACCACATTTATTGAAATCTAAGAAAAAAAATTAAATACAATACAGAGCTCATTAGAGTTACACATACTGCATTCCTTTGACCTTCACATTTCATTTTATAAATAACTGACTGCGTATATAAACTACTAGACCGTCTAAACATATGCAGTGCAGTGGAAATGTATTTAACCTGACAGCTCCCAATGATGCAAGGCTGTTTTTTGTAAGTAAAGCCATTAACTACATAAGGCTAGGCACTGAAACATTAGATACTGTATGATAACCATCATTTTACACAAAAGGATCTTCTAAATGATTGGGCTTGATGTTAGTGCCAAAAAATGATCCTGTACTATAATTAACAAAAAATGCTCTTCTAGAATGTGCTCGATTTTGTCTATTGAGAAGCCAGTACAAAAACAGAAAAAGGGCTTTTGTGGAAGATATGTTAGCAATAATATTACCTTTTTCCCTCCTGAATGAAGAACAAAGCATGGAGTATGACAATGAAACCTTGACCTTTCTCTCCATGCTTTCAGCTAAAAGCATCCTCCACATTGATTAATTGTAATGTTTAACAAAAGTTAATTGTGACCAAGAAGTTGACACTTCTATAGTGGAGTACATTGTACTGTAAAGTCTTAGCGCTCACTACAGTGTAATAACTCTAATGCAAATGACATGCAGAAGGAAAGGGTGGTGTATAAGGTCTGGTCTTAGAGCTGGTAGAACTCTTTCATCTTCACTGCTGTAGAACGGGGTGATTCGTGTGGTCAGAGTGGGGTTTATGTTCCTCATTTGGAGACGATTAGTAGCATTTCCTACCCTGCTACCACTCTGCCTACTCTCACGGAGGTTCTTGATACAGTACAGCCTGCCACCTGGGAAAAAACAAACAAAAACGACATGGCCCTAGCTCAAACATCAGGATGATCTCAGGGATCCATTATAATCCAGTTCAAGGATTTGCTGTTCCTTTAGCTTAAGCAATTCGAATCTTGTTTTGGTGCAGAAAGTGAGTAACTTCCACAATAATCCAATTAAACAGAAGACTGTTGTTGACACACACTACTTGGCCACACTATTATGACTTGTCTACATGATTGGATTTGACATTTGCATCTCAAATGCAGAGCAATTAGGCTGATCATGTGATGTCACATGTGACCCCTATAAATCTGCCTTACTTTACTGATGTATTGTTTTATAAAGGTGGTCAACAGATTTACAGCCAACAGTTGATATGCAAAACTTCTGAGGTTGCAGCATAAACATTATTTTATATGGCACATAAAACAAAATAAAACAAGCAAATGAAATAAAAAAAACAGGGGCTCTGCAAGCGATGGTAATTGGGTAAAGGTAATAATTATGATAGGCACACAGGAAACCAAATCAAAACCTTACATTACTTGAAATTACTGCAGATCTGGTTTTGATTTCAAATGATAATCACAGAATCAATATGGCTGCTGAGCTTAAATTACTTAACAAATATGGGCTGCCTAGCCATTAAGCACGGCAAGTAATCAATGATTGATAAGTCATTGCTTTCACACCAGAATCCAGTTATAATACCATAAAGCCAACACGGTCAATGCAGCAAAACAAATTCCGCAGGTGCACATATACTGTATACCATGTGTGAAGCACATGAATACAGTATGTACTGTTTACAAAAAAAATTAAATCAGACAAACAACCCTGCACATACTGGAAAATATTTAAAACTGGTATTAATGGTCACCAGTTATATGGAGATCCCTTGACGCCATTTGTCAGTACGGTTCTGCGATCTCACGCCAAGTTGTAAGCTTTATTGATTGTAGAAAATGTTTAAAAGTCTCCGATTCCTCCATGTCGTTCCACCACCCTCGAGTTGTTACTAAAGAACAAATTCTCATTATTCTATTTGTAATGTAGATATATTCCACCGGGACACCAACTGAATACAGTGTGCGCAGCTTGCTAGATTTAGCACACTGTTCAATTGATTCCAATCTTAATTGCCAAAACTTACAGCAGCCAGATTGTTGTGTACTGCAAGGCAAACTTATTCCATTTAAGTTGCATCAGGAGAAGAAAGACTGCAACTATAGTTTAAACCAGGATTTATCAACTTATGCTGTGCAGATTGTTTGTGTATTTGTAAAGTTTACATTTCACACAAAGGCCATTTTGTTTTGATGCAGTACTAACCACCAACATCTGTATGATTAATGCTTACAGTACAATGCTTACATGTTTGATTCCCCTGTGGCATCATATTTCAATTATTTAAGAAAATAACTACAGGACACAATCTCACGTCAAATGCAAAGCAAACCAAGTCATGCTCATCTATATTTTTCAATTATTTTGTCACTGCATATTCAATTCTGTACAGGCCTTGCATCATATCTTTTCACCCATCATGTCAGGTGATTTTGATTCTATTACCCAAGAACTTTACTGTTGCCAAATCCTGGATCTCACCAACAAAGAACAAAGCACAAATCTTCAAGAAGCACCACCACCACAACTGAATGTAGAGTAAATATTAGAGTATCTCCAGAAATGGTTCTGTAATTGTATAGAATTAAACTACCTGAGGCGATAAAAAAAAAAAAAATTAACCTGAAACTTTATATGGAACTTCCTGGAGCATTTCGATTACTAAATTCACCACATACAAAAGAGACTACTAAGCAGCAAAACCCATACAGGAACTTACTTTTAGGTGACTTATTGAGGGAACAGCAATCACAGTGAGTTATAGTATTGATGTATTCAAAACAGTACCAAACAATGATCTTCTGAAGACATCTCTGCTATGAATACACATAATTGGGCTATTAGCTCCAACATTAACTTACTCCAGGTCTCACTGCCATTACTTAAACTGTGCCCTATGTTAAATTTATAGTGCAAAACGGTCTTACTATGTGCTGATTAAGAAGATCTGTTTTCAGTTGACTAATTAACAAGATTAATCATATGCAAGCTGTAGAATCACAGGTCGCAAGCCTTTTTCTACTTATTCACCAAACCTTCATTAATTTGTCTACACTGCGGGAAAGTAACTATTTATCAACAGAGGCGCATTCGATTAACAAAAAGATATGGTCATTATAAAAATCTATACTGCATATATTAGAAAGCTATATTCAAGATTTATTAGGAAATGAGGGTCATATTAGTCCACAAGAGGTATATTGGTCTATATTATTAGGTCCAGGGTCAGTCAGCAGGATATTAACAGGAGTAATGATAACTGGCATGGCTAGGGGGAGGTTAGCTTCTTTTTTGTTCTATGATTGATGCAGACTACTTTGATAGTTAGCATATGTCGATGCTTAATAATTACATTTAAAAAATGATAGTCATATTCTTGTTTATTTTAAGCTTTTGAATAAGGCTTCAAGAAAATCAGAGTGCAAAAAAAAAGCAGCAAATATTTTTCAAATAATGTCAGTTTGTACTACTATAAGCGATCTCTTAAATCTTAAAAGACTTACAAGTTAAAGATAGACTTAAAAGTTAAAAGACAAGGACAAGGAACCAACACTTCACAATACAGTATACAAAAATGTTTCCAAAACAAAAACAGGAGCTTTTTGGAAACGGTCCCCAATAGCTACTTATATAGCCAGCCCCACCACTTTCATTGTCACCTGCATTAATATTTGCGTCAAACCCTCTAGCTGCTGAACACGGCGATGAATATCCATTACAAATCCATTTGGGCTACATTATTATCAGTTCAGACTGCAACCAAATCCCATTTTCCCTTTGCAAATTCAATTCCCATCAATAGCACCATGTATCACTGGCCGCTTGCGTTTTCTGCCTCTTTTTTCACGCAAGAAATAGAAAGATACTCTGAGCATACAGTATAATACACAAAGTGCAATTTCAATTCCTCCACATGTCAGAGAAAGAAGAAACAAATGCAGGGAGGAGAACAATGCAAATGAAGCCGTGGTTATCAGCTAAAAATTACCCAAGAGACAGCTGTGCTTTATTTCTCCAGTCACGTACTTCAGGAAGAATCATGTAGGCTGTCACTCAAGCCAGTCTTTCTGTTTTTATTTCAAATGTAATCCCCTTTTTTAAAAAACAATGCCCTTTGAAGCCAAAAAGTAATGGCCATATCATGCAAAGATGGTGTTAATAAACGTTGATGTTAATCATGGGATTAAAAAGTGTTTAGGAAGGCTAATTACAATAGGATCATCAAGATGAAAAGCATTGTTTCAAAAAACACAAACTTGTACAAGGTAACAAGGATTTGCTTGATATTTCTTAGTCCAGAAGTGTCAACTAAATCAAACAGTATGTGTGTTCTATTTTCTTTCACATTTGATTTGTGGGGGGGCGTAAAAGCTCCTTTTTCTTTAAGTATGCCATTTTCTAATGTGCTCTTTTATTGTCACATAATCAACCACATTACTATTAGTATGTTCTAAACAAAAATTACACAAAATCGTTGTCTGTTTGCCAAAAAAGCCATTTACCATTCATTTTAGTTACTTAGGACAAGCTACTTGTGTTAATCATTATTTTTCTAGGTATATCAAATGGAAGATCTGCAGCAAAGAAGTTATTTATCTTGACTGGCAAGGCTCAGGATGTTTTTTTTTTATTATTATTCAGGGTCACCAGTCAAAGGAAATGCAGTGAACGAACCTGCTGCCCATTGTACTCGCTATACGAGTCCCTGTGAAAACCCCAGCATATGTGTTATGCAGCTTTGTTTTCCCAGGCATCCACTCTCTCCAGGCTAAATTCTGTTGCTAGGCACTCACTTCTAATGCTCTTAATGTGTTCAATCACACATCTACAAAGAGGTTTAAAGGGCCCAAATGGCTTTATGTTAAGAAATGCATACAGTATTTTATATTCTTCTTTCAGCCACAATCATTTAAAGAGTAAAATAAAACACTGAACTGCTATTGTTGTCAGGTTGCAAGACCACTGTAACCTTTTGATCATAAGTTTGAACAGAACCTTAGAACCTTACTTGTTAGGACAGCAATACAAAAATAATTTTTAAAAAAACCGCAAAAGGCTAGGTGTTACACCAATATGGATTTGAAAATGGCTTATTGCTTGGAAACCATTTCCTTTAGAACTGAAAATCCTAAAATTACACAAAATATACTAATCCGCCAACTGCAGAAAAACAGCACTTTGTATTTAATGTGTTCCAAAAAGCAAATCAAAGCCAGCCAATCGTAAATCAACAAGGGTTCCAAGTACATTAACAGAGTCTAAAAATTCCAAATTTGCTCCTTGCATGCACATCATATCCTACTGGCAACAAAGGAAAGACCAAAGATGAAGATAAGCTGCGGTGACAGCAGCAATGTATCCCTGGTGCACGGGCCAAGAAGGACAAGCAGCTTAAAAGTGACGTTCGCCTGGTAGGATTGATAACTGTTTCTTTGCTAGTTCATCTTAAAGAAGCTCAAGGGATTATACTCCAATTGCAAAGCACATCGCTTTACCTAAATTACAAATGTGTCTGGTCTATCAGGACCAAAATCTGCTTATCACTGAGTAAAGGGCAAGTTATTTTAGGCTTTGGATGCAACATCATGGGAGATGTACAGGTGTTTTACCCTATAGCTTCCAGACCTTTTTTCTAAAATGATACCGAACCAACAGATCTAAAAGCCACAGGAAGCAAGAATTCAATATGAAATTGCTATTTCCCACACTCACACATTCAATTTAAATGTTATCTACCCACTCAATTTATTATTACTATATTTTTTTTTATGACAATATTCATGAGATTAATAGATTTTGAAATCATTTATCCCAGATTTTGACTAATTAACAGGATATTTTGCTACTGTTGAATTCCAACTTCTTATTTTATGCCAAAGACACAATGTTTTTCCCACATTGTCAGTGCCTCTAATACCAAATCCCTAAAAATGGTAGATTTTGTTTTGTTGAAGCCTTGCTATCTGATTTACATTAAAAAAAAATCCTTTGTTTAGGTAATGCAACAGTATTGTATTCTGACAAGATCCGGTTTATTTTTATGAATAGTAAAAAAAAACCATCAGCATCACCACAGTATATACAAATATATAACGGAACAAAGAAATATGATATTGTTTAACATTAAAAAACAAGCAAATGTATGGTTTAGGTATACTGTATCTCTTAAACACTTCAGTACCTTGAAGACATAAATGTCATACCCTGGTAAAGATAAATCCAAGTGATGAGCAATTCTGTCAAAGACTTAGCTCAGGGTGATAAAGAAACAGTGCAGCAGCTTCCTGCCACAGAACTGTCGCTGCCTCCTTTGTGTAGTCATAAAACGTTGGATACTTACCAAGCACGAGGGAAAGTCCCTGGGGATCAACATAAGATTAAAATCATTCAGTGACTGGTGATGTAATTGCCTGGACCACCAATTAAACAGAGCAATATCCAGACCACCTGGGCCAGAAGCTTCTGTGGTGTCTGTAACTGGAAGAACCAACACTTACAGGACAGAAGGGGTCTATATTAATGAACAGTGACACATCTAAATACCATTGGTCTCAAACTCTAATCCAGCCAGTGGTATGTAAAACTTCTGGTTTAAAGACTTTAAGGGGGATGTAAAGTTCTGCCGTGGTTTAGATCATTAAAATGGACCCCAAAGACAGTCAGGTATGGTCCGTTACCTATTAAAAATTCTAGTCTAATGAGCCGAGCTATTGTCAAAATATCAAAGTGAACTGGTAAAAGCTAATCAAAAGATTATTGGTAATCTGAAGTCTGGTAGGACCTCATTGTTTTTATGTTTAAAAGTAACTGAAGGACAGGAAGTATTTAAGGCCAATTCATGGAACTTTGGATGAATACTGCATGATAGGGAACTGAAGAAAAAATAGAGGCAATTTTGCTCTGCTATTTTGCACATGCTGTCCAACTCGTGAATGATCTAAATAATATAAATAATTTAACACACACACACACACACACACACACGATGAGGCTAACAACACTTTCTCTGTTGCCAAACCACAAACAAAACATAAATGTGAACATATTTTATAATTTATGTTTATATTTTATTATTTTGCTTCCTTCAGAAGGTGGCAATTCCAATCAATTCTATACATGTTTGGGATCATAGGGAACCCTCTGGTTGCTTTGAATTGTTGTTTAGCAGGTATGGAAAAAAGGATGCCAATGCATGGCAGTTTTAACCATTTGTGGCATAGTGGTTATCTTAAATAGCCACACCTAGCTAGCTGCCTATATAATGTGGCCAATTAAAGCCATACTGTTGTAAACCTGGTGTGGCTCAAACTGTTTTGCAATAGGAGTCTTGTTGCCAAGTCTGGTTTTAAACAGTTGTGGAACTTGAAATATTTTCCATTATTCATTAATTCCCAGCACTTTTTGTGTACCAGTGGCTTGATAAGAAAACAACAGAGTACTGTGCTGCATGGCGAACATACTAAATTGACTGCAGCAGATGGTTGGTAAGAAACTCATCATATTTCCGCTTGGGGTTGTGCTCATGGCCAAATACTGTACGACACAGCCTTTGGCAGTAATAGGATTCAACAGACCTTTTTGTCACAATCTTTATTTTGAGATGAGAGTATCATCATAACCACCTGCTATTGCTTTTTAAAAAATACATTAAAAGCAAATAGAAGCCAGTGGTTTTTTAAAACTAGACAGACAGTAGCCTGGAGGCAATTTTATTGACCAACAATGTGCCATGAAGTGGACTTTTTATCTTTTACATTAAGTAATAAGTAGGTATGTGCCATTACTCAAATTTTCCAAGTAATTTCCTTTAAAGAAAATGTAAGTTTGATATGAAAAAGTTTCCTAAGAAATGTGTCAACTAGAGGGAACTGTGGGATTGTAGAACAAAGAAATGTTCTATATTTGTTTCTTTTTACTTATTAATTTGTACTTTGTGAAAATAAATAATCATTCATTTAAGCAGTCAACAATCAAAAGCCACTACCTTTAGGATCCCAGGGTGGCTCACCTGGTAAAGCCACGATGGCACTGCAGAGTCAAGTTGACAGTCTCATCTGGGGATCCCACAGGGTGATCCCGCAGACTGGGGCGGTACAATTCGGCAGGGACTGTTTCACCTCATTGCGCTACAGCGGCCCCTACTGGCCAGGCACCCAGGGAGCTCGAGGGCAGATGTTGGCGAGCTATCAACACCAGAGGCGCAACTGGCTTGCAAGTGGGACTGGAGGACACCCACTGACCTCCAATTCTCCCAAGCTGTTCTGTGGAGTTATTGTGGTGAGAGAACATACTTGCACGTTCTAAATCGAGGAGAAAAACGGCAGTAAAATAATTTAAGCCATCAAAATCCTAGAAGTACCTCCACTGTTTGTTTTCAAAACACACTTTCCCTTGACAAAGGTATGTTAAACATACCGAATTACAGATGCTACTGAGAATTAAAATAATCTTGGGGTTGTATTGTATCAGTCTGTGATCTTGCATACTGACACTTAACTTATTGTTAAAGTGGCAATTGTGAAAGATAAAGGGTTATGCAAGGAAATAAAAATAAAAAAGACCCCGCTTTTTCTCATATGTGAACGCTCCAAAAAAGATAAGGCAGCCAAGGGCAGGCCCAGATTTAGGCCGCTGTTTAGGCCTGCAATCCGAGAGCAGGGCCGGCCTTTACAGATTTAGGGCTGGCTTTTCGTATCACATGACCAATGTGGTCACGTAGCTCAGCAGACACTCCCATACTCCAACACGCACGAAAGGTAAATAGAAAGCTGAATCTGTGCAAGGCAAGATGGCAGGGGATCAATATTGAATGGTAATTATTTCTACATCATGCAACTTTAAAAATTACATTTAAAAAAAATCTAGCGGGTTAACGTTCAGGTTGTTTCTTTCACATAATATATGAGCTGCAGTGCATTCATAATTAATTTGTCTCAATAACATTTTCTTCCTGTTACTTAGCAACTGAGCAATAAATACAAAAACTGCAGGATTGTGGATCTCAATAATGATCAATAATGGTGCTGGCGACTTGGCATATATTCAGCCACCATTGTTTATTTTGCAAGCAACGATATACATAGCTGCAGAAGTGTGCGTCTTTACATTAAAATGACGATCATTTCTTTTAGCGGCTTGCTTTTACACACACATAAAATACTGTTCTCATCCACACATATAAAGATCGTTGATGCACCATGTGAGGGTGAGACCCATACTGTAATTTCAATGCCTGTTATTGTGATTATTATTGTTAATGTTATTCTACTGGTGAGAGAGCAGTAGTTTATTATGTATCATACATATGCTGTTGAGCAAAGTGTATTTGATATATGACGGTGTATTGGTGTATTTAGATTAGGGCGCTTCCCTTAATGAAGTTGTCATTTACATGTGGGACAAGGGTTTTGTTATATAGCCATATGTTTGGTAATCTTTCAAGAGAAGGGGTAATGCTAATATTCAGTCTTTACTGGTAATGGTCAGGGATTAGAGAATAATAACAACAATGATAAACGAGTAAAAGAGTTTATGGATCGTGTTTGTAAACCAAGACGGTATTCATGCAGGTTAAACAAATACGTATAAATTAGAAGAAACATGTGTAATGTATTTAACATTATTCAATGCCATGTCTTTCCTTAGGAGGAAGCAGTAGTACTATTAGGTAGTTCGTCGTGCATTTGTCTTGTGAATGTCAGTCATTGTGTACAACCTGACAGTCATTTGTAATCGGAGTGAAGTATCCATTACGAAAATAAATATTTATACCTGTCAACGCTAGCAAGTTGCTGTTTCCCGCGTTCTAAATACCTCTTAAGAGAATAATGGGATTGTGGGTGGGGATAAGCTTGGACCGTCACCCTGTTACACACCATAACGAAGTCAAAATAGTCAATATGTTTTTTAATACCATAAAATTGCTTCTGCATTGAAAAGAAAATATTAATAAGAAACATCTGCTACAAAAGGATTACTGTATATCCCAGTAGCTCTTCCATTCTGAGTGCAGCTTATCATTCCATTAAAAAAAAACAAGCAGTTTGCCACATTTCAGGCCTTCTTTTCAGTCACATGTGAACGTGCAAAGGCGGCTTAAAAACGCAAATGTGAACGGGATTGCAGACCTAAATACAGTGTGAAAGTGGTCTAAAAGTCTTGGTGAGAAAAGAGGATGCTGAGAGGTTTCTGGTTTGAACTGGGATGTATCTGAAAAAACTAATATACAGACAAATACTACACGTGCATCCCTCGAGAGAGGCAGTTTTTCAATTTAAACATGTGCCATCGACACAAGAGAACCATTTTTAGTCCCTAAATGTTATGCAATATCACGCATCGCTGAGTTCTATTTTGTTTTACTGCTGGTCATCTGTTACTTAGAACGTGGATCCTACAGAGCGTCAAATGATTAACTAAAGAGATATCACTGCAGCTGTAACATAAATCTGGACAAAGGTTCATGTACAACACACTGGCTACCTCGAAAGACGTATGAAAGAGGCTTCGATCAGCTCACTCAGACTATAAATTCAAGATCTATTTTGCAACAGCAAACAGAATGCTTTCTCAGCAGTTAAGTTTAAGAGAAAGAAAACAGCCAAAACTAAGAAACACCAAAATATCTGCATGAAACAAGAGAATTCCTCCTTCTCCAAAGTTCTGAGCTGTTATTTTTATTTTTGGTGTGAAACACTCCAGCACGGAAACCATGAGGTTAAATACATATTCCAGCATGCTGAAGCAGCTTCCTGTGTCTATCAATACTGATTTAAACAAGAAGGGTAAATAGCTGTAAAGACCTGATAGGGGTCTGGGCCTTGCCAGCAATGTAGCTGCATGAACCAGATAGCAAAGCTTTATTCAGAGACCCTAATGTATGCCAAATACAAATAATACAATAACAAAGCATCCACAAACGTTTTGTCCAAGCCAAGAGATAAGAAGTTATGTGTTTAAATAGAATGAGCACTAGAGCTCACACTGGAATATGGCAATCCAGTAGAGCTAACTGTGACCTTGGGTACGCACTTGCACAGGACCCCATGCAGCAAACTCTGTTATACACTGTGGGATTTTCATGCAAAAAAACCCGATTGTGATTGTTTCCTGTTGCATTCCGTAGCTATTTGTGCTCTTTACGCCAAAGGAAACTTTCTAATCAAGCAATCCTCCTGCACATTATAGACAGATAATTATGGTATTGGGAAGGTACTATCAAGTTCAATCCTGAAACTAAACAGATTTACGATCTGAATGCTGCCTGTCAAGGAAACCATAGGGTTCGTGTTAAATCAAACAAATCAGCAATTCTGCTGATCTCACTGCAGCCCTGCTGCTCACAAACTAAAGCAACTTCCAAAGGGAAATGCACTACAGTCATCCTGAGGAGGCAAGAGAGACCAGGTTTAATTGCTAAAATATGTAAAAATGCTGGTACGTACTTTATGAATACAGCAGCATTATATTATATATATATATATATATATATATATATATATATATATATATATATATATATATATATATATATATTTTAGCTCAAAGAGCCAGCTGCCCAACGTTTCGATATGTTGTACATATCTTTCTCAAGGGAGCCTGTGTTTGAATCCAAACATTGGAGGTATTTATAGGTTTTTGACGGCATGACAACTACTTGTTATTGTTTACATTCAAATTCATGATTTATTCTTACATGATGTAATGGTGTTCTATATATTGTGACATCATTTTTACTTCTATCTTTGAATCTGTATTAATTCCAATTAACACTACTTTACATAAACTTATATTTTTATTATATCATGCAATGCTGGCTCTGAGGATCAGTCTAGATTTGGCCTCCCCAGTGCATCAGCATGCACAACTTTTGAATGAATTTTGTTTATTTATTTAAATGTTATATATTTATTGAAGTTAATTAGTTCATTCTTTTCTGTTGAGTCCCGCTGGCATAATCGTGTTCAGTCTATTTATCCATTTACTTTCTTTTATTCTTCTATATGTCGCATTGTCTAATTTGAGCTGTTCTAATACTACAAACTTTACATCATTTATGTCATGTCCCTGACTGGTGAAGTGCTGTACTATTGGTTCATTCATTTTTTTATTTCTAATTAACGAAAGGTGGTTCTGAATTCTTTTATATAAAGTAGTTCCAGTCTCTCCAACATATTTGATTTCATCACATTTTTCACAGGCTATTCCATAAACAACATTGCTATTTTTACAGTAGGTATTAGTTTTTAGTGGATATGTGGTGTTCTTATGTTTAATTATATTTTTACGTTTGTCTATGTGTTTACACACTTTACATCTACTAGTGCATATGTTAGTAGAACCTATTTTGTCAATTATTCTTTTATGTTTACTGTGAACTAAAATATCACCTAAATTAGCTTCTCTTTTGAATGCTACAACTGGGGCCTTAAGAAATACTTTTTTTAATTTTTCTGAATTATGTAGAATCCGCAAGTGTTTCCAAACTATCTTAGAAATATTGGGCAAAAGTTTAGAGTAAGTCATTATTAATGGGACTCTTTTGACCTTTTTATCTCTATTTTTTTAATCTAGTAGATCATCTCTTTTTAGTTTATCCACTTTTCTTAACTCCGTCTCTATAATTCTTTCTTTGTATCCTCTTTTTTTAAGATTTGTTTTTAATACATTTCTTTGTTTTACATAGTCACTTTCTTTTGAGCATATTCTTCGTATTCTTATTCCTAGACCCTTTGGGATTGCCCTTTTAGTGTGTATCGGATGTGCAGAGGACATGTGTAAATACTGGTGCATGTCAGTAGGTTTACAGAAGAGTATATATATATAACATTCTTTTCTGTTGAGTCCCGCTGGCATAATCGTGTTCAGTCTATTTATCCATTTACTTTCTTTTATTCTTCTATATGTCGCATTGTCTAATTTGAGCTGATTATAACAATTATTATTATAATAATTATATATAATTATATATTATATATATAATTATATATTATATATTAATAATTATATATTATTATAATAATAATTATAACAGGGTACATATTTTTCGCTGCACCAAGCAATTCTGAATATGATTAACTGGGAAATAATCTGGCCCAAAATTGTTTACCTAAAAGAATGAATCTATTGTAAATGTGGGGATTCTGCTAGAGATGAATGTTTTACTCCTCATTTTCACAGACTATTCAGTTTATCTGCTTCAATCACTTGCAGACTCTTCATTGGTAAAATGCATCTCAGTGGGATAGTGCTATGTAACATATTTGCATAGTACAGATAACAACCATGGGAATTCAAGAACAATTTTGGGGTTGTGAAATCCTGGAACATTTTCGAAGATTGCTACAGTATGGTGGTGGTTTTAGCTATATCGTCAAATTTCATTCAGATGATTGAATAACATGTAAAATACTGCAAATAACTGAATTATTGACCCAATACATTAAAGTACTTTTCTTTTCAGTGGGAATCACTCCAGCTTACGCTTCAATTCATTATTAATATAGGTATCTAATTGTTATGGGGGTAAGACTACCCAAGTGTTTGCTAATTGACTTAAGAGAAACATTTGTATTGATTCATAGGTCTGCCAACAGATGGAGATGTACTCATATTAGAATATTTGCATTGTGCTTCTGAAGTGGATTATGTAATCCAAATGTAAATGAGCTTTTAATAGACCACTATGTGTCAGGAAATAAAGAAATATAATGTATGGGATTGCAGGTCACCTAAACCGGGGCTGAGGGGAATGCATGCATCGAATACCCTCCTCTCGCAGCCATATTCTATTGTATGCAGATAAAATAAACCAAAGTCAGCATAAAAGTAGATCTCTAAGGCAGGAATACATGCATTTGTTTTTCAGTAAATACATCTGTGGAATAATTTAACAGGTGACATCTGAAACCGGTACAGCATGCTTTATATTCTCAATGTCCATGTTCTGATGCTTTCAAGTACAAAAAAATTAAAGATTTGAACAGAATGTTTCAGACTCCATACTAATTCTACACTGCAAAAGCACTTTTAAAATGACTAAAAAGAGGACTTTATTATTATCTGTATACTTTGATTTTTACAGTGCACTTCAAAAACCATTGAAGTTTCCTTTTACTTTCCCCCACAAAATTTCCCTAATTTTTGTTTCAGGGTGTGTTAACCTTAAACATCCTGCCTTGTAATGAGGGAGGCTGAAATGCTATAGAAACTGCTGAGTGCTACATTGCAACAACAAAAATGATGTAGTTGAGAATGCGCAACAAATAATTTTCAGCTTGTTTCCAAGTTAAAGTAAGCACTGGACAGGGTAGCTGTGTAGCATGTGCAAAGTGCAAAGTGCAAAGGTTCCAAGTTACTGCAGCACTTAAAACTGATGCCAGGTTAGCTCAAGTTTCTAATCTTGACAGTGTTATTGCAAGCAGTTTCTAATCTTGACAGTGTTATTGCAAGCAGTAGCTAAGGAAGGGAAATGATACCAAATACTATTAACTGTTATAATGACATGTACTGTATGCTGTCGCTTCTCTCATATTAGATCAAGGTCCGCATTAAAATGTATTCTCCAGTCTGCTTCCAATTGATAAAAATATGTATTTTGTAGACAGAAAGGTTAAGCCAGTTAATTTGGGGCAAAGTTTGCTACTGAAGCTATGGTTGTTTTGACACAGACACAACCTTTACTGGCAGGTAGACCGGACACTCCTATTGATTTTGAAAAGCTGCACAGAAGTTCTATAGAACACAAGCTGGGTAGTTCAAGCGGAATCAACACAGATGTGTGCTTGTGCAATAAATACATCCTGAAATTCTCCCTTCATCCAATTACTACAAGAAGTCATTGTAATAGGGGCGGGAGTATCTGCTGACAGATATATACGAGAGAGGCTGGAGGTTGTGATTGACACGGCGCGCAGGTTTTATTTACAACTATGTACAATTTAGCAAAACGTTTTAAAATAATACATGGAACAAACAAAGTTGGCCTAAAAGGAGAGTCCCGCTCCAGGAACTCAAATAAACTGGTGGGATTAGAATCCCTTAAACTAATCCTTATTTTATAGCTGGAGGTTATCCCGGCCTACACAGGGTGATAACCCACTGCTCACCCTGGTTCACACAGCAGCCGTGAGGGTTCTCAACACATTCGTCTCTGTTTCCTGAGACATGGCATGTGGCCAAGGTTAATCAAGTAAGCAACACCTGGCTACAATCTGCAAATGGATTTGGCAGGCATACATTCAAAATATCTAAACTTTATTTACAACCCAAACAAAAAAACACACTATTTCTTTACTGTCACAGTCATTTCACAAGACAAAAAAAAGGACAGAGCTTCAGACACTTCAAGTGCCAAAGAAACTCAAAGCTAGGTCATTAGCAGTTTGGATAAGCAGTGCTCGTATGCCCTTGTGGGTATCCCACTTCACTATACTGCAGGTCGTATTACAGTAAGAAACTAAGTCAAGTAGACAAGCGTTGTGGTTAGTGCTTTTGAGTGTACTGAAGGCACTTCAAGGCACAAGCTGAAACATTTGTCTATTTGTTCTGTATAGTTTTACCTTAGACATTTTGCCATTAAATGCTGGTCAACACAACATGGAACTGTACTATGAGCTCTTGTTTTAAATTTCCAGGCATGCACCGTTATAGCATAACACTGATAACATCACAAGGGTTGAAAGATTGAGCATTGAACAACGGTTTTGAATTCAACATTATACAAAAATTCACTTTTTATTGCTTAATCCAGTTCCTAGGTGAATCACACGGTTTAACCTGGCTATTTATTTTAAGTTTAAAACCAAACAAATAAACACACATACTTACATTGTACTTTGTATAAACAGAATAATAAAATAACGCAAGTTTCTAATGAGGATGGCCAAAAACCACCAAGTGGAATAACCACAGCGTTCTCTATTTATTGTACATATAGAAACTGAATAAATACAATCCATGTAGAAATCACTGTTCTCCACTTCAGGCAACACTTTCAAGCACACTTTGTATCAGTTCAAGATCACATACCTGAAACATTACATTATTATTTACCATGCAGGTTTAAAAGGCATCAAGGCCGTGTAACTACAGTATGCTGCTGCCGGACCACCTATTGTAGGATGGTGATCCCTCAAGGGCAGGCCTTAGGCATGCTCTTGTAACTGGTTAAGCAGCTACCTCACAGTACCCACGTGGGAGTCTGAACCATTATACGGAAGGATCAGATCAATTTATACGTATAATAATGCACAAATACATGCATCTTACACATATTTCACTTCCTGTAACCAGCAAAGGGGGCTGCGATTAAGGGACTATGGTAAGTGGCGACATTGGCTTACTGAGAAGCCGTTCATTTGATTGAGGATGTCTTGTGCTGAGTAGCACCAACATGAATGGCTGCAGGTGGGTGAATTCAATGGCTGCCGTCTAATGCATGTTTTCAGAAGCATTGGAATCCGGTTGGTCACCACTATGCTGACCATTGGCCCCTTAAATACTCTCTTTTGATATGCTTTATTTATATTTTGCTTGCAGCCGGTATCAGATTGCTCTCTTTCTTCTGCCAGAATAAACTGGCTGTCAGACGAAAGGCTTTAACAGCATTCTATCCAAAAGACTGACATCCTCTTTAGTAGAGACGCTTCAGCAGCTGTCACAGGGACGAATTACATCCCATATTCTGCTTCTGACATACTAGTGCAGCTCTCCCTGGCATGCTGGCCTCTTCATTAAGTACCTCTGAATGGAGAAACTGCCTAAGGTAATGAGAACTTCAAAGCAAATCTAGAATTTACTCCACTATGTAACATGTACCAGTCTCGATTCACTCTCCAACAAAAACCAAACAGAGCTCCCAATGTATATTTATGTACAAAGTATCCAGATGCCCTGCTTAGCTCTGAGTCCATGTAAGCATTTGCACATTTTCTCTCTCCTAATGCAATATTCTTCAGAAAACTGTATGACTAGGGCCAAGGAAAAGAAAGGTAAAGACTGCCCTTATGGATTCTAAAACTGGGGCAACACTATGTGGTGATTTAAACAACAACATGTGAGCTAGCAACTAGGAAGGGGTGCAATGTTGTACTGGTTACACTTATCCCCAAAAGCTCCTGAGGATTAACGGTTATTGGGTTTTGAGGTGGTACGTGCCAATCAAATCTTGTTTAGCCATTTTCCTTTATTTCATATCTATAGTATTGAGAGATAGATATTCACACACACACACACACACACACACACAGACAACCTTTTGTTAACCTCAAAAACACATCAAATGCTGTCCCCGGCTCTGAAAGAATTATGGGAAACTCCCACCCTTCCTACATTTAATAACTTAAGAAACATTTAAGTTTCTTTTCCTGACTCAAACAATGAAAAAAGGCAACTTGAGAGCCCTCTATTGAAAGAAGCAGAATACATCAAAAATATATATTATATATATATATATATTAAGATTAAAAGGTGTTGATTAGGTCATGTTAGTAAGTGGCATCAAAAAAATGTACATGCAGAATTTACTAGATACAAAACATGTAACTGTACATGACTTAATCACTCTCGAACAAGCAGCCTACTTCCAATATTTCCGACAGAACTTCTGAAAGATTAAAAAAAAAAAAACAGTTAATCAAGGGATATCCTGCAAATCTCTCTTTTTTTTTTAACATAACAGGATATACCCTAAATGAATTTTTGCTTTGGACTGGCTCCCACTGAGGTGCAATGGGAGTCTTTTTTTCCACCCCTGTAGTATATTTATAGAGAACATGCTGCTGGCCAGGGGCTTGCAGTTAACTGTCTGTAAATCCAGAGATCTTTTAAACAATCTATCAAGGTGCTTGAATCGATGACAGGACCTGTGACTCACAGAGACCTGGTAGAAGGGAGTTTGAGCCACTTTTATTCAGCAGTAGACAGATAATAGCTACTGCTCATGATAATGATTATGTTGTAAAGTGCACATCGTGACATAACGTCAACTACCACCATACTATACATGTCATTTCAAATTTCAGCTTTTGCTTAACAGGGATGTAAGTCGTTTGCTTACAGTAAAGGTTTAGCCCTATGTAGCTCATTCTTATCACTCAGTGTAGTCTAAAACATCGCTCAAATGGCACAATAAAACCTACTCCTCACAACTGTTTTAAATAAAACTTGTTGCTTATTTTTTTTTGTTATGTCTGGAATGACTCATGAAAATGAACTGAATTGCTGTAACAAAACTACCCCCCCCCCACCCCCACACACACACACTATAAAAAAAGTAAAGTCAGCAAGAACACTTTTATCTGGACTTTACATAAACTGTGTGTCTCCAGGCACCAGGAATAGGCTCCTTCGAAGGATTTGCTTCTTTAACAATGAATTGCACAGAAACTACACAAAATCCATTTTTCAGCTTCTCTGTCACCCTTACAACAATAAAGGGCATTTTACAAATGGATACATGTCGAAGCATTACACTTAAAAGAGGTTTACAGGCTTCATTGCGGTTCAGAATTCAAAAGACAGACGCAGGTTCTGACAGAGTATGCAATTAGACAAAATGGCACCTTCAAAAATGCCATAATAAAACTGCAAGCAAGCTCAGTAGATTTGAAGTTTTTTTTGTTTGTTTGTTTTTTTAAAGTATGCACGCGATTTTTTGGTTTCCTGGGTATCCATACATTGACACTTTCACAACTGCTAAAATGCAAGGACAGTAGATTTAAAATGGGGGGAGGGCAGAAAAATTACAGACGTCCTTGAGGAATGTTGTCCTTTTCTGACAAAGTCTTATTATTTGAACATTAATCACCTTCTAATGAAGCTAATAGTGCTGGGGAAAGATATTCCAACACTGCCTGTCTGCAGTCCATTTCAGAGTATCCCCCCTGATTTATTACAAGTAGAAGACAGGCAATTCAAGAAGAGCAAACCTATTCAGAGCGTGGGTTATTTTTAAATATGTATTTCCTTTTCCTGGCAAAACTTTGAGGTAATTGTTAAAAAAGAAAAAAAAAGAAAAAAAAACACATTACAGGATGCAACAGCAAGCTTTAATATTCATTTGAGGAAACAAAAAACTGGGTTAATAAATTCAAAACTTGCATTCAAAAAAAAAAAGGCATTTTCAATTTAGACGCAGCTCATTGTTCAGAGAAAATGAAAAACTAGAACAAACGTACTTCAACATTTCATTATTGTATGAGCACCCGTTTCCAATCTATTCTGAAGCTGAAACTGTCAAGTCCCTTAAGCGCTGCATTATTACCAAAGCCTCCCTTATTAAGAGAAACATGGAATGCTCTTACAGAGTACAATGTGCAATGCTTTTCTCTGCATTCACCATCTGGGTTTATGAATTCTTTACAGAACGATCAATAATAATAATTTAAAAAAAAAAAAAGGATTTGTGGACTTGTTTCATTTCATAGCAGTAAAAAATAGCATTTTTATCTGTCTATCTAGATTCTCCAACAGTTGCTTTATCAGATCAATCTATCTTTTCAATCTGATAGCGTTACTGAGAAGTGTCAATGTCTTCGCAGGTTTCAAGTCATCTTACATATCTTAAATAAGATCACTTGTAAATATGGCTTCAATTGAAACACAAATGTATCAGTGCAACAGCTTATTATTATTATTATTATTATTATTATTACAGTAGCCTAATCCTAAAGTACACCTGCATCCACATTAACGTTAGAGCTAAATAGAAGTACGTATTACATCTGAGGATGCAGTTAAATGGGAATTCAAATGTAAAATGATAATTGACGGGTAATTCATTATATGTTATTCAGGTAACTCTAGATATGCTACTAGTTTCAAGATTGTAATAGTTTAATAACACTTTGGGTGATTAATATGTGAATTTTGCGGACCCACACAATAATGTAAACCCTAACAGGACGCGACACATAACCATATATAATATGAATAACCAATTGATCTTCTCTGTAGTATTAGACGTTGCTTCTGGCGTTAAATGTGTCTATACCTCCAGAATCAGCGCATCTCATATTGAGCCCGCATCAGAGTGTTTTCATGATCTGCTCCTGAAGCCTGCCTGCTAATGTAATTACTGTACAATATATTTCAGACACAGGAATAACGGCTCCTCGGTTAGGACTGAAATCGAGAACAAAGCGATACATAGACACTTGTTTCTGCCCCAGAGCAACACAATTTCAAACTGATTGCGGGTTGTTGTTTTCTTGGTTTTTTTTACCTTCTACCCGCTTCTTCCACCCCTATTACTCCCACCCCCATGCCTCACATCCGGTTCAATAATACAATTAATCTTAGTTGAAGCGCAATGCAAATGAATGTAGTTTTATCAGACAACTTAAAATCTAAGCGAAGCTGAGAAAAAAAAAATAGGGAGGACAAAGTTTTGACAACAGCACGTCAACGACAATATAAGAAAATATGGTATCCTGCGTTGATTTTCTGTGTTAGATACAGTTCGATTCAAACCGCTGCAAACCACTTTCTTTAGATCACAGATACATTCGTTATGAATCTGCACATTGTTTTCATTAGGTCAATGCTACTTTCAAACATGCAGCAGATTACATATTGCAGCTCTCGCTTAGATACGTTTTCTGTATCTAACCTACGCGCAAATGATGTACTTTGTAGCGTTTCGTAGAGTTCGCTGGTCACTGGTGAGACTTTGGGTGGACTGGATCTGCTTCTTTCTCAAGGTCAGTCAATAATGATCAGCAATCAATAAACTGGCAGGTTTCTGCTTTACCGTCTTCTTAATGCCGAATTCCACCAGCGACACACACATACAATGAAGCAGAATCCCTTCCAAGAGATTCTAAACGCGCCCTAGAAATGATGGAATGTCCCCATAAAACGATACAGAGCAACTCGCCAACAAAACGAATCTATTCCGTACGTTCAGGATTGCTTAGATTGTAAATTCTGCTTAGTAGAGCACTGCGCCAAAACACAAAAGGATTCCGGACAGCCAGAATTCTTTGGCTTTTCAGTAACCTTAGCATACTATTCGTTAACAATTGGAACTATAATCAAGTTTGGATGTTAAAACATTTATGGAACGAGTAGCAGTGTACAGATTGCCTACTATAAGTTTAGTAATTTTCTCCATTCATTCTAAAAGAGCACTGATTTGGTGGTAAAAAATATATATATAAATAAATAAGTTATTCCGATCATAATATTGTTTTACCTACGTGCTGCGAGTAAACTGTCGAGCGGATTGGACGCGACGTTTTTGCAATGCAAAGCCATCCGACTGTAGATGTCTTTCATAATGCAATATGACAATAAGAAAGTTAACAATCCATTGCGATACAGCGGACGCAATTTTCTGTTATGTGTCTTCCCAAGCTCATTTGGACAAGTCGGTATATATATTACCCTAGAGATCCAATGAACATGCCAAAAAGATATTTAAATCACATAGACTAGCGCGGCTGAGAGCCACATCAGCGCAGAAACGCGTATGGTCGCAAAACCGTTTACTCTTTTTAAACGCAAATCCAAAAAAAAAAAAAAAAAAGTAATACAGATTCCGAAATATTTAACTTACCAGGATGACAGTCGGCCCCGAAAAGCACGTAGTCTGATAAAATTAAAGAAATGATCCCCCAACAACACGGTTCTAGTAGCCTCCGCATGTCAAAATGCACATTGAGAGCAACAAAAGGTAACTGCCGACAAAGTTTTAAATGTCCAAAAAGCTGCGCAAGATGAAACGACGACGAAGGAAAAAAAAAAAGCACAAAATGAAACAGGACAGCGATTGAGCACAACCGCGGGGGCCAGATGTAGCAGCAACAAATGCTAGCTGCTGCTTATAGGGATTCTTTAAGTTACAAATGTCAAAGAAACGGCACTTTCTCAAAATCCCCTTCGTGCACACCGCTTCTTCACATTCCAACAAAAACACACGGCGAGAGTCGCTATCATCAAGCCGCAATCTGTGTATGCTGAAGAAGAAAAAGAAAAACGATGTTTTCCTACTCAAAGTGGTAGTAGTCCTTACAGCGGGGAGCTGCGGGGGCTCATGCAAAAGCAGAAAGGGAATAGTTGCGGCTGAGCTGGACGCTTTCCACTCCATCCAGGAAGTAACATGTGAGCCACGGTCTGGCAGAGACTTTAAAACAGGCAAGGAGAAAAGGAAAAGGGGGAGTGTGAGGGAAACGAGGGGAGGGTTCCTCTGGGTCCTGATGCCCGAACAGCACACTATGCTGTGCATTCTTTACAGAGACTCGTGGTACATAATAGGAAATCACGGTACCCACTATCTCATTTTCTGGGATAGCAATTTTAAATGAATAATGTTATGTAATATAGTATATATTAGGTTACACCTACGAGTTTTTTTTTTTTTTCTGAAGAAGTAATGCAGTTAGCTGTTAACTGTGAGGGCTGCATTAGCAACTAACTTGATTTTAAGATTTCAACGCCTATGTGGAAAGCCTACGTTAAAACCTCTTAGCTCGATATTATTATAACAGAATATCTTTACTTTTTTTTTTCAGACTGTAATGCAGTACTAAGTACAAAGACATACATGTATATGTTTTGTGGTGTTTAAGAATACATGTCTGCAGGCAAAGAATTTTTGGGCCCATTAAAAAAGACGTGGTTCCAACGGATTTCACTGTAACAATGTACAATGGCCCTAGGCTGTAATTTTTAACAAGGCAGCAATCAGAAGCGTGATTCATAAGGTTCAGTCTTGTAAGGAAGGGTATGCCAATGATACTGCCCTCTGTTTGCCTGAGACATCTAATTTAATGCACTATAAATACTATGTGCGATGTGTGGAGAGTAGTAGTAATCACATTAAAAAAAAAAAAATGACATCAGTTGTTACAGAAAATATAATATGTGAAACCAGAAGCTGAGTCAAAACTCACTTTATCCTGTGTGACCCGAAAATTGGTCCCCCATGAAATACAGGCCCCCTGGGCTATTTTTCATCGATCACCTATGAAAAATGTTCCCCCAGGACTACATGTCATAATGAAATCTAGCCCCCCCCCCGATGAAAAAAGGTTCCCACCTTATGCAAAACTTGGTCCCCCATGAAATACAGCTCCCCCGGACTATTTTTCATAGATCACCCTGTAAAAAATGGTCCCCGCTAGTATTGTTCCCGCTCACATTAAACTTTAAATAACCAGTAGACTATAAATATATAACCTGCTTCAATATTTGACGTAGCTGTTATATTGCATTAATTTATCCGTAGAAATTCTGCATAAAAAATACTTTTTTTTTTAAACAAAATTGTGTTTTTTTCCATGACAGTAATGTTATCATTTATATTACAGGTGGGGGTTGGCAACCAGACAAAGGTATGACTGTATGACATTTTCTGTTGTAAAAGCAGCCATTAACTGAACCTTATGCAGGCACACGCTCTGCCTCTTGCATTTTGTGATAATCCTGTATTACAAAATGCATCAAGTAGCCGATTACATTTACTTTGATATATCAACACTTGTTAAACCATCCTTCTGTTTCAGGCCTTTTTTTACAATATTCGTGCTTAAAAATGTAATTCATCCAGCAAAGCTATATATTTAATTTCAATCTATGAAAAATAGACCGGAGGGACCGTTTTTCATAGACTGGTCTATGCAAAATAGTCAGAGGGCAACATTTTCCAGGGGGGCACAAATTTCACGTGCCACCTAGAACATAAGAACATAAGAAAGTTTACAAATGAGAGGAGGCCATTTGGCCCATCTTGCTCGTTTGGTTGTTAGTAGCTTATTGATCCCAGAATCTCATCCAGCAGCTTCTTAAAGGATCCCAGGGTGTCAGCTTCAACAACATTACTGGGAAACAAGTTGGTCCAGACCGTCACAATTCTCTATGTAAAAAAGTGCCTCCTATTTTCTGTTCTGAATGCCCCTTTATCTTATCTCCACTTGTGACCCCTGGTCTTGTTTCTTTTTTCAGGTCGAAAAAGTCCCCTGGGTCGACATTGTCAATACCTTTTGGAATTTTGAATGCTTGAATCAGATCGCTGCGTAGTCTTCTTTGTTCAAGACTGAATAGATTCAATTATTTTAGTCTGTCTGCATATGACATTCCTTTTAAACCCGGAATAATTCTGGTCGCTCTTCTTTGCACTCTTTCTAGAGCAGCAATATACTTTTTGTAGCGAGGTGACCAGAACTGAGTACAGTATTCTAGATGAGGTCTTGTGAAGTTTTAACATTACTTCCCTTGATTTAAATTCAACACTTTTTATTGCCTGCATGCAGTACCTTAAACTTGTCTCTATTAAATGTCATTTGCCATGTGTCTGCCCAGTTCTGAATGCTGTCTAGATCATTTTGAATGACCTTTGCTGCTGCAACGGTGTTTGCCACTCCTCCTATTTTTGTGTCATCTGCAAATTTAACAAGTTTGCTTACAATGGCAGAATCTAAGTCATTAATGTAGATTAGGAATAGCAGAGGACCTAATACTGATCCCTGTGGTACTCCACTGGTTACCTCGCTCCATTTTGAGGCTTCTCCTCTAATCAGTACTTTCTGTTTTCTACATGTTAACCACTCCCTAATCCATGTGCATGCATTTCCTTGAATCCCTACTGCGTTCAGTTTGAGAATGAATCTTTTATGCGGGACTTTGTCAAAAGTTTTCTGGGAATCTAAATAAACCATGTCATATGCTTTGCAATTATCCATTGTCGATGTTGCATCCTCAAAACAACATTTAACACCGTTTCCAGTGGAATCTCATTCCATATGCATTAGCTGAAAGTGTGAATGAGTCCTTGTTTACTCTTCCCCTGTAAATTACCATTCTTTCCCTTTTTCATTTTGTAATGTAGTAAATTCCCACTGAGAGTCACCCAGACCTGGGATAAGAGCCATGGACTAATGGTCTGTTCTTCTACCTTGCTCCATAAAATGGACAATATAGTGCAAATGGAAATCTTAGCCTCACAACCATTTGTTAAAAGAGCCCCCACAACAGAAAGCTAGCGTTAGGCCCAGTGGAGACACATCAGAGCTGCAAGTGCTCATTGAAAACAGGTAGAGACACATGATCAATTATTAATCATTTTCATTGACTATGCAAACTATGCTTTCAAATTGATCAGCCATGTTGCACATTTCAATACCTTAACCCTGCAGTGGACACTTTACGACCATTATGTTGCAACTGTAAAACAAAACATAAAATCCTACAATGCATAAATGAATGAATCCTTTCCCAAGGCAGATGAAGAAAAGCGGATTAAAACAATGGCCTCTGATAAATCAAATGGAATATAATCTGTGTAACATTTAAATTGTACATGTACATTCATTTATGTGCTCAATCGTGTGTTACTATTAATCCCAAATTTCAAGTGCCCTGTTTGAATATCATCTCACCTCTGCAAAAACGAAGTACCGTCTGAAGGTCAGAAGAGAGTATGACTGATCATCACATGCCTTGTCCGGTGTTTGACCACTAGGGGTCATTGTGTCAAGGTGACAGCCAGCCCCATGGGTTCAACCGAAACCAGGATTTGAACATGCACCCTCCTGATCGCATTGCTCACCCGGTACTTCGTGCAACACTTCCTTTACTAAGTTAAGTAATCATCAGTTCATGACATAATTTGCAATCACTCATAATTAAAGTCTTATTCCAATCCATATGCACTGCCAAATCATCTCGAATAGGGTCATAGTATAGTGCTGCGGCGGGATAGATCTGAATGCGGTGTTAGATTTAGAAAGAGCAGCTGCTCACATGAATTAGGAACAGCTGGAATGGCAAGAAAGGAAATGAGTGACCTGGACTCCAGTTTGAAAGACAAGAACCTTTTGAGTTAATCTGGCAAAACACTGATGATTTGGGCTTGTCTGGAGTGCTTTCTTAAAACTGAGAAGGAGCAGAATATTTATTGGCATGAAATGTGGCACCCCAAGGAGTGGTAGTGCCGAGGAATCTGGCAGAAACAACAATTCATCTCCATACTTTTGGAATCGCTTATATATCCAATAACTCCAGTGTTCTCAAGCAGTAAGAATCTTGTGTTTCTCATACCACATCGCACAAGCCCCTTTAAAACCCCTGGATCCAATCTGTGCACATATTGGTGCAAGAATAAGATGCAGGAGGTTTTGCAGATTGATAACATTTTATTGTGGGTGCTTTATTCCAGGCAGGCGAAGGTGTCAAAAATGGTCAGAGGATTAGGGGTTAAGAGGTCTGTTTCCTGTCAAGAGACAACAAGAACAACGCAAGGATGTGAAGGATTACTGGAGTAGAAAGAAGGTAGCAAAGTGAAAACACTTGACAGGGGATAGGCACGAGTGACATTGTACAAGGAAATGGGCTGCTGTGATTGCCACTAAAGGGTACTAAGGTTTGTTGCTTCTTCTACTCTGCAGATTTGGTGAGAAGCATTCAATTAGGACGTTTTTTATAATAAGAAAACATATGATGAGTATAGGTAGTACAGCAAGCAATGCTACTTTTTATTTTGCAAATGTTCTTTACTCCTACACTAAATCAAAAGTATTGAACTTGAAATGGAAAGTATATTGTTCTTTATAGCATACTGATTAGATGCCAATGGCGATGTTCTTTTAGACAGAGGTGTTGCAGAATAAAAATGGAAGAATTGAACTCAATCAGTGGTAGGTTTTTTTTTTTTTTAAGAGCTCTGATTACATTAAAAGCTGTATTTCTGGAATAGAAATGATTGTGCCCAGTGATTTGCCCTTAAGGAAACGGATCTGAAGTTAAATATTTATATTTATATATATATATATATATATATATATATATATATATATATATATATATATATAAAATTAAAAACCTTCTGCTAATATTATGGATAGAGCACAAGAGACTCATAGCCTGTTTGATATACTCTCTTTGGACCGAGCATTTAAAAATGCATCACTTTAAAATGAAACCTCGAAAACTTATACTTATACAGAATGGCCATTCTATTGCTGAGTAATTTTCATTTTTGAGACATGTTATGTATTACTGCCTGATTAGCCAACGAGCTTGCTAGTTTAACAGGTTATTAGCATTATAATAAGGCCTTCTGTTTCAGTTTTTTTTAGTTTTTAGTTTTGAAGGTGTTTTATCTGTGTTTATTGGTTAAAACCTACAATCAGAGAACCTAAATATACTTTTGATAAGACAAATACAGTACCACTAGTCATTTTTGGTACCTATAGTCAACCTGTCACATGATTGTTTTTCAGGCACAGTAATTTAATTAGGCTTAAGGGAATTATTTGAATGAGGGAGTTCCATTATCACCGAGGAACACGCAACAACAATGTCATTATCACTATTATACTACCATTTTAAAAAGCTATTTTGGTTATTTACCTTTGTTTGTCTGATCTATTCATTGTAGTCCACTGAAACAGTTCTTTTTTTAAGTTTTAGGAAGGGCTCCTGCGTTTCATCAGCGGTTTTAAAACAGGTGTCATAATGCTGTATTTGCCAGTCTGTTATTGAGCAATAACACAACTCCATAGACAACAATGGATGAACATATGAAGAAAATATGTCTTAGAACAACGAGAAAATAAACATTTTTTTCTAAATAAACAATGATTACCTAAAATTACCACTAGGCTACAGGCAATATAGTTTTTTTTTTTTTTTTTTTTAATTAAACAACATAGTTTCAGTATACGACTCGATAGTAGAAATGTGTTATTTGTCAATTCAGCGGGGTACTTAATGTATTTCTATCCTTTTGCTGATAACAGAAAAAAAACAGTAATGGTCTCCTTTTCTACCATTATACAACACAAAGGCATTTTAATTAGATATTAAAGATTTCGATTTACGATTTTGTAGTACCAGAAAAGCTACACAGTTTATTGCACTCCGCAAAACGCACATGCCAAAAATCCGAACACCACACTGCACTCTGGGCCTTGTAGTTCGGTAAAGGCATTTCACAGCCAGATTGGCGGCAATAAACTACACTTCCCATGTTGTTTCTGACATCTTCCTGGATGAATACTGTACATGCACACAGTCCGGCAAGTTCCTGTGTAAGTCCCATTGCTTTTTATTTTGTTGGTGGTGAGACTAAATGTGGTGAATAAAATATGTGGCCATGCGTTTAGTTATTAAATAAACTAAACGTATTGTTCAAAATAACAGGTTATCGTGTTTGTCGAAGAAAAGCGTGCCGGTGTAGTTACTATTTATCGATACGTCGTTATTATTTGATTTTGAGAATATCACGACATAGCCTTTTAGCATAATTTATTTACTATTTATTATTTTCATTTTTTTTTAAACTATTTATTTGTTTATTGTTTAGCAATTATTTTAGAGCACAGGTGTACTGTGTGCAATTAAAACTCCACACAAAACGCACACTCGTCGTAGTTCAAACTGAGACAGAAAGGAGAGAGGTCGAGGAAGTTGAAAAATGCAATTATAAATAGATATTTAATAATTCAGTACTTTTGAGGTGTCCAAATAACAATTGGTATTCGAATGCACAAGTGACATTATATAATTGACCAGCGCTATAATCTGTGAAAGTGAATACACCTGCTAATTCGAATCATGAGTACCGTTGTCCCAAAGCAGTAGTTTTTTAAAGTTAGAAAAATTGCCTATTTTTGTTTACAGCAAAATGCCTCATCACAAACACCATTACAGTGAAATATGAACGATCTGTCTAGTGAAAAAGTAAGGCTGCTCATTATGTTATGTTGAAAACGAAACTTAATATGGGGTTTAGTAGCTGTTAAGGGAAGCTGACCGCTTGTTCCAGGTGTCTGTAAATAACGTCTTTATACTAGCGTTAATTCAGTACTGGTACCTAGAGTTTACTGTTCTACTTACTTTAAAAAAACAAACACAGATGTCAGTAATGGGTACAGTGAGAGCATATCTTTGTTGTAGACTTGTCATTCAGGGTAATGGAGTATTATCACCTCACAGCTGTAACACAACCACCTTATCCTATTGCTGCAAAGGCCTCATTTGAAAAAGGCAATTCAAATCCCCCCAAATGCCTTGACAAGATGCTGCTGCAGTATAAACAGTTGTAGTGTTGTTTTAAGTTGAACTCAAAGCTAGTCTGCTATGAAATAAAGTCTAGCTTGATTCTTTTGCCATCTGCTTAATGGAGCTTTCCAAATGGTTGAGACCTCAGTTTCACATAGGTTTTAGTTTTGTATAATTTACTATATTAAAATCCTATCTTTTAAAAGCTCCACTGCTTTCAAGTAGCATTGGCAATCAGACATTCATTCCAGTAATATCCAAAATAGTACTTGTCAGCACCAATACAATGAAATCATTTCAATTAGTTGAAAATGTTTTTCCTTAAAAATACACTGAGATTTAAATCTAATATATTACATAATTTTGAAATCACTTAATTATAAGATGAGTACATTCGCCTCCTATATGTAGGCCCTACATATTTGAACTTATTGCAATATAAAGACTGTTTGCACATAAGTTTCAGAACCAGGTTGGGTACTGGTTTGCTTTGCTGGCATACTGATAAAAAAAAAGTGTAAAAGCACCATTATTGTAGACCAAGCATTGTTTAAAGAGCCCTCGAATCGGGAATAAGTAACTAACTTCAGCCCGTTCCTTCTGTAAAGCTCGGAGCCCCCATCCAGAACTTGTCATCTGTTGAGTGTCAGTTTTGGGTTCCAACTAAAGTTAGCTGTGATTGGCTGAACATGTTGGCAGACAGCAAGAGCAAGCTCTGATTTCCTGGATGGAAGCGAGTGAGGCTGAGGGGAATGACTGACACTCTGTGCTTGCACAGTTCAAATAAAATTTATTTAAATAAACTGTGAAGCAAAATACACAGCTCAAATAAAGATCGTGTGCCCCCTTGCGTAAATTGAATTTCCGTTTATGGGAAACTGTTATTTTTTTGTACACCGCTTAAATAAAGAATTGAATTTCAATTTAAGGTATGCTGTTTTTTGTCCTTGAGTAAATTGAATTTTGATATATGGTATGCTGTTTTGTTGTTGATAGATTAATTTTTTGTTAATAGATGAGTTTGCATTATATGATTTACCTTTTGTTACTTTCACCTTTCATACAGGTGATTATCACACTCAAATACTATCAGACCATGAACTTCATAAAGACTTTAGTTGCACATCATGTATATTTCCTAAAACCTGGAGATGTTGATTTGCTCAACTAAGCAAATGTAAGAAAGATCGTTGTTAATTATTACATATCTGTTTGTGCTAGCTACAGTATCTTGCTGTCCTTTTGTAATTATAACCACAACCCCTCCCTCCCCTCCAATTTCAACATCAATGTGCTTTTGCAGCCATCAAAGCAAGAGCTCTTGGAATTTAATGACTTACCCTTTTTGGAACAGATTCCAGCGGGAATAATCTATACCGTAGGTTTTAGATGAGGTGAACTCAAGAACCTTTTGTAGCGCAATGTCTTTTTACACTTATTCAAAAACATGGGGATACATGCAGCTGCAGCCTTTACTTTGGTTAGCTCACCGTACCTCTCTACACTATCACAAAATGATGATTACAACTTACCCATTTTACCATTTAGTAATTTTGTTGAAGGTTGTGTAATTCAGAATATAGAATTCACAATTTTTCAGTGTTCTTCCAATGCATGCACTCTATTGTTGGAGGTGCCTAACTTCAAGGTTCTTGCATCAGAATGATGGTCACTTTGAATTTATCCATACTCGGGAATTTGGTACAGTGCCTGAAAAAGTCTATAAGTATTGACATAATTCTTTGTGGGCTTCATGCCCTTCACAGATGGCAACCATTTCATGTTTGTCTATAGCTGTTTCCAAAGCATCTTAATTGAAACATGGCTTGTCAATGTGGCACATCTTGTTCTGTAAGCACTGCGCTCAGATTTAAAGTCCACAATGGGGGGGAACAACTGTGCTGTATTGTGTTGTGTTGTGCTGTGTTTTTTTTTAAAGGAAATTTGTATGGTGGAAGCAAATAACGTTAGCTGTGTATTCAGCACACTTTTAACATGCACATTATACAAAAAAAAAAGTTTTAATGACCATAAATATTTTTTTTTCTAAAGTTAGGATTTATGAGGGCTTTATTATCAATGATGTGATGGGTTGCACAATTATTTCCAATGAGGTCTTTTGGTTTTGTGCAACATGTTTTAATCATTACTGTACTCTACTATAATAGAGTAAACATGGAAGGGCATGATTTATTTTCTTTTAGAACATCATCAACCCAAATTTGATTACAGTTTCTGAAAACAGCATTCGTGTCCTACATTTTATGAGGCTACACTTGAATAAACTGAAGTCTGTTTCCTATTTGCACAGCAGCTATATCCTTTATTCCAGCAATAACCCCCTAGAGAATAAGATCTTAACGTGACTGGACACAGGTGGAAAGCTATTTTGAAAATTGGTTTGCCTTGGGTAACAACAAACTTCTTATGCCACCTGACAGGCTGCTGTTTCGTGCTGTGATTTAGCCCTGTGTCAAAATTGATCAAAGATGACCCTCTGGCTAGATTTGCTTGTTGCCACCTACCAGCTTTCTGGATTATTTTGTATTGGTTAAATTGTATAAAAATCAGTCCACTTCTTCTAAGCTGTATATGGAAGGGCACTTGGATACAACAAGAAAGAGTGTCGTGGTACTAAATAAACCAATTTATATTTATGTGAAATTGCAAAGCAATTAAGTCTTAAGTGCGTCAGGCATGCTTGAAATACATATTAAATCATATGCTTCAATTAGTTTGTTACCTCCGAATCTCCATAATACTTCTCTACTCTTCATTTTAATAAAGAATGTATGTGTGTACTTGAAATATTATCATATTTATGCATTGTCTACAGCAGCTAGTATATATATATATATATATATATATATATATATATATATATATATTATATGGTACGCTGCACACTGATACTAAATATTAGGCTCAGTAAATGCCACATTTCTTTATATCAGGACAAGATACTGTTACCAGAGGCAATGAAAGCAATGAAGCCTGTCTAATTGTATTTCTTAACATGTAACCATTACTTTAGATTTGGGGGAAAACAATAAAAAAAACATACTGTAAGCATTTTTTCTGTGCCACCTACATTTAAGAGAGGGAGTGAATAAAAACATGTTCTTTATGTAAGGCCTTGCTGGGAAGTCATTGTTCAGTAAAGAGGAACATTTTGTTTTGGAATGTAAGTAATTTCTCAAGAACTGGATGTTTCATCTGAAGGTTGACAGTAATACACGTATCTTCTGTGAAGCACTACCATTTTAAATAGGGTTAGTCAAATCCTGTATTGTCTTGCTCTTTACTTTTTCACATTTTGGTAATTGATGGTCAACTCACTGGCAGTTACTGTATAAATATTTAAAGAAAAACAAAGCATTCATGCATGAAATAAATAAAGAGAAATAATAGTGTGAATTTAATTCAATATTTATAACCTAAATAAGGTTAGGTAGTTCACCCGAAATGCAACAGAAAATATTGTAAGTGCTGTAGTATAAAGAAATAAAAATAAAACTGCATGTAACTGTGGTTATCAGCATGCAGGATGAATAATACTGAAACCAGCAAAACATTTCATGCAAATTGCAAAGCACTGAAGCGTGGATAATTGAAGTTCTTAACCACATCAATGCTATTGTGAGGCAAGGAATGCTTGTAGTTTTAATTAAAATGCATATTTTTTATTCACTGAAAAAAAAAGCATGGTATTGAAACGTGGGCTGTGTAATTTTAGTTCGAACCAACACAAAGCCTTCAATCAAAATTGGTTTGGTGAATCTCAGTTATTGGAAAGTAAAAGCAATGATTGTTCACAGCTGTTGCCAAAAATCTACTCAACGTGCTCACTGGGAAAGAAGAGTTTATTTTATAGAGCAGTGTATTTCGCATTGTTGGTTAAAAAAAAAAAAAAAAAAAAGGTTAAAGAAAACTCAACCGTACCAAATTACAGTTGGACATTTATTCTTTCCCGGTGTCACAAACTTGGCATAAGGACTCATGTGGGATTTACAATAAAAGCATGCTATTAGGTCTAATCGATGCAGTTTCTAGGAAAATTGTATACAGCAGCACATTGTTGCTAGGTTTTTATAACATTTTTTTTATCTTGGTGTCATTTATATAGTGTTCATGAAAAAAGGTGTTTAAAATGTTTCAGTCTTTAGAGCAAAAACAGTAAAGATCTTGTACTCAGTGCTCCGGCAAAATGCTTTGTTGTGCTCCAGTTTTTAGTATTGAACTTTGATCTAAGTAAGGTTTGAAGCTAGTATTTAACTTTTGAGAAGCCGTTGCATAAAATAAATACCGTACTTGTGCTTGAATAAAAATTTTCAGTTGTATCCGATAGTTTGTTTTTCATTTTACTACTGATGTTGTTTAAAATCTACCGGCCGTTTTAGGTTGGGTATAAACGCGGTGGTTCTAGTGTTGAAGTAGTCCATAAATGTACAGTGTATGTGTGTGTGTTGGGGGGGGGGGGGGGGGGCTGTTTTGTACGGCCTTTCTGCTGGAGATAACGTGATATTAAGTAAGAAAAATTGGATCTTGACTGCTGAAACCTCGTGAGCTACAAGCATGGGTTTTTACAGCGATTTTTTATCGTGAGAAAGCGATTGACCCTGCCCTTAAAGTAGCGCTGCCAAAAGGGCGTCCTTTTGCTGTTTCACGATGTATTCGCGTGACAACATCACACAGTCATGACTGTAGAGTTGATTTTCAATTGCATGTAAACCAGGCCAATGTTATTTTTAAAAGGTTATAATGTTGATATGCTAAAGAATATGTGCGGCCCTCATGTAACATTTATTTTTAAATGCCCCGAACCCCCACCTCCTCAAAAAAATAAAAAATAAAAAAATAACACCCTTACAAAATGTATGATAATAATATGTTATCAAGGTAACGAGGTAAAAACAGCTGAGTTTCCCCGAAATATGCAGAGTAGGCTACCCACCACCACTATACAAATTATTGCTCTTACAAATAATAATAATAATAAAAATAATAATAATAGTTGTGGGTTTCATAAACATACACACTACAATAAGCAGATTTAAGTAATGAAGAGCTTTTCACACGATGTGCAGTTAACAAGGACGTTATTTAATTTGACTGGTATATAAACAATGCTTTCATTTTGGAAATCACTGCTATTTAATTGCCAGATACAAAACGTGTTACAACAGACCAAAATACACATAAGTTAACTGCAATAGCCAGGGGGAGCTGTAATTGTAAAAGCTTCTTTGAATTCCTCAGGGCGCTAATGACTCTTCTTTGAAGATGGGCAGATGTCTTTGTTCGTCTTTCGGCAGTCAGTCACGTTGCTGTTTGTGTACTCGGATAGTCACGTCTTTTGTTGGGGATTTTAATACATGCGTCACTATACTGTATGCGAATTTAAGACACAGGTTATTTTTGAGCAGCAAAAAATGGTTAAAAAAGTGCGTCTTAAATTCAAAGGACTACGGTATAAATTACCTATGGCCTTGATAGAAAGGAGCTCCCAAACCAAAAACTTCTCACAAAATGAGTAACTGCAGCAGCATACTGAATACATACAGAATTAAATTTAACTTTAAAGTGAAGTGCTTTAGTTATAGGCTTCGTACTTTAATAGCACAAGGCCCTGCAGCATAAAGTTTTCAAAGATTATGTGCATTGGAAAAATGTAATAAAACAGGCCATTCTTGAATGTGTTGACTTCTAACTACTTTTAATTTATGGATTTTTAATGTGCAATCTAAAGTATCTATTAGGAACTACATTAGGAAATAAAGCAGGCTTTTCATGTGGCAAGGTTACGAACACTGAACCATGTTCCGTGTCATTTGATTGAATGCAAAGAGTCGCTTGATGTAAGTAAACTGGCCATGAAATGGGCACACACACTAAAGAGGTAAAGATTGGAAATCCTGCTTGTGTTGGTATACTGTTGTGATGAGCATTAATATGATTGGCTGCACAGCTGGCCGGGCGCATGTGATGGATGCTGCATTTGAAAGCTCCTTGTATTGTGGTTGGATACTCACACAGCAGGGCATCAATCAGAGGTCTGAACAGAACTGTGGAATCCAAAGGCTCCGTGTGTACTTGGGGTTGTGAATAGAGTACAGTACTCATACCCAGACAGGTAATGCATACCAGTATCAAGTAGAATACGTCTTTCCAAATTTACCTTTTTAATGCACTGACCGCTCTCTACAGTTTATCTATCTTTCCATCCATGTCATATTACTGATGAACAGGCTGGCAAAAAAACTCATGCTTCCAGGCATGCCTTTAATCTCCAAAGCTTTTTTGAATACAACATGACATTATCGTTTTTAAAGCTGTTTGATCAGAAGCAATCCCCTGCAGATGGATGTTTTAAGTTGTTTTTGGAGATGCCCCAAAAGACTAGAGAATAGAGAATACAAGAAATGCAATTGTTTGTTTGGCCTTGCTTTAGAGTTGTAACCAAAATGTATACCTTTGGTAGATATAGTCTGAACTAATACATTGTTTATGTTTTGTGTATAAAGACGTTTTAAATGTTTTTATTTGTTTTGTTATTGCATTAGAATTCTAAATTTAAGTCTAAATCTAAATCAGTAAGCTTAGAGGGCATATGACAGTGTAAATAGACATATGTTGAGTTTTTCTCAAAATACAACACCATTCATTATTATTATTATTATTATTATTATTATTATTATTATTTGTTTATTTAGCAGACGCCTTTATCCATTCATTATAACGACTCGCACGTTCAGGAGATTTCGAATTGGAAAAACATTTGAAAAATCGATAATTATACTCAGTTGAAGATCATAATACTGTACTGATGAAAAATGACATAGAACTGGAACAGACAGACAGAGTATCAAGGGCAGATGAAGCACTCAGACGTGTGGTACGACTAATGCTTCTTCACACAGTCGTATTTATTAGATACCTGAAACTCAACCTTGTTACAATACCCTCTATTGTATTGAAAAGCTTGTGTTCTCAGTGAACATCGAGGACCTGCTTGTTTGGTTTTTACATTGCTTTTAAAGTGCGCAAGGTAGAAACCATATAAAACACGGGTACATTACACTTACACTTTTTATAATACCTGAAAGAAATTTATGATCAGGAAAATAACTTTGTTAAATAGATGTTGCTATTGTACAGCGTTCCACCCTAACAATCATACATTTGTGTACAGTAAGCCTAGTAAATATTACTCTAGTAACTACAGTGCAGGAAGAGTACCTGTATTTTGAAGTGTATTGCTAAATACTTTGTGGGCTGAGCAAGAACTTGGATGAATTCACAAACAGTAAAGACGGCTGCCGATAAGCCCCAAAGAGCTTCTCATTAAACATCAGCATTTTAATGAATATTGATTTTTCAGATCAAAGTAAATCATAAAGAATCAAGGCAAGACAGGTCCAAAAAGAAATAGCCAGCCACTTTCACATATGTACTGTGCAGGCTTACACACACTAGCTGTGTGGTTAAGTATTTGATATATATATATATATATATATATATATATATATATATATATATATATATATATATATATATATATATATCCATATATCAATTTTTTTTTTAAAAAAACAACTCAATAAGTTATACAGTTTTGTTACATAACAACATAACAAAATCATTTTTTTTGAAAAAAAATAATATTGGGGGAAATACATTAAAATAATGTTGACTTAATTAATTTTGTCTATTCATTAACAGTTTCATTTTATTTCAATTTTTATAATTAGAAAAAAATACAATCTTATTTTTTTTGGTTTTATTTGAAACATTTTAGTTTTGTAAGTGTTAATAACACGTATATCTTGATTTCCTGACATTTTGAAAAGAGATTTGAAACTGACTTTAAATTTAGAAGTATAAAAAGTTGTCAGGCTGCTACCAATGCAAAGAACAATTACAGGTACGTTATTTAAACAGTTGTAGCAACACGTGGGGACGTGTA
Source organism: Acipenser ruthenus (assembly GCF_902713425.1). Taxonomy (NCBI): domain Eukaryota; kingdom Metazoa; phylum Chordata; class Actinopteri; order Acipenseriformes; family Acipenseridae; genus Acipenser; species Acipenser ruthenus. The sequence goes on from NC_081213.1 coordinate 23,663,119, forward strand.
ACGCTATATTTACTGAAACCCCGCTACTTACTCTTTAAGGTCAATACAACAAATAATTCTCAAGATGCAAGAGAAGTTCTGTGAGTATATCTGCAGCATTCAAAAGAGAAATCGGGTGCTGGAAGGACATACTAAGAAACCCAGGTGCAAAGTAACAGAAACAGAAAAATAAAAATACAACCAGCAACAACCACTGCACACGTTTTTAGGCATACATTATTTCTAGTGGATAACCACTGAGAAGCTGGTGGAAACAAAAAACAAAAATCACATAATCACAATGTAAACACTAACAAATACAAAAGATAACAAACCAGCATTCGCTATTGCTACAAACCCATACCATACCATATACAAATGGTCTATCCATTTAAAACTAGACAGATAGATAAAATACTACAACAATTAGAAGTCTATTAAAAACTAAAGCAAAACACAGTATTCTGTATAGCTTTAATTAACAACACACAGCAACAGAATAAAGGTTTGTAGCCTCTAGGTCCCAGTTCTTTATGGGAAATATTTCCAAAAACGAATCACCATTTGAGTTCTTAAAACTAGAGCAAATTTCACTTTTGATGTGAAAAAGCTTCTGGGCTTTAAAATAGAATGTATACGTAAGTAATGTTGTCTTGACAAGAATCAATGGTAATCTGCCTATGGTAATTTACTTGACTGCACTGAAATGTGAAAGCCAGCTTTTCATTTTCTGTTCATGCATATTTTCGTCAGGTAACAGCATTCTTTTTTTTTTCTTCTCCAGAAACTGATACTGTACCTAAGTCATATGATATAACCAGCCAAAGGGGTCAAAGTTACAATACATTGTATTAGAACAAGAAAGAGACCAGGTAACTGGAACCAACTGAGTAAAGCCAGCTTTACTGTTTTTTTGTTTTATACAAACCTGGCATCTGAATAATGAATAGGAATTTCCATTGTACAGTAGAATACTCTAAATTATTATCATTATTTAAATATTTGCAGCCTAGGAGAGCATACAAAACAGATAATTATACACTGGATGCAGTGTCAATTACAGATTTGCTTTTGAATCTAGGAGATGTACTTGAGATGTTTGTGCAACACAGAAATAATAATAATAAAAAAATACTGCTTGAGCTGAAAGCTTGCCTATAATTTTAAACTCAACAGGCATACTGTGGGATTTACCCATTAAGCACATTCTTGTTTGAGAATGTGTAATAACCAGCAAGCAGAATTATTTCTAAAGTGTAGGGGCCTGGTCAGATATCCTGCAAGCTACAAAGCATTCCCATTCCAACCAATATCTTTTAGTTCTTTACTTTTCTTACAGTTTCCAAACTAGTACCTTAGAAGTACCTTACAAGAAGGTTTTTATAACCAGTCTGTAAATAACAGACCACAAGTAGTGAAGGAGTAATTGATGTGATCATGAATGTGGTCCACATATTCTCCAGGACTCATGTATTGCTATGGCTGTCCATGCCCCAAAAGTTGTGTCGAATTCTTCAACCAATACCATAAAGAAGGAAACACAATTCAGAAATACTGTAACAATACTCACCACTCTCTTTATTCATGCCCATACTGTAAGTGGAAATACACCTACAGCTGAACACCACGTGGCAATACATCTTGTAAAAAAAAAAAATGTACTCAATACTCTTTAAATATAATTTCTAAGCGCAACTGGGCATGAAATTCATATTGTGACAGATTTTTGCTACAACCCATAGTTAATAAGCTTATTCCTGAGACCTATATACAGTTCATGGTCCCTTTTGATTAATGTAATGAAAAGAGTTTAATGTCTAGTTTATACTTAATAGTGAGGACCAAGTGGTAGCTAAATTTGATTGAAAATGACTAGTCTATAGTAAAAGCTGAATACCCTGACATTGCTTTTGACCCTTTAAATATCACCAATAAAACATACACTTTGGTTTGTCATACAACATCTCATTTGTATCTTTGTTTTCTCTTTGTTTCTAATTCCTTAACAGGTTGAGTCTGCTGGGAGCAATCTGTAAAGGTAAGTGTATTTACTGCATCACTTTGACAATAAATTTGGTCTACACCATTGATTTTTTTTCTTTTTCTGGGATGTAAGCTTGTGGATTAAAGATATAGATGACAGAACAATGCGTGTTTCTACCTGTTTGTCCCATCACACAGAATGCTGAGCAGCAGACAGAGGCAAATGAGAGCCGTGATAGTGCTTGGAATATTGAAAGCACTCAGCACGACTATTGACTCTGTCTTTGTTCACAGTGGGCTCAGTTATTCCCTTGTAGCATCATCGAGTGTGAACCCCCGGTGCTAGATGAAGAAAATGCTGGAAAAAAAGATACTGTATGGTTTGCATATCAAAGCTACGGGCAGACAGCAGCATTGTATTGTTAAATGAGCCCTTTACAGTTATTCTGTATTATTTTGGAGGTTAGCAGGTTTATGAATGTTCAGTTTTGATCTTTAATCCCTACAAAGTTCTTAAGGTATATTTATGCAGTGTAAAACTTTGTTGCGGTAGTGTACAATATAACCTTTCTTTAAAATAATAATAATAATAAAAAAAAAAATATATATATATATATATATATATATATATATATATATATATATATATATATATATATATAGAAGTAAAGTAGGTCTCAGCCATTCAGTTCCTTTAAACCAAAAGATTTAAAAAAAATGCTGACATACGGAGAAAAAAAAGGATCCACTACAAAGATAGTGACATGAAGGAGAGGTTTCCAAAGGCTGGGTTTTTGGAGGCTGGGACAATGCAAGCGTCTTTAGGGCTTTCAGTATATATAATAGTACTGACTGGACTCTGTAGTGGAGAAAAATAACCTGATTGTATCAGGTCTTGTGGAGTGCCCTAGGCCATGTAACTGGGCAGTTTATTGGGCACTGAAGGTCACTGTGGATCCCTGAGGGTAACTTTGTCCAATGCTGACTAAAGTGAATTCCAGCTAATTGTTCTGTTCCACTGATAATACATCTTAGTTTGTGTCATCTTTAATTACTTCCTGCTTTTTTAATGTGTTCAAGACATTAAGCCTGCATTCTAATGGACTGAGTTATAACATTATCTATATTACATGCATACCTCCATGCACAAATCTTTGTCAAGAGCCTTATGGTAGCACATTAATAGGGTACATTTTAATAAAGTAGATAGATAATTTACAGTATATCCTGGCTCCACATTTTTATATAACTTTAATGTAAGTTTAAACCTGACTCCCATGCGTTTTATTGGAGTTTTGTAACCTTTGTTAAATGTACATTTTCAGCGGGGTCTGCTTCAGCTACAGTGTGTGTTTTCCAATGACATTTATTCAGGTCCAGACCAACTCAGGTGCACCAAAGAGCTGATTACATTTGTATGTGTATCCACAGTGCCCTGTTACAGAATTGCATAACCACATTTCCAAAAATGTCACATTTTTAGATTAAAAAGTCAAAATGTGGGAAAACGTAAAAACGTAGAGTATAATGGTTAAGTGGCTTTTCAGCAAAAAAAAAAAAGAAAAGAGGTCTTCTCTTGAATACAAATCTTTTCCCCAGTCATGTAGTCCCTGCAGCTTCTGCATAAGAGGGTGTGCGGAGGCAAGCTGTTTTCTTTTTCTTCCTGTTTTGAATCTTGTGATGAGACTTGATCATTTGGGGTTTACAGTACCACTGGGACATAAGAAACCCGATCCACTGGGACAACACATGTTGAACATTAGGTTCCACTGTGATTTGAAACAACACATATTTTGTTGTTTTGTACTGAAGGATTTCTAAGGAAAGAGGCACACACTTGTTCTTTCTTGATTTGTTTACTGTTATTGTATGCTGTCTTGTAGTAGTTCCTCTGTCTCAGTTATAAAAATAACTCGGTGGTTGTCTGGCTTTTTCGTTTTAATTTGTCGACTTTCTTTGTGTCCCTTCTGGCCGTGTAGCTCAGGGGAGTATTAATCATTTTTGATTCTCCACACGAGTGTAATTAGTCAGACTAGATATTTCTAGGAAGCGCTGTAGTAATGCTTTATGAAATGTCTACAGTGATTTAGAATTTGAGTGTCTCATAAGATTCAAATTAAATGCAGAGTAGCTGGGCTTCAGTTTAATCACTTTTATAGGTCATCCTGTGGACAGCAGATAGCATTGAAAACTAAACTTGTAGGATTACATTAGAAAGAGACTGTAATGAAAACCTGTTTAACAGTCAAAGTATTTTAAGTTGACTTGGTCAATTATTTTCCTGCAACTTTATCAAGGTTCAGTTGAAACAATCATGCAAGTTTTAATGAATTCTTTATAAAAAAAGAACTGTAACACATACTAATATATGCTATACATAGTCTTTCCCTGATAGTATGATAACAATTCCTATGAAGTCACGTAGTACGTAAGGAGCAGTCTGTTCATTACCCACACCTAGTTTATTACAAGCATGACTGAGCAGCTTTGTGTCACAACCCTTGCATATTGTAAAGCTCTCACCTCTTAGTAAGCAGAAAAATCCAACCCTGAGAATAGGAAGTGTCTGTAGAATTTAAGGTCAATGCATTCTTTTAGAACACTCTTACTTTCAAATTTGAGTTGGTAAATAATAACATGCCTGGCCGTCATTTGCAAGACAGATCTTATATTTCGTAAGGAATATCAAATTCCCTGATGAATTTATCAAGAAAATAATAATAAAAAATAAAAAAACACATACTGCATAATTGTATGCATATTTGACCAGGTGATGGTTATTCATTTTAGTACGGTAGATTAAATATCCGACGGTGACACACTGTAAGTCTGCTTTTCTTAGCACGATATGTTTTTTTTTTTTTATTCCATGTCCATTCTCTTATAAATACGGTGCAGTATAAAGTTTCTACACCTTCCAGCTGTTTAATGATGTTGCCTAACCAGAACCCCCTGACAAAACCTTTTAAAGATTTCAGTTCCCTGCAGGACAAGCCAACATGCAGAATACTTGTCTTTTGGCCATGGAAAACCTGTGGTTAAAAGTGGAAACACTAATCACAGTCTTTAAAAAGTGATGGTCAAGGTAACGTGATTGAAGAAAGCAACGTTTTTCGCATATTTTCTTTTCTACATGAGTTTCCTATATTACAGTACCTGAGAGCTCTTAGGATCCTTGTGTTAGTTTATATTTGAAAATGCTTTGATGACATAAACACTCACAACAAGACCCTCTTTCATATTTCAGTGCTTTAAAATAATACTGTATTAAGTGGGCCCTATTAGTTTTGTTGGACGCACTCTCTGATATCTTTATTATACAAATTCAGTACAGCGCGATACTTCTGCAGATGGTGAGGATCCGTGCAGGGGTTATCCACTGGTGTTCATTTATTGGAATATTTGCCTTACTTTAAGTGTTGTTTTTCTTTGTAAGCTTGTACATAGCAGATCATTTATAAGAGGCAATAACAAACACTTTATGGAACAGTATTTCTTCATGATTGTTGTCTGTCTGCTGCACCATGAGACGAGGACCTCTTGGTGTCCCCCTGTCTGGTCATAAGAAGGAGCCTTGAGATGAATGTAATGAATAACAGTGGAACATATTTTGGCCGTTTGCAAATGTGCAGAGAGTATAACAGTTTTTGAGTCTGCTATTATTAAAGTATACTCAACGAGAGCTGGGTAAGACAGACTTGGGTTATTAAAATCATGTATGTTCAGTAAAGTGCTACCTCGCAAAAACAGCTCACATATAAACACCACCCTGGCAATCCACAATATTTTAGTAGAAAATTGAATTACTGCCATGTACAGGGACAATGGGCAGGCCAAGCCTACAGTACCTGTACGTTAAACCACCATTGCTTCTAAACCACCACATTTTCTAATCAATGAATGTAATAACATACACTGGAGTTACACTACTGTATATATTTTTTTTTAAAAATGCTATAGTGTACTATTGCCAACATACTAATATCGTTGTGCTTAGAACTGGCAATAGAACTGGCAGTACTCATTTGAATATCGGGCAGGGGAAGCATATTGTGCTTGACTGGTGAAAACGAATATAGTTTGCATTCATTTAGGTGTGCAGGGATTTAGACGTGGGGGAAAAAAAAAGATACATGAAAACATCCAGTAAGTAATTGAAATGCATCCTTGGAGAACTGAGTTTTGTAAATTGAGCTTTCATTTGTATTCTGTATTTTAGTCCTAACTGTGTTTTGTGCCTTCGTGGTAAAGTTCTGTATTGTATGATATGAACAGGCACATACAGTACTTTTATTGACGGTTTGGTGGAAGATATTTAAACCACAGTAATTAAATAACTATAAGTAAATTGATTTCAGATACTCCACATTTTGTCGTTACCTATATTAACTTGTTCAACACTGGAACAGAATACGAGAAAAACAACTTCACTCAAAATTACCTATTAGTAAAGATAACTTCACATAAGCCATGTAATCGGTATGCATGTCTAAAACAGGCACAAGTTACTGAAAGGTGCTACACTATAGAGAATTAAACAAGTAGGTTGCACACCTAACACAATACATCACACCCATGAGTGCTACCAAATTATATTGCCCATCTATGTAGAGTGCGGGTTTCCAGGGTGTTTTGGGGGAACAGTTGTTATACAAATGTGTAACTGTTTCGTCCCCCACCACTGTAAACAAACATCAAAACAAGACTCATAAAAACAGCTGCAGCGTGCGCACAAATATCACTTTACTTGCACTACTGCCCTAGCCTCGTCAGTCCATTTTTATGTCCTTCCCAACATGAGAGATAGTCCTACTGTAGGACCTTTAAGCCATTTTCTTGGCTTGTTGAAAATTGGTGCAAGAGCAGACGACACATCTATTACAGATGTATAATCATGAATAACATAGGCTGTGTACAAGTACATTTAAGGATTTGTTAAAACAAGAAATCTGACAATACATATTTTTAATTAGTTTATTGAAGAAGAATTTTACAGTAAGTTGTATTGCATCGCGGATGAATGTTGTATGTGGATTACACCGTGTAACAATTTTTTTGTTTTTGTTCCTGGGTAGTGAGTGTTATTTCCTAATTGCTTATGCCTCAAAAGTATAGAAAATGGCTATTATTCCCCACAAACTTTGCTTTTGTGACCAGGACAGTGATATTTTGAAATGTACCTTTTTTTCAGAACATTCCAGATAGATTCAGTGCTGAGTAAACTTGGAGTAACTTCTAGAACTTTCTAGAACTTTCCAGTAATATAAATAGTAGTATAAATACAGGGGCCTTAAGCCCACCAGTTCAGTTTAGTTCCAGCTGCCTAAGTGGATACATATCTGCATTTTTCTGAGATGGCATCAAGGTCATAGGAGACTTCAAAATGGTGGCATTCCTGATGGGTCTCCAAGGCGGTTTTACCAAGTTTCCCTGCTATCTTTGCCTTTGGGACAGCAGGGACACTAAGGCGCACTACCACAGGCGGGACTGGCCACAGCGGACCGAGTTCTCTGTGGGGAGGAACAACGTCAAGTGGGAGCCACTGGTGGACCCCCGGAAGGTGCTGGTGACACCACTGCACATCAAATTGGGCCTTATGAAACAATTTGTCAGAGCTCTAGATAAGGAGTCGGCAGCCTTCAAGTACCTTCAAGACTTCTTCCCTAAGCTGTCTGAGGCAAAGGTCAAAGCCGGTGTCTTCGTCGGACCACAGATAAAGAAGATCCTGGAGTGCAATGAATTCCCCAAGAAGCTCACTAGTAAGGAGAAAGCGGCTTGGAACAGTGGTTCGGGGCTTCCTGGGCAATCACAAGGCCGAAAACTATGTGGAGCTGGTTGAGACTACGGCACAATGGGCTGTAGGATGTCCCTCAAAGTCCATATCCTTGATGCTCATCTTGATAAACTCAAGGAGAACATGGGAGCGTACTCGGAGGAGCAAGGCGAGCGCTTCCACCAGGATATACTGGACTTTGAACGCCGCTACCAAGGACAGTATAACGAGAACATGATGGGAGACTACATTTGGGGGCTGATTCGTGAAAGTGATTTACAGTATAATCGTAAATCTCAAAAAACTACTCCCTTCTAAATCTTTTGTAGTCATTTTTGTATTACTTTAGTATAAATACATGTTAATTTGGATTCATATGTTGTTTTTTTCTGACTTTATGTGAACGAAAAGACACAAATTCGCCCGTTTTCTCATTGGAAATAGGTACATTTCAAAATATCACTGTCCTGGTCACAAAAGCAAAGTTTGTGGGGAATAATAGCCATTTTCTATACTTTTGAGGCATAAGCAATTAGGAAATCATACTTACTACCCAGGAACAAAAATTGTGTTACATAGTGTTATAGATGGCTCTTTATTAAATAGCTCAATGCTGCTCTTGTTTCCAAAAGAAAAACATAATAAAATATTAAGAAAACTCTCTTGGGCTGGCAAGATTTACAAAGAGGTCTTCAAAAGAACATGGTTTTATTGAATCATTTATCAAAGTAAAACAAACTAGGGGACTGATCAAAAATCAGAAAGGGGTTATTAATGAGTTTAATACACCCTTGCTTGTCATTTGTTTTTAAATTATTTTAAAAAAATGCTCAATTAATTTACAGTGTTTCAGTCAATTTGCACAAAACACAATCACAGTATAATCAGATTTAGAGATCATTAAGGACTGGATAAGCAGCATAAATATGCAAAGCTTTGCAAATTATGTCCTTCTTATTTTTAGCTCAATTGAGCGTCACTCTCAAACCTGTCCGGTGTTCGGTATTTAGAAACTGGCAAGTCATCATATCATTAATGGTTTGTCTGCCTCGCACTGACCATTAGTAATGCAGGTTAATAGTGTCAGCGGGAAAATGTGCAAGGAGTTTATTTTTATTAGATGATTGTACTTATTGGTAAATGGTATCTGCATGTAGTCATAATGAATTATATTATTAAACCTGTTGTTTGAATGACAAATAATGGTCTGTATCCGTGAGGGACTTGTACATGCCATTGGTAGTACATGTGAAGTTTTCTGATGACATCTACATGAAGTCATTCAGTTAGTATCTAGTACACAGTAGACATTTATTTTTTATTTATTTATTTATTTCTTAGCAGACACCCTTATCCAGGCCGACTTACAATTGTTACAAGATATCACATTATCATCTGTAGTAACCACACTTCTGGAGAATACCAATAATAGCATGAATATTAATGTTGCTTTTGTTGTAAATGATAGCAATGGTTTTGGTTTATATTTAGCATTTATTGTGGTGTTAGAATATGTTTTTACATGTTCTATGTGTTGCATACGCGTATACATTGTGCCATGCTTTGTAAGCTTATTTGGTAAGGAACTCTGTAATTTTTAAAATGTATAATAACACAGGATATACAGTAATGGTGTACTTTTAATACATTTTGGACATTTGTACAGACAGATGATGGAAGAAAGACTCAGCAAATGTGCCTGGATCATGCAGTTGTTTTGGTAAAGTGCTTTTCAATTACAAAAAAGCTAAGTGGCAGCTCCTAGAGTTACATATCTAGGCTATATCATCATAGATATCACAGACTAGTCTCCAAAGTGTAATTTGGGTAAGGGACAATACCTATCCGCATTCATGCTGACTACTGTCTCTTCAGGGGTTAATGGACAGAGCTGTGAATCAATTTATAAATGTGTACTCAAGTGTAACCAAAATGTAATCTAATGTTAGTTTTAGGTTTTGAATAAGTACAGTAATTAAACTGGTACATGCGCTTAGTTATGTGTTAACCAAAATACATAATGTATTTGATCCATTACGCATTCTGCTCTTTTACCCTTGCAGTGATCTAAGCTGAATCACATCGTGATAAACGATGCATTCTGCAATGTGTTTTCATGTCATCATATTTCAAGCAGCATTTATCAATGCACAACGCTACTGAAGAGTGATCAGACAGGCTTCCTGGAATTTCATTTAGCTCCATATCAGTATCAAAAAATGCTAAGAAAACAACCAATGTCTGCCTTTTCAATTACATCTACAGTGGTCCCCAGTAAGCTTTTGGTTTAAGCTTGAACATTATGGATTTGATGTTGTGAGAAAATGATGGATTGCAATTCTACTCTGTATTTCAAAACTTTTTGACCCAAGGACCAACCTGGGTTACCTAAAGATGGGCATACTTTAAGAAATCAATGCACAGACTTTTGTGCAAAATAATCGTACAGTATACAGATACAACTGTAATAGTTTATTTGCAAAAAAAAACAAAACCCAAAACCGCAATTGATTTCCTGCACTTTGTGCCACTTGCTTTGTAATGCCTTTTATAGTAACCTTAAGATTTTGCAAGTTTTGAAGAAGGAGCATCTAAAGCAAGTGGGTTTTAACACTATAAAAGAAAATAATTGTTTTGCGCATTAGACAGTCTATCAAATCTTTTGACATCCTGCTGATTTTATTCCTATGTGTCACACTAAGGACTGTAACTAATGGTAACTCTAATGAGGTGCTATCTCAATAATGTGAGTTCAAGCACAAAATAACTCATGAATCCTCATCACTTACTGCTAAAGTTTGTCATCACTTATTATTTCCACAAGGAGGCTCAAGACAGTTAAAGTCATGTTGTTGCAGAAATAATGTATCTATTTAAACAAGGTACATCTTTAACTCAAATAATAAATTCTAAGGTAAGACGTATACAGTAGACAACCATTTATCAGTGTTCTTGACTTCCTACAAGTTTTAAAAAGATCTATAGTTTAACCTTTAAAACCATGATATATTTTGACCTTTAACTGAACACTGTTTTAGAACTGACAAGGGACCAAGCAACATATATTAACAAACAGAATGATGGGGAAAAAAATGTAAACATATAAGTAAATGAAGAAAGAAAAAAAAAAAAATGGAAATGGCATATGTGCAGTAGTGAGGGAAGTCATTATCAGAAATTGTAACCAAAATATTTTTCTACACTAAAAAGAAAAGAAAAAATGTAAGCTATGCTAAGTTGATGTATTGGCCAGTTCTGTCAGACTCCTTCCACTGGAGAGGCTGCTATACCTGGCCACGTTCCACCTCCTACCCCATAATGTGTGTGAAAACCTCTTTGCTATTTTCACCCCATTTCGTTTGCTCAGGGCACTCATGTCTGTACATTAGCATTTGATTGTGATCTTGTGTCTCTTTGTAAATGTTTGGTTTGATCACATTTGTGTTGACTGCTGCATAGGTGCAACATTATTATACAATTGCAGTTATCAGTTTTAATTATTTTTTAAAGTTCCTATAAAGATAGAAATTCCATATTTAAAATTCAATTCCAGGGTATGCATTAGGAGGAACGTTTGTGTTTCAAAACTCTATGAACAACTTGCTGTTCATTTTATACCCCAGATCCATTTCTTTTTTATTCTCCATGCAGGATATCAGTTTTCTGGACAGGCAGCCACCCAGGCTATCCTTAGAAATAATTAGGCGTGCTCTTGGCAGAGTAATACAAGCCAGGAAATTAACCGTGGGACTATACTCCCAACTCCAGGCCACACACGCTTTGGTAATTACTCCACACATTTTGTTAGTGACACCACTGTAGTACATAGTTGTCCTAAAATGTGGAACATTTTCTGTTTTCCATAGTATTATTTAAGAAACATAACTCTTTACCTTCCAGTCTTTTTTTACGTGTAAGAGCCTATATGGAGAAATGAAGGGAATTTGACCTGTATCTAAGACTTGCTTAAAACCGCATGCAGTGACATTTTCCGCCCCATTGTTGCTTACTTTACTTTAATTATTGCCTGAATACAGTCTTAGGTTTCATGACAAATGCACTAAAACTAATCCATCACTTACCGGTAAACAACATCACACTTTGTGTGAGGTCTGTGTTGCTTGCTAGCAATGTGCTCCCTGATAAATACAGTGAAATCCACTACAGCAGTAATAACAAAGACTCTGAGGGATTTGAGAGGATTCAAGACCACTAAGGCAAGAGGGATACCTAAAACCAACATTGCATTTGAGACAGTGAAGCGTTAAAATTCTAGGACTAAGTTTCCTGTCAAGATGATGCCATACTGAACAAAATAAGCTCTAGGAGGCCCATGTGTGGGTTTAAAGGAGGGAAGTGCAATTACTGTAGCCTTTTCTGGGATATTGTCTGTTCCAGTAGGATATACTTTAATGCTGGAGCGATACTATGAATTAACTTTAGACCATGACTGAATCAGAACCATGCACCTGATTAGGTTATACTTTCACTGTAACCTTAGCAGCACATACTCAGTCCTCTCAATAGGACCATTACAGGATTTTCACACTTTATCATATGGGGGTGGAGACCACAACAGCTGTGTCGTATAAGAATGTGACACCTGATTTCTACATAGAAGACATTGAGAAAGACTTCTAGTCCAAGCATTTGTCAAATAATTGTGTACGTTTCTTATGTATTACCACATAACCCAATTAAACAGAGGAAATCCTAACCAATTACTAGAGGTACCAATGAAAGCTCCCCCACTATTACTACTATTTCTGCATCTCTCTTGAGGAGGTTCATCATTGTTCTCTATCCTATTGCCCCTATTCCCACTGAGCTCCAGCTCAATGTTTCATTAAATTAAATCCAATATTATACATGCATTTTGGCTAAAGATTTAATATTCAACGCTTCTTATTCCATCATTAATTTCCTTGTATAATATTTAATGGATTCGTCGTGTTTTAGCAAAGACGTTGCAGGTTTTACAATTACAAAACTACAGCAGGTGAAATAATAGCACACATATTTTTATATGTTAATAACAGTTTGGTTATTAACATTATATACATTACATTGAAGTCGTGGGTTTCATAAACACACACACTACAATAAGCAGATTTAAGTAATGAAGAGCTTTTCACACTATGTGCAGTTAACAAGGACGTTATTTAATTTGACTGGTATATAAACAATGCTTTCATTTTGGAAATCGCTGCTATTTAGAGCTACAACACACAACAAACTTACAGTTTAGCTATTGCTCCTGCCTTTTGACAAATATATTGTTTTAAAACAAATTGTATCGGAAACTGATCTTGAATAGAACGTACACTATCTAAACATCAGTTAAGACTTGGAGATCTCAATATTATAAATCCGTTTTCTGAAATAGCTAATGGGTCATTGTCTTCCATAATGGGATAAACCATATTGCCTGAAGAAGAAATGTAATATTGTCATGAAACTTGATCCCCCTTATTTGCAGCCGGACTTCTGCTGTGGCAGATAATACACACTATATGCTGTATGTATGTATGTATGTAAAACATGTAATATGAAGCACTATGCAGACAGACAACAGCTGGTGAATTTTCGGAACTATTTCAAATCATAAGTAAAGCAAACTGACTCTGCCTTCCACTTGCCAACAATGGCCTTCTGGATCTATATTTCAGAACTTGAGATGAAAATCTACTTGAGGGTTTGGTTGAAACAGCTTCGATTTTAATTTTTGTATTGCTTTTTTTTTCCCTGTGGTTGCTGAAAATCCAACTGCTGCTTGGAACTGCCAAGAATGTGACCAGAATAGAAAAAAAATCTTTGCACTTAGTTGTGTCTGGTATTGAAATACAGTAAATGGTCAAATATTGATCTTCATTTTATTAACTAAGTTCAGGTGACGGAGCGTAATTTTACAGTGGAAATGTTTTATGTACTACCCCTGCAATTAGGTTTAATCATTATCATGGAGTGTGCTGCTTTCCAGGTCACGTAATGCAAGCCCTTAAATAAGTTAATAGGTCATGCTGCATGGACAGTGATACATAACTCCTTATTTCTGGAAATACTGAATCTATATTATTGGTCATACAATTACAAAGGTGAGTGTGTTAAGGACATTCATCTAGTTGACATTCATCAAAGCTAAAACAGAGAGATACATTTAAAATAAATACATCTTAATCTGTATTAAAAAGAAAAGAATGTATTTTATGTTCTGTTTAGTTTGTTCAGTTTCACATGTGCTTTCTTTGCCAGACAGAAGGAGATGCCAGACCCCACTCCAGAACCCCTGTTTAAAAATAAAAGTGAATAAATAATATTGGATACAAATGACATTTAAACTCACATAGAACAGTTGTTAATAATAATAAAAAGGTGCATCTTTTTTGCTTCTCAGTAAAAGACACCATCAAGATACTCAAGGGCTTTGCTGCTAGCCTGCAAACACTGTACAGATTAAATAACTTACAGTATGGCCTAACGATCTAAAAACAGGCCCATGATACTTAATGACTACCTTTTATTAATGCAGGTGCCTTGTGTGAAATGAGAAAGTCACACATATTTTCTTAACACTCTAACCCTCCTGTGTGGTCCAGTGGTTAAAGAAAAGGGCTTGTAACCAGGAGGTCCCCGGTTCAAATACCACGTCAGCCACTGACTCATTGTGTGACCCTGAGCAAGTCACTTAACCTCCTTGTGCTCCGTCTTTCGGGTGAGACGTAATTGTAAGTGACTGCAGCTGATGCATAGTTCACACACCCTAGTCTCTGTAAGTCGCTTGGATAAAGGCGTCTGCTAAATAAACAAATAATAATAATTTGGATTTTTCCCCTTTGTTTTGCAACAAATTCTGTTGTATTGTATTACATGTTTGAATATGTGAAATACAATGCTGCAGCTCATTACATTAAACATTACTACCAGTTTTGATTCAAAGTACCTATTGTTGGTCTGCCCCATGCAGTGCAACCATAGACATTTCATTGAAACAGCAACAGCAAAGCGGTCAAAATCACTATATATTAATACCCAATTTGTGTTTTCATTAAAACTTATCCCCTAATGTAATTTATACTTAGAAGATGATTCCACAGTAACCAGTGACCAGTAAACAATGTAATATGCAATGTCCCATTCGCTATTTATTGAGAAAGGCTGTGAAAGCTTAAAGCATATTCTTTTCTGGCATTGTCATCACTATATATCCTGTCTCCAACTCAGTTACAAATTGATGGAATATTTTTAATAAATACTGAAAGCTGTAAAGGACCTGAAGCTAGCCTGTGGAGCATTCCAAGTCAGTGGTGAGGTGACATTCCATATCATAACATTTTATTATTTTTATATAGTATTGCAATTTCATAATGCATGTAAAGTATAATAAATATGTTTCCAATCAACCTTATGATAATTTAATATATAGTATAAACAGCACGTCGCTTGTGTATAAACTTGACTGCATACTACTTGAGCGTTTGTATGTTAGTTTAAAAATGATGAAAAAAAATCTATATAGTTATGTTTTTGAAAGTCAGCAACAACAAATGTACTTTAATGAATGTTAATGCTCCATATTGATTGTACTGTCTGGGTGTCTTGTATTGTGCATGCTGTTGCTGTCTCCCATGATGGATTTGTAAATGAGTCTTGCACTCAATCGGCTTGCTTCTTGGTAAAGAAATATCATTTACATTTTGCGTGATAGTCAAAGTGATAAGAGAAAAAGCTGAAGTGCATTAGCTGCTCCAGAAAAACACACTTTATTATTTGGAGCCTTTTGAATTCCTGAAGGACTTACTAAGCTTTTCAACTTCTGTATAGAACTCTCATTCTGAGGGCTAAATGTATTTTATTGAGTTATTCAGCTGAGACTATGGAAAGGGCTAATTCATGACATTGTATTTCTTATGTACGGTACAGCATAAACGTGGTATATCCATTGAACTTCCACCTTGACAGCATATCTGCAACCTCTATGGTTCAGTAAAATATAATTATTTGAGGTAGAATGGACATGGAGAAATGATTTTATCTTTGAATAACATATTCGTGTGTGTGAAAGGATAGTGCAGGTGGTCAAGGCTGGAGGAAGACTTCGAGATGATTGGCTGCAGTTTAGCACTTCAAGCGTGTATTTATTCAAAACAAACAAATCCCAAATGGGCACAAAAATAAAGAGTTAAACAAAAACAATCCACAATCATAAAACAAAAAGAACCCTCACCCAAGCTGTGCTATCACGGTGAGTAACATAAACATGGAAGCATCAGCATATATCTCCTCTCTTTCTCTAGCTCCCTTATATACCATGTGGCCAGGGTTGATTGACAGTTAATCATTCAATCAACACCTGGCCACATTCTCACATGTATTTGGCAAAGATAGGAATTAACCCTATCCATGCCAACCACCACCACAAAACACACCCAATATACACCAGAACAAAACACACAACAAACCCCAATATTTACAAAAACAAACAAACAATACATTATTTACACAATGTGTTTCTGAAATTTCAAACCTTTTGATAAAACGTCTCCAAAGACGGTATTTTGAAGACCAGCAAAGAAGTGTTCATGGGTTGCCACTGGAAGTAAAACAAGTGCAGTAAATAGAAAATTGATGTCCTAAAAAATAAATATATATATATATATATATATATATATATATATATATATATATATATATATATATATATATATAAAAAAAATTGTAATAAAGCTCAGTATACTTTACACTGTACAGTAGAAACTTTTCCTTCTTTGTCGACCTAAACTTTTTCTCAAAGATACTGTTCTCAAGGTGATAAAGGTAATTTAATTAGTCTGTCTCATAAACAATTATTAAAATGAATTATTTTGAGCCAGCTGTGGAGAAATATTTTCCACAGTCAGATTCTGGTAATTAATATTCTACTTACAAATCCCCATAGTGAAGCTATAGTGAATGCCATAGGTTTGTGATTCTGTTTTTATATTACCTAAGGACATCAGGGTAATCAGGGTGATGTAGAGAGAAGAGCCAGAAGAATACATATTATCCTTTGGAGGACTAAATAACAAGAAAATAAATGAGTACTACTGTGTTTGTGAAATTAGCCTTTATTTAGTGATAGGATTTTTTTTTTCTTTTTTTGGCTTTGTGTTTCTACAGTATTTTAAGTGCCTCTTGTGTTTAATTGTCATTCCCCAACACAATATAAAATATCTGCAAGAGCAGCTTTGGAGAATCTGATTTAAGCATCTGTATTGTACAGGTAAGACAGGGAATGTGTAAAGAAAAAAAAAAAAAACATGTCGAAAAGCAACGTTTCAGTAGAAACAAAACAGCAGGAAGATGTCTGCTTTCTGCTTTGGATTTCCTGTCTTGTTTTTATTGTAATCACAATTCTTCTGAGAGGATCTTTTGACACAGTCAGTTGCTGGAGGGAGGAAAGAGAAGGAGTTGTGGGCTCAAATGAGGAAAATAAAAGTGCTTGCAAAACCAAGGACACACGTATAGGACCAGACAGCACAACAACAGGGGAAGGAAGTGTCATTGCTAATCAGGAGAAGTTGCTTTGCTTATTCATATATTCATGCTAAACCCTTTTGTATGCCACTGTAATGGAAATTATTCACACTTTTGTGCAGTACAACTTCTGGACTGACAGAGTCCAATCTGTTCATTCTAAGAAGAGAGGAACACCTGATCATGCATACCAACAGATCAGTGCCTAATACCATTGTAGGGTTAACCAAGTCTTTGGTTGCTGTCCCAGTTGGGAAAATGTCCCAGCCAAATGCAGGTATACAGAGACAATATAGTTATATTTTGTTTTTGTTTCTTTCAACTTGAACACACTGCACCAAGAAACATCTGTAGATATTAACAAATCAGCATCTTTCAAAAAACACTCAAGCCCACTCAATTGTCATACAAATCCAGTACAGTTTCTGATTTCCAGTTCTTTAACGCTTGTAAGATTAAATGCATAATGGCAATTCTTTCAGGTTCATGAGGATGAATTTATAAGTGTTCCTTAATGTCGGTGTCCAGATTTCAAGTCACGGTTCACAACTGTTTGCTCCTGATTTGGCTTTGGCTTGGCATCCTTGCATGTCTTTAGATTTGTGCGTTAAGTGAATATAGACATGTCATTTGTATCTGTAAACACTAAATATAATCAACGTGTGTCTTTTTAATATTACATAATATCCTGTGATGGAGTCTTTTCTGCCAACTGTACATTCTGTCTGCAGTGACCAACAGTACTGGTGGTGCTGGTTTAAAAAATATACCTTATCTACAAGCAATGCAGTCATGACTAATGTTCTGATTCAGTGTTAGATAAACAATCCTTGCCAAATGAGATTCATTTCTAAATGATCGTGACTGAAAAAAAGATGAGAGGATGGGATGGTTTTCCCAATGGCTTGTAATACAGCTTCAGGGGATCATTGTACCATTTTTCAAACAACTGAATTGCTGCTTTTTGTGCTAGCTTTGTACTGTTTTACTTGAAAAACAATAAAGTAACATAATTAAATCCACCAGTAGTTGTAACCTAAAAAGCATGAAAAGTGTTTTAGGTCCTTTTTCAGTAATTGCAAGAAAACGGTTCACTTTCAATCGCAGAAACCAATCGATGTCTGTTGCATAATACACTAATTGCCTTTTGATTTGAAGTTGGGCTAAGATTAGATTGTATTCCATATGGTTTAATATAGAACTCTCCCAGCATTCACACCCATAAGGTATGCTCGGTTACAGCTTGTGTAACCCATGCTTACTCTTCCACATTAATTTAACAGCCTGAACAGGCTCTTTTTGTGAAATGTTAATGGTAAAACCTAATAAGGTCATCATTTTACCAATTTCTTATTAAGTGTGTCTAATTTTTATCAGTTGTCATAATTTTATACTTTGCATTTCCAGTCAACATAATGGTGTTTGAGTACTGCTCTGACCAGTTAGATAATTAGCTAGTTTATATCTTTTTCCCCAGATACATTAAAACATATATATATATATATATATATATATATTGTTGTTAATAAAGTAATATATTTCTGTACAATACTGGTGATAATGCTGCACAAAGCTTGTACAGTATTGAACGTGCTGGATACAAAGTTCAAACCATAAAACAGAGAAGGAAAAACACAATAGGTTTTCATGTAGAGCCTACAGCCCTCCTCTGTTCCAGAAATGCCTCAGAGCCTGCCTAGAATAAATTATCACACAGCATTTCAAACTGCTCCCTTTGACATCTTCACGTAGGAGTGGTAAGCTTGTGTTGCCCTCAGCTCAGCCCTGAACAGGCAGGATCACGACCATCCACTCCTGCACAGCTAAGCAAGCCCTGTGCTCAGAAGAGACTTTATTCAAATAACTGCACAGACTATTACCTTCTCACACCAGTAGAGGGGGGTCCTTCCATGTTAGGGCTGAGACGCATCAATCGTTGCCTGTCACAAGGCTGATCTTCATCTGAAATGTTAAGAAGTCTGTTAGGAATTTTACTTGTAGTGTCACACTGCTGATTGTGTCATTTGACAAACTTGTAGAAATAAACGTCGTCATGGAATAATTTGAAAATATAAAAAGTGTACAACTGTCATAACTTGTTAGTTAAGTTATAGTCGCAAAATGCTAATTTTGTTTAATGCCAACCATTAAAAAAACAAACAAACAAACAAAAAAAAACTGACAAACTGCTGACAAAAAGTGGCCCTCTTGCCTCTTTGATGTTGTTTCTATGTGTTATTAGTATGTGCTGATGTAGATCACTACTTTTGATAACTGCATCTGTTGCTAGGCTTTGAGAATATGAATTTCTTATGCAGCTTTTCGAAAATTATTTCACATAGAACGACTTTAATCAGTGATATTAAATGGCATCATATATTCCTACTGAAGAAAATACTGCTTAGGATCTGAATGGAGGTTTAATAAGGCAATATAATTCCTGATTTAGAGGGCATCAGACAGTTGATACTATGAAAGCTACTATATGGACAAGGTCCACTACCAAAGTTTTTTTTTCTTTTTGTTATTAGATTTGCCAAAGATTTATTTAATGGCTACTGTTGCTATTTAAAACATTTTGAAGCTCAAATTTGCAAGGTTTTTTTTTGTTTTGTTTTGAAATGTTTTTCTTTCCTTCCGTTTCACTTTTTAAAAGCTAGATGTTCCGTCTGAAAATTCTGCGGTCAACTACCGAGAGTGGGTGGGCCTTGCAATGCCGTTTCTTGATTGGTGGATAAAAGATGGAGTGTTTCCAATTGGTTCTTTTCAACAATTACGGGCATGGTTGCCCTCCTCTGGTCTATACAGTCAATAATGTTTGTTTTTAGACAAAGATATAAGTAACATTTACATTTTACTTTGAGAACCACTCATCCACTTATGATAAAAGTGTGCAGAAGTGTTTTATGGCAGTGCTAGTTTGCCTGTTATTACTAATGACAGACTGACACCACTGATGTTGTAGGTGTCAAAACTGTTTCTTGAGGCTTACTAATTAATTGAATCTTGATTGGAGACAGATCTTTTGTGGTTTGTGTTTTTGTGATGCAAATCTGGCTGGTTTGCTCCTTGATAAGCAATTAGCATCTAATCAAGAGTACATGCAAGGCTAATTTATTTGTTGTTGTCCCTGAAAAGACCCTGTAAGATACAACATCTTGTTTACAAGGGAATCCAGAGGGGCAGCGGCAGTACATTTTTCGTTTTGAGATATGTTCTGATATTGACCTGCTGAATTCTCCCTTCAGTGCTGCACTTTTGTCTTTGTTACCCTAATAAATGTTTCCCATAGTAAAAGCATAGCAAAGTGTAATAAAGCATAATGAAAGCATGGTAAAGCAGAGGTAAGCATTGTAAGGCACATATAGATATGGTAAAGCATATTAAAAAAAACATGGCAAACCAGGATGAACTATGATCTATGCATAGTGTGAAAAGCATGGCAAAAGTACAACAATGCAGTGCTTAACTTGTATAGGGGAGCTCAATTCTCCCTGGTTAAGTTTCTCACTATTCTACTAGCAGTCCTGGTTTTGTGTTGACATTTAATTTCCTTGGTCTCATTTACTTTCCGAAATATACTTTACCCTCATTATAGCTGTTCTTGGGAACTACACATTATGCAATTTTAATATGATTTAATCCAATTGAAAACCAAGTCATAGTCCACTTAAATCAGAAAATATATCATGTCAGAGAGCCTTTTATGGTAGAAATGGCTTATTCTCACTAAAATGAAAAAATACCCTGGGTTTAGAGTGGTATTCTGCAGTTCATTTACTGCCTCTCCAAAGCTTTATGAATATGGGCCTTTCTATTCATGTTACTTTTTTTAATTTGGTTGTACAGTATCTCCAGAAACTCTGATTGCACTCTGCATACCATTGAGGAATGTAATGGATTTCTGGCTATGCTTATGCACTGCCACAAGGCAGCTTGGGTTAAGAAGGATCTGAAATAAAAAGCATTGTCAAGTGCGTTTTCCCATGCATTTACTCAGCATCATTTAGTCACATGCCCAGCCACTGGATGTGATGGAGATGCAGCTCAGTAATTATTACAGCGCAGTGAAGTAGGATCTAGTGGAGTTCCATTAATTTGTTCCATTAATTTCCCCCCATTATTGTGACACACAATCAACGTACACCTTGTTCAGGGTCAGGTAAAAGCATCCCACGCTCACCACCATAAATACAGTAAGAGGTTGGCTAGCTTTAACCTAAAACAAAGGATTGTGAGATTTAAACTCACAAGCTTCTGACTCTAGGAGTTAAACCCCTGGGCACAAACTTATACCACTAACTATACACTTAAGTGAGTGAGAAGTAAATATAGGTCAATTAAAATGTAAGCATTTATGAATATTATTACATTGTAATTTTTATTTTTTTTGACTACCGGTTTTCTTAGACAGGCATTGTTTAGACAATTTAGAATATTATATTTTACAACATTTTTCCATTTTGGCATTCATAATTTAAAAATTTCACATTGTTTTTTTTTTTGTTTTTTTTTTGTTAATTTAGTCATCGCCAATTTTTTACCCGGGTTACTCTCCCCAATTTTGTATGCCCAATTATTTTCTGTATCCTCGGCTCACCGCTCGCAACACCCCTGACGACTTGGGAAACAGCAGCTGGAAAACGCGTCCTCCGAAACGTGCTCATGCCAAGCCGTCATTTTTCTCACTGCGGATCCACTGCGAGGCCACCAGACCTATAGTGCCGGAGGACAACACAGATCTGGCGGCTCCACTGCAGATCCACAGGCGCCCTATCAGCCACAAGGGTCGCTGGTGCGCTGTGAACCGTGGATTCCCCTGGCAACCTAAGCCCTCCCTACCCAGGTGGTGCTTGGCCAATTGTGCGCTGCCCATTTGGAACCCCTGGTCACGGTCAGCCTGGATTCAAACCTGCGATCTCCAGGCTACAGGGCGTATCCTGCACTCCACGCGGAGCACTTTTACTGGATGCACCACTCGGGAGCCCACATCACATTGCTTTCTTTATTTGACATGGCAGGCTTACATTGCGAGCTATAAAGATAACAGAGAAGGATATTTATTAGAGGATTTCCCTTTTATTCTCTATGTTTTATGAATAGTTACAAATCATTGTCTTCAAGATTAAGGAGATAAAATAAATGAAAAACCTAGTAAATGTTTTAAACAGTAAAAGGTAATTGCTGTAATTGATACATTACCAACGCTATCTGAAATAGTACATTCTTTTGGTAATGTTTATATACAGTTTTTCATTTTAATTTCTTTATTTTATTAGTAAAGAAGACAATCATTAAGAAATCATTTAACACTTAAAATTAAAATCCTTTAACTAAATGTCAGGAGTATAGATATTAATTTGAGTGCTAGTGTGGAGCAATGAAAAGAGATTTACAGCTGCAAGCACAATTATAATTGAAATCACCCCATGTCAGATATGAGAATGTTTTGTAACATTCTGCTGGATCCTAGAATATACTATGAATAAAAGCTTTCTAATTCAATATAGGAAGATTTTTGCAATATGTTTGTATTCATGTACATTATTTGATTTTGCTTCAATTGTCTGCTATTTCAATATCTTTGTACTGTTGTGCTATACTAATATAATACACCCTTAAGTAGCCTGTTTCCCATGTCCCCATGATTTTGTGTGTTTATTCTCTCACATATCATGAACACTTCTGCAGTTATAGGAACACATTTGAGTTCAGTTTTGCTTTTCTGCAAGGGTGTGTCAGAATCCGAATCCTGAATCAGTCAAACTATTGGGCTATTCCCTTCAGTGGGTATTGATTATAAGATAGTACAGCACTGTTCCCCTATATAAGACACATGAAAAAGTTGAACCTCTATTTTCTTTATATTTCCCATTAAGAAACCATCAACAGAAACAACCAGATTCTGAATATTCCTGTGAAATTGCATCAAACCAAATTTCTCTCGCCTGAGAACCCACCTACAGACAAGGTAACATATATTTTAAATGTTAGATAGAAGATATTTTTAAAAGACCATACAAAGAGATGCAAGGGTCCTTCAACTTCAATGAAATATGGAAGATTTGTACCAATTGGATATTGAAAATTCCCAATCCTAGCTCCTGACTTTAGGTGTATCAAAAGCTGCACATTTCAAATTGCTATATGTTGTCAAATATGAATAACATTGTTAGGTGTAACATTTTTATATTCTCATAAACATACTGCATTGAAAAGTTTTATTATACTTTGCATCATGCATCAAGTATTAAACTGATTAAATTGTTGTGGTTTATAAAAGCCACAGGCTGTTTTTAGGCAGCTGCCACTTGGTATTTAAAACGTTGTCTCTTAGGGTAATAAACCAGTGATTTAAATTACAAAAAAAAAAAAGAAAAAAAATGCTGTTTAAGTTGTGCATATTGGAAAGCCCTTTCACTTTTATTTATCACTTTAAAGTCACAGAATGCTGGAAGGGGAATACAATATTAATGATTTAAATAAAAGTGATTGCTCCTTTCTTTCAAAAAAATCTTGATATATGCACGGCATTAAATATTTCATTCATAATTTCCAATACTGCATCTTATAGCGTCTGTTTTATATAACATGAAGTTTTTAGTAACTATAACTTTTAAAATAAGAAGTGTTAGGTCCCAGAGTGAAAATCAGTGGTTCCAAGGCGAAACTTCAAGACTTGTCCTAGTTCTCCACAACGTTTATGATAAGTAAGACCGAATTATAACTGATTTAGCATTGATGCCCTTTCTTTTTGGGAATTTGAACCTTTTCTCAAAATAATTGGTAGTAAGCTGGTTTAATAAAAAAAAATACAATCTGTACTTCTGATCATCTGCCTTTTCAAGAAAATACTTATGTGAACAAGCAACAGTTATTGTTCTGAGTAGTTTCTTGTTTGTTTTGTACAGTTATAATTATTATTTATTATTATTATTATTTATTTCTTAGCAGACGCCCTTATCCAGGGCGACTTACAAGATATCACATTATTTTTTACATACAATTACCCATTTATACAGTTGGGTTTTTACTGGAGCAATCTAGGTAGTGTCCCCCACTAGGGATTGAACCCACAACCCTCCGGTCAAGAGTCCAGAGCCCTAACCACTACTCAAACAATGCCACTACTAATAATGTTATTCCTCTGAATAACTGAAATAGAGATTTTTAGTGCACTTCATAACGGGGGGGGGGGGGTCCCCAGTGGTATTAAAATCACTGATGCTTGGAGTGTAGGATGAGTCATGTGAGTGTGTCGAATAGCGCTCAGAGTAAGTCGCCTTTCTTGGCTGGGGACATAGAAAGCACTTCATTGTGCTCCAGTGGGGTTGGCTGGGGAATTTTTGCCTCATTGCACATCAGCTTGGTGACATTTGTTTAGGATTGTTGGGTTAAGGTTCAAAATAGGCCTACAAGGTTTTTAATTATGTAAATAGAGTAAAGTGTATTCTTTCAATCCAGGTTTTGGTTTTGATACAATTTTTTATTGAACCAACTTCAGTGTAGCAAAAGTTATACATAGGCTTTCAGGACTACAGGTACAGTACATTCATCAAGGTCCTTTAGAGTTTGAGAAGAAACATTGCATTTCTTTTTAAATTTGAATTGGAATATGTACGACCAGAATAGAACCGAGACCTGTTTGAACAACATTTTTATTTAGGGAATCCTTTTTTAAAAGTGCATGGTTTGTTGATTGTGTGAACTCTGTTAAAGTGTTCTATTGGCTGCAGGAGGGGAATGGATACACAGCGAAAAAAGGGGCCCGGACAAGAAAGAGGCAAAAAAATAAATAAAAAAGGAAAATAATAATGGCAGTTTGAAAAGCACAGGAGAGAAAACTTTTAAAGCATGGGAAACCTGCAGAAGAGGATAGTAGAGGAAAGGAAGGAAATAGGGTAATAAACATTTCTTATGATCTGTATAGATCATAAGAAAGTTGACGTCTCAGTCAAAATGCCAATAGCTGCATTTTGTAACAGCTGTAACTTGTAGAACAATAAATCAGTTCCTTTTAAAACCACATTTGCATTATTAATCATAATCTGTAAAAATGGATGTACTGTATGTTAGTTGTTTAAAGCCAACAGGTGGGAGCATGGACAATATTAAGTGCATCTATTATAGGTACACTCATCCACTGTAGATGAATCTAGTTCAGGGCTGTTCTTTCATATAGGAACACCAATCTGTTTATGGTTATATGCATGTACAGCACATTAGCACTGTTTCTAATTTATAATTTGTGTCATTGTTGTAGTTGCTGTACATGCTGGAAAATAGAAGAGTTTAACAGCAATGAAAGGTGAAATAAAACTGCTCTTTCTTGCCTGTTGTGCAGCAGTATTTACTGTACTTGCACTGTGAAGGCTAATGTTATTGATTTTTCTGTTCTGAATGGGTATCTAAGTTATTAAAGATGAATGGCTCATACAAGAAACTTTATGCCAGCTCCAGATATTCCAGTTCCAAATATTAAGGATCGGAGGAGAGAAATGTCATACATTTTTAATATTGAGATTATTGCAGTAAGATTGAGAACAGCTAGGAAACCTCCAGCCAGACTCTAGACATATACATTTATTAATAGAAATAGGCCTGTATAATGCATATCAAGATAAAGATTGTTGTATTATTGTGTTTATTACCCTGATGGCTTAGTGATAATTGTACTGTATATACAACAACAACATTGTCATTTTAAGTGTTATATAATTACTTATATTTTTTAAATATTTGAAGCATTTTTTGTACCTTTAGTGCCGTGTCAGACCGTGTTATTATCTATTAATGTCAGACCTAAAGAAAACAGCCACTTATTAAAAAAAGGCCCCTTTTTGAAAGTGTTCTCATTGTGACAAAATCAAATCAGTAACACTTTATACTGTAATAACAGTGTTGCTCAATGAGAATTGATGGATATTCTAATAACATGGAACTCAGTTAAGCTCTCATGTCCCAATAAGAATCTGGGTACACTTTGTTGCAATCCATGGTGAAGTGCTTATAAAGTCTGTTAAAGTCCAGGATGCAGAACATCAAAATGTCAAAGCCATTCATCCATGGTCTCTGGCAACTAATCTTTATAGCTTACATTTCCATTCACATTTACCACACATATTTTTATAGCCTGTCTGAGACTTCAAAATTAGACACCATGTCAGTATCTATCAATCTGTCTGGTCTTATATATTTGTGGATTAATATAAAGCTAATGCACTCTTAAAACAACTGTGAAAGGAGTTTCTGTCAAGTGGCTGACGACAGCGTTACTGATTTTTAAAATGTTTTCTGCTCAGGGCATTGTTTTATTTAGAAGACGGTTGTAAAATATTCTGTCAATTCAAGATATTGTATTTTAAACGTCTGATTCAAGGTAATCTACACTCTAATGTTTCAATGCATTTACTGCCATGGGAATTATTAATGCTTACTGCTTTAAAGGTTGTAAAATTTTCACTCATCTTGTGTGATTTTTCATGGTGCATACGTCCTTATTTTTTCATTATGTAGCTTCTGTTGCATTGCCAAGACTCCAGTTTACCAATGGTAAGAAATATGAAATACATATAGATTATATAGTGTCTAATATTGGTATATATTCTTGCATACAAGCTATATGTATTACAGAATGCAGGCATCAGCATTGTAGAAATGGTACTGCTTGATATTTTAAGCATTGTATACAGTAAGCAAGACCAGAATGGGGACAGAAAAAATGAATTAAGCACATCAGAGCTGCTGTGGATTCAATTTCGTAGACATGTACACCTACAGGACTGATGTAATGTTGAGTTCTGATAATATTTTTATTGAAGGAATAGGCAATAAAGTATCTACTGCATTGAAAATAAAGTGTGTTAAAAAAAAAAAAATCATGTGACTTTAAATGTCACTCTGCTTTATCAAGAACCAAGTATGATGGATATCTGTGGTATTGATTTTAGAAAAAAATATACAAATATCACCCAGTAGCCTAAATTACAGTCTGATTGTACGCATACATACGTTGTGTAAGCTAATATAGTTCAATGAAAAAAATTGTATTACCTAAAAAACAAAACAAAAAAAAAATTATATATATATATATATATATATATATATATATATATATATATATATATATATATATATATTACACATTACAACCCAGCTGGCTGTTCATTAGGGCATTTAATTAACGCCTTGAGCTACAAAACATAAAAGTTAAGATGATCCTTGTCAGTTTCAATCAAGCCAGACTGCTCACATCACTGTGGTGAATGAGGGCATTATCAGTGTTAAACGAGCTAACACTGTGTGATGGGCAGAATGTGGGTCTGGCATTAGTTTAGACATGCTGGGGAGATTGCTTTCTAGTAGGCTGGTAAAAAGCTAATTGTAAGCTGTTTGGTCGGGTTTGCACTGCCTCAATATTTATTTATTAGGAAACTAAATAGCTACAGTGGTGCATTTGGTAAAAACCTGACCCCTCATTGTAATTATTTGTAATTATTTTATAAAGACATGCTATGCTTCTGCAGTGCATACTCATGGTTGGCAATATTCAGCCCTTTGTCTATTATCTATATACTTTGTTTAATATACTGGGATGCCAGAAAATAAATAAATAAATAAATAAATAATTGCTTTATTCTGACTGTATATTTCGAATGATCTGAACTAGCTGTAATCACTTGTTAGTTGTGGTTCAAAAAAGTAAGCAGGACGTGCATTTCTGAAGGTTTATTTTAATGAGACTGTCAAGGCAGCTATTATTTATTATTATTATTATTATTATTATTATTATTATTATTATTATTATTATTATTATTATTATTATTATTATTATTATTTGTTTATTTAGCAGACGCCTTTATCCAAGGCGACTTACAGAGACTAGGGTGTGTGAACTATGCATCAGCTGCAGAGTCACTTACAACTACGTCTCACCCGAAAGACGGAGCACAAGGAGGTTAAGTGACTTGCTCAGGGTCACACAATGAGTCAGTGGCTGAGGTAGGATTTGAACCGGGGACCTCCTTGTTAAAAGCTATATAAGTGAACTAACCGATAACATATCCACCAGCCTGCTCAAGGATAACTGAAATGGAAATATTAGATAAGAAACTGGGCTATAGCCTGCAACCACAGTGAGATTAAATCTACTGCTGTTATTATAGATTACATGGATAGTCAAGTTTGGTGACTTGTGTAGTTTAGAGATATGTAATTAGAGTAAACTGAAACTGGAATCTGCTGCTTGTTTTATTTGAGATCCAATTAGTTTAGACACAGTATTATTGCTAGATCATTGTTGTTCATTATTCTTTATTATTAAATATTGTTACTGTAGATATAAACAAGAAAAGGAAAAAAGTAGAAATTACAGATCAAATCTAATTCTAATTTGCAGGAATTTGCATAAGTGCTCCAACCCAAGAACAGAAATGTAATATTTGCCAAAACATTTAGGATACTGTGGTAAAAAAATAAATAAATAAATAAATGGATCAGTTGGTATCTAAAGCTCTCCAATTTATTAATTTTTTTTTTTTTTTTTTTAGTAAATAGTCCACAGAAGTATATTCCAGGATGTTCTGAGTTACATCAACCATTCTCCTTTTGGCTTCTGTTTTCCACCTTAACATTAGCCTTGTATTTCCTGGTGTTATTTACCTTACAATACTGGAGATCAAACAGGGAATTAAAATGACTCTTTTTCTTTGGGTGGAATATAATTGCTATTCATGGTAACAGTCAACCATTTAATCATACATACTTTAAATAATTACCCCTAAGGCTTGCTATTTGTGGAAAGAGTATATACAATATCTACAGAAATGCCGATATAACAAGAGATGGTAAAATATCTCAAATGACTTGTGGAAGAAGGTGACATTTTTGTAATTACAGAATTTTGTCTTTATAATTGAAAACGCATCAGTTTGATTCAAAGTGTTCTGATCATATCTCACTTCATTTAGCAGTTCAATTAAGCTATTGACTTGTTCAATCATCTGAATAAACTTCAGCCCTCATCAACTCAGCACTCATTGACCATGCTATGTTAATGAGCCGGCTATGCAAACACACACTGCTTTCATTCACTGTAGTTGTGATAAGAAACTGGATCATATCTGTTCTGTGAGATTGCTTCTTGAAGAGTTTAAATGGTTTCATAAGAATGGAGCTATTGATCTAGCATTGAAGAATTGAAGATCTTCTTTCCTTTCCATTTGACTGTATCAAATTGGTTAATTCAGAAAAGGCATGGGTCACTGACCATGTACAGTTCTTAATACAGTGGATCTGTACTCTGCTCCAGACAGTAATTCACACTGTTTTCAGGTGTCTGTAGGTTTATATTGACATATGCTCAGTCAACATGTATAACTCATTCTTCTTGGTAAAGAAACAAACAAACAAAAAAAAAAACGTATTTGTATATATTTTTTTTTTTATCAACACTATTAAATACATACTGGTACTTAATTATGTCACTTCCCCTGCATGGAATTATAAAATAAGTGCTAACATTGTAAATAGACATATTCATAATTTGCCTGAATCTGGTTTTTTTTTTGGTTTTTTTTTTGCATATTGCAGCTTCAACAATTGAATTTTGACTTGGTGCGTACCTACAAATATTACAGTTTGATTAAAAAAAAAAAGATTCCGATAACATTGTAAATTAAAATCTTTTATTTACTCCTGTGGTTTTGCCCTGCGGGTGTGTACTGTAATACATTTTGCATTGCATCGCTCACAGGAGAGAATTGTGGAAATGACAGATTCGAGTAACCAGGTTTCCAAACACAAAAGGCAATATTCATTTTATTGAAAAGTGCTAACATTATGCAAATGTATACAAACCCTATGGGCAAAACCTGCAGCAATGCAATTTTTAGTTTAGTTTTAATAAGTGATGGTTATTGAACAGTGTGCATCTTTAGATCCCTCAGATAAACATTTTTAGGGCAGCAACAGAGCAAGAGAATCACCTTAATGGATAAAGATATACAAAAAATATAGGTTTCCTTCCTGTCTCACATGGGAGAGTGAAACAGAAAAATAAAACATCCATTTGAGCTTGTTAGTATGACCTAATAAGTAACAGCAAGAGGGAATGTACTGCTGTATAATGTACTGTTCGCTTGTTGAATGGGATACGTGTATTTTGTTCATGATGTATCTCCTAGCTGCATTGGTTCGAGATCCTCTGTTAAAAAAAAAAACCTGACAAAGCAGCTTTGTAGAAAACATTGCAATCTATTTTAATGATCTAAAACATCAGTGAAATAAATGTTGCTATCAAATTGACTCTGTAGTGAAACTTTTTCCACCAGACATATTATTGAATGGAGTCAGGGGTTGACATGGACAAGTCATTTAAACTTAAATGGTAGGTATTAGGCATAATAAACCACTGCATACAACTATGTGTACTCTCACAAGGCTGATAAGGCCCACATTTAGCTATTGAGTACCAGTGGTATAAATAACTGATTGAATGTTGCTACTGGATAGGTCACCAAGGTTTAAACCCTGTTGAAAGCTTTAAGTGGACACTGACTTTCCAGTGTAATTCTGTCAGTAAATCCAAATAGTAAAATGTTCACATATCCTAATCTGTAGGTCTAGGAACTATTTACCACTATTGACTACTCCTACAAATTGCAGAGTTCCCAGCAAAGCCTGAATCTATCAATGATGCTTCATCCTGCCAGAATCAATACCTTTCCCAACAGTCTTCAAAATCTGAGTCGTGGTTCACACAAAACTTGTAAATATCCCCTGCTTTTAGGAGCATTTGTGTTTGGAACACATAGTAATGTTTTACACTAGCAGGAAGGGCTGTCAGATCTGAAGACAACTTAAAAAATAAACTGTGCAAAACTCTTGGGGGGGGGGGGGCGGGGGGAATACAGGATATCTATTTGCTTAAGGGAGCCTACGATCATAGATATTCAAGGGTTCAGAGCTGCATGTGACATGCTCTGATCTCAATACACAAGCTTAAAGGCCATACAAAATTAAGTAAATGCTATTGGTTATTCAGAGTGCCGCTCTGAAGTATTAGACTGACAGTGTATTTTTAATGTATTATTTTTTTTATAAGGAAGTATACCAAACATCACACAGAGAACATTAAGTAACTGAGCTGGACTGAGGTTTGTTGTTTTTTTCTGGGAGGAATAACCAACATTCTTTCAGATTAATTTCTGCTAAAAAAAAACAAAAAAAAAAACGCTGCTTCAATCATGGTTACAGAGAATTAGTTGATCTGATGAACCTCTATTTAAAGTGTCATTTAAAGCACTAATTTATTATTTATGAAATCAATTAAAGTGGTTGATTGTTAATTTATGTGTAATTCATTCACAGAGACTAATCTACAAATGTGTGTTTAATTCACTCAGTTCTATGTTTTAAAAACTGTGCTTTGATATCAAGGTTATCAAAACAGCACATCAAAAAACAGATCCTTATACAGTGCAAGTAGGTGTATGCCAGTAAATGCAGACTTACTTGCTTAAGCTTATAGATGTAGCTGAACATTTACATTTTCTTAATATACACAATGTATTTCAGGTTTCTGGTCTTGTCTGATGTCACATTGAGAATAAACACAATTTAGGTTTTGTTACACTTCTGCATGGATTTGTCTATCAATGCCAGTGGTTTTGACCAGAAATTGTACAGTAGAAAAAAACTTTGCAGCCAGCCAGTGGAACACATGCTCTGGGTAAAATAACTTTTGACAGTCTATTTAAATGTAGCTCACAGGGTATGTATCATTTTATTGGTTTGTACCTTTCTCTTATGCTTGTAATCATTGTAAGAGGTTCTGAGTTGGTTCAGTACAGAGATGCAGCATATTCATTTGTTCTGTCGCTGTCTAACTGTATTTGCGCCTGCTTTATTTTACATTACATTAATATTTGGTGCTGCATCTTTGATTATTTTTTCAAAGATGTTATGAACATTTTTTTTTTTTTTACTGAGAAGTCATGCAATCAAAAGCTGCTTTTGTAGTTTTCTAACATTTTCTTATTCATTTTAAAAGTCCTCTGCAACTTGATAAGAATTAGGGTCATGCAACAGTTAGGCCAAAAGCATTGGAAGACAGGATTGTTTGCATGAGTGCTTGACTATGTATCAAACAACACCAGTGTGGTATCCTATGCTTTTGAGTGGATGCACATGTGTCAACGGTATAGTATTTCTGACAGTGATTATATATAGTATGCTTGTGGAAATATATAACAGTGCCTGTAACTGAGAAATAATACAGATTAATTATATTGTTTTTTCAAACATGGTGCCGAAGGACAGTTTAAGAGCCTTGTAGCCTTCATCATTGATCCTCATGACTGTTACTAATGATCCATAATATTGCTGTTGTCGTGTAGTATTGGATCTGTTGCTGAACTGTAAATCCAGCAAACAATGGCAATGTGTGCACATGTACCTTATTAACTTGGTGACCAAATAGTTGTAATTGTAAGATGATGTACTACTATAGCTAAAAGAGCAGATAAGATAATCCATATTCAGCATACCTGTCATTACTCACCATTGTTGTGTATTGTTCCCATGTCCACTGCACATATGTTCAGCTCATCCAAATCACATGAGCCTTTTTTGTGTTGAATTGAAGGCATTGTTGTTGAAGTCTGCTGAAACATTGATTGTCTGGAATAGAAAAATGGCTCTGGTGTTACAATCAAAGCTTAATACTACTCTACAGGGGTCAGATAGGGAACGGACCGTTTACCAAAGTCTATTTGGTCCTGTGGAAAACAGTTGTAATAGTGCTTTTTGAAGGGTTCATGACTCCAGAGAGTATTGAGCAGCGGCAGATCTAAATACGAGAATAAGGGCCTAATGCTGTATGTGTATTTCTCGCAATTTTAAAACAGACATTTAGCTCCTGTTTGACAATGTTAGGTAGGCCATCAAGCAAGTGGATCCTTTGCAGCGCTCCTGCCAATGGGTGAGATGCACTTTGTAGAGTGAAGCACATCCCTTGTGCCTGCCCTGAAGACTGCTTGAGGACTGAATGTCGTTTTGAGCTGCAACACCACTGATTGTGAGAAAGCTTTACTCTGCTGAGTCATTCATGAGAAGAATGTAGAACTGAAACTGGAGTGCACTATTGGGACCGGCATCAGTCAGCCAGCTATAAATGCTAACTGCACCTTGAAGCAGACAACATATTTCAAGGTCAGTCATTCCAAGAAAGTACATACCAAGAGATTGGTTGAACTGTTTGTTCGTACCATATCCTTCCCTCCTTTGTTTTTTTTTGTTTTTTTTTGTATGTTTGTGGGTTTTCCAATACTAAATATACCATATGATATTTAAAAAAAAAATCTTATTATTGTATGATAGTAATTGAAAGTGCCATATTTGATACTTGACGTTGATAACAAATTTAGCTATTCATTAAAAAGTATTAAGCAATCTCAGTCAATCCTTCAGGCTGCTTGGTGGTGTCCATTGCTGCATTTGACCACTGATTTTGCTTATAAAGCATGTCATTTTGTTTCTGCTGATGGTGGTGTTAAAAAAAAAGAAAGATGAAAACCTTATAATGGAATTGAAAGAAGCCCATTGTTATCACTAATCACTGTAATGCATTGTATTGTGGACAGCAAATAATCCAAAAACAGATAAACATCAATAGCTGTGTTGTCTCTGGAAATTTGGATCGAATGTCGACATAGAATAGGGCATTTTTTTATTTGTATTGAATCAACTAAATCGCTTGGGAGTGAAATAAACCCTATCATATTACCTATTAAAGAAAGGAGAGAAACACTCTTCTGTACACTGGAAAATGTGCTTTTTTATTTCAGATGTCTTAGCTATTTTGTTTCCTTTGAATTATATTTTTTGATTCAGTAATTTATGCATTCTTATACATGAACAAATACATTGAAGACTTTGAGAAAGACTTTGGGTCGAATATATTATATAATCAATGAATACAAAATGTACTTACAATGTTGGATACTTGATATATAATTATAATAATAATAATAATAATAATAATAATAATAATAATAATGATAATAATGATAATGATACATATATGAATCGGAATTCTGCAGGGCCAGTGTAAGGCTCTTGGTAGTAGAATGTTGTTATATATTTGTTATATTCTAGTTCCAGTATACTAGTAGCCAACAGTTTTGTTTTTTTCTTAGCCTGTGAATTAGGTTTAAGATATTTAATTTCAGCTCTATACACGGTTGCTCTAGCCTGGTGCTGAGTCTATATACTGTAACATATTAAAATAGGTATTTTGTTTGCTTTATTCTGGTAATGCAATTGCTGCTGGGCAACTAATGTACAACTGACCAAATCCAGTTAGAGCCATGTTATCAGGAGGTGATATATTGTGACAAATTACATTATAAGAACTCGCACTGCACAGTGTCTATAGCTAGGAGATCATCTAAAACATTTGTGACATCCTGCAAATTCAATTAGTAGCTGGATTTCCAGATGTTAATAAGGGTAACATGTAGAAGCAGCATTAACTTTAGGTCTGAAAAACTAAAAAAAAAAGGTATGATCTCACTGGCAACCAAAGTAAAATAGATGTTTTAAATATCTATAGTTTCACACTGGAATTGATGAATACATTAAATACTACTACGACTACTAATATCAACCGATATCCACAGGTTTCTGTGACTTATTTTACAGGCTGTGTAAATGGCTTTTTCTAATAATTTGTAGGTGACAGCTTATAGGTTACTTACTGCATAGTTACTTCACCTACTGTTCCTTGCTGTTAGGGTATAATGGCTGTCAGGTGATACAGCTCACATTTTTTCAAGAATGGATGAGGAGCATTGATCTGAAGATGCTTTAAAGCTATGGATAAAATGGGCTGCTTTTGAAGTGTGATTTCTCGGAAAAATCACCATTCCAACCTAGGGACAGCTATTTCTGAATCAGAATTTGGACCCAATGTAAACAGATTGAGTAAGTATGCAATTTGTGATACAAAATGTTTTTCCAATTTGTGATTCTCTTATTCTAGCAAAGCACAATATGCCATAAGGTTATATAGCTGAAGTTACTTAGGCTTGGCAATCCTGTTTCTCATAGAAACAGCACATATTTTGCTCTTAATGGTTGTGACCTTCCTGACATCTTACCTTGATTAGCTTCTCTATTAGAAACAGAATTATGGTCTTTTGACAGTCTCTGTTGCCATTATTTCACAACTGTGTTGATTTTCAGAGTTCACCTATTTTGTTCAAGGCTTAAAAATCACTTCCCCTTGCTGATTCAGTCCGAGTTCAAATTCACCCCCTTTTCCTTTCCATTTCAATCTGTCACTACACTCTATTTACTCACTGTGTTCCCAGTGTTCCCTGCCTTATGACTGTTAAAAAGGCAAGATTAGTCTGGAAAGGAAGAAAATAATTGGTAGTAAGCGACATTTGGGCCAGTGGGACTTCATGAAAGAAGCACATGACGTGACAGTGAGTTGTTAGGTCATTTGTAAAGAGATATGAGAGTAAAAGTTAGAAAGAGGTCAGAGGGGATCTACCAATGAGGGTATTGCAGTAAACTGCAAGGGATAATGGTAGGACAGGGGAGTAACGAGAGTGGAACTTAAAAGAAAACCAATTGCACCCCTCATTTGTGAATAGCATTCCCACACAGTACTATTAACACCCATACCCTGCCATCTGTACTTATATATTTTAGCCCAGTCAAATCCTCCTTTTTCCTGCCACTTGCCGTTATTTTAACTTTCATCTCCCTCATTTAATAGTACTCGGGACTTGCAAGAAAAACTTGTAAGGAATACAGAGGATGCAGTGTGGACATTTCAACATAAGATGTGTTTGTTTTTGCTTATTAGCATTTATACACCAAAGGATTATATTAATTGGAAAACACATCTATATTACATATCCAAACATAAAATCCCAAGCTTCTTAAAACTTGAAAGATATCATTATTGTGATATTAGGGACAGCAAATTAATGGATTATGCTAAGCAGACCTCATTAGTTTAGGCGAAGGAGGTTAATGAGAAAAAAAAAAAAATTACTTTGCACCTTTATAGGAAAGTGATATCACTGACGTTAATGGTTATTTTTAGTGAGCAACATGTTAGACTAATATGCATACCCTAATGATATTAATTTATTTATGCTAATTAGGAGACATTTGCAGGACGATACAGAACTTTAAATGCTGATATAGATACAAAATAGTTTTATCAAGCAAGTGGTAGTATTTAGTCTAAATTAAAAGCATTTTAATTCCACAATTTATATAAACTGGGTTAAGATAATTAACATGTTTACACACTTTATAGTTATTTACAACACCTGCTAAGTGTACACTTTGCCTTATTTGGAATGATGTTGTATAATTCACAGTTAATTTGATTATACAGATGAGGATTACTACAATAAATCAAGCTGAATCCAGACTTGGTATGTGGATAATTATAATGTATCACGCGTATTAGGTGAGTATCTGTGGAACAGAATGTGCTTATTTGTATATGTAAATGCAATGGTTTTTTAGTCAGATGCAAGTAATCTACTCTAATTAACTATTTCAGACTTCTTGGGTACTTTCATGGAACCATTAGGGATAATAATGATTAATTTAGTTCGTTGGGCTTTATTTGCATTTACAAAGTAGACTACAAATTTAAACAAAGACATGATTTGACCAGTATGTGTAAATTATGAGTACTGTCGATAAGAATAGCACGTGCAACACCTAGAATTGACGAAGTTCACCTTTAGAGAGCATTACGGGAACAAAATATGGAAAACTAATGATTCCATTAATTACAAAGTACTGATTGAATTAGTACAAATAATAGTGTCATCACCTCTGTGGATCAGGGGATATCAAGAGTTTGTATTCATGTAGTCCTGATATGAATCACATTTACTGTAGTTATGAAAGCTACGACTGTGTATTTTCTGACTGGGTCAGTATGGGGAATATGCGTGGTAATAAACAACTACATTTTACTGGTAACCTTTATAGGTTATGTTAGTACATAATTGAACTTCTTAAACAAAAAAAAGTAGCGTTTGATTTATATATTATACAGTTGTATTTGAGTTCTAACCTATATTCACATTTTCGGTTAAACCTGTATAACTCGACCCACACGTTGTTAGAAATGTGTTGTTATATCCATGTAAGGTTGAGGGATTATTTTGTTGAGACCTGGTGGAGATTACTGCAGCTTTACATTCAGAGCTCTGTGGCTGCAGCCCAGAAAATAGATTGCAGGCTATTGTTATAGGAGTGTATGAACTGACAGATCCAAATGTATTCAGAGTGCAAAATTCAGTTTTTAATCACTTTATTCTGTATGGCTTGGACTAAACAATGTGTACTCTGTCCATTATGCATTGAACTGGATTGGACAGCTGCCATATATTCTTGTGAGTCAGGACTAAACAAAGCAATTTAAAATGTAATATTTAATTTATTGCCCAACACTAAAGACACTAAATATGAATATTTTGGAGAATATTCAGAATAATAGCAAAATAGGAGTGCATACGTTTGAAACAGAAAGTTTCAAACGTATGCACTACAGAAAGAAGAAAGGGCTTTATCCATGTTTAGTATAGCTTTTAGCATGATGTTAAACTGATCGTAATTAGGTTAAACTGTTGTTTTATTTTACCCTAGAATAAGATGCCCTCAAAATCCTGACCTTGTGTTTGGAATATAAATCCTTGCCTCGGGTTATTGTGTGATTTACATACCCTCTTCCTTATCCACTTCGTGCCCTCTGGCACATAAGGCAGCGACATGAGTTCTCCAACCTTGACTGTCCTTGGCCTGTCTTTCTGTTGTGCCCCAGCTCAGGTGGAGCTGCTGTAGAAGCATATCAAGGTGCTATATAAAAATAAATATATTATTATTATTATTATTATTATTATTATTATTATTATTATTATTATTATTATTATTATTATTATTATGTACTCACTGACTTGTGCACCATAAGGTCGTGCATAAGTAAGATTGTCAGAAATGTGTGTTGCTATGCAGCAACGTCACTGCCATTTGTGCTGTCCGGTTTGTCATGCAAATGTAATATGGTCCAATCAGAACGAAGCAGCCGTTCAATTTATGCATGTTGCCATGCCATGTACATGTCTGAATTCACATATATTTTTATTAATACATTTACAACATTAATTTAGCAACTTCTGTACACTTGTTTGATATGATTTTTATGTATTTCCTTAAAAAAACAAAAAAACAGATCATTGTATTATATAGAAGCAGGGTGACCTAACTTTGCATATCTGATGCCTCTGGATATTCCTGTAGGGCCCCTTTTGAAAGCTTTGTAGTCAAAATAGAATGTCATTGCTCTTTCTTTTATTTTAATCAAGAAGTTTTACAACTAATTAGGAGGCATCACAGATATTATATAATTGCCTCATACCATATGCTAATTGAGATTGTAATCATAATTACTTGCTAGCTTTAAACTCGGATATGAATCGGTTGCATAAATATATGTATTTAATGATGGTCATAACAAAGACCTTGATGAATGTAAATTTATATTATTATCTTGGTTCTTGTTTTGGTGCTAGTAGCAATGATAATAATAGTGCAAAATGCATATCTTTTTGTTTGGTGCTGAGCTGATAATGCTGGACTACTGAGAACACAGTACTTTCAAGGTCAGGCATAAGCTGTTTTACTATAAAAGGGGAACCTTGCACATATTGAGCCAAGGGTTGCATTGATCCTTTGCTTTTACCAAGTAAACAGTGGAAGAGAATTATTGGAGGAGATGTAATGCGTATTGCTGTGGGTCAACCCTCCCTCTGTTAACCTGGAAAGCAAAGTCAGACGTTTGATTGGCAGCTTTTTTAGGTTTGTTTAACCAACTGTTTAACCCACTGAAGGGGATCAGTAATTGTTCCCCCTGATTTATCAGCTATCAGCTGCAGAACACAATTGACTTTCAAAACAGTTTTTGACTTCAAGTCAGTGTCTTGTCCATATAATTTATAACAATACCGTTAAGATGTATTGGACCTTGCTGTGCTGTTTCCTATCTTCCTAGATAATTACTTTCAGCACTTTTTTGGCACTCTAAACTGCTTCGGGCAACTGAGATCTATCCCGAAGCTTGGTGGTATTGTTTTCATGTTTGGCAGTCTCAGGTCTGCCTGGTGTCATGTGCAGCAGTGTCATCTGGTAGAAAAAAACTATCCCTTTAAGACATGTTTCATTTTTGTATTTTAGACACCATTAAAACATCATTTTAAAACCTTTGTAAAATGCCTACAGTATACAGTAAATTAAATAGCAATAGCTCTCTGGTTGTGAGCTGAGGTCTGAACCCATGTTTGGTTGTCATCTCCTGCCCTTTTCCTAACCAGAAGCCTGGTCCTTCCCAACTGTCATTCTGACATTTTGCGTAGGATATTTATTCATTCATTCATTTATTTTTTATTTATTTTTTATATTACAGTAATGTTACTATAATCCTAGAAAAAAAAGACTTACAAACACATGTTTGAATTATTCAAATATGAATAAACTCTGAAAAGCATCCCTAAAGTATATGTATGTATATTGTGGCAGAAAGAAATAAAACAGAGCAACGTTTTTTTT
Organism: Acipenser ruthenus; assembly: GCF_902713425.1. Taxonomy (NCBI): domain Eukaryota; kingdom Metazoa; phylum Chordata; class Actinopteri; order Acipenseriformes; family Acipenseridae; genus Acipenser; species Acipenser ruthenus. Next base: position 23,703,014 of record NC_081213.1, read on the forward strand.
TTATTTTTTATAAATGTTTATTATTTTTAAGGCTACAACATTATAATACAGTAACTGTTGCTTTGTCGACTAGATATTATCTTTTATGTTTTATTTTGCCTTTATCCTTTTATTCTCGGCTGTGGTCAGGACAGTAAAGACCCCCCCCCCCCCCCCACCCCCCATAAATAATTTGCCAATATTTATAACAAACATATTTTAAGAACTGATATCATTACTAGTCATTTTAGAAAATGAGTGTCATTCTCCTTCACTGGCAAGATGGCAGTATTTGAATGACAAATTACTCCTAGTGCGGTGAGCAGGTACATTTTGATTCCTGGAGTTTTTTTTACTACAAGTTGTGTTATTTTAAGTTGCACTTTGATGGCTGGCATTGTATTGGTTGGGTATACTGTACAAGTGGAATCTCTTCCGTTCATTGGGATTCCAAATCCTGTTATCCTGTGATTAAAACGACTAACCACTGGGGAAGCAAAGTATTATGTCCACTCCAGTGTATAAATGCAATACAAGAGAATGAGACCATAAGCAGATTGCTGACCACATTTAAAAGTGCTGTTTCTGTGCTGTGGAAACTTGAAACTTCTCATAAAGGTATTGGGGAATAGTTATGTAGTAGCAGTCCTTAATTCATGCCTTCTTTTCTCCTATCGAAAAACAAGTGCTTTCATACTGGGGGTAAAATGCTCTTCAAGCCTATTAACATTATGTACGTTATACAAATACACATGTCATGTTTTAATTAAATCAATACACATTTAGTAAATGGATCCTTTTTTCTATTTTACACATGGTAACGCACTGTGAAAATGCTTTTGCCGTTTTTATTGATGTGAGGCTTACACAACATAAAAATTCAGTTCCTCACAAAACCATGTAATTAATGACTGAATATATTAAACTTTCATCTCACTGTTATCCCCCTGAAAAGCTACAGTCCTGGATTAAAATATTCTCATCTTTTGTGATCAAAAGAACATTGAGTTCTTGTTGAATATAAATGCAAATGTAGTGTATCTCTTAATACCAAGGTATTACTGGAGAGGTTCTCAGCTATGATACAAAAAAGGCATTTACTCTTTTAATTCTTCAATACAACAAAGGCTGAGGACATTTGCAAGACTCTACAAATGCAACAGGATATTAAGAGATGCTATCATCTCATGTAATTGACTTCCTGACATTTTTATTCCAGGGAAAAGTGCAAATTAGTAAATGGTAAGATTACACCGAAGCAGTGTACTAAATGTAATGGCATTCTGTTTTTGTTCCCTTTAACTTCAAGGTTATAATGCATATTGCATGCGTGTTCACTTTTGCATTTTTTTTTTTTTTTTAATCTTTGGAGGTGGATGAAGACAGTGTAATGTGCATAATACATGTTGATTTGCTTGTTTCACCCAACACAGATTGAAATGGTGATCTGATAACTCAGGACACATTTTACATTTGAAAGCATATGTGATTTTTATTCCATTTGTCTATTATGGTAGCCTGGTTATTCTGTCATCATTTTTTTTTGTCTGCCTTTTTTTAAAAAGTCATCCAGTGTAGTAATCTTTATTAAAACCTTTTCTCGGATGAAGACTTCAGTTTTAATCGGTTACAATAGGATCTTCTGTTCAAGCCAAACTCAGCTGCATGTAAGATCTTGAGAGCAACATAAGACAACGCTTTAAATGCAATATTGGAACAGACAGTAGAGTGCTGTCTGTAAATCAAGCATTGTTAGCAGTGTAGGATCATAGAACTTGATCATATCTGACCGAAACACTTAGGGCATTATCTGCCTAGACTTTTGTCCAAATGCTATTTTTTTTTAGCAAATCCTCTACTGCTGCAAACCTTTTGCCAATATTGTTAAATCAGGTTGTTGCAGTCACATCTATCCTTTGCATGAAACAATGTTTGCCATGTTTTAAACAAAGAGAATGCATCTCTCAGATTACATAAGAAATTAATGGTTTTTATGGCAGCAGGTGTGTTTCATACAGTATTGTTCTCCCAGCACTCCCAGGCTAAATCTGTTTCATATGTCACAGGCTGCTGCCTACACTTTGGAAACTCATCACCAGAATTTGATTGCAGAAAAGCTTGAAGGGGGTGGTGCAGGGGTGGATTTCTGCTTTGAAGCCATAGAGGTCCTAAGATAAAATACTGTTTCATATTAGTTTTAGCCACACAATGCCATTGGAATAGTGAAGGAAACATAAAATAAAACAAATACATGTTAATGAATTGATTGCATCAATAAGCACTTCAATATGTCTCTGGCACGGCACAACAATTTCCTTCCCGTTTATTTGAACAAATTCCAGCTAAAGATAAAATGAAGATTAAAGAGTTGTTCCGGCTTTCTATTATTTCTGTTGGAAAAATCAAAAGATGAATGGGCATAGGAAATGACAGAGGCATATATAGATCCTTTAGGTCTCTGTTAGAAGACAAAACAACAGAAATGCATGTTTTTTTGTTGTTGTTGATCAGTTTGGAACTCAATGTTTTTTTTTTTTAATTCTCTTGTGGTTAACCAGTTAATCAGATCTTAAATTGAGCAAGCATGGGAAATCGGTCATCCTCTTTACAATGCCCTTGTGGAATGTATAGTGAGACAAGGTTACAGTTTTCTGGTGTGGCTGTGTGAAGGAATGGGGTCTGTGCCTTCGAATATACTCTTCAATGTCATTGATTTATGGACCATATTATAAAACGTATTGTCATGTGTTGTATAACTGTAGTTGCAGAGAATACCAGGTTAATTATATCTCACTTTCCTGAAGGTCCTTGATTTTAAAGAGACAAGTGTAGTGGAGAGAGGTGGTTGAGTGGGAGAAGGGAGCACACGGGATGTATCAAAAAGATGCCTGTGAAAAGTGGTTAACTGTTGTGTATTAATATTTAATTTAAAGTATGTTTACTTTTGTGAACCCTTTTTGTGTGTTATGTCTTGTGATTCAGAACCACTGACCCCCATGAGTCAGGAATCCGAGAGCTATCATAAACACATGATAGCTCTCGGATTCGCAAAAGCATCTAACCTGAAGACTACTTCATATACAGTATGCAGACAAACCTTTTGTAATTTACTTGCAAGACACTAGAGAAGATAAAAAAAAATTCTCAAATTCAATCATGAACTCAATTAGATTTTTCAATTGGCTCAAAAAAGATTGCAAGTTATCATTTCTTTTTGGAGACGATAAGTCATCTACATAATTTTACATGGGACTGTGTATTCTTATTAATCTGAAATGAGAAAAAATAGTATGTGCTATTACTTTTTGTCCTTGTCTGGTCTTATTATAGTATCTACTGTTCTTTTTATGTTTTTTTTTTTCTTTGAAATTGCATGTTCTGCTTCAGTTTGCTTTTATTTCTGTTTTATTGTAATGTTCTTTATGAATTGTAATTGAGTATTCACACAGGCCTGCTTTCCAAAGATAAATACATTGGATAGTTTAAAGGACTAGTTCCATGTACTTCACGTTCTTGTAAAATAATACATACGCTGACATAGGCTCTATTCCATCATCAGGAACATTTTATTGGTATTACTATTAGGCTTGGCATACTTTGTTATATAACAAAAGGAACGTGAGCTAATCTTCAAACTACACCTATGGACAAAAGTTTTGCATCACCCTACAGAATGAACACATTTTGCTTCATAAAGTTGAATGAAACCTGCTGAATAATGTTGTGTTAACATATTGAATTACATACCACTTTGTAATTTTCCATATACGTAACGAAAAACAGACACAAATTAAAAAATGTGACATTTCAAAATCTAACATGAAATACTGTACTACTAATATGGCTTTCAGTAGACTTTTGCAATATCATTTTGTAGTTTCTTTGATATATAATTTGTCTCAATCCCAAAATTCCAAGTGATGTAAAACTTTTGGCCATAGCTTTATGTGTGTGTGTGTGTGTGTCTGTGTATATATATATATATATATATATATATATATATATATATATATATATATATATATATATATATATATAATTAAACGCTTCCTCCAGTTTCTGAATTTTTTTTCTCATCAATTCCAATTTTCTCTATTGACATGAAGCAATTACAGAGAATGAACTACAGATGAGCTAGTAATTCAGAGCATGGTAAAATAAATACATGGGAAAAAGAGGATATTTACCATGATAAGAAATTGCTGTTTTAAGCTAATTTTACCATACTAAGGTTCACACTGAATACTAAATAACTATTGGATTTGTATTATTTTAAGCTGGCTGAGTTACTGAGTCTTCATTCCAATGAGTTACTACAAATCTTCCATTCCAACAGAAACTGGTTAATTCCATTACAATGGCTCAATTTGCTCAAGGACATTGCATGATTTTCCTCAGGTGCAAGCCAAGCATAGCACAAGGTCCCTACTTCCGCTGTAAAAAGCATAGAGTACCACAACCTGTCAACATGTTATTTTTTGCTTAGAAAATATGACTGATTTATGTTAATACAGGGATAATAAAACAATTTGTTGTGTTCTTATAACTCATATTTTCCCAATTAAATGTAGATCAAATCAAATTGTCAGAGTGCATTGTATATAATATACCCTGTGTTATGACTCATAGCAAGATCCATCTGCGTATAATTGCCATGATAGTTACTAATGAGTTGTTCAGTGTTCAAGCTTTTGTGGGCTTGATTGTGACAGTTACTGAGAAAAACAATTTATTACTAGAGCAAATGTGAGTTGTTTTTAACCTCTGTTTTGTTCAAAATAAATCATCGCAAAAGCTAATAATACAAAATGTTTTTTTTTTTGTTTTTTTTTTCTGTGGCAGGTGGACTTTAAGTGCTCACTGCTTACAGATTTTTGAAATTAATGCACATCAGCAGTATTTGTATTTAATGAGTTACTTATGGTGAAGAAAGACATTACCTAAAAGGGAACAATTTGTTAATTTGCTGCTTGGACAGAACTAGGCTTTGCACAAGCCCAGGTATAATAATGCAGGGGTGTATCTGAGGCAGGCAGTTCTATTCTTAGGTAATGTAATAGAATCTGTAGAACACCGAAGGTTGCTCAGATGATTAGTGCATCTACTACGAGCAGATGAGGTACTTGAAAGTCAATGAACGAAGTCTTCAGCTCTTAATTAGTTGATGCAATCATTAAGGAAACCAAGCTGTCAATTCCCATTAATTTGAATTGGCAGCAATTCAAGAAATCTCTGTCTTGGTACTTAAGGTATTTAGAAGATATTTAAAATATAGTGGTTTTATATTAGTTGGATCCACCATCACAAATCTCAGACACACACACACACACACACACACACACACACACACACACATATATACTCATTCTGTGTAATTAGAGGAGGTTCATTTAGTGTAAAATGCATTTCATATACTTGTTTTTACCATACATTATGGGGAGAAAATACACTGTGGAAAATGGGTGCTTGGAACATATCTGTAGATTGGTCTGTGATCAGGGTTTTAGATTTTCTCAATAAAAAATTGAATGAAGGTTAGTTCATTCCCAGACTCTGTATACCTTGTTTCATTAGAGACTGAAACTTTCTCTTAGGAAGCTGTGCAAATGTAGAGCCTCTGCTGAGGTGCGTGACCTGCTGTGCCTTCAGGTTATTCTGTTGCTTTGTTCAGCACTGAGGTTTCCATCATAATTGCAAAGTCAATTTCACCTTTAGCTTAGCAATATATATACATTTTTTCTACTTGGTTAGAACACCATATACTTGATTTAATTGGCTATAGTAGTAGCATTTTAAGTCCAAAGAAAGTTTGCACCCTATGTTTTTTTTTTTGTTTTTGCTTTTATTTTCTTATGTTTTTTCCATACTAATTAGTTCTTGCAAGAATCTATTTAATAATGATATATCCCCCTTGTGACCTTGGATGTCTACCTTTCTCTTCATAATATACTGCACTAAAATGTTTCCAAGTGGAGTCTTTATCAATACCTGTATTGATACACAATACATGTGTAAACTGTAGTGCGTAACTGTAGTGTGGGCATTTTGGGATTGCTTTCCCCTATCCCTGTTTAACTATTTGAAGCCACTGCAAGAGTGGAAGAGCTGTCATACGAATGGCCACTTATACATTAACGCATGGTGTTCATTTTTGTTAATGGTAGTCTGTTTATAAACTAATAAAAAAAGCTCTACTCAAATATTCAGCAAACAACAAACAGATGCCTATCAACTTCAGACCAATCATATAATTTGAAAAGGGGTTACATTTGTTTAAAGGTACTTTTAAAATATCTTTTTATACCTTCACATATTAGTTTATAAATTAATTACTGTATATTAACTAATTATTAACACAAAATGAGCAACTAAACAAGAAACAGCTCCCTTCACATTTGCAATCTAAGTGTACAGTTTTGTTCCTCTGTAACAATCTCCTGACTATGACTGCTCGACAGTATTTCTTTTTTCTTTTTGTAAACAGACATAGTTGTTTGATGTAGAGAGAAATCCTCTCTAGTATTTCGTTTTTGAAGGGATATATTGTATTTCTGCCAATTGTGCTAATTGAGTTTCTTTTTAAAGACAAGCTGAAGAGTACTGTGTATCCTCACAGAGATGGTAAAGCATACCACAGATTATCTGGTATCCAAACAACAGCAACGTGGTTGCCATGGTTGCACAGTTTGTCAGGTTGTTGGCTAGTCACTTGTATATAGGATTATACTGTATTTGGACAGGGATTCTGTTATTAACAGCCTGCTGGTGTATTATGTATACAACTCCAATCTCGCAAGATATCCTCTTTACAGGACCTATATCTGGGTTTAGCCACTAGGTCTATTTCGTGGAAGGTTAGGCATTTGTCTATATTAATAAGGTATGTCTTCTTCTTTTAACATACATCAAAAACAAAGAAACTCAAGGTGCATGCCAGGTGTTTTAATACACTTCACATCTTTGCACATAACCCCTTCTGATATATACTGTAACGACAGTATCACCAGTCTAGATCTCCCACAAGGCATTAGAGAACTACATTTTCGATTGGGTCTGGGGTTGTCTTGTCACTGCCTGTCTGCTACAGCAAGATACTCTCCCTGTAATAACAGTTTATATGTGTAACATGGCTCAACAGTGCATTCTTATATGGCTCCAAAATACTTACTCCTGTTTCGATGACTCAGGGAGTCAGAGTGGGCAAAGCAGTTACGGTACACTTTACAGAAGAGCTTTAGCAGGGATGCAGCGAGGGATCCAGCTCTGCCTGAATAAATAGTTACCTTGGAAAAATGGTTACACCAGCGTAAAAAGTCAGCGTCAAAACTCTTTTGTTCCAGAAATCCTTCAACACTTACACAGTTCATACCATAACTTGACAATGGGCACCAACCAATAAAGAGTCTCCATTCATTACTGCAAAGAGTAGCTTAGCAACAGAGAAGACATCCCATGGATCCCTGGAAACTGAAAAGTTAGTCCATTTGCATGCAAATTCTAAATATTTAATTCACAGAAGCAGCACACTTGTATAGAAAGGTCCTTTTGGAGCTGATCTTCTTGACACTCTACTTCAGGGAGCTGTGTTAAAGGTCTTTGAATGACCCCTCTCTTCAGTTGTACTATAACACATTCTCGCTGTAGATGGTATAGGCTTAAATCCTGATTATAATTGGGTTCTTTCCAGCATCTGATACATTATTTACTAGGCAGCTCATTTAGAACAAATATTTCTGAACGTTCAATGTTCCCATTAAGATTGACAGATCCAAACCACATCATAATTTCAGGCCAGGGCCTGGAATGACCTTGTGAGAATGGACAGGATTATAAAAATTACTCTTGTTTTCTTTATTAAATTTTTTTTTTTTTGTATGCCAATTCTGTCGTGATAGATAATGACATAAACTCAGAAGCGATTGGCCCACTGAAAAATCTCAGAGAGAATGCATTCTAACCCCCTGCTCTGAGAATCGTACAGATAAATGCATGACAAGGGTACCTGAGATTGAAAACCATTCAGTACAAAGAGTGTTTTCAGGGTCTTAAGAACTACAGAGGAAAGGGACTGGAGGGACCTGATTTAGTGACTCCTTGAATCATTTTTCAAATACTGTGCAGCTCCAGTGCTTCAGATTAGCCTTTTACTGGTAAAATAAAAAGACAAAACAATATTAAATAATTTGTGATAAAATCTGGAGCTTTGTATACAGTATGGGCTGAATGTACAGTGAGGAACGGCAGATATAAACAAAACAAAATGTTTTAGAGTAGCTGCAGTACCATGTACATTTTAAATAAAAAATACATGTTGTTCAAATTTTTTTTTTATAACATCTGTTGTGCAAAAAAATCTGTGAGTCTCTTTCTGTGTGAGTCTCTTTTTGTAATACGTACGCATTTCATTTATGTTACGGAGATGTATAAATGAGGTTTACGGTTTGGTATTGTCTTTGCCATTATGTATGCTCAGTCACCGGAAATGATTTTGTAAATGCAATTTGAATACTAGTTTAGTTTACTTACGTTGGATGTATAAACTTTCATCTGTTAATATCTTCTTCGTATGTAGCCTAATAATTTGCATTTGCTCCATGGTGGTGTAACTCCAAGGGTGGTGTTTTGTGGTTTATTACTTTTAATTATGTACTTCCATTTTTTTATGTAATATTTTATTATTTATTTATTTGTATTTTTTACAGTGTGGTGCTTTGTAGATAATAACAAATGTCTGACATGTTTGCTTTATTTATTGATTTATTATTTTACCCTCTTTGTCTGTCATGTACCTTTTTGTGTACCTTAATCACTAGTAAAGCTTTTTTTTTCTAGCATCAAATAAAATCCATTTTTTTAATTTATCATTTTAGTAACATATTGCTCACTTATATGTTTACTAAGAGCGTACTTAGCATTGTTCTCTTCAAACAATATTGTTACACAAACAAGCACATTTTAATACAAAACAGCCAAGCTAAAGGGATAATAGGATATTGGTGCATATATTACATGTTATTCCGAAGTGAAAGCTTGGTTTGAAGTACATTTATTAATTAGCCGTCTAGTAAAGGGAGCCACTTAAGAGAGAGGCAATAGATAGCATAATACAAACCTATTATAAGCAGTGTTACATTGTACATATTTCATTTTTTCCCCTTTTCAGTATAACAATGAAAACCACTTTTCAGTCTAATTTCCTTGTATCTCTGTGTTGTTTTGCAATTCAAATTCCCGTTTTGGCATTGAAATACAAAAGGTGGTTGGAGCATTAGACATGTATGAAGGACATTTTATATTCCAATGTCAAGGGTTGTTAATCATTTGCTTTTGCATTTATCTCTATGAAACACAGCCCAAGAATGCAGCAGATATTGCTGGGGAGGAATACATCTTTGAAATAATATCTGGGATTCATTTCCCTCATCGTCTAAATGACACACACCAAATTAAAAGAAAGGAAACCAATAGCAGCACGGCTGCATACATTTGCATTTCTGCATAATGCACATTGTGACCCTGTGCTGTTGAGAGCCTGGATTCTATCCTAGCTGGCATTCATAGTGGGAATAAGGACCTCTTTTTCCAAAATTTTTGATTTATATATAACGAACATTCTTTCGGGAGAATTGAGAGAGCTGGTAAGCAGTCTTCAGAGATTCAATTGTTCCAGCCTATTTTATACTAACTTAGATGGCAAAGTTTTTGAAAGATAACCCCTCTCCTTTTCTTCAAAACTCTTCAGAGACCTAACATGATAAATCAGGTACAACCGAACAACTGCTCTGATGTGGGACTTTAACAAGAATCTTTTCTTAGTCTTCTTCTGTTTAATAGTTGATATTATCATAGTACACTGGGAATTGATTTACCTGTAGTTTATTAAAGCAGACTGTATTAGTTTGGACAGTCCTTATTTTTCGCACATGTTTCTTTCATCCAAGTCCTTTAATGGGAAATTGGAAGTATAAAAAAAAGGTTACACAGAGGAAAAATATACAAATAAGCTAGGCCCCATAAAGGGACTGTCATTTTTCTTTAAATCTGAACTTCTAATCATGGAATATGGAATCAAAAGAAATAATCTTTGGTTGATAATGCTTGTTGGTGAATTGCAAGGAACAATATTGAGAAGAGAAGATAACCACTTACAGTACAGCTATGGCCATAAGTTTTGCATCACCTAGAATTTTAGTATGAGACATAATAAAAATAAACTGTAAATATAATTTAGATATTGTATTTAACTTCATGTAATCAAAGAAACCACAAAATGTATATTGCAAAAGTCTACCGGAAGCCATAATAGTAGTATATGTATTTCATGAAATGTCACATTTTTTAATTAAAACTATAAAGCAGTATGTAATTCAATATGTAAATGTAACATTATTCAGCAGGTTTCGTTTGATTTTATGAAGCAAAATGTGTTAATTCTGTAGGGTGCTGCAAAACTTTTGGCCATACAGTAACTGTATACACCAAAGCAGTCTTTTTTGAGCCAATATAGATTTGTAAAAGTAACTCAGTTTTATTTGAAGAAACTTTTTTTTCCCAGCAAGCTCAACACTAAAACCAATAAAACCATTAACAACCTAAGCATCGATTCACAGAGAAAACCATCTGTATTTTCAGCTGAAAAATGATACTGTTTTAAAGTCTTTATTCAGGGTGACAGGAGATTAGTCAGGTGTCAGTTTTGTTCAGGTGTGTATCTTCATACCAGAAAGGATTTAGCTTAAATCTGGATTTTAATACTTACTTGTTGGACACAAATAACTTAAATATGTATTATGTATGTGCTTTCAGTAACGTGGACTAATATTATTAAAATGAATTACATGTTATCAAGAGGAAAGTCTATCGTAAGGCTTATCATTATATGTGTACACTCTGGTGAATCAGATGCACTTGAAGGTTAGACATGATTCTGAGAACTATATTAGGGTGGGTTATTTATTTATAACAGAAAATGAAACAAAGTGAATCTAAACAACAGGAATGATACATTAGTTAAGATAACTTTCATGCTTATACCAAAATGCTCATTAATGCATGTATTGCAGGAAAGAACTATTCCAGTCTCGTTATACCATTGTAAAGCATTGCATTCTTCTTATTTGCTGTTGAACAGTTTGACAGATGTGTACCTAGAGTCATGAATTTTAGGAAGTACTATGTGAAGGTCAGGAATTCTAAGATTTCAGTGCAAATGGAAATTTGTTGTAACCACACATCTTCAATTACAGTTTAAAGGTTACAATGACAAAATAATCAATGGCCTTACAGAAAACACTCTGAGGCCTCCTGGAATGTGGATACAGCTATTTGACCAAAGATTTAATCTTCTTGAGCTAATTCTGTTGCCCTTTTCTCTGGTTACTTGTCTCATGTAATGTTGTTTCTGCTGTTAATGAAATTCAAGAGACAGTAGTGTTTGCTGACACTACATGTTTAAGATGATCATTTGAGTTGTAATTGGGTATATCAGTATCCTTTTTTTGAGAGAGAATCTGTGCTGAGAGGAAAATGGTCAAACCATTTTTGACTGTTGTTAAATAACTTAATAAATTAAACAGTTTGATAATATGGATCATTGGTTTGGTGTACGTGCAAAAATAAAAACAAGTCATCGTTTTGCCACGGCATTTTGCTAATACCTTTTGACCAATTTGGGTTGTTGTAGTTTTCTTTTAGGGAAATTCTCCTTCAAAATTCAAATGATCTTATTAATATTAAAATATAGGAGGGTATATTTAAATGTTTCTCTCAGTGTACCAGTTTGGCCTTGTGCGATTATTGGTATTGTTCAGTTTTCTTAAACTGGGTTTATAATACGTTTGTAGAGTTTGTTGAAGAACTACAAGTGCAGCCTGCCTCATGTGACCTCCAAAATAAATAAATACCATAAAAAGAGTGAGGAAACAAAACAAAAAACCCAGACATGATGATTTTCTACACTTTTTAGTCAAATGAGACAAACTATTCACTATCAGTGGAGGGAACTATTAGCAATATATGGAAACACAGGATTAAAGGTTGAATAGAAAAACATTTCTAAGTGCTCAAGGTATTTGGGACTGTGGGTTGTATCTTTTCAGAATGTATTTTACATGAAAAAAGAACAGAACTCTGGACTCTCAATGTTTCATAACATTAACAGTGGTTTCTTTTTCCTGGCATTAGAACAGCTTGAGTAGAAGCCAAGTAAATCAGTCCAAAAAAGTGACCTCTGAAACAATCATTCAGGATGAGTGAACCAAATGATCTTTAAAAGACAAGTGTCGTAATAGTATCTTTCCAGGTTTAAAATATTTAATGTATTCATCAAATAGATATTATAGTGAAATATAGTAACATTTATTTTGGAATTGATTTGAGCCATCATCAGCAAGGTCTGTATGTCCAATATTGACACATTTGTACTGATTAATTATACAAGCAGAAGATCTACAGTTATGAGAAAAGCATTACAGTATATGCATGAAATACAACACATTTTCAGATGAGGCTACTTTGTAAGATTGTTTAGGAAAAATAATCATATTTATGAATACGCCTTTGACTGAATACAACCGTTGGAAGCTGGATGTGAACCAGCAACCATGTGGTTTCTCAGGAAGCTTCTTAACCACTGTACTAAAGGATTGATGCATAGCACCTGCTAATAACTGTCTAAAGGCAGGTTGGACTGTGTTTTTTGTGTTGGGCCATTGCCAAGAAAAGTCCATGCTTGTATGTTTCAGTAAACTACTGGTAATAGTTCATTTCATCCAATGGCATGATAATATCTCCAATTGGAGTAATCCTGACACTGCCTACACATTTCTATGAAAAGCTCCTTTATTTATATTCACACTTATTTTATCTCAAGATTGTAAGAGGGGACTGAAGGCCAACCACTAGGAACAAATCCTGTAGTCTAAGTGGCATCAATGAGGCTCACCACATTAACCTTGCAGAAAAGTAAATGGAAGGCGGTGGCGTTTACATTATTTAGAGTTCATTAGTGTTTCCTGCTTTTGAACAAATCCTTGTCTTTTTACATTTTTGATATGGCAGAAAAGCAGCATTAGTGGCAATTATGTCAGCTAGAGGTGTCAAAGATATGAATGCCTTGTTAAAAAAAAAAAATCTCCACTGTGTGTGTACACCAGGATTTTCATCAACAACATCCTTGTATTATTCATTTACGCAAGGGTGTATGGAAGATACAGCACATGTTAATGGTATTATGAAAGGGCTTTCAGACTAAAAGGAGCAGTTATTTGTGTTATTGTTTTCAGTGTTCCAGAGGTGTAATCCCTAAAACCTTCTTTCAGGTGGGTCTGCATGATAATGTGTTGCCTTGCATATGTAGGAATGGATAACAGACACAGTGTATTTATTTTTGTAATCGGTTTTGGTTTGCAATTGGACATGCCACTAAAAATATGATGCGCATATATATATATATATATATATATATATATATATATATATATATATATATATATATATATAGATATATATATATATATATAGATATATATATATCATTATTATACAATAGCCGTTGTTATTAAGGAATCACTATTAAAATGGATACTTAGACTGAAGGAATTTAAACATGAACAAAATGAATATTATTTAAAATAAAAATCCAATAGTGTGGTTGCTTTGAAACGTAATACCTCGTATAATGTACTGAGAACTTGGCCATTCTTGATATTATAGGAATCAGTGTTTTTTTTAAATGTCTGTTTGGCCTTTTTTATTATATTGTTTCCCAAAAGAAACCTGACTTCACTGACATACAGAGCATATGCGGTCTTGTAATATGAGGTTGCTATGGTTGATTTGTTCAATTTTGTTGAGTACACACATCTGTAGGCGTTCATTTAACTGGGCACGTAGTCTTTCTTGGGCAATAAAGATACTGCCAACATAAAAAAACATGCTTGGGATAGTGATTATTTTCATTTTTTTATATTTTTTTAAGATACTCTTTCTGTTTCTAGAACTTTCACACTTTAAATGATCTACTCTGCTCCTAGACAGTAGAGGCATCCATTGCAATTATTATTATTATTATTATTATTATTATTATTTATTTATTTATTTATTTATTTATTTATTTATTTATTTATTTATTTCCTAACAGATGCCCTTATCTAGGGCGACTTACAATTGTTACAAGATATCATATTATTATAAAATGCTATTGAATTAAAATGGACTGCAGGATAATGCAGTCTTTTCAACTTGAAAAATGATTGGAACTATTATTGTAAAGCACTTGGAATTGACTTATTTAAGGTTTATTTTATTCTTTCTTAATGGCTATTGATTTTTATATGAAAAACATGTTCTAGTGGGGACTGTGTCTAAAGGATTGTATTGAAATAAATAAATAATCCAGGAACAAATTAGAGATTAACTGCCATTTATTTTGAGTAAAACACTGAGTTATTTTCCTTGATTGTATTTGCTGGTGAATAAACCCTGACTACCCTGGATACATTGTGAAATTACTATTTTTAATTCAACTGTCTGTGGTGTATTTTCAGTGGAAGAATTGAAAATGCATTAGATCATTACTTGGCATACTCCTCTTTTATGTTTGGATAGATACTGCTTTACAGTCATTTTCATGAGCATCTTTGCAAATATGTATTTACCAGCATAAATACACCTACTGTATTTTCTTTACGTAAGACTTTGATATTGTATTTTTGGGTAAGATGAGTGATCTCATCTTAATCCAGTTCATAATGCCACAGTGTTCAGTAAGAAATGGTAAAGACCCCATTGGTCTGATGGACTAGGCCCTTTCATATCAAATCACCCACTGACATTTTAAAAACGGAACACTGTGCATACACTTGAAACTTAAATGTTTTCTATTGCGCTCTGTGACAGGAATGACGAGTGGTGACGTCAGGCCAGAGTGCAGGAACTAGAAACACACAGGTATTTGCAGTTCAAAAACGCACTTTCAGCGCCGTTTTTATTAAACAAAAATAAATAAAATATTTAAACAAAAAAAGACACTTTGCTCACAGAGCACAAAATAAAACAGATAAACAAAACAAAATCTCGAACACAAAAATAATACGATCTTTTAATTGCTTTCGTTTCCTCTCGCCGCTCTCACTCCTAAACACCCACCCGGAACATGGAGAGCTGCAGGCTTTTTATACTGTTTTATATCAGCCACAATCTGCACGAGTTTATTAATTAAAAGTGCAAAACAAACAAATCGCCAAGCCGTCCTAAATACATAACAATAACAATAACAAAAACAATAACATACAGCGCTTCACCGACATAAAAATAAACAAAGCAATAACAAATACAAAAACACACTGCACAGGGGCGGAGGGGGAGACCCCGATCCTAAAACAAACAAACAAAACAATGCACAGGGCACCTCGCCCTGCTACACGCGCCATTTAACTTTACTATCCTAAGCAAACAAAAATGCATAATTAATGCTTCAAGTGCTTACATTAACCCAGCAGGCTGCTTAGTTAAGAATTTGTTACTGCACTTTTAAAGGTTAGACTTGACCCTTTAGCTAAATTTGCAGTGACATTACAAGCTTGTAATGCCAAATCTAAAAGTACATTCAACCTAGATTTCGTTTTCTTCCTCCCACAATTCAATTATAGCTCATATAATATTTACGGCTGGTTTCACAGATCACAGTTAAATACAATCACTTCGGTTCTAGCAAGTACAAGTATATGACAAAATACGATTCAATAACGGAGCAGATAACAGTGTCAGTGAT
Organism: Acipenser ruthenus; assembly: GCF_902713425.1. Taxonomy (NCBI): domain Eukaryota; kingdom Metazoa; phylum Chordata; class Actinopteri; order Acipenseriformes; family Acipenseridae; genus Acipenser; species Acipenser ruthenus. The sequence continues at coordinate 23,718,765 of NC_081213.1, forward strand.
AGTTACATCAGGATATAATTAAATACAAAATACTACAGATTAAATGACCCTACAGTGCTCTAAAGTATATTAGTTATCACTAATCTTGGACGACTTTAAGTAAGGTAGGGTAAGGTAAGGTAGTCCAAAATCACTGCTAGTCAGGGTCTGTGAAATTAGCTGATAGACATCTCAGTGTTCTATATTATTGAGGTTTCTTTCTCAGTGAGAGACTAGTCAGAATAAACATAGCACCAGGACAATTATTTGTAGGGATTTAATATATATAGATGTATTATTTTACAAAGTCCATGGTTCTTTTTGGGCTTTGACAATACTAGTGTAACAGAGCTAAAGAACATTCTAAAGCAGTCAGTTATTATGGAATGTTTAGACACTAATAGCTTTTTAACTTGTATGTTTGCAATGGTTCGTAGAAGCCGTTGTGCCATGTGTCCACATATGCAATGCAAATTATATCTCAGGAATCAAAATAACATGTACACTACTGTGTAAGCAAGCTATGAAAGCTAGCTCTTCCTTTTAGCACTTCACGTGGTTCTGCTGTGTTGTTTTGTATTGTGAAATGCAATCTAGATTATGGCACAAGAGATATCATTTAAACTGCTCGGGGTTGTAATTGAAGCAGCCTACGCATCTCTGAGTGTCGGGGAAGAGGAGGTTCTGTAATGTGTTTACCCTGGCTTGTCCTAAATAACATGTGTGGATTGACTTCCAAAACCTTTGGAATGAAAAAGAGTAGCAATAGGAGCCCCTGTATGGCATATCCCCCCTGGAATACACTTTCATTTTCTGAAAGCAGCTCTTTTCACTTTTCCATTTATCAGAGAGATTGCTCTTTGTACATCTGTAACCATCAGAATCAAGCGGACAACTGGGCTGTTTCATGCCATGAGGAAAGGCCTGAGCTTCTCCATAGTACAGAGTAAAGCTGATGCTTATTGATTCTTATTGCTCAGACAGAATGATTACTTTAACATTCAGTAATAACAATTTGTATTTGTGTGAGAGATTAGCAACAAAACCTTGCTATTATTTTGCTTGGAAGAGAACTAGAGTGGAGCCTAATAAAGTCTTAAGTGATTGATCAATACCCATCTACTATTATGGAAATAAAACACAATAGTTACCTTGTATTATGATTCTGTATTAATATACTTATGAAAGTACTGTACCTACTGTTCATACACCCTGTTGAGAATACCATTGAGTTATCAAGGGCTGAAAAACTGTTGCCATCTACCAACCAGAAATTGAAACTCCAAAGTCCCAGCTAAATACTTTATGGCTTCATGGATATAAAACTAGAATTGAGCGAGATTCAAATTTAGAGGCAGGGTGTTTTTGTTCTGTTCAGTACACTGTATAAACTCTTTCTGGCATGGAGGCAGCACTTCGCTAGACTTACACCAGTGATAGAAATAGGAACATACTTTCTCCTGTATCTCTGTACGGGGAGAATCCTGTGTTGGGAGTCATTTTTCAGGCTGGGTGTAACCAGGGTGCTTAATAGCTTAAACTACAGATATCTTTGGCCATTTAAAAATCTGTTGCTACCCTGGAACATGAATGTTAAATCTGGAACTATTTCCAAACAAAACCACATATACCTTTTGAAATGAATTATCATACAGGGAGTTAGAATCATTTATGCCTATAATGTAGGATCTCTAGTTAATTTATAGAGTCAGTGAAGTAACCTGTTACTGAATCATCTGTCTTTGTCTTACTATTTTAGAGCTTACTCTTTCTGATCTTTGTTTTGCACAAAAAATTATTGTCACTATGTTTATTGTAAATGAGAATTTCACATAATACAGTGAGTATGATGTGATATAGGCTACATGAAAAGCTACCAGTTATTGTTTGCACATTACTTCTGAGACAGTTGTATTAGTATTGTTAAAAAAAAAAGGCATTGTAAGATGGATTATGATTAATGGATTCAGACCAGCAGGGCCTCCCTTTTCACTTTTTATGAACTGTTATTTAAGCATTACCACACATAATTGGCCTCTCCCCAGCAGTCTCACTTACAGTTAGTAGAACGGTTTGCCTATATAGTTATTTCTGTTTCATCCCGTTTTTTTTAACTCCTTTAGAGCAATTTTGAGTGTGTTTTGGTAATTAATATATTTGTTTAAAAAAAAATGAGTAAAGCCATATGGTCATGTAAAGAAATCATATGTCTCCTGTTAAATTCACAACTTGCAAGGTAATTCTGAGAACATGAAGGCTTTTCGGAAGCAGGATTTTCATTTCAAGATCTGTCAGTGTTGGTCCCTTTACTGCCAGTACCATGGCGAATCTAGAAATTGCAATTCTACTGTAAGAAAGATTAAAACGACTGGATTACATTTTAGTAGTAGAAACTACAAAAAAACAGATTGTTTTGTTGCATTGTGACCTCTAACATGCATGACACCTGATGCAAAGAGAATCCCAGTTTTCTTTCAAAATCTGTCACAACCGTTCCATTGGAGGTGCCTCCTATTATATTTTTGAAAGCGGTTGTCTTTTTAAACAACATATTGATCCATCTCAGTACTGTATATTGCAATCATAGTGAACCAGGGGCCAAATAGATGAATAAAAGCTGTTCATGTTTTTGAATGTTCACACAGTAAAGGCAAAGTATTGAGAGCAGTTAGTGTGCATTACCAGTGACTGGGATATATATATATATATATATATCAAAATCAAGGCAGATTTGCTGTAGTTCAGAAGTGTATGTGCAGATGTTATACAGTTACAGTCCATCCATACTAATCATGCAGTCATAGTGTAATACTGTAATATCTCGTGGCTATCTTATAGTGTTATAAATAAACAGGTTTTCATTTTTTACACCCAAAGTAACCCAGAGATGGAATTACTGCATCAATCGCAGCCAGTCATTTGATATGTAACCCTATAATACCAAATGTTGCTTAAAGGAAACATTTTATTTTGATGTTAAGTTTCATATTATTTTACTTTTAACAAAGCCTGGGAAGGTGTGGCTATTTTTTCTTCTTCTAATATTGACGGTAATTGTCGCCCTTATTATTCTAAAAACAGTAGTATGTTACATAAAGAATGTTGATGATAAAAAAATAAAAAAAATAAATAAATTATAGGGCTGTCAAGCAGTTACAAAAATTAATCGTGATGAATCTTGAGATGATATTTTTTATGTGTTAATCTTGGTTTTAATTGCATATTAAATTGATACAATTACTGCATCTGTCTCATTTAAGTTTGTTTTATTAATGATGCAATTATTATTATTATTATTATTATTTTTATTATTATTATTATTATTATTATTATTATTATTATTATCATCCAAAAAACAACCCAGCATAAAAACCCTTTTTTCCTGTTTATGGATTCTGGATCCTATTTGTTGGTCCCTCTTTATAGATTTATATTTATTTACAATCCAGCATGTGTTGTTAAATTGTTTGAACCAGCTGCTAAATCACAATGGAGTCAGTTTATTACACATTTCTGCATTTAAAATGATCAGTTTCCTTAAAATTGCCTAAATAAAACCAAACATTTACTGAGTAACGGTTAAGTCCTCCATAATTGTAAATAATATTGACATCCATTTCCTTTTGTTCAATAAAAGTGTATGCATCTAATGTAGCTGCGATCATGCCTTTTTTCTGCCTTATCGCTTCCTTCTTGCACACAGAATACACATGATTGATAGCTGTGTCCAGCCACAGGGCTTCTTGCTTGTTTTCCCATTTGTTTTATGAGAAGCTGGTTGCAGTTTGGCTAACGATACATTTGTAATCAATACCTGGTTAGGACTGAAGGTGTAAACCAATGGCTCTTGGTGATAAGATTGACCCTGGGGCTTAAAGTGTCAGATGTAAAAAGATGTTTCATTAGAATCTCTGTCTAGGGTTATTGCCTGGTAGGAAAAAAAACACCTTGGGTCAGAATCTTGACACAGAAACTGATAAAGGTTAGAGGTTGGGTGTTTCTTGTAATTGGAGTAAAAATCCCATACCAAACTGTACCGATATACACTGACCAACACAGGTAACGCACAATATACAGATATAGGGTAAAATTCTGTCATGTTTTTTGTTATACTTTGACTATAAAAAATATTTTAGTGGTCCCACTGATTGAAAAAGCTGTCAAGTAATGTTGAAAATGCTTTACAAATTCACAAAGTGGGTATGAATAGGCTGTGTTTATTGTTTGTGAAATCATTGTGTTAAAAAACTGGAGAGCGAAGTTGAGTAGTGAAGTTAGGATATTTCTTTGATTGAATACTGGACTGCTCAGCCATGGCAGGGAGTGACACCAGGCAATCATGGTGTTGAGAAATAGCATGTTCTCATCAAGGGGATCCATTTTTTTTAATGGAGTCATAAAAACATAAGAAGAGTTTAGGAAAGAGAAAAGGCCGTTCAGCCCATCACGACTTTCCCCTTGATTGCACACCATTCCCCCCCTACTAGGGAAACTAACTTAAAAGGAAAATTGAGTTTTTTCTTTTTTTTTACATGTTCCCAGTGTTTTAGATCCTACTATCACCTGGTAGGCTAGTCCATGCATTTATCACACTCTGTAAAAAGGTGCTTCCTACCTTCTGTTCTAAACTTCCTTTTTCTCAGCAGTGCCCTCTTCCTACTCACGTTTAAGTATCCTCTTTCCCTTCTTTTTTCTAGGCTGAAGTGATTACATTTGTGTAACCTCTCCTCATAGCTCATGTCATTAAGTCCTGGGATTAGCCTAGCTGTACCTTCTTGAGTGGAATGATGTATTTTTTGTAGTGAGGCACAAGGGCAAAATAATTATGTAGTACAATATAAACACCCTGGATTTTATAGCACTCTATTCAAGGCAGATGTATAGATTACTATACATTATTATCATTGACATTGTTCTACTAGTGAAAGTATTATAGTTCTATAAAATGCATGTGTGAGGGAGAGGTGACTTGGCATACCAATATGTAAGCCTTTTGTTCATTTTTCTAAAAAGCAAACCCAATAGAACACACAAATAAATACATTTTAGTCATTTGAACTGCAATGATTTAATTAACTGTTTTCTTTATGAAGTAACCGTGGGAAGCATGGTGTCATATTTGTGACAAGGCTGGTGCTGCAATGAAATGTGAAGGTTTCTTCTGGCATTTTAAATTATTTAATTTCAAATGACATGTTTAAGTGTTTGTTGCAGGCGATACCTCACTGAATAAAACATTGTTATCAACTATTATTAAACTGAATGGTTGTTTTAGAATAGGGTAGCAGAAGCAATACATATTGCCCCATTAACTTTTTAATGAATAGGCAATATAATAGCATTTGGAAGTATATATAAATGAATGGAATTAGATTCGTAACACAATTAAAATTTAGAAATGAAGTTTCAACTTTGAAATTGTAAATGGCAGAAATTATAAAATGTCATTAAAAATGTGATTGCATGAGCTGAGTATTTACACACGTCAATATTTAGCACATTTTTTTTTGCAGTTGACAATTCAGCAAACAAAATAAGGCACACGGATGACTAGAATCAGATTTCCCATTGTGAGTGAGGGGCATAAAATAATTGTAACAGTTTCAAACAAGTAAGAAACAACTCGCAGCTTCTTGCAACAAAGTCTAATGATAGTTGTTTTTTTAATGGTTGTTTCTCTCAGAAGAGAATCCTTTGCCTTTGTACTTGCTTCAAAGTAAGTCCCAGAGCGTTCAATATAAGATATACATTTAACCCAGGCAGTTTTATGAGGCTAATAAACTGCCTTCAAAGTTTTATATGCATTATTATTTCATGTCACTTGAGGGTAAAGCAGTGCATGGTTTATTTTCCTGGAAAACGAATGTAATGTTTATTTGTTTATACAGTCGCATTAGTGATAAAAAGTATATTCACGTTCTGTGTAAGTCCTTTGTTTACCATAAACTGTCTCAATGCCCACTTAACATATATACTTATACTGAAATACACGCAAGACAGTTAAAAACTGCTTAGATTGCTATAGCCCATCTCAATGTAGCCCATCAAATGTGAAGTTTGTGATGATATTCTAAAAGTAAAAGTGTCCTAAATATCACGATGAGAAAGCTTAGGTTTGAAAACCAAGACTTTAAACCCCTATAAAAGTGCCGTTTTTATTTTTTTGTTTGTTTTGAAAAGTATTATTATGTATTTGTTTTGTGAGGAAAAAGGCATTTATCTCAAACACACACTGGACTGGGATAAAAAGGTTAGGTTAGGCATGATGTCATTGTAGAATCATCTGACCAAGTTGTTTCTCAGAAAGAGAGTGATAGAAGCCGGACCTATGTCTGAATCTGATCTCATTGTTATTAAATCAGAAATTTGTAGTATTATTATTATTATTATTATTATTATTATTAATAATAATATCATAATAACATCCTGCCTGGCCAAACCGATTACCTTATCATTGCATGCATGCATAGATGCAAGCCCACCAAAGAAACAAAGACTTACACACGCACAGATTGCAGTACATAGGAGAGAGAGATCACTGCAATAGGCAGGCATTGTAGTGAGACAGTGTACCTCACAAGTCAATTTTTGACACCATCTACCAGAAGCTCTTGACTTTTTTGACAGGTGCTAAGCAGTGAACTCCTCTGTCAGAGATGGAAGATGCCACATAGTTAGAACAGAAAAAGGAACTGGTTCTCATTTCTGAGTAAGCATGTCCTTGAAATGGGATCCAAATGTCTTAATGATTGCTTGACTAAGACTTCAAACACCTTTAGGCTAATTTGAAATGACAGTTTATATTCTGAGGCAGGACTAAGATAGGCAAAAGAACCTTCGCATGAAGAGAACCTACTTGTCGAAATGAAATGCCAACTCAATTTAAGAATTAGTAAATTGAGAAGTGTCAGTCCACTTGTTTATGTGTTTTTTTTTTAAATATTGGATATTAACAATTACTGATGTATGTAATGCTATGTATAGCACTTTTAGATGTTCTACAGGAAAAGCGCTATAAAAAATGATTGATAAACAGATACGCAGGTTTGCATTTTCTTTATTTTTATTTGGTATTTTTAGGTATTTCATTAATTTTAATGTTAAATATTGTTATTAATTTTTTAAAAATTATTATTTGTTTATTTAGCAGAACCCTTTATCCAAAGTGACTTACAGAGACTAGGGTGTGTGAACTATGCATAAGCTGCAGAGTCACTTACAACAAAGTCTCACCCGAAAGACAGAGCACAAGGAGGTTAATTGACTTGCTCAGTGTCTCACAGTGAGTCAGTGAGTGAGCCAGGATTTGAACCGGGGACCTCCTTGTTAGAATCGCTTTTCTTTAATTTAAGTATATATCTTGTATGGATGTAAGATTTGGTTGAATTTCCTGTGCTAATGGTGAGTTTGTCACTTTCAAAGTCTCCAGGCCAGAAATAGTAGGGTACTTCTTCACACTGGCAGTTATTGCAGTATATGCCCCTCATCTAATGTGATCTACCTCATCATTCTTATTTAGGGGAATTATCAAAGTATCTCAGAACCCAGTCAGAAAGCTCACATCACTGGCAAAGAATTGATCTGGCCAGCACACAAATTTGAATTTGTATTCCTTTTTTTCAGGCCCTGAAACATCACCATGACTACGTTTCGCTTTGGACAACATGTAGTAAAGGCATCAGCGGTATTTCTTCAGAGCGAATTGTCTTTCGCTGTAGTTAACAGAAAACCAGTGGTCCCTGGCCGTATCCTTTTTTAAAAGCACAGCTTAACCAGTATCTGCTAACAATCAAGACAGCTAAAGGCTGACAGGCTATCCTTTCCAAATCAAGGCTCAGGTAAGATGTTACTTTCATGTTTCTCCAACAGTCACTAGAACATTATCTGCCTGATGGTGCAGAAATTCAAGCAGTGGTTGCTCAGCAACAGTTACATTTTGAATTGACCTTGTGAAAGGGGCCTATTAACAGGTGTTTACAGAAAGTTGTGGAAGCATTCGAATGATAACTATAAAATGGGTTTTAATTTGAAGTTGCAGATGAAGTGTTTTAATTGGTTTGTGTCTTGAAAACAATTTAAACATTATCTATAACTAGAAACTGGTTCAGTTCATGGAAACTAGCAGAACACCATTTCTTGAAAAAAGATACATTCATTATTCACTGATGAACACAAATTTCTTCTGCTAAATTCACAAACAAACATAAATGCACGATTTGTATTATTATTAATTCTTTTCTTGGTCCTTTGTTATACTTATTTTTATATGTAATTTATTTTTTCTATTTTTTCTTAATCCATTCTATTTATTTTCCCAACCAAACTCTGTATTTGAATAAACAGTGTGTTAATATGTGACATAACAAGCTGCTGTGAACAAAGGAGTGCAAATTTAGCACTAGATTCTAGCGCCAGGCTACCTCATATAGCACCAGCAACATTAATTTATGGAGCTTGAAGACATGTTTCATTTAAAAAATAAATAAATTCCTTAGGATTCCTTAGCAACCATAGTCTAATTGGGTCTGAACTACTCACATGACCCAGCCACACTCATACTCATACACAGGAGACAAGGTTTGCGTTGTGTGGGAAGTTGTGCAAGCAGGTTTTATTTTGCCACAGTAATTCTAGGATATGTATATAATCATATATATATTTTTTTATTACTCACTTTATATTTCATGAAAGTTCAGATTAGTATAAAACTGCAACTAGTCTGTATTCTTCAAGCAAGGCCACTCTTGTTAACATGATTAAAGCTTCACATGTTTAACTATGGTTTTTATTGGAAAAAACACATATATATATATATATATATATATATATATATATATATATATATATATATATATATATATAATGGATAGTTCACATTCTGTACATGCTTTCATAATTGTTAGACATCAGTTTTTATTGTCCAGATACATTATAAAAACATATGTATGTGATTGTAGGCTCTATCTGATAGGATTTATTCTTTATAATTTACTTAAAGTCCTAGAAAAGAAAAACAGAGACATCAGTTGTTGCACTGAAAATCCATTATTTGCTCAGAACCCATGGCTATGTTTCAAGTTTGTTTCAGTTATGGAATGAATGCTGTCAAAGTTAATATATCACATAGAGACTGCTTTCATCAGTTTTAAATCCCAATAGTTCAATTTATTTTGAACTAAATGTTTTACTGTTCTGTCAGTCTTTTTTTTTCTTTTCTTAAAGTTATATGCACTATTAAACAAGGAAACACCACAACATCATTTTACTGTTTAGTAAATACTGCCTTCTATTGGACTAAATTTATAGGCTCTTCATTTCCATGTATGTTGTTGGAATAAAAAACACTTTTGTCTTGATATATACTGTAAACACCTTTGTATAAGTCTATTTTCTAGGTATTTTTAGGGGGTCCTAAAAATTGGGGGAGCGACTTATATACCAATGTGACCTATAGGCTTTTTCCTGAAATTGTTGTCTCAAAAGGGGGGGGGGGGGGGGGCAACTTATACACAAGTGCGACTTATACACTTTTTTTTTTTTTTTACAGTATATGCTATTATATAATAGTTTTAAAATATCATACTTTATAATACTGTCACGTTATATATGGGTCCCTTAGAAGTTAGAGATCCTTTCTTGTCACAAATAGTTTTCATAACTTTGTGTACTAAATATTTTTCCAATGATGTGTTTGAATAGTAGAAAATAAGACATTGGGGCAGGCCTCAATTAAATAATATTGTAGAGGTGAAGTGTCAGCTAGTCTTTAAATAGAAATTCCAGTCAATAGAATGTCAACGTGGAACACAAATAATTGGAATTTGAAGTTTTCACTAATGCCTGATAGGTGGGAGGAATGTAATATAATACCATCGCAGAAAACACAGACTAAACAGCACAGAATCTAACTGCCATTTAAAACATTAATGCCCTTTTTAGCAAATAGTGTATGCTAATCAGTACTGTGACAGGCTGGGAATTGTTGTGACTTTGGTCTGGGCTGAAAGAGCAGCTGAATAAGAATAACCCACATCTTGATTTAGCCTGGAAGTGGCTTTGAATGTGACAACTTGCTCGGATCAAAGAAGGGGATTGTGCTTATATTATAACATATTCAACCATTTGGGGAAAAAACTCTACATTTCAAAGATCTTCAGGGCTTGCTGTTACAGTAGGGCCTTCATACTATCTCTTTCTGAGCTTGTCAAGAAGCTGTGTCTCAGGTGATCCATTCCAAATCACCTTGAGGCTCAGAAGTCTCTATAGCAGTAACATCTTTATAAATAAGTGTAGAGCTGCTTCAGAACTGGAGACCAAACTAGATAAAGTGCAGTGAACCCAAACCTATCTTTGTCTTTTCATGTCTTGTTTTTGTATGTACTAATTATAGAAAATACATTTAGATGATTTACCAGAGCTTATATATTAAAAATAAATAAATAAATAAATAAAAAAAAAATTCTGGTACTCTAATTATATGTGTATTTTGAATATCACTATGTATTCAAGTTAAGCTCATGTCCACTCATCAGAAATTGTGATACATGTTTTCTGGTTGGTATGGCTAATGAGGTTGTTGCTCTTGGTTTAACAGGATTGAATTTTATGTAGAACAGATTTTTGCTTTGATGCTTAATTAGAGCGTATCGCAATACAATCACTGATCTAGATTTTGAATACATATACAAAATATATTTTTAATAGAAATATCAAGGAAAATAGCATTGTAATAAAAAAAAAGAAATATTGCGCTGCTTACTGCTGAGGCTCACACATACATAAAGGGAAGTGCATTTAAAATGCTGTTATCATGACAAAACGGAAGAATTATTATTTTTGTTTCTGACTGCTTCTGTATTCCAGTGAGGAATTAGCACTACCAATCACATAGAGGGGGCTATCTAATGAATGGTTTTTGAATGAAAATTAAGATGAACAAAACATGAAACACCTGAATTGAGTTGTAAGGGCACCTTACTGTTATACTACACTCAAAATCCTGGGCACAGACAACAAAACTATGTTAGCTGCAAAGGTTTTTTTTTGGCTGTGTTTGGTTTGGCTTTAGTTGTTCTTGAAAGAAAATACCAAATATAACTTGCTTTTCCGGTGCTTAGATGACAGGCAGACATAATAAAGCGATTAAATTAAGACAACCAGGAGTTCTAACTTTGGTATGATTATTTGCAAAAGAAATGATGCTTAATCTCAAGTGTAATACCTGAAGAAAGATTGAATAGAACATGTTAGTAACATTAATAAGAGATTAAAATAAATAATAATGGCACTTCTACAAAAAACAATAACGGTACTACATTCCAAATGGATATAATGTATTAAGTTTTCTATAATGAACCTGCTTGGTCAAACTAACCGCAGAATACACACGATCTTGCAAGGAGTGTGCTTTTGTCAGTTGTATGTTATGTATATGTGGCGGAGTGTCCCGCCCCTATTTATTATTATTTGTATTTGTTTGCGGTGCGGATAAAAGCGCTGCGTCTTTTGTTATTGTTTTTTATATTTATAATTTAAAAACCCTGTGAGGATGCGTGGCTGATCAGCTACTGATTATTTAACTAGCTGACAGTCATGCATCCTTACCAAACGCGTGCAGACTGTGGCCGAGGGGTAATAAGATAATAATAAATAGGGGCCGGACAATCCGCCACAGTATATCATTGTGAATTTGTTTTCTGTGTAATTATCAGAATTGTAACATGCATTCCTGGTTTTTAGTTTACATGCATAGGTAGCATATGGCCTGCTAACATATTAAAGAGTAACCTCTGCATAAGTAGTTTGGCATTGTGTATGTCTATTTCCCTTGCCACTAGCAACCCTGGTTTGAAATCTCCAGGGGGTTTGATGGAATGTGTACCCAAAAGTTTCTGCAATGCATTGGAGGCAAATTAGGAAGACAAATCGACAGTTGCTGTCAAAAGCTTTTAAAGTTAACAGACATGTGACAAGTGGAATATCTACTGTAGTATTTGGAACTTCAAGGGCATACATAAAAATAACCTTGTTCCTGTAATCTTCGTCCATTTTTTATAGTGCAAGTAAATCTAAATGGGAATCTTCCTTCCCTGGATTAAAAAAAAAAAAAAGACAGGTAAAAACGTGAGTGCCAGAGGTTGCCTTTGAATGTGAGGTGCACATCGAGATTGATAGCTGCTGCTGCCATGATTAAGATAAATAACTTTGGTCTGATAGAGAAGCTAATTCATTATTAGAAAATAAAGGCTTTCCACTTTTGATTATCCAAATAATGACAGTAATTAAATTGATCTTTTTGCCTGTGTAATCTAAATCATACTGTATAGTGGTTCACTGCTGAAACCAGACTTTGAGTCTTGCTTATTTCGGCACTCTTGTTGGAGATGTGGACACTATTCAGCAGTGTAAAAAGATGCAGAGGGCATTCCTCAGTGTGATAAAAACAAATTACATTTCAGTTTAAACTAATTATCAGTTAACTCAATTCAAAACATATGCATTTCAGGAAGTGGGCTTGAGTAAAAACGTAATAATTATTGCAAAAACTGAAATTTTCTTTGATACTGGTGTTTTACATATACTTCTGGCTACACAGGCCTCAATTAGCACTAATTATGGACCACCTAACTTTAGTAAACCAGTTCAAGATTATTGCTGAGAGACTCTTTAAAGATATTTTTAAAAGGCAAAAGGCAATAGACAAGGACATACCTGATGACACCTGTTGAAGTAAACAGACCAGCAGATATTATGATAACTTTTTTGGAAGAGAAAGTTTACTGCTGTCTTTTACTAAAGAGCCTAAGTCCCCAGTTTGAATCACAGGGCACGGCATTAACACTGTGGCATAGCTCGTTAGAGCCTGATAAAGGTGCGCTGGAGGGCCCAAACGACTGTAATCAGGCACTGCCCTGTCAAGTGATTTTGGCACCATGTTTTGCTTAGAATTTTTACACCTGGCTCCCACCAGTTGTCAGCCGTTTCTTTGAGGGGTGTCCTCATTATCATTTTCACATAAGAGATTTTGAGACAGGGCAAAGGCTTGACATTGCAATCCAAATGAACATCCTCAAAGCAGGTCTTTTTGAAAGAGCAAACGCTATCGTAGGGAAGCTACTGAATACACAGTAAATAAGCCGCTTAGTCAATATGTGTGACAAATATGTAAAATAGTAATAGAACATTTCACTGTAATATATTTCCGATACAACACACACACATAATTTACATTACAGCGTCCGTTTTGTACCTTTCAGAATTACAGATTTCAATTTGCAGATACATTGTGAATCTTAAGTACAAGCACACATACATGAAACCTATTTAAATATGTAACATCTAAAGAGACTGTATTGTTAATATGTTGGGGCAGGACTTTAAAACAAACAAACAAAACAATTGCTAGCTTCCACAGTGTGCGTTAAACTACCACAACTGTATAAGCATCACCTTGGCAACCTGCCATTATCTGTAGACCCACTACATCAAAATTAGAGCAGTACATCCATGCAGAATGACAGGATATCAGTTATAGGGTGTGATGAAGATAAAGAATGCACCCAGAAGCATCTGTATTAAGTAATTAGGCAACCCATGCACTGCTAAGTTCCCCAAAAACAAAACACAACTATTGTATATTTAAACAGTCTGTGTTCTGTCTGTATTCGATTGACTGAGGGGTGGTACATGTTCCTTTCTGCATGCACAGCCTCATTGGCCTTGCTTTTACCTGCATTACCTTGGGCAAAGATTGACATGCAGAGTAGGTTCTGTTGTGGTCAGATGTGGTCATCTATACACTGTACTGTACATAACAAATAAAGCTGAACGCCTCTTTGTGTGGACAGGCAGCCCTAACAAGTGTTGTTCAATATTTTATAAACACAGTGTAATAAAAATGTTACCTTCCCTTTTTATATATTTAACGGTGTAGATTCTGTTCTATGTCATATGCTTAAATATCTTTAAGTAATATATGACATTTGAATAACTATATTACAAATATATTCTATGAAACATATATACAGTACCCACAGCACTAACGAAATTATATATATATATATATAATTTTTTTTTCCATCATCAGTGTTTTTCCTGGTTCTAGGATTATGTTCATGTATCTTCATTTTATACTAGATATTGTAATAAGAACATTTTAAGAAACTATAATATTGAAAATACTGAGTCCTGTTCCTGTCAATTATCCTATTTGTTTTTTGTAAGTATTTGCCATAATAATTGATGGATGTAGCTTCCCCAGTCCTTAGGTAATAATATAACATGCATTTTGTGAAAGGCAGAGCTTCTAAATTACATCTAGGGAATGACCTTCCAGAGAGCCATTTAATATATCCCTGTCATACTTTAACATAGTTATTATCAAAGTGGGAGTAGTATTAAAAACGTAGTTTCATTTGCTGTATTTTAATTTTCTGTTTTCATTTAGTGTTTTTTTTCGAAAGGAAAGGAAATGCCATGAGGTCATACTTTTTTAAATCAATAAAATGATTGTCTTATAATCAAAAGCAGCAAGAAATTGGATTTTCTTGTTGCTTGCAAAACAACAAAAGAGGATGCAATTACATGTTATAACATTTATATAGATGCAATTACATGTTATAACATTTATATAGATATCCTGCCTAAGACAACCATTCAAACTAAAGATGGTGCAACAAAAACAAAAGCATGTTTATGTATTTAAAGAGAAAGAACTATACAGTTGTTTTTAAAACTGAAGAGGATGGAGTGAGTGGGTTTGACAGATTAATCTACTGATTGTTGCCTTTCTCTTATAGAGCAGGATTCAGGTTTAGCATTCAGTTGTGTTGCATTTTAGAAATATGATAATAAAAAAAGATGGTTGCAATTGAAGAGGTATGAAACTTGAAAAACAAATTTATTCTGACATATAGGTTTAATACATTATCTTTTTTTAGACAGTAAGTTGTTTGTTTTTCAACTGCTTTGTTCAATTTCAAGTAATAAAAAAACCATGCATTTGACAGTATTAAATTTGGCTGACATTTTTACAGACACAGCTTCACACTAGTGTTTTTCTTAGTTTTTTTTTTGTTAAAATGACTATTTGTATAGAACCAATGTGTAAATTGAGAATTGGCCAGCAGGATTGGATATTTTAGTGGTAATATGGTTCTCCAGTTCAGCTTCAAGCATTAAGAAACGTTGTGTAAAACCTTAATTAGCATTGTGCATGCAGACTAACTAATGAATGCTAAGTCAAATGAATATTCTCCCTGCAGTGACCCCATCTGAACAGTAGGAACAACTCACACATGAGAATCACCAATACAGATTGTAATTGAGTGTGACATCATAACAGTTTGGCTAAGGTGGACAGGAGTCCACCTTAGCGTTGTCTTGGTTATGGGTTACTTTAATGGGTGAGCACTTTGCAAAGTCCAGCTGTGATAACAGCAAGCAATGGATGGTGCAGTTATCCCAATAAAAAGCTGTTCCCTGGCTAGTTGAGTGTCGTACTGCATATATTTTATTGTCAATACTCTCTCAGATGACACCATGTTGCAGCATGTTTAAGATTGCCAGCTGTAAAAAGCAATTTTGATAAAAGTGTTACCCTTCCCTGCTTTCACAGAATATAATTAGGAGCTAGTAGTTCAATCACTGGGACTTTTAAACTACCTACTTAAAAGTATGTAAATGTTTTAGATACCCTGTTGGTCATCTGCTGAGCAAAAGAGCCTATTCATACTAAATGCTGTGATGGGAGTGACACAACACTTACTTTTTCAAATCAACACAATAACGTTCAGAATATTCCATTACAGTATGTGGTTCAGCCATGTTTCTACAGTTTGGTATGAACAGAACCATAACAAGGTCTAAGACAATGCTTGGACTGTGCTGACTGTTTTGTTATATGGCTTGCATGTTATTTGCTACTGTATTCAGTATCTTATTTTTAAGTGTAATATTCAAATTGGCTGGCAATGCAGTGATAATTAGATGAATTACTGGTGGTAATGAGGTTGATTAAGGTTATCAGTGATGGACGAGAGTAAATTAGACTGATGCAGAAGCCACACTAAATAAACCGTGTTCTATTTTCTCAGTTATGGGTTATTAATTATCTTGATGAGCTTGCTGACCAGGATGTCTGGAGATAACACAAATATCAATTCGATAAAGATCCAGTATCTGTTTTAAAGATGAATGATTTAGGATATGTTCATGTTTGGTAGTTTAATATAGTGGAATCCACTTAATTAAGAAACAACTGAAGAAGCCAGTAAAGAAATCAACTCAAAGGGTTTTATAACTGTTACTGATATTTCAGAAACGGTCTACTGGCATTTTCGTCCCTTTCCAATTATGTATTTTTGCTGCAGCTTATCCAATTGACAGTACAGTTATCAAAAAGTGATACAAATCAAAATGTAGTCATCTTGTACTTAAAAAAAAAAAGTTTAAAAAAAAGTTATTACTTTTAGTTTTCTCTAAATCCTGTGTGCAAATGTCTTGTATTGATGTTTTTCATATGATTAGGCAGAGAAAAAAAACTATTTATCTGCACATTTTCAGCAGAAATAAATCTTATCTTATTGCAAACAATAAAGTTATTATGTAAATGTTTGTGTTTCTGCATAACATCAAAGGCTACGGATTAGCATAATGATGCATAAACTACACCAACTAAAATGAATATGGAACTTTTTATTGAATACATTTCCAATAGTTGTTTCAGCTTAACTTTCTGTTGGCTTGCTAGTTAAAACAATATATGAAGTGTATGATAGGTAAGCAGAATACAGAGCTTTCCAATATTCTTGATTTGGTGAAAAATAAATATCCTAAGAACAGTTGTATTGTTGGCGTGTATCTAAAATGATTACAGAGCATTCGAGAAGCAGACAGCTCATAGCCCTGTGCACAGGAAATAGACTCACACCAACCAGGGTTTCCATGTGGACCCAGAGAAGACACTGAAGTTGCTGTTGTCCCAAGTAGCCACTTACACAGCCCCCATTGGATAACTAATATCCTGTCTGTGTGTGCGTTGTGCATGTACAGAGGACCTGAATCTAGAAACACATTCAAACATATGCAGTAGGTATACATTAACTTTAACTGCCTTTGGGGGCAGTTAAAAATTCTCTTTGTATGCATATAAATATTATCCCCCTTTTCTCCAATGTTTCTTCAAGATTAATTATAACAAGGTGTGATCCAATAATCCTATTAAAATGTATTCTGGACTTTGAGTTAACCTTGCATGAATTATTTTCATTCTTCCAAAGGTGTTGAATTTGGGCACCTTCAAAAGGCAAGAAGAGGCTGCTGGTATTGAAACACAAATTCCCTGTGTGGCTCATAGTTTAACAAATATATTTCCCATAGACGTAAGCATGTATTGTTAAATTGATCCCAGGAGCGCATTATTTCAATTCTAATTCATGTAAGAGAATAACATGCACCTTGTTTAATTATAACAGGCATGAATTTATGGATTTATGTGTGGGTTGTGTGTAATTACAGTTACTTGAACAAAATTGTAAGTTATTACTTAAAGAAAAAATACAATTAATAACAGTTACAGTTTGAAATAAATATATATATATATATATATATATATATATATATATATATATATATATATATATATATATATATATTTTTTTTTTTTCTGGTTTGGTCAGGCTGCAGCTTCAAATGTTCTTTGAATATCCAGCTATCAAACCCACTCCCTCCCTCCTCTCATTCCTTTTGCTAGTAAGGTGATATAAAAGTGCATTCATGTGATATGTAAGGTTTGACTTGCACTGTTTAAGTACTTTCTGAAGTAACGCGTTAACCCTAGTCACATACCATTTAATGCGCTACCACATTTAGCTACCTGTCTGAAAAAGGAACCATTACAGTTACCAGGTACTGAAAAATGTTACAATGAATGTGTTACTCGCCAGCACTGGTTATAGTATTCAATATAATGTACTGTAGTGTTTTTGGTAGGACAGTATACAAGGGGTACCTGTTACAGAACTTTCCATACCTTCCAATATTCTTGATTCGGTGCAACTTGTTACACAAGAAATGTATAACAGGCTGCTTAGTCATGAAAATTCAATACGAGATGCAGATTATACAATACTCCTAACTCTAACCCTTACCAGATCCACAACCCCAACCCCTGGGTGGTGGCTATGGAGATTGAACGACTGGGGTGTAGCAATAAAAGACCAATTATTTAGGATATTAGATCTCATTAAAATCATAGACCCTTTACAATGATTTTGTCAAAAAATATGTTATCGTGTATTAAAAAATCATATAATAGCTTTTATAGTGTATTAAATAGTACATGACTTTGAGGGTAATTTAAAAATCATATTTGGTGCCAAGACAGTTAATAGCTCCCAGTGACTATTGAAGGACTTTTTTCTTTTTTTATTGCTGTTGAAAGTGTGAGAGGAAGTCACAAAGAGATAATAAAAGATAATATGAACATGAAATGCAGCTATGTTGTTGTCAGAGCAGTGCAAATATGTATTTACTGAGTCTTGGTGTTTGACACAAGAAGAAAAAAAAATGTTTATGATTCATTTGCATATAACTTTCATGGAAAACCACAATTTACTATCATAAGTGGAGTCAAGAGAAATAAAGTGCTTATGAAGTATTTTGTGCAATAAAATGTACATTTCACATGTTTTACAGCTGTCTGGTCTACTCTGAATGATGCTTCAGGGTTGATTTAGTGAACCTACTGTATATCACACCAGGGTAAGACATAATAACATTAAAAAATAAATAAATAAATAAATAAGGGGATGTTTTAAGCTATTTAAGAACTGTAAATGCTGAACCTAGTGCCCAGATTTCAATACTAGATATATGTTTTGTTACATACTGTAGTAGAACCTCTGGATTAAGTATACAGATTGCTAACTCTCATCAAAATACATTTCAAACAGTAATCCTATCAATTTAACCCTAGTATTAATGCCTAACCCTAAAGGTAACCATAATGCTGATCCTAAATTTAAACACATTTGTATCTGATCATAATCATTGGTTTCATAAATGCCAAGCCAGATTCTTCCATGAGAGATGTCAAGTGTAAAGTATTGTACAGCTTGAAGCGCTTGAAATGCTGTATCCCAGGCCGCAGAGATGTGACTGATAATATGTAGGGCAGCTGAAACACAGTACAGTGACCTGGTAAATCCCATTAAGTAGCTTTCACATAAAAAACAAACAAACAAACAAACAGGTAGTATACATTACACAGTGGATGCCAGACTGAGCATAGACAATTCATCATACACAACATACACGTTGATCACTGGAACCCGCTTTGCCTCATTGGCTCAGACAAGAGATCCCAGTCTCATACCATTGGCCAAGACCAAATAACATTATAGTAAGGCACTTAGCTTAAGGAAGGTAGTTCTCGAGCCAGCCAACACCCACACTAACTCAACGAATTACCAATGAGGCAGAATTACCAATGAGGTAATTACTATTGCATCAGAAGCATTTTTTTTAAATTACCTTTGGTATACAGATGTACATAGCTGCAGCTGAAGTTCTGTATAGAGGGGACACACTAAGAGGAGGAGGAGGGAGCCACAAAACATGCTAACAACACTATGGGTCCTATTTGGAATCAAGCACAAAAGCAAAGGCACATTAGCGAATGTAAAAAGTAATTGTAATAATTTGATTTGATTCCTTTGCACTTGCTTCAAAACAGGGCCCCCAAGGACCCAAAACACAATTTGTCAAGCCAAGATGAACTAATCTATCATTAAAAAAAAAATGTATTAATACCGTGAAACATAATTCTCATTTTAGTATAATTTAGTTAGGTGTGATCACTGATCTATTGGGAGATCAAAGTCAGGTATTTTACACATGACCTGATCTGAAATCAGTGTTGAATTCGTGTTCTAGCTTTCTGGATGCTGAAATAAATTAGCATTTTAACCAATTCTCTGTAACAGCTGACAAGAACTAATACAATATGTAGGTTTAAATTTGTATGTCACAAAAAAGGAAATAAGCACTGGATGCTAGATGACTGATGCAGAAATGATTAACAGGCATTCAAATTATATTTGTAACATTGCCCCCAATGTAGCCAAATGATAAAGATAATGAACATGTCTAATTGTTTAGTTATAACCCTAACTGCTTAGTTAAAATAATTTAGTTTAAGTTGTATTTATTTTATTTTATGCTCTACAGAGACATACAGTGTTTATAACTATCCGTTGGGTTTCCAAGTGGACGTGACTGACAGTAAAACATTTAGTATAATGTCTGATACAGGTCTTTACTTAATTTTCTGAAATACTGGAATACGGCATTCTGTATAAAACATGATTTACTGTTTGATGTGATATGATTTACATTGTGCTGGTACAGATATACACTCCATTGTGATTTTATAGTGTCTTAAACCTAATGTTTTTGACATGTCTCACTTCTACAGTATGTCTCGTTCTTAGCCCTAAATGCATTTACACATTCTCCTGTTTTAAATGTGTACATGATTAAAGTAATCTCTGCTTATGTCAAGGTAAGGCAGTGAAATATAGTACTTTGAGTAAGTGGTTGGGTGGTTACTTCATGGATCACTGGGTTTCTGTTAGAAGGAAAGCAAAGAAAAATCAGGTCATTAGGTATGCTGAAGGGCTGACCTTTTATATTCTTCCATTTTTCTAAGACATGTAGCTGTATGAAATGAAAGATAAACACAAGGGTTTTGACTGATTGTGTTTGAGAATAATAGATTCATCATAGTGTAGACTTTAAATTGGATTGCTCAAAAAGTGGCTTCTCATGGGCCAGCATGAAATCATGTACAATTCTTGGGGGGCATCATTCTTATATGATGACAGCATACAATGTTTTATTTAACATCTTTGCATAACAATACATATGATATGAAAAAAAAAAAAAATCGAATCTATTATTGGTGCTTCGGTTAGTACCAAAAAAGTTTCATTTAAGTGCTGGCCTTGATAAAATCATACAGTGCCCCCTGCTTTCTGACCTAATACATTATTAGACCATAATGTTACATTGGATTGGTTATTACAGTAAATGTAATAACGCCTGTCACTTTTTTTTTGTTAAACAGCAATCAATAAAAGTTGGTTACCTGGTTTCAGATTTTCCGTGCAAAGGAGTAGTTTGCCTCTGTGCTGAAGTACTGCTTTACAAGGTCAAGTGCTCTAGTCTCACGTCTGCCGATTAGGGTGGTATCATGCTGGGAAGACCAATAAATCAACAACCTGTCCCTATTTCCATGAGCAATTTCATTTTGTTTCTGGAATAATGTAAGATATTCAGAATCAGTTACGATGCCATTTATTATACATTTATATGCATACTCAATCTAGAATCCAGTAAATAATAATTATGGGTAATTTACAGGTTTGTATACCAGTATCATACTCAATATTAAACCTGATAACAAGACATGGAAATGAGGTAATTAGAAAGAGAATGAATTAAGTTATTTGATGTTTACCTTTGTGCAGATGGGACTTCTAGATTAGAAAATTAAGATTAAACAAACCGTGTCTGTGTTGGAAAAATCCTTACAGAGCAGTCTGATGCAGAGGTTAGATGTACAACAAACACCAATTCTCAAGCGCTTCATACAGTAGAATACTCTGGTAATATTTGTGGTTTGTTCTGCTGGGGGAGGAGGAATTGTGGTTTGTTTTACACCACTCAGACACTTGTTAAACTACAACCAAACAACTAAGACAGCACCCTCAAGTTGTTTGATTCTCATTTTGTAACATTAACTTGGAATGTTATCTCAAAAGTTATTTACCGGCTGGAGTAAAAGCTTTGAAAATATGCCCCCGTGTTCTTTAAATATCTTGTATTCATGAATAGAAAAAAAAGATTAATAAGCAAGACACCCCACAACTACAGTGTTCCCCCAAATGTTATCCATTTACTGGCAACATAGAATGATTAGATGGGTTATTTGTTTCAGTAACTGCCAATTCTGCTACCAGTACTACATTCAATAATATGCTAGTCCTTATTGTTATACTATTTATTAAGTTATTATAACTATGTTTTTTTTTTTTTCGAGTAGAAAACCAGAAACGGTATCAATGTTTTTCAACCTAATTAATGCAAGGTTTGCAACTTCCGCAACCAGATCTGTAGCCCGATGCACTGACATGTGATAAGCATCCTTAGCCAAAAAAGAACAAAAGCAAGAGATCTAAGGTCATGAAAATTAAAATATCTTATTATAGTGATGCTTAACTAACATAATACCATGACTCATCTGTCCATGCCTCCTTGTAGTCCAATTCATAATTAAGACTACTTTTCCTTACAACCTTGTCCAGAGGTGACACTGAACTTTATGCCCCTGCTTTGTCATGAAGTGCCAACGGTGAGCTGGTCAAGAAGGGCTTTTTCCAGAAGAGATATAGCTGGATTTTTCAAGGTTATACTGTTTCTATAGATTAGAAGAAAACAATGAACAAAAAAATTGGAAACACAATCGTGATGCAGCCATTTGGCCTTGGAGACATAATTACAGTGCATAATGTCATTTAACTGTTTAATGAACTCCCAACGAGGCAGTTCAATACAAATATCTGACCTCGATGACAATGACTGATGGATTGGAGCTGTGCGGCAGAGTGCTATTAGAATGTCAAATAACATAATTATTCATAATTACCAGGAATTATTCAGGTGAAATGACAAATCTAATAGAAGACAATTCATTGTGTGTGTGTGTGTGTGTGTGTGTGTGTGTGCGTGTGTGTGTGTGCGCGTGCGTGTGTGTCTGTGTGTGTGTGGGCTGCTCGCTGGGCTGTTTTCACCATGCCAGTCCTCCAAGTGACACCTTGAGAAGGCAGGAGATGTACAGGGCAGGAGAGTGAGCAATTAAAATGGTTCTGCACATAAAAGTTCTGCGCAACTGAATATGAACTTTGGAGAATGAATTATGTTAAAAGCTTGACTATACTAAAATACTGCAGAATTATAGCCCAAGTTATGACTTTTAGCACCAATTAAAGTCAAAACTATGTAATGTCCATTTTATGATGTGTTGTAGTGCTAAAATAAAAATAAAGCAACACAAAAAATAAAATAGAAACTTCCTGCGATTTTAAATTTTTCATTCAACATGGCACATGTGGGGAGAATTAATTAAAATCTAAGCAAGCTTTAATTGCAACAGATTTGTAGTAGTTTTGATTAAGCAACTGTGTACTTGCAAAATGAATATTGCATTTTGGTTTACATAGAGATACATTAACATGTACTTGTTAATATTGACTACAACTGCATACTGCATTTCATTCTCCACAGTGTTAAAACTTATTGATGTTAAATATTTACCATTAATTTATATTCTTACCATTTATTATTAAAGTAGTTTAATAATATTATTACTATTTATAGTAATGAAAATCTGGTTTTCACTTCAATTGTTATGTTAACTAAGCTAGACCATTGAAGTGAATTTGTTCTACAGCATCTGCACCTTAGATACCAGGAAGCAGCAGAATCTTAATCTGGAGTGGATTTCAAATCTTTGCATATTTGTTTTATTACTCTCTGAAATGTACCTTTATCTTTGCACAGGGATCAACAGACTGTAATTGATATTTATTTGTGTCTCAGAGCAAAAATAAAATCTACAGAACAAGTATATATGAACTAGGTTATTAAAACTGTTGAAAATCAGGGGGGACTGTTTTCATTGTATTTTGGTATTATTAGTGGAAAATGAAACAAAATGAAATTGACAGAAAATAACCGTGAAATAGAGAACATGGCAGTAAATTAGCAAGGAAAGATATTTCTTCAGCGAGAAATGTACATTTAAAGTTATTTTATCTCAACAGAAGTGAGATAATTGTACAACCAACATTCTATGCTTGGGTTTATATAAAAAAAAAAAAAAAAAACCACCAAAAAAACCCCATTATCTATAAATATGTATTTTTTTTCCCCCTTTGATATTCACAATGCACATATATTCATTTAGGAGCCAGAACTAAGAGGGCCTCATCGATTATTATTTTTGTGATAGTAATGTAGATTTCAGTGTTCCATTCCTGCAAGTTTTAAAATGGTTTTCAGAACAAATAATGCAAGCAGAAAGTTAATGTCGTGTCGACATAGAAGTTGTTCATACTCTGAATGGACAGTACACAAGAAAACAAAATAACCTTGAAATAATTGGGGTCTATACGAATAAATAGTCTTGTTTCAAAAATAAAAAAGAAGATTACTGTATTCATAAATTTCATAATATGAATTGTGTTAAGTTATCACACAAAATGAATGTATTTTCTGACACGTCCCTGGCTGCATTTGTAGATAATGCGGTCTGAAATGATGATTATTTTTATATAATTCCAATGTCGTAATTGACTTTGTTTGGTGGCAGTCTAGAAATACCTGGTTACCAGGATGCAATCACAGAATACAATATTATTCCATAATTACAATACTTAATGAGCCCACACAATGTAGTTGGATAGCTAGCCATTGCAATTAACAACCAGCTTGTGGCTAATAAGTAAAACTGTAAAGCAGTCATGCTTGAATTGTGGTAGCCGTGTTGCCTCTCTGACTGGTACTCAGTTATTGTGGTCTGGTGGTTAAAGAAAAGGGCTTGTAACCAGGAGGTCCCCGGTTCAAATCCCGGCTCACTCACTGACTTACTGTGTGACCTTGCGCAAGTCACTTAACCTCCTTGTGCTCTGTTTTTTGGGTGAGACGTTGTTGTAAGTGACTCAGCAGCTGATGCATAGTTCACACACCCTAATCTCTGTAAATCGCCTTGGATAAAGGCGTCTGCTAAATAAACAAATAAGAAGAAGAAGAAGAAGAAGAAGTATAGCTCTATGGAACTTATAAAAAACAGTCATTTACCACATTGTCAGTGAACCTAACTTCAGGGAAATCATTTTGGTTGCTTGACAGATTAACTGACAGACAGTCTCCCTGTGCATGATCTCCTGTTACAATGTGTTTGCATTTTAAGAATACACATCTTTCTTAAGAATGTAAAAGTAAGTGGAATCTCATATTGAAGACAAATGTGAAATGACATTGACTGCCACGATATAACATACTGTACCTAGCTATTAATAGACAATGTGGAAGAAGTGATCCAAATCTTAATGGAAAAACTTAAATGTAGCAATTGTTTTGTTACATGTATGCCATTTACATGTACGGGTAACTGTAATATATCAGATTATAAGAATACAAAATATCAGATTTTTCCTTTTACATATACAGTAGACTCCCGTGTATCAATAATTCATGTTTCGATAATCCGTGCAGTTTAAAACAGTACATTATCAAAATGTATTAGTGCAGAAATCATCTGATCTATGCAGAAGCGGGTATTTGCGCGCTTTATTAGTGCAGAAAACAGCGTATCTGTGCGGAAGTGGACAGTCATAATTTAATTGAATTCAATTAAATTGAGGACAGTATAGTGCAAGCCAACTAACAGTACTGTATTGTAGTTACTGAAACCAGTGACAAGCAAGCAGAAAGCAGACTCAAGACTCTCTTATCTGTATTTATTTGTATTCTTGCATGTTTCGAGTTTTCAATTAATAGTGCAGGGATTTCCCAAACCCTAATTCAGGCTCAAATCGGTCCCAATCTGCAAGGATTAACGGGGGTCTACTGTACTCAACTCAAAAGTTAAAAGTCACAATTTATGTTCAGTTTTTCCAATACTACTATTCCATTGACATTCTTCTTATAGGCGGAACACAAATAACGCCATGTCTCCAATATACAGTGTTATAAAATGGGGAGTGCTGTAATTCCTTTAAATGATTTTTTTTAGTAAATTCATTCCCTGGAAGTTCTCTTTGAGAACTCTGGACATCAGACTATGTCCAGCCCTGTAGTGAAAGCTGATACGGTTCACAAAGCAATATTAAAATAGACCATTGGAATGCAAATCCATTTTTTAAAGCTGAAAAAGCCCTGGCCTATTCTTTCCTAACGAACTGAAGGTTTCAAGGAGTTCACTTTTTTTAATGAGGGATCTTTAAAGGATTTCGCATCCATACAGACAGGAGCAGTGCTAGTTTTTGGTCAGCTAAGGTTAAAATGTCCTTGCTGGGTTGTTACAGAATAATAACCACAGCAAGAGAGGCCTGAAGCTTTATATGTTCAGCAGTGGCAGATCAAGTCATGTAAAGTCATGTACAGGTCTGCCCCTTTCAACAATTTACTAGCTGCACTTTTGCAATGTCTTCGACACCTTCCAGAGTGCCAGGTAATATTAATTGTTTTTGGTTTGGAAGTTTAGAGTAAAATTCGGACAGGATCATTAGGGGGTAGTATAGTAAATGTTACTGTGCCAGCCAGACAGCCCAGGGCACAATTGGTGTTTCCAGTGCTGAACTATACATGTTTAATGCAATTAAGGAAAGAGTGTCATCAAAATATAATCAGATGTGGTAGATTGTAGGAATGTGCAATCGATCTGAAAAGATAAAATGTAATCGATTAAGCCAACACATGTAATCATGCAAAAGATATTAACAGGAAAGCCAATTATGAATGTTCTGCACGCCCCCTTGTGGATATAACTTTGAGTGTTGGTCACATGTCATCTAACCAAATCGTAACGCAACCCACGAATGCTGAAACCTATTGTTTTGTCTTTCTCTTGGTAAGTCAAACTCCTGTGAGCTTTAAGTTCTGTCGTTTTGCCACAATCTCTGTTCTTAAATAAGCTTGTCAGTGGAAGGAAGAATTAATTATGATTTGGTTAAATGAAGGTATTTGTATTTGCCGAGTATCTGTAAATTCCTTACTATAAAACATGCATTAACTGTGAAAGCTACCAGTCCTTCTGTGTTTCAAATATTAATGCTCTTATAAGATCCTGCACAGCAGAATTGCCTGGAGTCATTTTCATTTTCAGAGTTTAAAATGATGGAAAGTCTGTAATTTATCTTTTTAACTTTTCAAACCTGATAGTTTTACTCCTTTCTCAGATCCAGTGAGAGATTTGTTAACCCTCTGGGAGGTCGCAGTACAGTAACATACTGCAAAGTTATATAATGTAAGTTTTGAATGAGATGATCACAATAAAGAATGTGATAAAACTGGACATAAAGGCTGTCTGCGCAACTTAGAAATGCTGGGCCCTATTTGCAAAGCTTGAACTAATTTTCCATTTCAACGTCTGCTATGGATGGATTAAATAAAGTTTAGATATTGTAGTGTGTCAGGGTGAGTGGAGTGGAGGGGTCCAGAGTTTAAAGACGCAGCAGGAGTCTGCACAAGACTTATGTCGGTGGTGTAAAGGAGGTAGCACATGTCAGCAACAGTCCAGGCTATTTTGTATAGTTGTTAAGATACTGTGATGGTAAGCACTCGGTTCAGTTTGCACCTCAGCCACTGTCTGTGCATTAGGTTGACTCACCTTATTGATCCCAATGTTTGTGTCCGATATACTGGCTCAGTGGTGTCAGAGAACAGACAGAGACTCCAAACCAAACTGAAAATCCTGGAATGGACTTCAGACTTCCAGGTGAAAATGAGGAGTGCCAAATAAAGGTGTTTTTATCCATTGTAATTCAAAGATAATGATGTTTCAGCTGAGGTTGACAAATATGAACCAACACTCTTTTGTGATAATATTCTTGATATGGCATTGTTTCTGAACAGTTAAAATGACCTCCACTTGACTGTCCAAAAAAAAAGATTATGGTATGCCGCAGGCTCATTTAAGTATGCACAGCACGGGTCACAGAACTGGGCAAGAATATGTTGTGCACACCATGTCAAAACAATATTGATGAGGCACATTGACATACAGAGAAATACATTAGCATTATTATTTTATCCCCTTCAAGTGCACTGAGAATATTTCAAGTGAAATATACAGTAGCAGCACTTGACAAGAAGAAATCTTGTCTCCTTAGGGTTTATACTCCAAACATAACAAGAGCAAAGCTGGCCCAATTTAAAGACTGCCCTATTGTCACACTTTCTTTATTGGATAATCCCAGAGGTGAGACTTTTACATTTAAGTGTCACAAAATAACTTTTCAGAGCTGTAGTTTTGCATAACATTTTGCTTTTTTTTTTTTTTACTGTACTGAAGGATGATAGCAATTAGTGGAGCAGTATGTTGTAGACAAATGGTTTAATTTGTTATGGTTTGGTATGGTCTGGGTCTCAAGTTCATGCATACACTTTTTCCATCAGGAATGCTGTAGAACTAATGTTTCACAAGAACAGTTTTTCAGACATAAACCATGTATTTATTATAGTAGGGTTGTGATGGTTTAAGGTGGTGGTATTAAGCTCTACTGCTTACACATTGAGATTGAACCTATTATAACATGCACTGGCATTTTAATGAGAGAGTATACAGCTTTGACAAAGCACTATAAAACAGGCTATGACATATATAAATGTTGGCTGGGCTTAACAGCACGATTATACATTTTATTTTAAAAAAAGTGGGGAAACATCTGGAAAAAAAAATGGTACAACCTCTCTGAAACTTTATTATTTCATAACCAACCAATTAGAAATAAGCTGCTTTTCTTACAATGCTGGAAGTCCTTTATTTGATCCCAAAAGCAGAATAATTTAGCCTTTGTAAAAACAGAAGCATAGTTTTTATTTATTTATTTATTTATTTATTTATTTTTTATTTATTAATTAATTATTTGACAAAGTGCTTTGTGATGTGATGAGCATTGATTATATTTCAAAGGTTCTGATGGGGAAACTTATGTCTGGAAAAAGATAAATTATGTCTGGATTTTAAGATAAATAGTTTTATGACCAGTGCAATTGTAAGGCTGTAAATCATTAAGGAGACAATGCTAGATATCATTATTGATGTTATATATACTTTTAAATCATGTTTTTTTTTTTCATTTAAATTTAGTAATCGCCAATTAATTTATTATTTTCTTCCAATTTGGCATATCCAATTTTTTTTTTTTTAGGCTCAGCTCACCGCTCACCGAAGCGTGTGCTGTCAGCCGACCGCTTTTTTTCACAGTGCAGAGTAACCGTGTAGCCACCTCAGAGCCACAGCGTCGGAGGACAACGCAGCTCTGGGCATCTTACAGGCAAGCCCGCAGGCACCTGGCCAGACTACAGGAGTCGCTGGTGTGTGGGGAGCCGAGGACACCCTGGCTGACCTAAGCCCATTCTTGCTCTAACATAACCTTGTAAATTCAGAGAGAGAAAACTCTTTGCAAGGTTAAGAATAACATTATACCCATATCGCCAGTATCCCAACCAGACTGCATGTATTAATTAATAAGATCATAGCTGCATGTAATTGGATTATTATGTATACCATTTCCTCTATAACTTGGATCGCTGGAGGGCAAAATGTTATAGTCTTTACAGTATTTATTATCTCCTTTCCTTTCCCAACAGAGCTGTACAAATGATATATTTACTTATTTATTTATTGGTAATCTGGTAAACTCAACTGACAATGAAAAGTAAGTTTTACGGCCTCTGTGCGCCAGTACGCTGGTAAAAATGTCAACACATCGGATGAGAGGAAAATAATCTTCCAATTGGCTTTTAAACACAGGCCCAGATTTATAAAAGGATTGCGCATGTTTTACGACCGTAAAATGGGTGCTGAGGTTCTGAATTCTTGGATGGGATTTATAAAACACACACAATGGCATAAACACGCAGTTAACACGTGATTTGCGGGGGCAATGTCTCTGTGCGCTTTAGCCCTTGATGCATATGTAATTCTGTATATGCATATTTAATTCTGGGGCATTTCTGAACGAAACTGCTAAAATTGGGAGGGAATTTTGCAAATGAGGTGTATTAAATATTCTTTCTAATTTATTAAAGCTGCCGGTAATTGCGGGGCTCGTATTTGCTTGATTATTTTAAGAACTCTGAAAAGCAGGCATTAATTTGCTGCAGTCAGACAGTAGGCTATGTAAAAGGCAAGGTGATGTGGGAGACTTGTCTGCAGCAAGAAGGAGACATCGTTTTCAAGGACAAAGAAACATTTAATAACATTTTGCAAACAGCTAATTTTTTAACCCTTCTGATCAAGTCAGTTTGTAAATTGCGGTTTATAATACTGTATTGTTTTGCAAACTCCAATTTTCAATACGTTTCATAGCTTACATGACAATAAAGAAAGTCTGCAAATAGAAAATATAGAATCCAACGATATTCTGAGGTGCACTAAAGAAAAAGCCTCATGTAATACAATGAGGGCTCATCCGCCACCATTATTATAGTAATGCCTATAAAATGTATGTTTTGTAATATGGCATTCTGGTATTTAACAATACTGGTTCAGGCAGTATTGTTAAATTCGAGTTTGACAGAAAATGGTAAAACAAACATAAAAAAGGACAGAGGAACAGATGACGCAGTTAGTTTGTAGCTTGAGCAAATACAGTACAGCTGGTTGTAGGTACATCTGGATAATGTAGCTATATTATACACCATACAGATATGCTTTAAAATCATACATAGAGTCAGAAATACAGACATACATAAGAAATAGGAGAGTTGTAACTGCATAAGAATTTAAGAATATAAGATATAAGTCGTAGTTAAATTGAAGTATGTTCGTAAGAAGCTGTATGGAGTTATTGTTGTGAACATGGAAGGATTTTCCACCCGTTTGACTGCCATAGATGTAAGTAAATAAAACGTATTGTTTCTGAAGTTTGAAAAGTCTATACGCCTGGAATTATTCTATACGAAATAAGAAGTTGAACTAATATGCGAAGCACAGTAACTGGATGATGCTTCGTAATGTATAAGCAACATAGACTACAAACTCTGAAGTGGTACATTTGTTTATTAAGAAGGCACCGCACATTCCATATTTTATTCATTTGTCCTGGTGATGTATTTCGAGCTTGTAACACATGTCCATGTGTTACAAGTACTGCTTGTCCCAAAATCTCCAGTTCCATATTGGTACATTTTAGTTTTCGCTTCCGTGCATCCTCATCACCATGGCTAGTACCAGGCTCAGGTCTTTGTGTGCAATTCATTTTCTTTTGGAATGTGTAGCCTACACACTCAGGGTTGACCCAAACCCGCTATTTATTGTGAGAGGTGTGTAATTCTTCACCGCTAATTGAGGTGAGGGGTATTTAAATGGTTTGATTGCAGAATCGCCTGCTTCACCTAATTAGTCTTATAAAATAGGTTGTTTTGACGCTGAGTGCGGCCGTACTGAACACACACATTACGTTGCTTTTTGTGTTTGTTTTTTCCCCTTTATAAATTTGGGCCTCAGTGCTGAAGTTAATTGCCATTGATTGGTACTTAATTAGAAACGTGAGGGAAATAGCTTTTTTTGTTTTGTACTTAATATGTTATGAATGGATTTATTGGATACCTGTGGATCAATACTTCTTAAAGACAATAACGAGTATGACTAACGAGTGTTCTGCACAACCCTAATAAGTACCCTGGTGATGAATATCTTTGAATGTAAATGCTGTCAAAATGTAGTTCACAGCTTGTTCGAAAACAATTCAGTTTTAGACACGTAATCACATTATTTAAACACAATCGACTCCAGGCTACACAGTAGTGTGGTGGAAAGACGTCTAGCTGTTTTGAGTTTCAAATAGACATCTGCCAGCCTTCAGTCAGCTGCCAGTGTAGACTTCTCTGGCATAGGGTTCTCTGGCATCATGCCTCTGGTGGGCCAAAAAAAATCTGAAAATCTTAAGCTTCTGCTGCATGGATTCCTGTGATAAGATGGTCATAAATGGAGGGATTTGTGATACGTATTAAAGAGCAGAATACATTTGTGCATCTATTCTACTTGAAATAATGGGCAGAAAAGCCATATTTTTACATACCTCAGCAGGAGTCAAAGTTTGACAAGACACAAATAAAATGCTATTACCATAGTTTATTCTTAGCACTAAGCATTTGCCAATTAACTGCTGAACACATTAAAAAAAAAAAAAAAGATGAGGGCAAAAACATAATTTCAGTGTTATGCTATAATTACTGATTTGATCTGATATGATAGCTTGCAGTGCAATGCTTTTTTGTCTTGAAGAATTATTCTTTAAAATGAATTTTGATTGTATTTCAAAAACTGGATTGTATTTACTTCAAGAAACGATTCAACTTCTCATATGTTTGTTCAAGAAACAACAGTTTATCTATGGCTATCAAATGTGTTTAATCAGTAAGATTAGGGAGTACTTATATACATTTTTATGTACAAGTTGTTGCTTGTTTTATGTACCTTTGTAATGCAACATGAGTTCCTAGCCCTTCAAAACATGTGATCAATGTTTTGAAGACATTGTCTCCGATAATTATTTGATGAACACTGCCATTACAAAAGTTGAATCTCGGTTGACAAAATGAAGCCGAGCCATGCTTGCTAGGGAGCGCTATTGGCATGTGAAATCTTTCACTCAGCTTTGGTTCTTGCTTCGAGCAATGCTGATCTCCCTATTACTTATCTATACGAAGTATCATCAATTTGTGTATCTCAATATAAACAACCTGTCCTGCTATCTCATCTTCAATACGATGTTGGCGGTTATACACTGTAGGCAATATTTAACATATTAGTGTAGGCAGCTGGTCTTGATGCTTTCCACAAGAGAAGATGATTAACATAAGCAAAGGACACATGCTTCTAACACAATGAGCATACAGTAGTACTGGTAAGTGTAGTAGAATATTTAATTGCAATCAAGATACACATCTGGAATAAATGAGTGAAATCTTACAACTTTTAGATAACATTTATGTCATGAATGTTAATATAATATAGTGATAAATATTGGGGTGTGCATATCAAGCTCTGTCAAGCTCTAATTAGAATTTTGAGAGATATTGCCTTGTGTTTTCTATTGTTCAGAACCCAAACCAGATGCAATACTGTGCTTATCTTTGCAACATGATAATATATGCTTTGTATTATAAATATGTCATATCATACCAATCTATATAGTATATTTGGATCAACTGATTTGTCAGCTTCCATAACCTTGATTTTGAAGGCAATTTGCTCCCAGAGCTCCTAAAGGCCCCCCCCCCAGCAAGGGTTTAGATAACTGTCAGACTTCATAGCACCAAAGCAACACTGTATGTGTGTGAGTCCAGCCATTGCATGTCAAAAAACAGCAATAGCCTTAGCTAATGTCAAGAAAGTTGTGTTGACAAAAATAATAAAAACATGTTTTTATTTAGACTTGTTTTAGCTGTTTAGACATAAAGAACTAAAATATATTAAACTACACAGTAAATAGTAGCTTTTATTGATTGTTGATAAGCTAAACCGTTAATGAATACTTGCTTCTTAGTATTGGAATCTGTAAACCAAGAAACCCATTTGTAAATGCAGTGGAGAAGTGATCCCTAATATGACACAACCTATTCTTCTCATATGAACGAAACTGAATGATCACAAAGACAGGGTTATATTTAAGGAACAGGATTTGTCCCTCTAGGCCAGATTTAAGCCATAGTGGCATATCAGTATTTAGGGCATCTACAGCACTCTTTCCTCCTGTTTCTGACCTCAGCATAAATGGAAGGTTTCGATCTCCATTGCTGTCAGTCCCCTACTTTGTAAGAAAGTAATCTACCCTTCCATGTTTTAAAAGAATGATGGTAATGGTTACCAGCCTTAGCAGTAGCTGACACTGTAACCCAACTGTCTTTTGATGTAGAGCATCTATACATATCGGGATTGCCACTCAAATGAAAAGCTGTAGGAAGAAAGAGGTGTGTAAAGGACAGGTTTGTCTTGATGGAAAAGTGTGAAAGGGCAGGGTTACATCGGTGGATAACTGTGAGGACAAGGTTATTTCAATGGAGAAGGGGTGTTCTATTAAAAAAAAAATATCTCTTGCTTTTTCATGAAAAAAAAAAAACTGTACTTCACACTTTTCTACTAAGAAAAACCTAACCTTCAAAATGTTCTACAAAGAAAACCCTGTCCTTCACACTTTTCCAGTGAAAGAGCCAAATGCTTTACACTTTTCCACTGAAATCACTCTTTTCTACCGAGAAAACCTGGGTAATGCCTGAATAAAAATGTTTTTGCTTTGTTCTAGCATTTTGTTTGTGAAAGTTGAAAATGTGTTTGCGAATCAAAGTGGGATAAAGGGCGAATGTTAAATATGTCCTTGCGGTAAAATTGTGTCAATTAAAATATGTAATTCTTGCTTTTATATGGCTAATTCCCCTGGGAATTAGGAAGGGTATATAAACCCAAGCTGAAGATCAGCAGGCAGTGTTGGCTGGACTGGGTTCTGAAAGAAGCTGCTATACCCGTTACCTACCCAATGACATTTTTTTTTGTTTTTTGATAGTATATGTTTTTGATTTATAATAAACCAGCTAGATTTAGAAATGTATTTGCATGTTCAAAACTTGTGGTTTAAAATGGAACCAAGGGATCTTCAAAAGAGCATATGGCAAGTGCCATAAGTAGCTTTTGTCTTTTGAGATTCTTGGCAAGGGTAAATCAGAAAAATTGTGTTGGATCCTAAAGCTCCGTATTTGCAGTCTAAAGAGACAAGGTTCCTAAAATAATGAATGGAAAGATTTGGTTTTGGATTATGACAGGTATAAGGAGACCCCCACAGAGCAGTAGCAGTTTAACTTTTATAAAAGTGATTATGTCTGAGCTTTGTGTTTATTTAAACTAGCTTAGGATAGAAGAGCTTTCAGCAGAGGTAGCAGCAGGCTCATTCTCAACAATGCAAGGTCTTGAGGGAGGACTTTATATCAATCATTGGAATGCATTTGCTACCGCACAGAGCTTCAGCTATATAAAACCTACTGAAGATGATCTTTCTCTCATTGTTTTAACTGGGACCTGGTAGACAGAGAACACATATTAATGGAGCTGACTTGTAAGACCGTTGGGATCCGTTACAGTGCAAGATATTGCTCACAGATAATTACCCTGAACTGTTAATCAAGTTTAACAGGTTGTGCTTAATGAATCAAGACAGGGCATCTGCTGTGGCCAGCCAAAATCTAATCTAGTTAGGGACCTTAACTCCAAGTGGAGCCCAACACCGTGGGATGTGGTCCAATGCATTATCTTACTGGTGCATACATCAGTTCTTGTTTGTTAGCTTCTGTTGACAGGAGTCAGGAACCCATAGGGAAGCTGTCCTCAATTCCTGGGTTAAATAATGGTGCTGGAGACGTGTCACTTCCTGCATTGTTAATTTCCCAGTTGCCGTTCTTCTCATTCTAGTTTTGTTCTTTGATGTTTTACTTTTTAATCAGATCAAACTTTTAGGAATAGTGTTCTTTCTAATAAACGCCCACCCCCCCACCCCCCCACACACACCCACACTCACCCACACTATTATTTTGTTATTGTGTGATACTTTGGCTGCTGAAATATGCTTAACATTTGACTTCCAATGCCAATTCCTGATCACTAGTAACCCCAGGGTTCACAATATATTGTACTAATTTCTGTCTTTCATAGAGGATACAAGTAATTTTGTGAGTAATTTAGTATTTTCTGTTAAATCGTTTTGTTAAATACTAATAGGTTTTAGGAAGAACTAGAAGTGTTTTGGTAAATAATGGTTGTGATTTAATGGTTAAAGGATTTGGCACATTTTAATTTTATTTACCTATATTTTGGATTTTCTTTTAAAATTATACTTTGTCTATAACCATTCTGTATATTAGCTTGCTGAAATATTGAAATAAAA
This sequence comes from Acipenser ruthenus, assembly GCF_902713425.1. NCBI lineage: Eukaryota > Metazoa > Chordata > Actinopteri > Acipenseriformes > Acipenseridae > Acipenser > Acipenser ruthenus. Next base: position 23,754,473 of record NC_081213.1, read on the forward strand.
AAATAAGTTGCAGAGAAATTTGAATGCCTTATTAAGAAATCAAACTAAGAACCAACCGTGTTTCTAATTATTTTGTTGGAAATGTTTGTAGGTATTCAAGCTGCCGTTTCTGTTAGATAGTAATCCTTGTAACAGTTGCTCCGATTCATTTCCCCCTGATGAAGGCTCCATGCTGTCACTAAGGGTATAATCAGAGGAATCAAATGTAGTACTCTCCAGTCATGTTGTACTGCTTTGTAATATGTCTTATATTTGTTACTTACATTTTCTTGGAATAATTAATTTCAACAATGATGAGGTTTAATCTGAACAACTACCTTCAATATGTTGTTCTTGGTATTTTTGTGTCTGTTCGTAGACTAGATTCTTACCGAAACACATTTCAATCAGTTTGATTATAATTACCACCCTTGGTGGAGCCATACCCTCGACAACTAGTATATAGTGGGTGCACCTGCACATATGAAATTAATAAGTGCTATTAATATGTTTTCAGAGATTGACTTACCTCATTGGAGACAAAGGCATAGAAAGGGGTTAAAACCTGGAAACACAAACAATTAAGCTAGGATTTATAAAGAAATTATTAAAAAAAAATTGTTTTTCATCATTGTAATAGCTAATTTTTCCATGCATCATGTTCTACCTTCCATCATTGCTTTCTTAGTTGATAGATGTAAGGATAGACTGCAAGGTGAACATTTTCTCTGGGGAGCAGTTAGGGGCTCTTGCAACCATTATACCAGTCAACAGCTGTAGGGATTTTGGCATGCCATCAAACTCATTGTCCTTTTGGCCCACTGCATACCTGAGACATGCTAATTATGCTGTTGTTTAGGCAGTAGGTTTAAAAAGGGCACTGGATCATAATCGGTTACATCTTAAAAGGCTTCCTTTGACAGGCGTTATGAGATGTGAATAAATTATGAAAATGGCTGTCATAATGCCCGTTTACTTCGGATGACAGATATTCGCAATATTGGTGATTAGCAAGCACTTAAAAAAAAAAAAAAGAGAGAAATTAAAATGATACCATTGCTGAAGGGCCAGTTTATTCATATAATCTAATAAACCAGTGACAGTTATGAAAATGCTTGCAGTGTACAGTTACTCTGTCAAGACATCCATTTAAATAAATGACTAAAAAACATCAGGGTTTTGACCAAATGACTTTACAAAGTAATCTGGCCAACTGACTAAAGGGTATAGTTGCTTGGTCAAATGCCTGGTTTAACAAAATGACAGTTCTCCAAGACAAGAACACACAACTATGAAATGACCTCAAAGTGGAAGAATTGTTTTTAATTCTTTTATAGAAATAGTATTTTTGTGATTACCATTCTTTTTTTCCTCATTCAAGAAACCTACTAATAACAAGTCTCCTTTTTTTGTGGGGTTTTATTATTTGACAACATATATGGAATTAAATTGCAAAAAGACAGGAACTCAAATCTTGAAATCTTGAAATGCTCCAGCACAACCTAAAATCTACCTTGGATAAGCTGCTTTCCATTATACATTCAAGTACAAATTGGCAGCTGTGCTTTTTTAGTTCAATTTTACAGTACAGTGAAACGTCGCATATCCGACCGTCACATAACCGCCCTGATCAATTAACCGCCTTGCTAAATGAATACATATTAAAAGTAGGCTACGAGAGTAATGGCAGTGACAGCAAATGCAGCTTCCGCAATGGAAACAGAAAGTGTTATAGCAATCAGCCTTTTGGTGCGTTCCCCTTTAAGAGAGGCGGGCTGTGTGCGTGTGTCAGTCAGCTGCGTGTAGCAGTGACGTTTCACCAGTTGAGAAAGCTTTTTTTGTGCAATGTGTTTATAGGATGGAGCGCATGCTTGCAGATATTGACAGCGTGTTGTTGATTTGAATTAAACAAAGCAAGCTTTGTAAACGCAATGCTAATCGCTGTTTGTTTAAAATAGCCGAAGCAATATTCAAACCGAGCTGCTTATTGACTGTTGACAATATCAAAAAAGAGTGCAAAGTACCGTGACAGAGATATTAAGAAAGCAGAACCAGGGAGGCAGGGATTTCTAGAGTTAAGAAATAAGCCATCAGCTGCAGGTTAAGCATTGCGTGGAGATGGCTTATAGCAAACCGCATAGCAACACTGTGTATTTGTAGGCTAATTAATCTTGTTTACGTTTGCTTACTTTTAAAGCAAAAAATGTCCCCATGTTTAAAGCAGTTTGCGTGTTGTTTTTGTTCACTAACCTATTTATGGATGTGTAAATGCTTTTTCTATAGATGTTCGCAAATCCGACTTTTTCACATATACACCTATACCCCAGTCCACAGGGGATCGGATATGTGACGTTGTACTGTACCAGTAATTTTTAATCTGGACAACAGCAAGCCAATAAATCACGTTTCTTGTGTGACTGAATCAAGATTCAAACCTTGGTTTCGAAAGAGTAATAACATAGATTTAGGGCAGATTGCTTTTTAAAACCTCCCTTAGAAAATAATGTTTATATATATATATATATATATATATATATATATATATATATATATATAATCTTGATACTGCAGTGGCTTTTTTTCAGTACTGATATCAATTATCAGTACTGAAATGTGTATTTCTCTATCCTTTTGGATTTGATTTGCAACAATAAAATTACAACCCAGAGATTTCTAAAGCATTCTCGTGAAATGTATGCAAGTAAAGAAATTGTTGGGGGTCTCTGCAGTATTTTTTATACATTGAAAGTGGAGAACATGCCTTGTAATGTTAATAAGGGGTTTAGTAAGTCCCCGGGATCAGTGATTTCCTGGGAGTTGCAGGAAGCATTTTTATTTGCACAGCAGCTGGTTTACTGTCTGAGGGTTGGTACTGTTCATTTGTATTTGGAGTCCAAGTTATTGTCCTATGGCTACTGAATTTGAGAAGATGGGCTAAACTTAAACATAAAAAAGCTATCTTGGTTCTACAGGGCAGAGCATATGGAGAAATGGGGTGAACTATTAGATAACTTAGATAGAAGGCAAAAAATTAAAGATAGTAAGAAAAATACTGTCATTTTCAGATTATAACAAATCCTCTGATTTTTTTTAGAAGCATTACAACACGCTACACCTAGGACATGTGTTAATTATGAGGCAAGCGGTATATTTGAGTGCAGTTTACATGTATATCGTACTTCAAAGCCACATGAATACTAACCTGTTTTTCTCGCAAAAGCTGATGTCACAGTCGAGTCTTCATTTATGTATGAGAGAAAAAAATAACGAAATGTTATATTGGGATTGTATTTTTTATTCTTTGCTTTACTCCTCTGCTTTTATCATAGCAGAGGAGTGGTTTTTAACAAAAGGAGTGCATTACGCATGACGGTTTATTAGAAAATTACACAAAACTGTTTCACTTTCTTATTATGATAGACCACATGTTTATCCCCCAGGCATGCTGTTGCTGATTATAATGCTGTTGTGTTTGTATTGTGGACCTGTTAAGGTTTCAAGGTTTAGTGTGCACATTGTCGAGTCTCTGGATTTAGTTCTGTGTACAGTTATTCAGTGCATGGCTAAGTACCAAATTGTTCCATTGCTGCAGAGCAGGCATTACAAGAGCATTGTGTAAGCTGTGGATACTGGTAATCGCCATACTCTTTGTTTTGCAGAAATTGGATTTTGTGCACTGTGTCTGTATTCCTCGAGTACTGCATTGTTTAAGCACTTCCATATATTCTGTCTTTTGGTAGTGTGTCAGTATTCTGATGAATGCATTAATGTCCCCTGATCCGCTACTGGTCCTCGGTTTGGTTTATGTTGTGAAAACAAGGGTGCAGCTCTGCTACTATGGTCTTACAGCAATAGCTTGTCCCTTGATATTGTCATGACCCGATCAAATTGATTGTCTGTTATCTGAGTGCTGTAACCTTGATTGATGAATGTATTCAGAAGGGCGTTTATACGGTGGCCCTTATCAGCAGTGCCTGAGCTGATGCAGTTGTAATGGAGTGCTAGACTAAAAATGATGGACTGTTTGGTGTGCTTCCCAACCTCTAGAAGTGTGAGGTGCATTTGTAATAGAAATGCCAGTAAGACCACCCTGGTAAAGTATTTAAAACCTTGCAGCTGTCCTGGTGTGTGTTTGCTAAAGACATGTAAACTATTTGTATTCTGTCTGTAGTTGGCTGTACTGTAACCTTAATAAGTTGGGAATCTCAGATGAATTGAAGTGGCACAGTTAAAGAAATAAAACACATGAGATTACTGTGGTCTTTCAGCAGACAAGAGAAACCCTTGCTTGTATGCATGCAACAGCATTTTTGGTCATTCACTTTGGGTGCACAATCACACTTGAACTTTGATCAGGTTTTGAGTGCACATGAATCTCTTTGCTGTGCTTCAGTAAGGACCTGGGCATTACCGTATTGTGGTGTTGGTCTACAACAAACATTTTGATTCTTGTAAAAAATTAAACTACACAAACAAGACCTTCATTTACTGTGGGAATAGAAGTAATGTGATTGATACTACAAGTTTCTGATGGTTAGAAGTGTTGTAGATAGCAGTGGCTGATCTGCTTTCTAGTTTTAGTGTGTTAGGATCAAGTACAATTTACAATTCGGCTGTTCTTGTACATTAATACAGTGCTCTACTTTCATATTGAACTAACACTGAAACGCTGCGTTTGGTTGCTGAAGCAGTTTTGCAACGAGACACAATAAAACATAGCAGATGGCTTCTACTTTAAGATATTGTAAATCTGTCCACTGTATAAGCTTATTGAAATAATACAGTGTTGCTCTGTACTCACTTAGGAACCTCTTTATTCCCCTCCAGAGACTATATTGATTACATATCAGGAGTGTTGCTGGTGTGCTAGACTGGTATCGAAGTGTATAGTGAACGTTGAGAAGAATGGGAAAGTAATTGACTGCGACAAGACAAACAATTTGTGGATCTGTTTGAGAACATCATAATTGATGGCTGTTTTTCCTGCAAATTCAAGGCCGCCCTCAATCCAAAATGGGCCTGCTTATTTTTCTAAAGTGGCAGATACTGGATACTGTACAGTGTTGTACATAGCAACACATCCTTATAATTCATCAAGCAGTGTCTTCTGAAAAACCTGTAGAGGGCAGAGGATTTCACACGTGCTTAACATTTAAATATATTTAACAGTGTAAAAGTAAAGTTACTGAAAAAAAAAACAAAACATTTTTTTAAAAATAGCATTAATATGAAAAGTGTAACCTTTTATTATGTATTAACTGTTTATAGCATTCAATCTAGGTACATTTCAAAATAGTCATAAGTTAAATGAATGGATATGTTTCCAATGAAAAATATGAATATTAGTTTGGAATGTCAGAATATCAGAATCCCTCACACACATCTTTCCATTCAATTTTGCTGCAAGAGTTGCTGTGGTATGGTGTTGCCTTGATTGTATTGATGCAGTGCGTATTTGTGTGGGACACTTTTACGTGTTAATTGTGGAAAGATGGACCTCTAGATAAAGACTGGAATAACATGGTTCATACAGTTATAGAAAATGGTGTTCTATAAGAATGAAGGTTAAGCATGAAGGATGTAATGTCAACACTGTATATATTATACCACAGCAAACAGCAATATCTTATAAAATCTTTCATTTTGGGTTTACATTTGTGTGAACTTTCTCATTATTTGTATTTATTTTTAAAAAATGCATTTATGAAACACTGAATATTAATTAATATAAAAAGAGTTTCTTTATTTTAAGAGAATGGAGTGACAGTTTAATGAATGTCAACTTTTATTTGTTGCTTTATATTGACTGATAAAAATGCAGTTACCCAAATATTGATAATGATTTCTTATTTTAGAGCATAATAATTGTGTTTGTCTTACATTATTATAGACTGTTGATGTAGTAGCTAGCAAGTGATCAGTGTAATAATGGGAAAGCAAAGATCGACCGGCCTAGTAACAAAGTACAAAACCTTGTGGGCTCATTTATAACATTGTACTGAACATGAATAACAAAGAGGTCGCAGTCGTATTAATGAAATATCAATTCTATTTATTATTGGTGTATGTTAGTGTTTGAGTAACTACAATGAATGGCGTATAGCTCACAGGGCTGTTCAGTGAATATTTGTACAAATAACAGATTGCTTTTGTCTTTTATTAGCATTAAAAGCCGCTCTTCAAGATAAAAGGGTGAAATCTGTGCTGGTAAATGTAATTTTTGTGAAAGCTGAGGAATGAACAGCATGAGAGAGAATGAAGCTGAAGTACTTATGTCCACAAGCACAGGCTATCACAGTGTCTGAACCCGTCACACCAATGTTCCTGAATGCCATGTTCCATTTTTAACTCTGCATGTTCTGTTGTAATAAATTATGTTGTTGTAAACTTAAGTATTGGCACAACCCCAATATACTGTATAGATGTGATGCAGACTATATTAAATACAATCTGGGAATAAATAGCAGATTGGTATGTACATGTTACTACGTCCAGGTAATCCATTACACATGTTAAAAGCAGTGACGAACCAGTTAAAACTGCATCCACTGCTGACACCTATATACTCTTGAATCAACAGTTCTGCTACTGCTTCTAGTATTACAAGAAATAGTTAAAACACAAAGCTACTTCATGAAAAATATATATATAGGAATAGGCAATCCCATACTTAATACAAAGTATGGCTGTCACATTTTAAATATATATATGTTATTTCCAAATGTTGAAATTATTGCACCTTGCAAAGCTACCAGATTCTGAAACCAATACGTGGTTAACAGTAGGATAACAACCTTAATATAACTTGTTGATTTTACAAATTCCACCTTGAACATGTGAAAATAGTGTGACTTAATTTTGCTTAACAATTTCAGTGCTAATTATCACAAGACCTAATCTCTAAACAGTGAAATGACAGATTGGAATGTGTTTTATAACTAGGGCTTCTGATTTTCGGTTTTAACCGATAAAACACCCCCGATACAAAAAAAATGAAGTCGGTGGCTAGCCAATAAACACCTGAAAAACTGTGGAAATGGTTAATCAATTCACGTTGACTTTACCCTTTTCCCATTAAAAAATAAAACCTACTACAAAAATAATAATAAATACATTTCCCAGTGCTGCTAGTCAATGTCCTGCCTTCTTGACTTGTATCTATCATTGATTCGTTCTGAATACTTTAAACCCACCCCAACTATTATTATTATTATTATTTATTTCTTAGCAGATGCCCTTATCCAGGGCGACTTACAATTGTTACAAGATATCATATTATTATAAAATGCTATTGAATTAAAATGGACTGCAGGATAATGCAGTCTTTTCAACTTGAAAAATAATTGGAACTATTATTGTAAAGCACTTGAAATTGACTTATTTAAGGTTTATTTTATTCTTTCTTAATGGCGTAAGCAAATACATTTCAAGTATCACAGTACAAGTAATAATACAATTAAGAGCAAGATAAATACAATGACAGCACCAAAACTCAGGAAATATTGAGCATTCACTCAACAACAAACCCAGGGGATTTGTCTGCCTACAGGTAGGCAGCATTTAATTGGTCTGTACAGAACTAGTTTACTCTGAGGTCAGATTCTTTTTACATTCTACATCAAAATGTGTAAATGATATACACAAAGATGTTTATTTTTCTTTCTTATGGAGTTCCACCCTCAGGTTCAAACGGCACTAACGTTAATCAATCAACATGTCCTTTATTAATATACAATTGAGAGATCTTCATTCAGTAATCCAGTTGATTGGCTGTCGTAATTTTTAAGAATGGTTTACAAGGGACTATACCTTTTTTTTAAAAAAAAAAGCTTTACTGGTGTTTGTAGACTCTGAAATAACAACGGGAAGAGTGACTAAATGTGCATTAGTCGCATATCCGAGAGCAGGTCTGTTGCCTTCGGGTATGCTTGTTAAACTTGGTGTGAGTCAAGGATTTTTGACAGCTTTATCAATATTCTTTCTCATCCATCTGTAAAGCTGCTGAATGGTTGTTAAAGGCCACTAGGCAGGCAATGTATCTGTCTCATTAAAAACTTTTGAGGACTGCATGGGCTTAGTCTTTGCCATAATAGAATGTAAGGTCAGGCACAAGGTGAAATTAAAGATCACTTCACTCACAAAGCTTTAACCTCAGAACTGACCTTTAATATTTACAGGTGGTCAGATTAACATAAACAGGCCATATTTTGTCAGCGGGTCCCTTAATGCACAAACAGTAAAGTGTAGTGGTGGGTGCAGGAAAGACAGCAAACTAAGCCAAAATGAATTTGAGTTATTAAAAATACTGTGAGTACAGATTTTCTGATACAGGTATAAATAAAGCACAGTAAACTACAAAATGACCTTGGCAATTCCTTGTAAACTTTGATTAGGGTACCATAAATATAAAAACATAATTAATATAATAATGATTGCATGGTCGCCTTTCTTAATGTATATCACATTTAACATTTTGGTGAATGTCCCTTTAAGAAAATATATAACCATGAAACATATCAGAGTTAAGGATGCATGTTACTGCCTTGTCAGATATCCATGGCAGTTATTTGATATCTGCCTTGAGGAAAGGCTGTGAGGCAGTTACAACAAATCCTATCAAATCATGTCTTAGTCTAAAGAAACATGTTGTAGCAGGGCAGGGCCCTGCCTGTAAATATTGTTGTGTGGTGATTTGGTGGTGGTTGGCAGGGATGGGGTTAATTTCCTGTCCCTGCCAAAATACATGTGAGAATGTGGCTGGAGCTAATTGAATCATTGATAATTAGGCTCCAGCCACATGGTATAAAAAAGGGGAAATTCTTTTGTTTGAGAGAGGTTTTTTGGGTGAGTGGTTGTTTGTTTGTGCTGTGTTTATTTTTGAAAAAAAAGAAGTGTAGTGAAGGCTAATGCCCAGCCTACCTTTTTGTATTTTGTTTAAACCTTTTGTTTTGGCCCTTGCGCCAGTTGTTTTGTGATTTGTTTTACTGTGAAAGTTCTGTTTTGTTTAACTGTTTTATTTTTGCTCGGTGAGCAGTGTTTTGTTTGACTTTTTGATTTATCTTTTGTTGATTAAACAGCGCAGAAGCGCGTTAACTGCAGTTCCTTGTCTCTGAGTCTCTTTGCCTGCTGAATACCATCTGGGCCCACGACGCTACCCTGTCACACATGTATTAAGAAAGAAAGAAAGAAAGAGAAACTTACCGGTACTTAAAATAATGTGCATAGTACCACCTCAGTAGTAACATTAATGAACCTAAATGCCATCAAATTCTATTATCCTGCCGAATGAAATTCATACTGGAGTCAACACATTTTTGATGTATTAAAGTAAATGGCATTCATATGGTTTTTATAGTATGACTAGTGGAATCTCCCAGCTGTTTCATTAGGATAACACAGCTGAATAAATAAATGTCACAAATGGTCGATAGTGACATTAGTAAAGAACTATTTTTATTAAATACCTGGACCCTAGAAATGCAAAGACAGTTGTTATATAATTGCTGTAATTACAGGGTGCTTTGAATGTAAATGGAGATTTGTCTCAGATTTAACCACCAGTAAACTCGATGTGACCTGCAGTTATTTCTAGATGCTTGAGGTTGTTATCTGTTTGTATGGGAGTGACAACAACACTCTTAATCTGTCTTCTGGTCACTACAAATGGTAACCATTGTAAAATGCCATAACAATGGGACAAATAATAAAGAAACCACTCAATTCCCTAACTCTGAATTGTGTTCTTGTCATACTAACTGGCATTTCCATTATCTGCATTTTCATCCTTTTAACTCAAAGTAATGGCAGCCAGATTAAATACCGCTATTTAAGAACATTGTCTGTGACATTAATAAATAGTTATTTGAAATTAAGTTCATATTGTCTTCCAAAAAAAAAAAAAAAAAAACTGACAGAAAATGGAGACAAAAGTAAATTAAAAGACAAGTTTCTTGTTTCAGAGATTTTTGTACTTATAATATATACAAATATTGGATAACTACAGATTTTAATTTATTATAAACTGTTTTTTATACAAGGTAGCATTTATGAGTAAAGGGAAATAGATTAATATGGCTTAACAACACAAAATATTCTGCAGATCAAGTTAGCATTCAATTAGAGACTTCATGAACTGTCTGTATTATTGGGCTCTTGGTAAGCATACAAAAAAGTTAAATTGATAGAAACAAGTGTTTGATTTACTTAAACTTATCATTTGCCAGAAGAGCAGGTAAAGTAATTATCTTGCCCAGAGATGCTAGTGGTCGTCTAATGGAAATTGATACTATTTTGATTCATTATTTTGGTCTATGTATTGTTAGGATCTTTTTCAGATTGAAGAGATGCAGGGATGTCCTGGAGGAGTGTTTTATTGCCTAGCAAGTGAAGACTTGTCCCAGAGATATCAGTTCTTAATTTTCTGTGAATACTGGAAAAAAAACATGAAACATGAGGCCTCATAGACAGAGCGTAAAAAGCAGTGATTCTTCCTCTGGTATAGCGCATATCTTGTATTCTACCCCATACAAATACCATTATCGTCTATATAAAATTATTGTAATCCAAAAATACTGTGCATAATGTGCACCCTGTATAAAGCATGCAGAAATTGTGCTGAAATGTGTGAGTGTGTGTAATTTATTCCAGTTACAGTATTTGTTTATTTTATAAGCAAACGTATGCAGGATTTTTATTCGCAGAGAACATCAGTTTATATTTCCTTTTATTTTCTTAAGAAGAATAAAAAAAAATCTTTCTGAGCAGTGAATGCTTCTAGAACTGCTATAAACTCATATTGGAAATAAAAGCATTTCAATGTATCCATCAATAACACATGTATATAAGAAACAAGTCATCTGTGATACACAAGATGTTTCTCATACACGTTTAGACTGTAATTTACCAAACACAAGGGTCTATTTTATTATGTCTTAAGTTAAATAATGTTGGCTGTTAATCACACATTTTCTTCAAATAAGCATGAGACACGATGGAATATAAATATTTTCTAGTACTGCACATGCAGCGTTGCTGGCATCATTCTGGGTATTTTGCACTGGGAATTAAAATACAATAGCGTAAGCAATCTGAATCTGTTTCAGTTTGTAGCTTGCCTTTTCTTGCTGGCAATGCACTTGAAAACATGCATCTCAACTTATTTTAGGGTATTTTTGTTCAGCCTCATTTATTTGCAGTCAACTTGCTGTCTTTCAGATCTTTAACTTCCCATCTCTAACGATTCCTTTCACATTTTATTTTAATGAAGCTGCAAACCACATCGTCTTATTCTTTATTTTGTTGTTGGGTTACTAATGATTCCCATCCATTAAGTAAATGGTTTTTGTAAGTAATAAAAATGCAATACATAAAGGTTGTCAGTCCTGCTATGATGTCGTCATGTCTTTAAGGAGTGTGCCACATACAGGGAAAGTAATGTTTCAAGGCTAAATCACTTAAGTAACAATATGTGGTATGGTAGCTATTCCCCCTAAAAGTACTTGACGATTACCCACCAAACTCTACCTTGTACATTTAAAATTGCAATTATTTAGATTTTTGCCATGTGGTGAGCTTTAAGCAGAGGGGTTCCAGTTACTCTGCCATTAAGATTAATAAGTCATTATGATCTCAGAAACTATTAACTAAACAGAGTTGGTCAAAGAGTTCTTTGGGTCAGAACTGAAACAATGTCTCGCTAAACATAGACAAACATCACATCATATCTTCATAGTGATACAGTATTTCCCAGTTGCTTCTCTCAAAGTTTTCCTTCATCACATTTTGTTGTTCCACTACACTGGGATGTCAGTTCAGTTCTACCCCAGCTGGAATGAAAGCAGCAGTTTCTGTGATTTGCATGAACAGAAATTACCATAGTTATTGAATTGTCATAAAGATTTTGTTGAAATGTATCTTTTTGTACATGTCATTAACTTCCCAACAAATTCCCCATCTATGTAGCTGAATTGAAGTACATTTAGTCAGATTAAAACAGTTCTGGGTGGTGAGCTAACATCTGAAATCACAAACACATTACTTCAGTTGCAGTTCTAATAGGATCAGATGAAATAGGTCAATAACAACCAATCCCCTTCAGATGTATTGGATACATCATTATATTAGTGTAAGAAAAGGCTCCTTATCATATATGCAGAAAACAGATTTGTTCAATAAGAAATGCTACTATTTAGCATACTATTGTTTTTATAATTTGTTTTGGATAAATGTGTTACATAGCATTAGAGGAATATACCCCCCTGCATGTAAAACTTGAGAGACATTAAATGCATTTGGGCCTTTTTATTTATTTTATGTTTTTTAGGTATAAACTACAAATGGTGCATGTTGGAGAGTTGAAATAAAACTTCCCAAATTCCAGTAAATAATAATATTTAGATCAACATGTTTTACAGTTTAAAATAATTATGTTAGAAACACACATCCACCTCCATGGCTGCATAAATTCAACTATATATCAGCAGAATGTACAGAATAGTGTTGACTAAACCATGTGAATGAATAGTTTTATAAAATGGGATGAGTGGTAATCAATAACTAAATGTAAATGTTAGTACCATGGTATACAATCTTTTACATTATATTAAAAGCACTGATTTAAGTGTGAAACAGACAGATGGATGTACAGGCAGAGAGCTACCTCCATATATCCCCACAGTCTGATACTCCCAAAAATATATCTTAAATAATGTTAATAACAAGTAGCATAAAAAATGGACACACATAGAACTGCCTCCACTATATCCCAGTCAACTAGGATTGCATCCCCTAATCTAAAGTGCTACCAAAAATCTACCTTACTGTAGACTCGGCAGCAATTTGTAAAATTAGGTTTTATGCGTGATTGTGAATAACACCTTGCGTTGAAGATTTCTTTAAAACAAAGCGCTGTCTCATCAGTTTGAAGAACAAAAAACAATACAAAACAATACTTTTTCAAATAAATGGTGATATTGCTGTCATCCAAAAGTGATTTACAACCTTACAGAGGGTTTGAATCTATCAGCGAAGTTAGGGCATGTATTGGAACAAGAAAACCAGTGTATCTCCACTTGTTCTACTCCAGTGTTTCTTATCAGAGTACTTCCCAATACAAGTACATGTATTTGGGGGGAAGAACATGCCATCCTGTGTCTGCTCAAGCAAAACGAAATCCATGAAAAATGCATGCAAATTACCAAGACTTAACAGGTGTTTCAACTCTGAATCAATTTACTTGAAACGGAGCTAATTCTTTCTCGCTGCTGGGTATAAGAAGTACATTAACAAGTGCACACACATACAGAGGGTCTTCGTAATTGCAGGATTCATTCATCTGATGTAAAAAATCTGTATAAAATCAGCAGTTTGATTATACCCAACTGCAACCCATGTAATGCAATCTATGCATTCATCAGCATATGAAAGACAACTTTGTTAAATTCCGCATTCATTGTTTACCCCCTTGCCTTCCTTGGTATTAAATATGGATAGACATACGATTCTATCCTATCGATATTGGATACAATATGCAAGAAATATTTCATGGTGTGCTTTTTCTTTCTAACTATATGGTCCTCATTGTTGATGCTTGCACACATACTACTATTTCCATAGCAACAGGATTCTTCTCTAACAGTTTCTAATGAGAAAGGGAGAACTACAGTATCTGTTAGCAAAGCATTTTCATATTTTGCTAATGCACTTAAGGTTTTGGTTTTTTTTTTTTATAGTGAGGAGCTTTGTTTACACACTGTTCTATTACACATTACATTGTATTGTACATTTGGACTGTTAAATATAGTGAACACATACCTTTTCACTAAAAACCTTGAAATAATAACAGGTACAAATACAAGAAAGGTTCATGTGTTTTTCATACACTAGGAGATCCTACAGCCCTGTTATAATGTTGCGTCATTTGTGTTTTATCATTTCATCAGGACCGCTAAGTGTAGTGGTGTGGATGTCGTGCAGCTTGTTCAGAATACCGCTGCTAGAATTCTGACTAAAACCTATTTACATTGGCTCCCTGTGCAGTATAAAATTGATTTTAAGATTTTGCTGCTAACCTACAAGGCCCTGAATGGATTAGCACCTAGTTATTTGCAGGAGTTACTGACCCTGTATCTTCCAAACCGCACTCTTGAGATCACAGGATGCAGAGCTGCTGGTTATTTCTAGGGTCAACAAAAGCAACACGGGAGGTAGGGCTTTTTCTTGTAGAGCTCCAAAATTATGGAATGCTCTGCCTTCGTTTGTCAGGGAAGCTGAGGCCGTTAGAGTTTTCAAGTCAAGACTAAAAACATACTTTTATAAAATGGCTTTCTTATCTTAGTGGGTTTTAATGTAACTTTAAAATTGCTGCATTTGTATTATTATGTGTATACTGTTATTTAAATCTGTTATTTCAATGGTCTGAATGTGGCAGTTGTATTGTGGTTTGTTCTTTTCTTCTGCTATGTATTGTACAGTGCTTTGCGATACTTTTGTAGAAAAAGTGTACATGCAATATGTATATAAGCGTACATGTACATGCAATAAATACATAAATATAAAGGCACCAATGTGATTTTCGTTTTCATCTCTGTCTATTCCTTGCAGTTCCATTGTCCCTGCTCTCACTCCCATAAGCATGTTTTACAGAACAAAACAGAACTAGGCCAAATGCAGTGCTTTTGAATTTTATATAATTTAATACAGGCTACAGTAAGTGAGTGTGATGGTATAACTGCCAATTTCAATTCCATGGGCTCCATCTAGACACAGTAAGGATGGACTCCACATTAAAGTAAATGGAGTGGAAAACAGGCCCTATCTTAGCATGTATGTTGATACTTAGAGCAAACTGAGACAAGTGAAAACATTCGCCTGCAGCATTACCTAAACAAAGCATCAATAACATATGGTTCTCTATGCAAACTATTTAAAAAGGAAGAAAAATGCTTGTGTAATGAAAATATAAATACATTCATATGAAATAGGATGCGATTAAGGCCTTCATAGACAACCTGTGGCCCAGCACGTTGCCTGTAAATATTCCTGTGTTCTCATAATGTCATTAGTGCACTGCAGGCACATATGGAATTTAGCTTAGCTAGTGCTCAGTGCTCACTTCAGTTCATTTCACAGAATGGTATAAGCAGAACATAAAAAATAAAAGGCAAATGTCTTTAGTCAAATTATTCTGAAGCAGGTTTTATTCTCATAAGAATATAAGTGGAGCATTTTGAACTCAGCTCAAGAATGTACTGAAGCAGAACTCCTATTAACTCCTGTGCAGGGACTCTTCAATTGATAGATGTGTGACTGATATTCATAGTGTTTTAACAAGGGGGTTCAGTATTCCTCAGAACAGTATCGTGTTTTTCCAAAACAGCAGGGCAAATGGTTTTATCGTCCTTAAAAAAAAAAAAAAAAAGATTATCCATTCAAGACATGTTTGGCTTTCTCGAGAGTACATTTCTGAAGAAGGCACGTTCTGTTAAAAGTAAAGCAATCTGTAGGAGAATTGTATGCTGTGAGATAGGCAGGGCTTACTGTACATTAGGTATTAGGAGGTACCCTGACCCTTTAAAGTTCAGGTTACCATGGTAGAGGCTGAAAAAATGCAGGTTAACTAAGAACAGATTAATTGCAGGCCTAGATATTAGAGATACCACACTATGCATTGTGTGGCTGAGATAATTTGGCAATATTTGCCTTATTTGAATTTTTTGTCACCATGATTTCTAGGGTTTGTGAAGATGGATGCACCATTTCCTCTTTTACCAAAGACCAGTTGAACTTTTTTTGATTGAAGCTACTGTATCAGTCCTGTAATTTTAATTGGGTCTAAAGGTTCGATGCATCATTTTATTTTTTTTGTCAGATTTGTATGTGGTAGCTGTAAGGAATCCACTTTTAAAGTGTGTGCGTTGTTTATATGAAATGTACAAGAGAGTAGTCATTTTGGTTAAGCCTGGAAAGTATATTGGCAAAAAATGTATGATAAAATAATTGACGGATTACCAAATGAAATAACTTTGTAAGAAAATGTTCCGTTGTGATATATAATTATACAAAGCACAAGAAGACATAAGCATCTTTTTAAACTACTTAAAAAAGATTGCAAAGTGGCAAAATTGTCTGCGACTACTTCAACTCACTATGTAACAGAGGTCTCCTGTTGGCCAGACGCCCAGCGAGCTGAAGCAGACACTGCAGGTCTGGCCTGGTCCTCCACGGGCTGCTTTTATTGATAAAATGAAATCGTTAAGAGAATAATGCAATGGCAGATTGCTAGAGAATGACAGGCTTATATCTCTGAAGTGTTATTTTTTGTTGTTGTTTGTTTTTTTTTAAGACCACACTGCCACTTGTGATTGACTAACTTCTCCTTAAAGACTAAGATGAAAAACTAAACGGTAGCCTTTAATATATATCAGTGACTGCTTCATGCTTATGGAGATGAAGTCACAGAAGGGCTCTCAGCTGGAACTTTTGCCTACATTTCTATTCATGCCTTCAGTGAGAAAACAAACGAGCAGATTGCCTTGGATGTAAAGCATGTGGGCTAAGTCCATGGAGAGTGTTTTTTGTTTTGTGATTGAATGCCGGAACTTGTTGTGCGAAGAAAAAGTCACTCAGTCTAATGGAGGCACAGCTGGCATCATCTTTAAAAAAAATGTAATGCTAGAAATCATGCATTCTTTAAGTTTCCCTGTCAGAATCATTCTGGTTTAAAACAGCAGATATATTTCATATGACATTTTTAATCCATAATTAGCAACATTACTATACTGGTGAAAACATGTTTTGTAGACTGCCAGCTAAAGGCTTGTTGACATATCTTACGTGTTAAAGAGATCTACTTATAGACGAAGGTTAACGCCAAATAGAAGCTGTAAACAGAATTAAAGGCATATCTATATTTGGACGTTAAGATATGGCATCAGAAGATACTAATAATTTAATAAAAAAAGTGAATTGTGATATATTTTTTAAAATGCACCTGATAAACATCCCAAATTAACATAACTGTTACTTTCACAGCGATTTAAATTACTGTCAGTGACAAGCTGCTGTTTAAGATGTGCCTAATGAATTTTAGCTGTGATCTGAACTAAACCTTCCCTTGGGCCTGTGTATAAAATGGAGGATAAAGTTAGGCATCTGTTAGTGTTTGTTTTTGGCATACATTGGAAAGCGTGGGTACAAAGTAGTAGTAGCTGGCTCACTCGTCTTCTATAAGTGAATCAATAATACTGTACATTTTCAATTCAAGGCAAACTGAGGTGTTTCTTACCAGATTGTTATCACTTTTTTTGAAGGTCACAATGTTCTGACTATGACCAGCCTTGCTTAGCTTCTTGCTTAGACAAGATCAGAATCCAGGGTGGTATAATGCAGGCAATGCTTTTACAGACTATTTATAGCTTTTAGCAAAATCAGTATAAGTGTATTAAATCCAGCTAATTTGTTTTTTATTATTAACATTTTTTTTTTATATAAAAGTAAAAGAACACCAATTGCAATTCTACTTTACAAGCCCATTAACCAGACTCCCTATCTGTGGTTTGATAACTTTATTGGGGGAATTTTTACTGGGGGAAGATTTGGAGTAAGTATTACTTGGACAACACTACAGCAGCATGTCGTCAGCAAGTGAAGCACATGTAGAAACATGCCAGCTCAGAAGGCATTTATTACACAAACAGTTACACACTGCACATGCTGATTACACAGTGAGCAGAAGCCAACACAAGGTGTCAGCTGGTTTAACATTAGATTTCAAGAGCTCAGCATCCCGAAGCGTTCTAATTATTCTGCCGTGGTTCATGACTGGCAGTGTTTGTCATAGCCTTATTATTCCAGATGTTAACAAAAAGTATTGGTTTATATGAAAAAATAGAGAGTTTCTGAACTAAAGTGTTGTTATTTTGCTGTTTAGAGCAATTGTGGCCAACAGGAAGGTATTTGTGCATTTATATGTATTACGGAATGCATTTTGGTTTTGCTTTATTTTCATTATTGATGCAGTACATTTGCTTCTGCTTTTTTCCTTGTGTTGCATGGGGATACCATACAAGCCTCTGCTGATGAGGTCTCAGGCAGGTTACCAGGGATTACGGTCAAGTCTTCAGCTAATCAGTTTGCAAAAAAATGTATACTTTGCCCAAACTGCTAACAAGGGTAAAAAAATGCCATTATAGCATTTCAGAATTATATCCATTTGCTTTGTATTTGTTTGTTACTAAGCATATGCAATATGTGAACGGAGTGAGACTCGGTGGCAGAAGTGCCCAGGATTGACGGGGAGTTTGTCTGTAATGACAAGTGCTTGACTATAGCAGGAAATGATGAGAAGCCCCAGGGAAACAACACCACCCACTTGAGTGAGATCCATGAAGGGTTTATGACCTATTTGAATCCTGATGAAGCATCACTGTCTTGACCCTCAGGGAATCAATTGTCTGGAAGACTTGCTTCATCAGTCTTACCAGCGTGCTCGGAATCTCTCTCATACATGAAGGGCTTAGTTGTTTGGGCTAAGAAAATTGTGACACATCAGAAGCCTAGGACATATCTTAAGCAACAGAATATGTTGTCCTTGCTGAAAGAACAGTTTCTGTGTCTGAAAAATCAAAATGCATGTGATTCACTGTCCCTTATGATTCTGGAAATGTAAAATTATATCCTGTATGTTCACATTTTTTTTTTCTCTCTAATGAATCACAAATTGTTTCAAGAAGAAGAAGAAGAAGAAGAAGTAGAAGAATATTTTCATAAATCTACACACTGGCATCTGCAATATTAACAATTTTCACTTGGAGAGTATTTTTCTCTACCTTAGAATGGACACATTGTTTATCTAGATTGCTGTCCTTGGGCTGGCATTTATCTAATTAAATCCATATGGCATTCAGCTGCCATTATAAAATAAGCAGTAATTTTCCCTGGTTGTTTTTAATGTCTTCAAGATGAAAGAAGCATCACAGTGACTAGATAATGGATGGATCCCACCGTTGTGTGTTAAGGGCTTCAATTGACTAATCACCCCATGTTTATTAATCAACGTGTTATTTTTATAATTTCAAATTAAAGGCTCTGTTCATGTTTGTAGCTGACACTGGATACTGATGTACCTAACCTCTGTCTAATAAACCTGCTAAATAGCAACAAAAAAATAGAAAGAAAAAAGAAATCCGAGAGAGATTAGATCTTTAAAGGGAGGTAGAAATCTCTCAATGCCATTGATGTTTGTTTTTGTTTGTTTTGCTTTGTTTTGAGAAAGTAATACTATTTCACATGCAGAATTTTTTTGGGAAAAAATGAACACCATCGAATTTGTTTAAAATGTAATTAATTATTTGTTATGCCAATCATAGTCAGTCATAAAACTGTAGTACTGCAAGGGCAGCAGTGTGGAGTAGTGGTTAGGGCTCTGGACTCTTGACTGGAGGGTTGTGGGTTCAATCCCCAGTGGGGACACTGCTGCTGTACCCTTGAGCAAGGTACTTTACCTAGATTGCTCCAGTAAAAACCCAACTGTATAAATGGGCAATTGTATGTAAAAATAATGTGATATCTTGTAACAATTGTAAGTCGCCCTGGATAAGGGCGTCAACTAAGAAATAAATAATAAAAATAATAGCTACAGTGACAGACCTCACATGTGGTCATGTGGCAGATTCATGGTAATACAATGAGGTTTTTTAGGTTGTGTCCTGCATTAAAATGGAACACAGCATTTCTTTTCTAGGAAACAGAACATTTGTAAATCTCATTGCAGTACAATTTTGCTTAATGGAATAATTAACAGGCTAAAATGAATTGCAGGTAATAAAGATGCTGGGTAGTTTTCTTAGCAAATATGAACGAAAGGATTCGGAGCCACCAGGAAACGGCATTTCTTTCAATTTGGAATGACAAAAGTTAACAAGGTATGAACCACTAGAGGATTTTATTTAATGTTCTTAAATATGATTTTTACAGGTACAGTTATGGATGCATTAGCAATTAAACATGCGTACCCATTTGTTTTTTAACATTTCTTTACAGTTCTTGTAAATCTCCATCAAAGCTCCCATCTTTATCTTTGGCAGCTGTTGGTCTTCAGAATTGTTTGTTGCTATTGACTAGAAATGGATTGGTCTGGAGTGGACAGAATCAAGCCATTCTGGTTTTTCTCATATGAAGGAGCATAACTAAAAAAAAAATCCTGAAAAGTCAGAGACTTGGTTTTGAAAACAATCAAAGCATACTATATTGGAACAATCTGTTGCTTATTTAAACGAATACCAAAACTATTCTTCTGCATGTGTCCAAAAATGGTCATCTGAGTTGTACTTAAATACAATTCATATATTTTCTGTTTTTTGCCAGATACATTCTGAACACAAAAACCTGTAAAAGATAAGGACTCTGTTTAAAGGCAAAATTGTCAAATTTCATATGAGGCTATTCTAAAATGAAATGTCCATACCAGATGAATATTAGCCTCGCTGTATAAACGCATTCAGATATAAATACTGCACTGCCTGACAATGGAAAGTATGTGTCTATCAAAATGATATTTCTCTGTGTCCTTAGCTGGGTGAACAATGGCGTAGTATCTAATGTTTAATGGTGTAATTATTATTGTTTTTTTTAATATAACTGCCTCTTTTCCTGATGTCATGCTACAGTATATGAAAAGCTACTGTATACATCCTTGGACAGTTATAGCTGTCACACTAACACTTACTCACAATACCCCGATAATTCATATATTTGTTTTGGTGGAGCTAGATGTTTACATATCATTTACACACAATATATTAGTATTTAAGTTTAATAACCCTTTGTATATGTTCAGTCTAATTCTCTATTATAATATTTTACATTTAATAAGTTGATTCTTTTAATACAATTTTTTTTTTTTGCTTAGGAAGTTTCAGCAATAGGAAGCTGTATGGAAGCCCCTGCCAATCACCAACCCTAAATATTTTTTTTAGGAAACCTATGCCTTTGCTTGTATGTGCATTTGCAGTTAATTTGAAAAGTTTTGGTGTCTGACTGATACAGTCTCAATTGAAGCCCTGTGATTAATGTTCTTCCATACTAGATAAAATCAGTAATTTAACATGTACTGTAGGTTCTGTATCTCAATTTGGGAAGCGTATTTGTTGAAGCTTGATAATTGGGACAACATGAAATGCGCAGCTAAATTGGAGTTACATTCATTTGTTTTCATTAGTGCTATGTTTTCTCTCTGTTATGAGACTCCCAAGGAATTGAGACAATCCATTTTTAACATCTGCATACTTCCTTGAAACATTTGTTTTCATCTTACTGTCAACCCATGCTGGTTTTTCACAAACAGCACAAACAAACCAAATTAAGAATGTAACCGTATTTTGTAAGACTTAGACTTATTATCACTTTAGTGTCAGGATTATAAGTAATATTGCCCTCCCTCCCTCCCCCCCCCGTCGATGAAGGCACTACCGTGCGGTAGTTGACCGCGACTAGAGTTATGAGTCCTGAACCGAAGACAAGAGTGCTAATGAAAGTCAAGGTCAAGTACAATAGAGTCTTCATCGAGTGGGCACTATTGCCAATAAATAATACGTTTTCTCATTATTTTCGTTAAAAAAAATGTTTTACTTTTATTTTTTACAGCTAGTTTATGTGGACAGTGCCAGGTTTCTGAATGGAGCGATATTACTGAACTGTCCGCGTCTCGGTTTATAGTTGTTGAATGATACTGAACTCCTGCTGAGCTGTGTCAGACTGACTCGCCAGTTGGGGGTACAGGATTGGTTGCTTTAGTTGCTGCAAAGTGTTTGGCTGGTTTTGGTGGATAATAAATACAAATGTGGACCAACTGTGTCTTTGTTTAGTATTTGCTGTTCAATAGATGTGAACTGAGCTTTCACTGTGGCAAGGTAAATGGAAAAGCCAGCGCTTGCGTGGATTTATTTCATGTTTGAGTCACAGTTGGAGCTGTGATGTCCCAGCGCCATCTACCGTCTGATAGAAACCAGCTAGAGCTGGAATCTGATTGGTTGACGGTACTAAATTGTTTTCTAATCTTGAAAATCCCACCAAGATGCATTACTTGTGACTACTTGTGAATACCAATCTATTGAGAATTGTATTTTCCATAAAACAGATTTGGTGTTCTTTACTGTTATCTGTTTTGTAATTAAATACACACACATAAGCTCTAAATGGCCTTGTGTAATGGTGGTAGTCTGGTGCCGGCATTTCCTTCTGACTTGATCTTACATAGCAAACGCTGTTGGCGGTCCCCTAATTTATTTATTCCACCATTCGGGAATCAAAGTATTAACCCTATTATAAGCACATCAATGCTTCCCAATTGTGATCTACAGAAACGTATCAACAGTTTCTCAAAAATACAAAAACAGCATATGCTATTCATGCTATGCTAACACAAACTTAACCTGATCAAAATGAATTAATTGTAATTTATGAAGCAAAAGATTGCTACACAGTTGTCACCCGTGCATACAGATATTTATATTAAGTGGTAATAGATGCACAAGCATTGTACGGTACATACCCAAAGTGAAAAACTAAAATAAAGGAATACAATAAGAAGGATGTCAGCTGGATCTTACCAATGGGCTGATTCACAATGTTGTAACTCATAATCAGTCAAAATGATTTTATTTTATTTTTTATGAGAATAATAATCTGAACAATACTATTGTCGTATGCCAGAACCTATGAGGCAGAGTAGGAAATACAGC
The DNA here is from genome assembly GCF_902713425.1 of Acipenser ruthenus. Classification (NCBI taxonomy): domain Eukaryota; kingdom Metazoa; phylum Chordata; class Actinopteri; order Acipenseriformes; family Acipenseridae; genus Acipenser; species Acipenser ruthenus. The sequence goes on from NC_081213.1 coordinate 23,777,191, forward strand.
TCGCACTTCAAACAACAGTCAGGCTGATTAAACTAAACAGCACCCACCTCAAGATCTCCCACCAGTCTCATGGTATGTGACCTGCTATCCTCCTAGCTATTTACAACTCTCCTGATGCTCAGCATGCACATTTAACACTTTTATTAGCTTAGTACTTAACATGCTTTGGCTGCTTGCCATATACATTTCTAGCTCATTTCCATAGAACCATCTTTATTGCCAGTACACACCGAAGCACAATGCTTTGACTTTGATAGAAGTGTCAAGTGCAGACCTGTAGATCATTACAAAATCTCAAGCAATGGTAACTGTACTTGTATATATGGGAGAATAATTCAATTCAAGGTTTTGCTTTCACACAGGTAGTCCATGCGGCTGTCCCTAACCCCAAGGTCGAATCTTGGAATATGTTGGTTAAATTGTTTGAGTGTTTTTGGACACAACGGAAGCAGTATTATGTCCCATTGTAACTTTGTAACTTTATTTTATTGAATTTATTGAATGTACAGTGATACCCTGTTATAACGCAACCTGTTATAGTGTGAAATCAGTTATAACACAGTAAGGTTGTGGCTCCCATTTCCCCCATACAGTATTGCAAACTGTTCAGAAAGTATACATGTGCCTCAATTTTCATGAATGTTGTCTCATGTTGATGAAAAACTCCTCCATCCATTTTCTAAATTCCCAGATGAGGCTAATGCATCACAGTTCTTAACAAAAAGTACACTTCAAAACCATTACCTATTTCAAAGACTATAATTTGAACACTAAACTCTGAGCAACTATGTAGCTGTGTATTTCCGAATGGATAAAAGCATACATTGGTGCATAATATATTTTAAATGGCACAAGAAATTGTCTGAAAAATGCCATAAGTAAAATCAATATTTTCTTGTTTAATGGAAATTACAGTTTTGTCACCAAATCTGTTTGATTCTCCTGGAATTTCACACAAGTGCCATCTAAACTCATGTAAAGCATACAGTAGACATATCTTTGCAGAAAACAACTATTCGTCTGAGTAAGTACAAAGTGGAATATTACTAATGCTGATGTGTTAGAACACCAGTATCTCAACTTCATTTGTTGTCTAATTAGAATACATTTTGAAAGATGCCTGTACTTTCTGTGCAGTTAAATTATTTTTGTAATATGCATAAGACTTTCGTGACGTTCTTGTAGAAGAATAAAATGGGGAATTGTGCAATGCACTTTAAGATAAGTGACAGCCTTTGATGCTGAAGCCTTCCATCTGCTTCTCAACATAAAATAAGAAACTTCTCTGATTTTGTTTCTAGAATATTGCAGTGCATAAAGGAATTACAAGTGCTGGATAAGCTGCATCATACTGTGTGCGAAATATATTACCTGTCTAACAAGAAGATGTACTGCATGTTGTTATCATGGGTACTGTACTTGAAATTCCACAAATCTGCTGGATGACAGTAAATCCTGGTTGCCTGTAACTTTTTTGCCCATCTGTTTAACCATTTCGATGTTATTTGTTCAGAGTATAAATGGCTGGTCAAATGTCCCATTTAAAAATGAACCAATAGAAGGAGAGTTGGTGTTGTCACTTTTGTATCTTTCACTGATGAAGGCACGAACAAAGCGTTCGTCGTCTTGACATTTCTTACAAGTTCTTCCTATGTGATGTGGCAACACATTGTTACATTTTATTTAAGAGTAATTGCCACCCAGTTAGGTACTGGTTGCTGCTTAGGTGGGTATAAGATCATTTTAAAGTAGTGATTTCATTTGGGTTCTGTTTTTTTTCTCATTTATTAACATAATGAAACAGTTTTCAAGGACTTTGAACTCCCAGTACTTGTTGTCATAACACTTTGGATTTCCTGCTTGCACAAGGATTGTTAAAAAATATTCCCACAAATATAAACCCTACATTCAGGAGGTGTGTTTGTGTAGGAAGATAACTATATTGAAATTAAGGTTTTCAACTTTTCCAAATAAAACCAGAAGACAATAATAATATTGAGCTTAAAAGGCATACTGATGCAAATGAGTATGTGTGGTAGATGTTTTTAATTACAGGAAACAAATGCAGGACCAGCAGTACAACATCCTGAAATGTAATATTGTTGAAAGAAAGCGATGTAATTGGTCTGCTGGGCTGTTATCTTTTAGAATATTACAAAGCTTTAATTGCCTTTTGTAATAAAAACAAACATCGGGAGTTTGGCAGTTTTTCAAGCAGTTTTTAAAAAGTAAATATAAGTGTAATTGCTTTTGTCTGGTAACAACAGAACAAAAAGAAAAACATATATACAGAATCTGTTCCTTTAAAACAGATTTTACTGTGGAGGTAACTCACAGAAACCAACAAATACAATAACATACCTATGAACTTATGCCAGGGCATTTATAGATACAATACTATATGGTAATGTCATATGGAAAGCATATTATTTCTTATCATTCAAAGGACATTTTAATTAATTATTTGTAACTACAACCTTTGCCTTGTGAAGTTCTATTTACAATATATGACATGTTCCTACAGGATGTTATATTTTAAATAGATTTTATTATAACATTAGCGTGGAACTAAAAAAAGGAAATCTATAATAGAATAGCCAGAGATCAATTTAATGAATGCCACTGCAGTTTATCTCTATCCACAGTGATAAGAATAGGGTTGGACACAGAGTTTAATTGATTTTTTTTAAAGATGAAAATAATTTAAGAACATTTGGAGCCAATAATGAGGACCAGAAGAAGCACTTCCAATATTGTGTAGCAAAACCAACTGGCTGGTCAAGCTAATTCAGTTTCAAACTTTCTGGAACTAAACCAGGGAATGACTCTGCAAAACTCTTTGTGAGATAAACTGGATACATTGAGATTGACAAATGCAAATGCAAATGACATTGACTGGTTTCAAAGCTTGCTGATTTGACTTTCAAAACCAAGGATTTGAGAGTACAGTAATACGTCGTGAATCTGCCCATCACATATCCGCCCTAACCCGCACTCAACACTTTTCTGCTCCAACACAGTAATGTAAGTCCAGTACTCTGCATTTAATTTCTATTGTAACTTAAGTTTTCTACTTTTCTGTTTTTTTTATTATTTTGTTTGAGCAAATGGACACTACTTGCAGTTTATTTGTAAACCTATGCATTTTGCTAATGTAAATGTATACACTAATGTAAGTGTATACAGCACTAGACCATCTTCCCAACTGTAGTGTATCTGCAGGTGAAGTTTCTAAGGAATGAAGCGCAGGCAGATATGGAGGATGGACAGCATAATTAAAAGGAATATATTGGATAGGAGCGAGAGGAAGTATAGGACTCTTTGGAGATCATGGGAATTATGTATATAGGTATTTAATGTCCTTTTATTTTAATAGAGCAAATTAAACAAACTACTGAATACCAGGTAATTGGTGTAACTGCAGAATCAATAAATCATGCTGTTCACAGACACGGTGCAGTCTACACTATAGGCTCTGTCAGGTTATTTGAGCCACTTCATGAATGATAGATACTTGTTTCAAAGCTGTCACTGCCTTTCTGAGAAATTCTGTGTCAAAATAAAAATGTTTCTCCAATGTTAAATAATAAATTGGCAAAAGTACTTTGCTTAACCTGTCATAAATAGACCCTTTACTTTCCCTTCAACGGCGTAATAGTTAAGAGGAGGTAAATGGTTTTATATGCAACTCAGCATACTATAACCTTGAGGAGCAGTTCTTATAAATATAACCCATTTACTATATGTATTGATGAGTGGCCACCTCATTACACTCCATTGTGAAAAGCAATTGTCTTAGTATTTGAACAGAACACAGGACTGTAGTTCTGCACTAATATATACCGTCATGTTAAATGAATACTATGAAAACATTTCTTACTAACTTTTCCCCACATATAACGTGATATACCAAAATGTCATTTCCATTGCTGATTGCCTCTGCTTAAAATGTTGCTGCTGTATTAACTAACCACTTGCCATCTAAAGAAGATACCATTTTCCAGGAGACACTAAGAACCCAATGTATTAGTATGCATATCAAGCAGGGAAGCAACCACATTGTTTCAAACTCCATGATAAATGGATGACTAGAGACAGAGTCCTGTTAAGGCACCAGCTGTGAGGAGATATTGGAGGCATGGCAATAACGCACAATCCCATATGGAGCAGAAAAACAAACGCCATAGCCATAGTTTAAAATGTCAGTACAGCAAGTCTTTAAGTGATCTTAGCAGTCAAGAATAACACAATCTGTAGAAGCCCATTCCTCAACTCATTTCTAAATTGTTCACTTGCTGATTTTCCTAGAACTTTGCTAAAGGTTAAATGTATTACTTTGATATGCTTTCGGAAGTCTATAACTGACAATAAATACGCATGTGTGCCATTTTACAGTTGTACTGATTGCCTTGTTTGGTGAATATTATGTGTCTGTAGTGTATGTAAATGCTCATTGTGTGTTTCTAACATGTAAGAAAATACAGTTTAAACTGTCTGTTCCACACAAGGTCACATTGATTAGCTGTTGTAGAACAAGACTTGAAAGGGAAACTAAAGAGAATGCAGTGCATGCTAATTGGATTGTAAAACAAAAAATAAAAAAATAAACTGTAGGTCAAAACCAGCAGAATACTTGGATAATAAGTTTGATACCATGCTTCTTCTCCCTATCCAGTTACATGCCTGGCTATTAAACTACTGATACTTTTTTCCATTAACACGTTTGGACAGGGCAACTCCAGTTTCAGGGTTATAGATGCTTTTTACTGCAGGTTAGCTAAGTATTACATTATATGTGTCTTAGTTTTGAATCTCAGCAATCAGATTATATCACAGACCAACATGTCTAGGCTGTCAGCTTTCACAGCTTGTCGGTATGGAGCGACTGCCTTTGAAATGAAAACAGTGTGCCATAATACATATTTAATAACTGTCTGTTTATTATCATAATGCCATATGTTGACAAACAATAAATCCTACGCAGATCTTCTGGCACAGTAACAAACAGTTTACAGTCTACCAATAAACAATAGAATAATTCTACAGGTTATATAAAGGCAATATTGTTTTAAAGTTTTTACCAAAGCACAGTAAATACAGCTGGGTTGGCTGCATTATTGAATAACAATTTGAAATTCATAGAAACTGGCTTGGATTAAATATAAAATAAATAAGATCAACTATCAAAATAACAAAACAAAGGAACGTATTTATAAAGATAGTTATTTTCTTTCTTTTTCTAAATGGTGTATTCCAGCACTAACCACATTGCAATTTATTTTTCTTTTGAGTGAACATATTCAAGAGCTAGTCCAAAGTTAACTGCCTTGCATTTATCCAAGTGGTTTTGGAATAATTTGCATACATTTTCATTTCAGTAGCATTCTTGAGAGCTAAGGTTTTTTTCTATTGATTTCCTTGCAATACCAACTATATCCTAAAGGTACTTATTGATTAAGTGTCAGGACCAAATACCATGTAACCTCTTTAGAAATTGAATTAATAGTGATTTGTGATAGTTCAGTGTTTGTATTACCTGCTGTCCCTTTTCATTTTATTTTTGCAGCCATTTAAATTATTTTAACAACGTTGATTATAGAAACAGACCTTCTTCATCTTCTTCTTCTTCACAAAACCAGTCTACTCAGTGGAATAGATGTTTTGTTACATTATCATGTAAACATTGGTGACAATTTAAAACATTTCTATAATGCATTTTATTTGACACCTTTTTTTAAACAGCTGAACAATTCCCCAAATAAAACACTGAGAATGGTGGCTGCCTCAGAGTACTGTGGATTTATCAAAGAAAGCCAATGATTTGTCAAAGAAACAATAATCACAGTAATCAACTGCTCCTAAGCCTGTTTGAGAGTCTAATATTTCTGATGGTTTGCTAAAAAGTGGTAGACAATCAATGACATTTTGGCAGGTGGCAGTTGCATTGTGAATGATTATCAGCTAAAATATTCACTATCGCCAGCACCTAAATAACGTGCGATCAGCATGCTTTGAAACTTTGTGATTGCCATTCACTTTATTCATAATCAAAACGCGATCATCACACATTATTTCGGTAGTGTGAGTAGGGTATAATGTGTTTTTTTTAAATGTGTGTGACAACTCAAAGTGATGAATCAGTGTTTAGATAATCAAACTTAAACACCAGTCTGTTTTATTGTCTGTTGCTATCGATGGCATCTGTACTGTATAATCACACAAGTATATGAGTATCAGCCCTCCACGACTCAAGGTTAGTGCACAACGTGGAAGATTTATATATATTTGCATTACTCTAGTATAGTAAGTTGTCATTGTAACACTGATAAAACCTTGTAGATGGATGTCTAATACATTTTATACATTTCTTTTATTTTACTTGTTTTAAAATAGTCATGTATAAGCACACGTGCCTCTCAGCATGATTATACAGTAAATGTGTGGAAGATGTTCAGGCTTGTCACTGAATAAATAGCCCTTTCCTGCCAAGTGAAAGGTAAAGTAGCATCCCTAGTGGGTTTCCATACACCCCGAGCTACCAAGTATAATTCATATTATTAAAGTGACTTCCAAAACACTTCTCCTCAACTTGAAGAGGGAACCATGTTTTTTCAGGCCTTAAGGAAGCAGCAGTCTTTTTAGTAATTTATAGGCAAACTATGAACCTCTTAAAATTGTGCCTGGTGATACTTTTTTTTAATTACTCCCTACCAATGTTTTGATAAGAAACTATATAGCTTGATTTGGAGATTTGAATGATCACTTACTTTTAAAGTTAAAACAAATCAATTTAAATGATTCATCAGTGGGTTTAACAGGCAACTTCATGGAAATACGTTGTTATAGCCTATTTATTTTACGAGCACAGCAGAATAGTTACTGAAAGCCTAATGACTGGAAAAACCTAGTCACTGCAGACCGATGTAACTTGTCCCTAGGAAAACATCAGCCTGTTGAAAATGATGACTGTTTAACATGAAGAGCAATTGGGAACCACATCTATAACTTTACAAAAACAGCTAAATAGAAGTTAAATATTCACAAAACGAAAGACTGTAAAATGTATACACTATTAATCTACATACTTTTCACTTACTGAAACTTTCTTAGTTTGCAAATAACATGTTTATTTTTTTAGTCCATTTTATATAATATTGCATTCAATATTACAGTGACTAATACTAATTATACTGAACTTAAAATAAGAATTTAAAATACATGTCACAGGAATTTTCTGTTGTGCCGCCTATGATGTAATCATTCTACATGGATCAGATGTTCCTCCTAGAGTGTTAATAATCCATAAACAGAAAACATCTTGAGATTCACAAGTCTTGTTTGGCTGTAACTAAGGGACACTTTGTTCTAACTGGATTGCAACCCTGAGTATGCAGGGGCGTAGCTAGGAATAGATTTTTAACGAGGCAAAAATCTAATTTTTATCTAAAGAAACCCCCTGCATATCCTGTTTGTTACAAAGGTGATAGTTATCATCTTATAAAGCCTGGAGACTATTAATGCAAACTGCAAGCGATGTAAGTCGTTAACTCTTTTTACCCAGTGACCCACCTTGAATGCAAAAACACACCAACCTAAAATTACCCTATTCACACTGTCATAAATATGCAATATTAAAAAGAACAAGAAAAAATATGAATAAGTAGTTACACCTTCATTGAGAGACATGGGTTTGGTTCACTGCTACTGACGTTAATGCTGAGACTGGTGACACTGATGCTACAGCTGCAACTGGTAAGACTGGTGCTGACACTGCTGGGACTGGTCAGACTGGTAATGCCACTGCTGGGAATGGTAAGACTGGTGCTGACACTGCTGGGAGGGGTAAGACTGGTGGGCACATTATTTAAAAAAAAAAAAAAAAAAAAATCTTTAGATATATTTTTGTACTTTTTTTTTCTTTCAAAAATGTACCTAGCTGATTTTTACCGAGGTTTCGGCTGCCTCAGTGTACGCTATGCCCCTGGTATGCTGTAGGCTCTTGATTATGTTTGTAGGGTCATGTTGTTTCTTCATTTCAAATTCCCAGTAGAGCATTGACTTGTTTGCATAGGGTGAATTTAATAATTGAGATAAAGAATAATGTATTTGGTGCAACCAGTTAGATGTCATAAAGCCTAATTGCTAACAAGTGCTGTAAATGGTATGCAAGCCTCCATCTGTGGTAAAAGAACCCCCTGTTTACCCTTGCAACCAACTTTCATTGAATACAAAGTGTACAATTCTAAATACAGATGTGTTTCTCGTATAACACACATGTTGTGGCTGCTAAATTATTCAGCACGTTGTAGTAAATCAGGCATTACTACCCCCCCCCCCCCAAATAAATAAATAAATAAATAAATAAATAAATAAATAATCATTGGGAAAATAGCTTTTAAAGGTTAACTGCTGCAACATAATAAGAGGGTGGCAGATGCTGTAATTCCAAATTCTGTCCACTGCAGTTTTCTGCCACATTGTTAATTGGAAAAGTGGTTCCAAATTTATTGACCCATTACATTTAAAAGTAATGGGTGATTTTGTCATCATTTGCTACCAAATTTACACCAATGCCTTGTTGTATGAGTGCTAAAATATAAGCTCTCTCTCTCTCTCCCTCTCCCCCCCTCTCTCACAGTAATAAAATGTGATCCTGCAAACTCAGAATTCAAATATCTTTTACTACAGGGACTAAACTATTTTTGGTATACACAAACATGTGAAATAGTGCAGGTTCTTTATTATTTTTATTGCATTTCCCGTATAGTTCAGATTACACACATGAGAAATCCTTTTTTTTAGTATTGAGGTGATTTGATTTAATTTATAGAAGACTGTACAGGTTGAACCAGTTATTGACATTTAGAAAGTGTTTGATCCGTGTATTATTTGATGATCTTAGGGGATTTTTTTCTCATCTGTAGCCAACCATAGTGAGTTAGTTACAGCTTTTCTTTTTTTACCTTTTAATTAAAGAGAAGCGGTAGCTAAACACTTTAATTATTTAGTATGTCTTGGTCCTTGAGGCTGTCTACACTGGATGAATGTTAAAATAATGAAAAAAACACCTTTTTCTTACAGAAACGTAACAAATATAAAACATCATGTAGTTGGACATTGCATGCATTCAGGTTTTTGTTGTAATTATTATTCAAACCAGTTGCATTCTTTTTTTATGGCAAAAGTATGTCTTTGCATACCTTTTTTTACGTATTCGAAGGTATTTGTTATGCATCACTATACAGCACTTTTGTGCATTTACTTTTATTGAGCATTGGTAAATGGCGCACACACAGCAAGGAATGATAATAAATCCAAACGCATTTATTGCATACAAATACAGTGTACAGAACAGGCAAGCCTACTGCAAAAAACAAGTTTGTCAGGTATAGTAGCCCCAGACTGTTGCTATGGTAGACCATGTGGCGCTCTAGTTACAGCACAGAATGTTATAGAAATATCCATGCCTTGAGCCTGCAAGCAACCAACTGAATCACAGCATAAAGCGCTATTATTTTTTAACCCTCCCAACTGTACTTGGTTGGAAATTGACTCTATTATTGGTGAGCCAGCTGGAGGGACTGGTATAGTTACAACACAGTAGTAAAAACTAGCATTCGGAACAGTATCAACACTCTAAATACAACTTCACAAAGAGGTAAACGGGCACACGAGTTAAATGAAAACAGTCATGCATCAGCAAAAAAGCATATGTCAAACTAACTTTCTTTACCTGTATGACAAAAATACCTGCAGAGAGAGAAAATAATTCCCTAATACTCAGGTGAAACAACACACATTTATTAATTCCATAAATAACACAATGAATCCAGGTCAGAGACAGCAAATACACTGTGGAATTGGTGGCTATATGGTTGTTTTTACAGATTCATTTTACAGAACAAGATTATGCAAACTATTCCACACATTTTTTTTTTTATTTGACACCTGAACGCACAACACAGGTGTTCAGTTCCCAAACTCAAGCTTGATGATTACATTTAAAGTAAATTTAAAATCACTGACAGTGCGAGACATTTCACTTACTTTGGAATGCATGAATAAAATCCTGTTAAATATATCACGTTTAGCAAAAAAATAAAATGCAATTAGATCACACCCACATCAGTAGACAGACAAAGGCATCAATAACACATCATGTTAATGATTTGAAAAACTGACCTCCTTTTGAAATACTTCCCCAGAGACCAGGTTAACATCTCAGTGTTGCTAAGTATGCACGTCAGAGCAAAACAACAAGCAAGTACTGACCTCACATTAATATTGTAGGTGGCTATGTTCTCCTATTGATAAAAAATACTGGACAGGTTGTTGAAATTATACTTAAGCTACATAATAGTGATATGGGGACATTTCCATCTAGTGCTGTAGTTGACCGTGTGAGAGGAGGTCACTGCTGTAGATACCAAGGTAATGCCAGATAATTTAGACAGTCATTTTGGTTAGAAACTGGTATTTTTATTATAAACATTTTAAATCGAATTTATAGATGTACTTTACCTTTTTGAATATTTTGCTTTCTTTCCATTTCATTCCATCTGATTTTGAAGAGCAAAAGGAATAACACATCTGTAAAGGAATAAAACATCTGTAATGGTACAAAACTAAAAGGAAACGGGGTGGAAAAGTAACATTGGAATCGTTTATTGCTAAAGTAATACTGTTAAAGTTGTATTTCTTGGAGTGGGAATGCACTTTTACTCCTTCAGGGATGCTAGCGGTTTTGAAATGCTTTTTTAAATATATGTAATGATTAATTACAACAGTAGGGATGGGCTTGTAAGCCAATTCTTCATGTGTATTTCAATGAAACCATTCCCTGTGTTGCATTGTATCTATGGAGATAATTTTGAGAAACCTTGGTATTCATCTTGCTGTTGCAATTTTTCAAAATACACTAGATATGACTACAAAAATAATCTGTATGATTATTTTCCACACATCCCTGCAATGCAAATGCAGATACATTTCCATCCAAATGCCTTGAAGATGTCAATTTTCCAAATGAGAGAGATCAGATTGATGAAAATGCAAATCACCATTTTAATCACACACATATATCTACATTTAAACATTCAAATAATATATTGAGAACCATATACATCTTAATAGAATAAGCTTCAAAGCAACATTGCTGATTAGAAACCAGAGCCCCGACTGTTTTCTTCTCATTTTTTTTTAGTCTGTGAAAAGGCATTCGTCAAAGACTCTTCTCACGATAAAGGTCTGCCTTTGGAGGATTTCGTTTGCATTAATCATTTTTAATGGAAATGGGCAGGAAATGAAGTCTTTCATTCAAAAGGTTCTTTGAAGTCAAGTTTTTAATGGTTGTTTAAGTGTAGTGTGTGACCACTAAGCCAATATTCTTATATAAACACAACCTATTCTTTCCTAAATAGGTTTCTCATTTAATTAGTAATAGCCATGCAATTTCATATACATGTGAGAAAAGATAGTATGGGTATATTTTTACATAATGCATTACATTAATTCATTACACTTTTATGTGTTATTTTTTCTTATTAATTATTTCTTTGCAGACGCCCTTATCCAGGGCGACTTACAATTGTTACAAGAGATCACATTATTTTTAAATACAATTACACTATTTTTTACGCATTATTTTTACATACAATTAACCATTTATACAGTTGGGTTTTTACTGGAGCAATCTAGGTAAAGTACCTTGCTCAAGGGTACAGCAGCAGTGTCTCCCACCTGGGATTGAACCCACGACCCTCCGGTCAAGAGTTTAGAGCCCTAACCACTACTCCACACTGCTGCCTCTTATAGTTATACTTGTTGAAGTTATGGACGCACTAGTTATTGAGATTGATGTGCACAAACCCAATCTATATTTCGTTGATCTCGGTCAAAAGTGATGAATGGATGTTTTTTTGGTTTTTTTTGCTACTGCTGGCTTCTCCTACAGGCCTCTTATTGGTCAGTAATTGAACCAATAAATAATCAGAGGAGGTGGGACTTATTTTGGTAGCTGTAATTCCATAAAGAAACATTTTCCCAACAAATAAGGTAAGAAAAAAAAACACATGGCTTCTATTTTCCACACACATATATAAATTAGCATAATGTATGTGCATACTCACATGTATTAGAGGTATTGGCAATGCGCTAAACGTGCCAGTTTTAACACTACTGACGTGCCAACAATATTATTTTACTGTACAACAGTAACCCGGGAGATTTAACAATGGAAATAGGTTTTGATCTTTTAAACTATTATGTTGAGATATATTGTATGTCTTGATTTCAGAATAGGATTAGTGTTTTAATATTCTAACAAAAGATGCATAGAAACATTCTAGTCCATTACTTTTGACTTATGAATGATATCTTTGGTCTCTCAAGATCGAGAAGAAACAAATAATGTAATTTTTAGTATATAACATTCACCCTGTATATACCACACATGGCTGAGCATCCCTTGTATAATGTGTGTCTCTTGTATAATGTGCACCTTTTATATTACCATATCAAAAACACATTATATTATATCTATAGTGCTCTACCCTGTGTATATAATGTGCAAACTAAATATAACATGCAGTGGTTCTCACATTATTTGTAAGAGAGTAAAATACAGGATTCACAGTTTTCTTCTGTAACTGCAATTTGTAACAGAATCTGTCATGAGGTCTTGTTCAGTAACTGGGGATGAAACTAATTGATGTGGTTTCATTTCCTCAAAGAGTAGTTCCAGCTGTTTAAAACATAATACAAAACTGCAGTTTACGGCACAAATGTGTCCAGAGCCATTGACCTCTACAAAATCTACTGCCCTTGGATAAAGAAATCTCAGTTACTGTAGTCCACAACACAGAGGTGGCACCACAGGTCACTCAGGCACTCAGCACAATCACAAAAGGTTAATAAGATGGCTGAAAGGGATAGACGTGCAATTCTCCCATGTAATCCCAAAGCATGGATGTTTAGCCCAGATGTTAGAAGCTGTGTGTCTTTTCTCCAAAATTAGAAAGTGGAAAACCATGATTATTTAAATACAAGTACAATATACTGACTGGATAAATAAATATATTAAACCACAGGGATTACATTGCCATTACTGCTTGGGGGCATATTTAAAATATGTCTTTAGCGTTGGATATATTCTCTTTTGTAGCCCAGGGTGGGCAGTACCTTCTTATAAGTAATAGCAGTGGCGCCATGAACAAATGAAATTCTAATAGTATTATTTATTTTTTACATTGCTCATAACTCACTGTGATTGACAGCAATACAGCAGTGAAGGACAGAGCATTTAAAATATACCGCAAATTTGTATTCTAAGAGCAACAAATCTACTTTAATTTACATATTCTAGTTGGAAAATAAAGATAAATATAAACCCTAGTCATTAACAAGAATTTTAAACAGAATTATGGATCTCTTCAACCGGAGAAATGTAAATTTATCAGACACAATTACCCTTTTAAAACCTGGGTCCATAGACTAGTACACATAGGAGTCAGAAAATCATTTTATTAATGAAATCTGGAAGTATCTGACAGAGCTTGTAGTGTAATCTTTGGGGCTTTGGTCAATGCTTTTTTTTGTTAATAGGTGCAAAATTAGTTACACATTTTAATTGTGTGTATATTATCAAAAAGACAAGCTGTTTTACAGCAGTGTTGTTGATTTTCTTTCTTTCTTTCTTTCTTTCTCATGGGTATTTTCTTTTTACAATGTCTCTTGGCACAGTGAAGAATCAAACATAGTGGCCATGTGTAATATAAATTTGGTTTCTAATTTTGTATTGGCCTGTCAGTTGAAAAAATACTTTGTTTGTGTGCACAAGCGTAGAAAAAGAAAAAGAGAGGTAGTGTAAACCGGTGTGGTTTTGTTTTGTTTGAGTGTTTTGTTTTTGTCACAGGTAAACAGCTTAGCTGTCCTGTTTATAGGTAGGTTCCAGTGTTCTGTGTTTTAGTTAAGTGCTCAAAAAAGAGCTAAGGGTTTGTTTTGTTTATTTTGTTTTGTGTATTAAAAATAGCGCAACTGCACTTAAAATCCAATTCCTGTGTCCTGGGTCTGTGTTTTAAAGGAGCAACAAACCGGGGAATGGTGAAGTTTTGTTATATGTATGTATGTATGTATGTGTATATATATATATATATATATATATATATATATATATATATATATATATATATATATATATATATAATCATAGTGTGTACTGTATGTGGAGTTGTATATTTCTGCCTAATGTTGCAGTCAAAGAAAATGTTTAAAAATAGCACACAGTATGTCTCCCAAAGGTCCTACACATTACTGTGCTTGACAATGACAGCGTTTTTGCAGATGGTGTGTGGACAGACAAGAGGGGCGAAGTGATACAGATCTAATGAGCGCTGCGACCAAGTCTTTGTCTGTTCCTCAGCTCTCTGTGGAATTGCAGTAAAAGGAAATTAAATCAGTTCTTGACAGTTATCTTCACCGCCTCACCTGGGAAGGTATACATTAGGTAGGACAGGCATTGATAATCATTAATCAGCTTCCAGAATAAATTTATTTATGAAGAGCCGCAATCCACTTGTGAATACGTTTTAATTTACATATAATTTATATAGTATAATCACATTCCTGTAAAATAGGGCACCATCTAAATTAAATTTAAAAGTCAAATGTATTCTTATGGTAGAGTTTTCTTTTAAGTGTAACTGAAAACGAAAACCTTGAGAATTCACACGATATTTATAAACAGGAAACAACTTTCTTTAACTTCATTTTCATTTAAGAAGCATGGTGTACAGGTTTAAGACTTTCACCTAGTTTAATTGCCATATTTTTCTTAAAAGAAGTTCCGAACTGTTTCAACACTGCCTGCCCAATCCTCAGTCCCTCACCCAGAAGAGGAGAATACCCACAGCCAAGCTGTACACATTGCACTTGACATGTCCATAGAGCTTTAGTCACTAGTACTGCCGATCCATCTACCTTTAGCAGGTCTGAATGAAATATATAAAGTTTTTCTTGAACTTAAATCTTTGTATTTGTGTTTGCCAGTTTAAAACAGCCTTCACAGCTATAATTTTTCTGTTCCATAAGACTAAAATGGTTTGCACTCCATTAACAGCCTTTTAGAAAACTAATCAGGACGGTAGGAAAATTAACTTGTTTTTATTGGAACTTCCCCAGGACTGAGTATAGTGTAACATAAGTATTCATTAAGCTGACCACCATACGATTGATGAGGTGAAGATTTATTGTACGGATACTAAAAGTTAAAACAGGCAGCTAATGGTTTGGAAAGCAAATTACAATAGCCTGTACAATTTATTCAGAGGGAAAAATGGAAACGGCGAATAACCAATTTACTTGAGCAAAGGAGCTGGGATATAAACTAGCAGTGCTGCCCTTTTTTCCCCTCAGCTCAGAAAATTGAATGGCTGTCAGATTTCTGCTGGCAGAGTAGCTGAGGATATTGCTCATCTGTTTGACCTGTCACAGGAAAGGTCAGGCCTGATCAGAGAGTATATTTTTAACAGACAAGGGAGTGTAATTGAGAAAAACGATACAGCATCTTTTGGAAAGAGAGACCATCAAGAATGAGTTGCCCACTGCAGCTGCCTTAAAAAGTCTTCATGGTAGACCTAGTGGGTGCATTATAAAGGCACATGCAACACTGTTAACTTTCTGCCTTCTGGTTTGATAAGTTATTCTAATAATAACACATAGACAGTTTAACAATTTTTTAGAGCACCATTCGCAGGCAAAGACCCTCAAAACAGTACATTAATAAGCTAAATCCTGTTAGGCGTTATACAGCACAGAACTGCTCATTCAATAGCAATGAAAATGTATCTTGCTACATGTATCTTAATTCTTTTTGGATATCATGTCTGTTGATGACATTCTTTACACAATCCAATTGTTCTACAAAATTATGAATCACCTACCTGCAGTTATCCAAAGTTTGATGAATATACGGCCTCAAATGGAACGCTGTAGGGTAATTAGACTTAATTAGATTTAATTTGTAAGGTAATTGGTATATCCATTATCTTAAGCCTGTTTTGCCATATGTTTTTTTGTTACTCTGTTTATTTAGTTATAATGATTTCATGTGTTTGTGGGTCTAACAACCAGGATGAGGATTCCTGTTTCAGAACCAAAGATGTAACCAGCAATTTGTGATTTGCTTAACCAAGCTAACACCTTAACTAGCTGTTTTAAATATTGTGCATCGACATGCTTACTATGCTACAGCACTGTAGGGAATGAAAAAAAGTTAATCTTATCAGCAATTGTTCTTTGCTGGCATTAGAATAATAATTATAACAATATTTGCTGTTTATTTATTTATTTATTTATTTATTTTTAAATCAGACTTGTTCATGGTTATACCTAAACTTAAAGTAAATAATCAATACTTTTCTTATACATTAATGAATCTATACATGGCGTAACCATGAATTATAGAATTATGAAGTAACAGTGGTGCATTCAGTGGATTATAATGATGAAATTACATTTTAAGTTAAAAAAAAGCATAAGAGTATTGCTTGAGTTTGTTCTCTAATCCCTGAAATTACTGCTTGCTTTTTTTTTTTTTTTTTACTGACAGCTCATACGGATATGTGACAGAACAGAAGTGCCTTATACATGTACCAGAATGTGTTAAATATCACTACAAATTAGTGGGGTTTCATAATTCATAATTCATGATGATTCACCATCATCTCTTGGTCTTGTGAACAGTGTGTGTTGATCGTTATTTTCATGAGCAGTTAGATTAACATCATTACAAATGTTAATTTATAACTTACCATATTCAATTTAGAAGAAGACATTTAAATAAAAAAAGAATTCATATATTGTTAATTGAAGCAATTACAAAGTAAAAATAGGCCCATTAAAAGGAAAGGACACTTAAACATCTGTTCAATGCCCTAGATGCCTCCATTAATACACCCTCACCCGTGTGTTGAATATGCAGACGTTTAAAAGGAATTGTCAAAGGCATCTGCCTTGTTACAGGTATTTACATGCATATAATTAATCAAATACCTGAGATAGAGTTTGACCGATAGGTCCTGTCATAAACATTGTAAGCGTTAACACATGCTTATTATAATTGCATTATTTAACAGGATACTGTAGATCCACTGAGATACAGCAACATTATATTGTCTGGGATATCCTATCATCTACATGGATTATGGACATTGAACATGTTTTGGAATCAGCCAGGGCATATCTGCATGTTTAACTGAATTGAAAATTACCCAGGCCACCTGTTATTCTTTCAGTTAACGTAATGGGTAGAGCAGTGTCCCTAAAACTATTCTGGATCATCAATAATATATGTTTGTTCTCCTGTCACATAGCACATCTTCAACACCAAAGTGATTTCATTAGAAAGTATGTGTTGTTGTTTTTTCTTTCAAATAAAGCTTGGATTCTCTGCTGTGACATCCATATGCCTAATTCGATTCTAGCCCAGAGAAGCCACCAGCACGTCTTCCACATTACCTTATCTTCTTGTAGGTCTAAAATCCAAGTACAGATCAGCCCCAGCTCTGCTGTATTCAAACAGGAATGCCTGCATGGCAAGTGGGTTATTAAAACAGAAAAACACAGACACACATCTTTGTTGCATCAGTATAGTAGAATAACACCACATTTTAGTTTAAATATTTCATAAACTTAGTAGTTAAGGAGTAAACAGATTGAAGTTAGGCTAGATAGGTGCTGTTGTATCCAGATACCTAATTAAGTCTATTTTAAAGTTGAAGCCCTTATTTTGTTTTAAGCAGCTGCATGGCTTTACACAAAATTTCATTATTAAGCAGTGACTAAGAAAATAGTAGTTTAGGAAAACAGTCCTTTGCTTGGTATTAAATCTTAGCTACAAGTGAGAAAAAAGGGGATTGAGCTAGTTCCTAAAGCTAAATGTTATTTTTCTTATAATAAAAAAATAGCCAGGCTGTAAATTCCGACATATATATCCATTGGAAAATTCATGTGGCTTGATGTGAAATAAAATTAGCATTTTTTTTTCTCTTTCAAGGGGCAAAAAAAAAGCCCCACGAGTCTGAAAATGCAATCTGAACGAATTTTAGTAAAAATCCAGACATTACTCTGCAAACATCAAATGTGATTCCTTTCTTATTGGATTTACTTTAGTTTGAAATGATGCATTGAGATTGAAGCTCTAGTAACATAATAGGTTTTGTGCTGAACTACCTCTATGTTATAGCCTTAGGTAATCCCAGCTCTTTACACAATATTAAAAAAAAATAAACCTCACAACACATTTTGAACTTTACGTTTTGTTTTATCTTGTCCAGATCAAATGCATTTTAATTTAATTTCACACACTGTAAACCGATGTTAATATTGTGCATTTCATAATTATCAAGTGAAAAACCATTTGTCCTGAAAATGCCTGATAAAATATCTCGCCTGTTTTCTTATTTCACACTTCCCCTCTTTCTCCTTCACCATGCTAATTCTTTGTTACTATTACAGCACAGTATCTATGCATGACCAAATCTGGGACTCAAGTTGCGATATTACTAGTAATCCTATTTTTTTTTTGTCAATTTTAAATACTTTTTTTTTGTTTTTCTATCATAATAGGATCCCTTGAAACAGTCGCTGAGCCAGAAATATAAAACTATCTTTAAATTCATATGCATATTTTACATCTCCCGTTACATAACAGAAAAACAAATTCTACATGCATAGGATATGTGCATGTCAATTTATAATGGACACTATTATTAAACATCACCATAAGGGGAGCGTGTGTGTTTTTTCTTAATCAGGAGCCTCTTCTTCAACAGCTCAGTCTTAAACCCGGAGAAGTATAGGAAAACAAGAGAGCAATTTTATGCCAGTTTTCATCAGCTGTCAGATCCCGTCTAAGATCCGTCAAGTCAGTCACTTGGTACTGCATAAATTCCATCTGGGCGATCCAGTATATTTCCAAGAACAATCTGTAGGAAAAGCCTTACAAGCTGGACCTTACAAGCTGGACCATTGTTCCCAAATCATGGACATTTTTATTTTATTTACATTTTAATGCTAAAATGTGCCTTTTTTTACTGACTGGCCTTAAATATATGGACAGTTGGCAAGGTCAAATGCAGTTTAAAGTGGCTTACTTCTTTCTCAATCGCCAATACAGAAAAGCCAGTTTGCTTTCCTTGCGTTACTGTTGATCGGAGGTGTGTTTTGACACGCTTCGTTAAAGAAAAGGGTCGGGCAGAGGGTTTTCAGCAGTACAGGGCTTTCACCACCGATTTGTAAAAATATTTCTAATGCCCCCCTTTGCCGCTTGCATTCTTCTTCTTCTTCTTCCCTTTTCGTGTGTTTATGCTTTGCTGCCCTCGAAAGAGTCATCGTTTTCTGTATTCAAGCAAAATCAAACTGACCGACCTGGAGGTTACTTGTGTCGCCGTGCGAAAGTGAGCAGGAGTAAGTTCCAGGTCAGTCAGTTTGATTTTGTGTGAACACAAGTGAGATACACTGGCCCTGGATATCAAAGCTTTTCCGACCATCGGGGAGCGCTTTTGTGGCGGGGTTTTAATTTTCTGACTGTTTTTCGTGTTCCGAGCAAAATTAAAACATTTCCAGGAAGTATGAGAACATTTTGGCATAAAATATCCTCCATAAACGAAACTATAATTTAATAGTATACATTAAAAAAGAAATTGCCTATATTAGGTAGTTGTTTTAAATATTGCGCATCGACATGCTTACCATGTCCTGATGTACTTGCTTTATTATTTGCCTATGCGTTAACCTAGCCCTGCTTAAACCGTGGCTTTGTTGCGTTGGTTCCTGTGTCAGAGAATATTTGTTCCCCCTCACTGGTGGGAACACATATTAGTTCCCCTGCCGGTACAAATATTCGCTGAATATTAGTTCCTGAGGAAACAAATATTTGGGGGAACCAATATTTGTTTGCACGTGGTTTACACGTGTTGTGGATAATGTAGAACCTACCAATAGTACAGTCAGATTTAAAAGTCTGCAGTGGAAGTTGGACAGAAAGACAAAAAAGCAATTGGAACCTTTTTTGAAAAAACAATAATGTTTCTGCTTATTCCAGAGTTGCCTCGCTGTGAATATGCTGTCATTCTGTTCATATTTCACAACCCACACATTTCTGCCTAGTGTTTATTAACACATTTTACCAGGATATTAGCCACAGGTCAAGGGGAGCAAATTACAATATGTTAGCATGATTGAAAAACAGCTCCATCTGTCTTTAAAGTCCCAGTATACCTGGAAGTACTGTATATGGTGAATAGCTATTGTAGAATTCATCTTTTGGGAGATAATAAAACAGTAAAAGTAGTTTGTCTTTGACTATGTGTTCTCGGTATGCACAGTACTTTATTTAGACTATATGCAGGAACACAGACTGATGTTGCTCTTGGCTGTGTTCCATTCGGTTTATCTTTTAAAGGTCATACTATGCTTGCTAAATAGACTGCCTTTGTTCAGACAGAATTAGGGCTTTTAATCTTGACATTTTCTACTGATCGATTAATCATCCGATCTACGATCGATTAATCACACCTGTTTACTAGTGATGTAAAATTGTATTGACAGTTACAAGTAGTACAACTTATTAACATAGCGCTATTTACTGCTAATGTTTTATAATGCCAAATAATGTTTATATATATATATATATATATATATATATATACAGTACTGTGCAAAAGTTTTAGGCAGGTGTGAAAAAATGCTGTAAAGTAAGAATGCTTTCAAAAATAGACATGTTAATAGTTTATATTTATCAATTAACAAAATGCAAAGTGAGTGAACAGAAAAAAAATCTACATCAAATCAATATTTGGTGTGACCACCCTTTGCCTTCAAAACAGCATCAATTCTTCTAGGTACACTTGCACACAGTTTTTGAAGGAACTCGGCAGGTAGGTTGGCCCAAACATCTTGGAGAACTAACCACAGTTCTTCTGTGGATTCAGGCAGCCTCAGTTGCTTCTCTCTCTTCATGTAATCCCAGACAGACTCGATGATGTTGAGATCAGGGCTCTGTGGGAGCCATACCATCACTTCCAGGACTCCTTGTTCTTCTTTACGCTGAAGATAGTTCTTAATGACTTTCGCTGTATGTTTGGGGTCGTTGTCATGCTGCAGAATAAATTTGGGGCCAATCAGATGCCTCCTTGATGGTATTGCATGATGGATAAGTATCTGCCCATACTTCTCAGCATTGAGGAGACCATTAATTCTGACCAAATCCCCAACTCCATTTGCAGAAATGCAGCCCCAAACTTGCAAGGAACCTCCACCATGCTTCACTGTTGCCTGCAGACACTCATTCGTGTACTGCTCTCTACAGCCCTACGGCGAACAAACTGCCTTCTGCTACAGCCAAATATTTCAAATTTTGACTCATCAGTCCAGAGCACCTGCTGCCATTTTTCTGCACCCCAGTTCCTGTGTTTTCATGCATAGTTGAGTCGCTTGGCCTTGTTTCCACGTCGGAGGTATGGCTTTTTGGCCGGAAGTCTTCCATGAAGGCCACTTCTGACCAGACTTCTCCGGACAGTAGATGGGTGTACCAAGGTCCCACTGTTTTCTGCCAATTCTGAGCTGATGGCACTGCTGGACATCTTCCGATTGCGAAGGAAAGTAAGCATGATGTGTCTTTCATCTGCTGCAGTAAGTTTCCTTGGCCGACCACTGCGTCTACGGTCCTCAACGTTGCCCGTTTCTTTGTGCTTCTTCAAAAGAGCTTGGACAGCACATCTGGAAACCCCTGTCCTGCCTTGATATTTCTGCCTGGGAGGGACCTTGCTGATGCAGTATAACTACCTTGTGTCTTGTTGCTGTGCTCAGTCTTGCCATGGTGTATGACTTTTGACAGTAAACTGTCTTCAGCAACCTCACCTTGTTAGCTGAGTTTGGCTGTTCCTCACCCAGTTTTATTCCTCCTACACAGCTGTTTCTGTTTCAGTTAATGATTGTGTTTCAACCTACATATTGAATTGATGATCATTAGCACCTGTTTGGTATAATTGTTTAATCATACACCTGACTATATGCCTACAAAATCCCTGACTTTGTGCAAGTGTACCTAGAAGAATTGATGCTGTTTTGAAGGCAAAGGGTGGTCACACCAAATATGGATTTGATTTAGATTTTTCTTCTGTTTACTCACTTTGCATTTAGTTAATTGATAAATATAAACTATTAACATGCTATTTCTGAAAGCATTCTTACTTTACAGCATTTTTTCACACCTGCCTAAAACTTTTGCACAGTACTCTATATATATATATATATATATATATATATATATATATATATATATATAAGAACTGCATATTCTAAGGTTATAAATGCACATTGTACCTACGGTACTGTCAGTGGCAAACTTAAATTTATTTTACTTGAATGTCCATGTACTGTAGGATTAAACCTTTTTTATAATCTCAATTATAGTCCATAATAATAAAAAAGCATAATCTTGCTTGTTTGTGTCCATTTATTTAAAAACAGATTATTGTTTTAATGTAACTTCCAATAATATGTCCAAATTTAGCATTAATTTTTCGAGTAATATTACATTCTAGTAGTAATAAACAGAGATTTAAAGGGGCCTCAAAAATGACTGGGCACAGGGCTCCAGGGCTGGTGATCACCCAGCTGCCTTTTGAATTCAAGTACATTGTGAAAGCTGAGTCCCACTGGAATTGAGCAGGCTGTATCCCTATGAATTACACAGAAGCAAGCATCATGACTTTGGACCTGATTCAATGAAGGACTGTAAATTAGAGAGCCAGTGAAATATAAAGAATTGGCTTGATTGAAAAAAAAAAAAAAAGTTATTCTATATAATTTTATTTTCCAAACCAAGCCCAAATCCATAGAGCCCATCCACAGCAGATTTTTTTTTTGTATCTATCCATAGTCGGTGGAACACAGCAATGTGTCTGTCTCCCAATATAGACCGGGTAAGCACAAATCAGTTGTGTTGGATAGATCATCACCTGAAACATTGACCATTCACCAGCTAGTGTTGGACCACAAGGAATTGTGACATGCTAAAGAATCAAATAACACGATTATGATGATGATGATTATGATTATTATTATTAGTAGTAGTCGTAGTAGTAGTAATAGTAGTAGTAATAGTAGTAGTAGTGGTAGTAGTATTTTAACAAGGGAATAAAAAATGCATGTTTATACGTTTATGGCAACATCAGGATTCTGTCCTCTATTCTGCAAGGCTGCTGCTAGCTTTGTCTGCAGAAGCTTTTACACCCGCTCTGTTTAAGACCACAGTACTTTCTTTAGATTAAACATTATTTAAAGTAATTGTAGATAACAGAATTATTACATACATATTAGCCATTTTACACTTCAATTAGCTATATAGGTCTCAGATGTGCAGTTTGTAAATACACACAGGTTAAATAAAGCTCTCAGTTTCCTTATTCTTGGGATATCTGTTTGCACTTGCACTCCCTGGGTCATTTCACCTCAGCAGTGTATTTATTCTAGGTCAAAGCCTGGCAGTAAGTAGTGGAGCAGCTGATTAGCTATTGACAGAAAAATCCAGTAAATGGGTCGGGATAATTTCACTATCCAGGGGAAATTACCTAGGAAGTACAAGACAAACTAAAAGCATGGTTTGTGAGTTTTCTTTAACCCAGTGTAGTACCAGGTATCACATTCGTAAATAAACATACATCTTTCATATAACATGTGTTTCTTTCAAATGATGCAACTTAGTTAGTTCAAATTAAACATGTCATAGTTTAAAGATGACATGTTTGTCAAAAAGAAAGCAGTTTCAATCAGCAGTGTGGAGTAGTGGTTAGGGCTCTGGACTCTTGACCGGAGGGTTGTGGGTTCAATCCCCAGTGGGGGACACTGCTGTTGTACCCTTGAGCAAGGTACTTTACCTAGATTGCTCCAGTAAAAAAAACCCAACTGTATAAATGGGTAATTGTATGTAAAAATAATGCGATATCTGTATAATGTGAAATAATGTATAATGTGTTATCTTGTAACAATTGTAAGTCGCCTTGGATAAGGGCGTCTGCTAAGAAATAAATAATAATAATAATAATAATAATAATAATAATAATAATATTGTATCTTGTTGGTTTGGTGTACTTTTCCTTTGCTCCTTTTCCTTACAACTGATTGATTTTGCACCCTGCCTGTTGCAGTACCTGCTTGGATGGTAGATACATTGTACTTTGTTAGCAAATAAGTCATATGGGGCCTAGTTAGCTATTTTACTTGTATTTACACTCCTGCTGCAGTGAAAACTTAAAGAATTAGGATAAGCCCTCAGCAAGTCAGCATGGGAAGCCACTGAGCTCTTAAGCCGTTCATTGTCAGAAGGACAAAAAGAAGGGAAATGGATGATTAGAGCAGTTAGTCATTATACTGTTCTGTAAACTTGGCTGCGGTGAAGGCTTTTTTTTCCTTCTACATTAAAATAAAATAAGGATGTCTTCATTTTCCTGATGAATCTTTTAAATAAAGCTTGCGTTGGAAAAGTCCTTAACCTCTAAATATTTTAATAACAAGTAATACAAATGTCACCAGCCTGCAAAGCTTATGAAACAAGTTTGTACATGTTATTGACTGTATTTATTTCTGGTTTTAACAGACCTGTGAGTGTAGTTTCACTTTCTGAGGGCATTGAAGTGCTTATTGGCAGTGTAGTGAATGGTAGAAAAGCGACCCGTTTGATGTATGTCTTTCTAACATACAGAGAGTGTGGTATATTTCTTCAGAGTGTTCATTAAAGTATGTATGAGATCAATAGGTTTTGTTCCAGAAGTAACATTAATATTATTTATAAGTCCATTTATAATAGATTTACAGACACGTCCTCAAACTAAACTGTCTCCAACAAGACTCTAGGTGCAAAGAGATTGGGCTTATTTAATACCATTTTTTTTAATTGAAATGATTGAACTCTGTGACGCCCCTTAGAAAACCTGTTGATAGACGAGTGACGTCCTCTGCACTTGTGTATTGCATTAAAGGGTTACTCAGCAGATATTGCTAGTCATTTGCCTCACAAGTTTAAGCCTACTTCTCTCACAATTGAAGTAGACTACAGAACCACACTCCATTTTCAAGGTGATTTAGTGCTGGTGGGCACATTTTGTTCAGGGAAATGTGTGAACTGCCTGAAAGATCAGAGGCATTAAGTCCTGATAGAGGAACAGTCATTACTTTAGCTGAACTATCTCTGCTTGGTATTACATAGGTACCAGCTTTATAAACACCGAATGCTGAAATAACCTTCATAGAAAATCAGAATTCTAAGGGTTTTATGGAATTGCTCTTTTTTTTGTGCAATTTCCTCAAGTAATGATGGCAAGCCCGTTTCTGCTTCTGACTCGCATGAGGTCACATAGGCTAAAAAGCTCGTAGTGGTTCTTTTTTCCCCATAATAAACCTCTTTATCTAATCATTTTCTCATTGGGGATTAAGGCTTTATTTGAGGATGGATATGATTGAACACCTGGGAATTTGGAAACTAGGTGAAAAAACTTAAGATTCTGATCAGGTGGTCCCGTGTTGCAGAAATTAAGCTGTATTGTATGACTTTCTTTTAAGTTTCCCCTTAACCAGCAGCTACAGGATTCAAGTGGCTTTTTATGGGATGCTGCTAGTATCTGAAAAGGAAAAGACTACAAAGTTAATCAGTGTGATGGGCACTGGAAGAGCATAAATTGGGTTTCTCACCCTAAGCCATTAAGTTTCTTGTTGATTCCCTAGATATTTGTCCCATTCCGTGGTACAAATCTCAGTCTAAAAACACTTCCAGCTGTTGCATTTATCCTTTTGATGTTTTTCGGCATTAAGGATGATAATGGCAACTGGTTTGTCATTATCATCCTTGAAAGCTATTTGATATTTTGTTAATGGATAAACCGTCACTTTTTTTTAACTGTATGATTCAAGCAATTTCAGCTAGCTTTGCCTTTGTGTCGTAACTAATATGAATCCGTTGCATGTAATCTGAGCACAGCCGGAGACAATTGGAATGGTTTTTAAACAGGCCTGCTGTGATTTAATAATGGATTTCTAATGTGAAAGACAAGAGGCCCCTTGGTTTTGAGAATATAGACCTCCTACGTTCGAGTCTCCTCGTTTGACATGCTTTCTTTAGCGAATGTAGCGGAGGGAAAGCCATGACAACTTTTAGACAAAGGTAATTTATACACAAATTAAAAACAATGTTTTATATGGCAGGGGATATTTTAGTTTAAAAAAAAAGAATATGAGACTGGGAAGAAAGAAAACATAAAGAGATTGTTTTTGTGGTATTATACAAAATGAAAATGCATTACTACCTACATAAAGTAATCTTGTGTGGTATTCGGGGAAAACATTTTTGACAAGTTAATATACAGCAGTACCAGAAGCTGCAAAATGTCAATCAGTTTTCACATGAGGTACATTTACTCTATAACTTATATACAAGCCATCTATGATTATATATATATATTTCATATTGGAATTGATTTATTTGTCAAATGTCTTTTAAAATAACTAGATTTTTTACTGAACAGCTGGGCATCTGTCTTTTTTTAATGTTCTAAAGTTAAACATTCCTATTATAGCACAGCAGATGGGCAACAACACATAGCAATTTTGCTTTCTTCCACTTCTTACAAAGCAGAATTAAATAAATAAATGTATTCAGAAAGATCACCCCAGTTGCTCTAAGTTGTCTGTAAACTTCAAAGGCAGTCTTCTAAGCTGGTGAATGTTCTACAGCAGTACACTGTCTTAATACCAGCTTTATATTGGCTTTTATAGTTTTTCTCTAAAACAGCACGAATCCACACCCCAAGGCTAAATATTTTTAAAGAAGTAAAGACAAAAATTAGACTTTAACAACATGGTTTGAACGTGTCCGAATGGTAACAAAGGTGATACAAATTTGAGTGTTTTACAGTATACCCTTCTATGCCACAGTCCTGCCCACCTTAAACATAATATTATGCTTTAAGCAATAGCTCCACTTTCCACTCACACTTCCAGCAGGCTGTAAATGAATAATTATGAGGAAAACTGTATCACTCACATCTGAATTATTAAGTCACTTTACGCGATTGCAGATTGACAGCCCCTTGTTGATATACACCTCTGATATTAAATATGTAAATGGAATACTTTTGTTTCAGAAGACCAAATATATGTACCTTTACTTTTAAATTACTGCTAATAAAAATAAGAAATCTTTTGTGACTTTCATATTGTCTCTTGTAGGTCACATATGGTGTTTGCCATCCCAAAGCCAATTAATGCCTATTAATATATAGTGATTGTATTTGAGATGCATGCTTTGTAATAGATTTAATTATGCTTTGAAAGGTACCTTATTTCAATGGACATAGTAACTTAGTATGATTGTCATATGCTGTAATGAACTGCAAGAAGTAAATGAGGCATTTAATATACTATTAGCTACAAATCCGCATTCTTCCGAGACTGCACTTTCTCTTTTAAGCTGTATGTTTAAATATTGAGATTTTTTTGAACAATTTAAATATATCATTGCTGTCAAAATGCATAGAGCAGTAGATGAACTTGTGAAAGTGGCTTTTGAGTTTGCATTCTACTGACGACCAATAGAATGGAACCAACATGAACTGTTTCTTATTAAAATCATTCCAGTGATTTATAAGGGGTAGTTAACCTTGACTTTAATGTTGAAAAATGTATACTTTCTCAGTATATAAGTAGTACAGTTTCATCGTATTAGTAATGCTGACTACAGTTATCTAGCCAAAAGTATGCTTTTTGAAATTACATCTTTTTCTGTTTCAAATAAACTACAGTAGGACCTAGGTGGAAAATTGAAAAACATGTATGAGAGAGAGAGAGAGAGAGGAGTGGCATGGGTTACAAGGCATAGGCAGTGATCACTTCTTATTCTGTTAAGTATTTTAATTACATTTTTTTTTACTGTATCTCTATTTTCTGTGAAGATTTATGTAACTTTATTGTGAGTTTCTAAAATCAAATGTTGTTTACACGTTCAAACTGTGTGGTTTAAAAAAATCCATTTAACTCAAACAGTGAAGATTTCATCTCATGAATTCTTCACACCACATGATGACAAGCACATCGCTCAAGCTAACACACAATTATGATAAATGTATGTTTATGTGCTAAAATCAATAAAATAAGATAAATGTACATTTCTGGATGGTTTCACCCCCCCAACAAAAAATAAACCCACTCAACCAGTTGGCCTACAGTAGTTGATCAATACTGCTATTTATATTGTGCACTTCAAAAGCAAAACTCACAGTCATTTCTCTGAACTAATGAATCACACCCTAAAGCCTAAACTCAAATTCAACAGTCCTATTCATTTTGTATTTGTCCAAGAAATTGAAAAATAATGAAAATGTACCACTTAGCTTAGATTGCCGGCATGGATCTCTTCATAGACCTTTTATAATAAACATTTAGCTCAGATAAAACATTGATTTATGAAATTGCAAGAGATATGGTGAATGCACAATTGTATATATCTGGATCCTACTGTACTTTAAATCTGACATATTTTATTGCATTTATATCACCTCAATGTATGGCTCATTAGGTTTACATAATTAATGCTGTTCAAGATAGGTCTGTCATTTCCTATAATACAATCTTTTTTTCTATTAAGATTATTTAACCGTTTGATGGTATTCAGATTAAATGCTCTCTTGGTTATTCTCAGTTCCTGTGCAAAACATGTATGGGATGTATTCAGCAGCAATCCAGATAAATGATCAAGAACATTTGAATAGAAGTGGCAAAACACAATAGCAATTATGCTTATTGCAGTACCTATAGAGCAAGATACACCATCAGCAAGTAATTGGATTGTTCTAACACTACGCTTTGTGGATATATGTGTTTTTTGGCAATAAATGGTTAAATAATAGTGAGTGTGAGCCTTTGGCACAACAATAAATGATATTAATGTCATCAATAAACCCTGCCTTACATAAAGAAGAAACTGATTTTTCAAAATTGCAGCAAAATAATTCTCAAAGGTGATCTACATGTAAAGATACAAGGTCATAACATAATAAAAGATGCTGCATCCTGCTTTTTATAAAGCATTAGCTTGACTGCTGTTGCGTACACCTGCCCCTGTTATATCACTGTGCCCCTGTTGTTCATCAAGGAGTGGTTCATTGTGTGTGCAATGAGACTTGGAATTCTTTTCTTTAAGGATACATCTAGGTAGTTGAGTCACCGATATGTTGAACTGAACCTCAATTATTCAAATGTACATTAACATTGTGATAAAGGATCATCATTTACCGCATTTGTTTTACATTTACTTTTCTCACCACGAATCCACATCCTAGTTAGCACATTATAGTTATTCCGACAGCTAATAAAATACTTTAAGCAACTGCTGTGTAATGTCCTAATGGCCTTTATGTAAATGTTTTGAGATATCAGTGTTAGTAAAGCTTTAACATCCATGTATTAGCTCCAGGAAGCTTATTGAGATCCCAATGAGATATAGATCCAAAAAGTAGGCTGCATTTGTTATCCAGTTGAGCCGAGTGCTGTAATTCTAGGATACATTTCCAGTGAGGGATATAAATTAAGACTTAGGATGTCTGAAAATTTCTTTTGGAGCTCTGTCTTTCATTCCAGATTGCACACAGCACATGTATTTCCTGTACTTCAGTGTGAAAAGAGTTATAGTGTCTGCAACTACTGTATTTGTAACACAAAATAATTTAAATGATAACCTGTTTGGTTTTTCTCAATTGGAAAAAAAATCATTATATCAGTGTGTCCTGAATTCTTACTCAGTCTCTATCCCCCTAAGCACCATCCATCCATCAGGTATTAGCTATTCTACTGTTCTTTAATATATGTCTGTGTTTTCAACAATCAACAACACATTGCACGTGCAGCATAGCATCTTGAATGATGTGTTTTGCAGTTGAATTAAAAAAAAACAGAAGAAGCACAACCCATCCCTCCAAGGGTTTAGCAATTGTAGGGACACAGAGTGCCTGTTCAAGGGTTGAATAATAGATTGTATGACATGGAGTAATATGTGATTGGATACAATAGGAGTAATACGTTGCCATATTTTGGTACGCAGGGTTTGGGTTGGGTTGCAGTGGTAAATCAGAGGTTCTAACAAAAGCATGCGTGTGTTGTTTCTGCTGCTTATAGGACTTAATGGGGATGCATGCCAGCAGATATCTATTGTGAATTTGGATATGTTTTTAGCGCATTAATTCTGGGATTGACTTCTATACCATGATGGAATTCTATACAGAAACTCCCTTTCTATACCTCCAATATATCTTCCAGGAATTAAAGGTGGTCATGTCATTTTTTATGAGCAGAATATGAAGTTGTCTGAACATTATACACAGCCTTGTAGCTTTTCTAATATGATTATTTCTCTTTCAATTGCAATATATCTCCAGTGAGTGTATATTGCTATAATATATCACATGCTGACATTGCGCTGCATAATCTCCACATTGAACCAGTGCACGTGTTAGCCCCCCGTGTAATGGTTTACTCCCCTTGGGTTCAATAAGGGTTTCTGACTTCTAACAATGTATCCATGTATTTCAAAGAAATAGACAGCATGCTGATGTAGCGGTCAAGCACGTTTCCCAAGCGGAGAGTGACGTAAAGAGTTTTTTGTTGTTGCTGTTTTGTGTGTGTGTGTGTATTTTTGTGTATGTGTGTGTGCATACTGTATGTAGCTAGTAAAACATTGTTTTACACATGTGAAGAAGACACAAAAACCCATCCAGAAATAGCCTTCTATGAGCCAGAAAATGCTGTTATCATAACTGAATTGTATTTTTTCTTGGAGTCCCATGGTGTACTATTATTATTCACATTTTCAGGTTTCTGGGCTCCAAATACAAATCACTTTTCACTGCTATTGTTACAATGTATAAACTGAAGAAGGTCATTACACAACTAATGATCCTTCCAAACCTGTATGGCCAAGGCATATACTTTACTCCTGGAAGCAGCTTGTACTGTGATAGGATGCACTCACAAGCTGCGTCCAATAAGAAGGCTGAACAGATTGTAATGCAGGGTGTCTTCAGCAGTACATGCTGAACCTTGGATCTTTGGGGAGGGGGCATGACAGTTATCCTAAAATTGATGGGGTAGGAAAAGAGATTTTAAAACCTTCACACAAAGACTGTTAATTTTCTGTGCGCAGTAAATACAGATTGTCAATTAGATGTGATAGTTACATCCCCATAGTGTTGTCCTTTCTCGGGTTTTATGAAATGATAAAACTTTCAATCATCACAAAGCACTTCAAAAACAAAACATTTGTTATTCTTACACACGTTTAAATCGTATGGAAAAAAGGTCACAATGCCATTTGCTTACCAAAAGAGATCTACTCTCAGTCAATAGGATGCATATGTTATTATTATTATTATTATTATTATTATTATTATTATTATTGTTATTGTTATTATTATTATTATTATTAATAATAATAATAATAATAATAATAATAATAATAATAATAATAATAATAATAATAATAATAATAAACAAGAATGTATTGTTTTTGCATATTGTCATATATTGCAGTCTATGCAAACACAACTAAGAAATAATGGGAAACAGGTTTAATAACAGATAATAGAGAGGTTTTCAAACTAGTTAATGAGATAATGAAGACTATAATTGAGCATTATCAACAAATCATTATTTGCTACAAGAGTGCCTTGCCTTCATTATTAACAATGTATTTATTTGGTGTTCTGAATAGTTCTATTAAAAGTGAGTGCATGTCAAATGTATGCCATTCCCCCCTTTTTTATTTGGAGTGTAGCAGTAGACAGAAGCCACATCTTTCCCAGTTAAGTTTTAAAGGAAATTGGTTTGGTCACCCCCCAAGGAACTGTTGTCATAAATCAAAGTTGGTCACTGGCCTGCATGGTTTGATATGGCCATCCAGTCTATGATGTTATTTCACTGGTTACTAACCCCAGTCCCCGGGACAGTTAAATGTCTAGGTTTTTGTTTCAACTGGCCTAAATATATCTATTTTAAAAACCTACACTGCTTGCTGGATTCTTTCAACACTTGACAGAAGCAAACCCCCAGGCGCCAAGGCTTGCATGCACTGCTTTGGATTTTTACCTGCTCCGTCTACTTTTTTTTTCTCTTGGTGGTGACATTTCTATTGAACATAGGCTATTCACACAGAAAAAAATGACCCATAACAAAGCACTGATTAGCCAATGGTGAAACAGTTGTAGCTAAATGGATTTTATGGTTTAACCTAAAAAATAAAATAAAAAACACTTACTCAAAGCCAAAAATAGAAGAAAATTGAAGTGCTGATAACCTGTGCTCTGGAGGTCTGCACTGTTGGAAACACTTCAGGTTTCACAGTCTCAGTTCATCACCTGGGATTGTCCGCTTCTTGTTGTCAATTGAGATAATCTCATCCTGTGACAGACAGTTTTGTTTTGCACACTGATGTAAACTGCTGCGTTCTCCTTAGTTGCTATGATATAGATCGTGTCACATCTGAGTGACTGACATGTGGATGTGCTTTTTGGATAACAGCCAGGCATGTGATTCGGTGTAAAGAGAAGATCTTGTAGGTGTTGGTTTGGTGCAAAGACAAAATTGAAATGTTGCGTTCTCTCACTGACACATTTTAAATGGGCTGATTCATGTCATGACATGGGTTTTAGATGACAGTTTGTGGTGTCATGCTGCAAAATTGGGAATTAACCAGGATAGGAAGAATTTATCTAGGACCTTTATTACCCAAAAAGCAAAGCTGAGCAGTTCTGGCCTCTACTATTAAACCAAAGTGTGTTCTATGCACGAGATGACATCTCTACACAGGATAAGAAGAAAATCAGTCTCACAGATACTTGAATGTGGTTGTTTTATAC
This sequence comes from Acipenser ruthenus, assembly GCF_902713425.1. NCBI lineage: Eukaryota > Metazoa > Chordata > Actinopteri > Acipenseriformes > Acipenseridae > Acipenser > Acipenser ruthenus. Next base: position 23,810,148 of record NC_081213.1, read on the forward strand.
ATATTCATATTGCTGTAGATTTAGTTTGTCTGGTGGCATTGAGTAATTGACAAATTAAACTTAAACTCATTTTAGGATCTAGCATAGAGGACACAGCTTTCTAGGGGTTAATTAAGTAAATCTTCATCATACAGAAGGCTTTCAGATATCAATCCCTATTGTCAATACAAACACAGCTAAGTAGCTTACACAGACTAAAGGCCACACTGCTTTACTTTGTTTGTTTCAGCTGATCCTAAAATTGATTATTTTTCCCATTGTTTGGCTTGGCGCTTGTCTTTCAGTGTCAGGGAAAAGTCACGCTACATAAGTCCCCACATATCAAAAAGACATTGTGCTGTTCATAAACTTGATGGGCATTATAGTGAATGGGCTGTCAGTCCAAGTTCATTGGTCATTCTAAACAGTTACTTGCCTTCAATTACTCCTACATGTCATGAGAAGAAAGAGAATTTTGGAGAAGTCTTAGATCTAGTGGCTCTTGAAAGGTGATTGCTTTTGCCTCCTGTCAGTCTTGCAAAGAAAATTATTCCGCAGCTCCTGATAATCCTGTCTTTTTTTTGAAGGGAAGACAAAAAAACCTCTGGTGCAAAGTGCCCTTAGTTTGAGATGATAGATAATCATTGTTACCGGGCTGAATTCAAATGTACAAAAAGAGCTTGGAAACTGTTTGAGTGTAAAGTTTCTATGAGGAGTGGGGTAGCAGGTAACTGTTTTACATTATGCACTTCAATTTAATTAAAAGCTCAGGTTGACAGGGAGTAAAAGACTCATTTTAAAGCTACAAAAAGGCTTTCAGATGTTCTTGCCCTCTGTAGGTATAAACGTCTCCAGTCAGTCACCAGTCACCTTTAATCACACGCAGACCAATCAGTAATTGTCTTTTCGGTTGATAGGTCTTTGATTTCCCAGTAGCAGTTCAATTCTACGATACAGATGCTCTAACTAGTTAAGAATCCACTATCGTGTCCCAGTGATAAATCTTTGCTTCGCACTATTTTATGACCAACTTGCTAACTGCACTAGAGTCTTTACATGCTGCCAATTTATCTCATGGTTTGCATAAAATAATGTGCCCATTTTATTTCTTAATAGCTCCGGATAAAGTGGCCACACCTTGTACAATGAAAAGGTCAGTTACATTACCAGCCAGTTTATTATCAGAGAAAGTATTTATAACTCCTAATGCTCTAATGGGGCCGTTGACGTGGCAGGAAATTGACTAATCCAACATACATTATCGCTACAATAAGCCAAACCTATTTTATTTTGGTTGGGGGTTGGGGGGGATCAGTAATGTCAGGATCCAGAACTACTTTGTTTAATGGACATGAACAGAATTTCCTGTTGTGAGATCAGGAATGTATCTAAGATGTTCACACTGCCTGTAGTGTATAGATGTATGTTACTAGTTTAACATTCATGTCAATCAGGCATGTTCTGTATTTAGGGACTTGCGAATGAAAGTCTTTCATGTGAAGCCATACATAAAAGCTAAATGGACCAGCTTAAAAGGACTTATCATGCCTTTCAGAGGGACTTTAACTGCCAATTAACTCAATATATTCCAACCTATTCATATGTATTTTTTTTTTTTTTACCAAGGTCGCAGAGCCATTTTAACTACACAATTGTTTACAGTCATCATAGCCTCCAATGATCTCTTTAACATCAGATTCATAAACTATAAAGATGTTATTGGCGTCATATGAATAAAGCAGCAATGTTACATGGTAATGTCTGTGATTGTATTTTTTCCCAGTATGTTAGCCTGTAACAGTGGTGGCTCCCACATTTAATGTCTTTGACTCCATCCTTCATGTTGTTTAAAAGGTAGACTGACAACAAATCGTATCAGTAGTATGGCTTCATTTGTGCAAATAAATACATAAATAACTACAAGCAGGGACGACATACTTGTACAGTTGACTTACAGAAGAAGTACTGAAGTTCTGTATTTTTAAATAAAAGAACTGCAGATTACATGCACTATATGGTAAGATAACAAGCCCTGCTTCCTACATACAGTATGACGCAGATAAAAAGTACTCTGTTCTCTTTTAAACAAGGATTCTAGAATGAAAGTATGATACAGTTATAAAACCTGCAAGCCTTGTATAAACTCTTCAGGGTCTGCAGTATTACCTTTCTTTATTTGAAATAATTCACATTCAGTGAAAGAAAATGTTGCAAACGTTTTGCCATAAACATCCAGAATGCTTGCCTGCGGCAGTGGGACAATAACCTGAAGTACAATCTGAACGAAATTCTGTGCTGATGGAAGAAAAAGGAAAATAGAGTAAAATGTGGCTACTGTGGTACATTAGTCATAGTTATATTACTTTATTACTTCAGTGTGGTGAAAAATGCCAAGCCTTCCATTGCTCGGTGAAGAGTTTCAGAATTAATTGCATGCATTCAAAGGTCAATGCATGGAAAAATGTAATCAATTATAGGCTTTCATGGAGATGTGTTTATTTACATATTGGATTTCTTTCCTCTTGAACTGTTTTTCTTGTTTTACAGTTTGGGCTGATTCTGAGAGCTAGCTGTAAAGAATCCAAAGGTAGAACAAGAGTGGCTTTCTATGTAATAGATAGGTAGACCTGTTGGGGTTGTCGTATAAGACCCTCGATTAGGGCATCAAGTTAGCATCTAACTAAGAGGGGTCAAGAGCACTGCACTGGGTTAACCCTTTGTTGCATAAGTTTGAAACACAAATCATCATACAGCCATTTTCACTTATACAGCTGCACCACTAGAAGACTATACCCAAGAATAGATTAGTGATTGAAGGAGATACATACATTAAACATTATTGTAAAAGTTAATAATTATTCAGAAACATTATTGTAAAACTTAAGCCATACTGCTTGTATGTTGTAGTCCTGCATAGTAAGCATGCAACAGGGCAGCAGTGTGGAGTAGTGGTTAGGGCTCTGGACTCTTGACCAGAGGGTAATGGGTTCAATCCCCGGTGGGGACACTGCTGCTGTACCCTTGAGCAAGGTACTTTACCTAGATTGCTCCAGTAAAAACCCAACTGTATAAATGGGTAATTGTATGTAAAAATAATGTGATATCTTGTAAGTCGCCCTGGATAAGGGCGTCTGCTAAAAAAAAAATAAAAAAAAATAAACATATAGTTAAAACTTAATCAGTGTTTGAATCTAGCTACGATACATCTGCATAGGTAATGCATACAATACATAATACTGATACAATGCATAGGATTATAATATGTTCACACACGTACATCTCTCCCAGGAATATTAAGATGTCACCCTTTTGTAATTGGATGATACTGTTGTTACTTTAGTTATTAGTGTTATTATGATTTTTACCATGTTCATATCTACTGTATCATAGTATAGGGATATAGGACAGCAAACTTCTGTGTATCTGGGTAATACCAGCAGTAGAAGTGAATGGACCGAGTCTGAAAGCTGAGGTCTGTTTACGTCAGTGCTATAAATCTATACTATACTGCTTGATTTTTTTAAATACAAGTTTTAAAAATCCAGCTATATATGTTTTATATTCATTAACAACCTTTATTTAGTCCATTGTCCTTTTCAATGAAAATAGGGAAAGGGTTGAGGAAGAGAATACCTTTAAGTGGCTGAGGTAGGTGACCGATTGAGAGGTCACTGTTTAGAATTTCTTGAAAATGCCTCAGGTAGGATTTTTCAAGCAGATATGGAAAATACAGCATGGTAAAAACTGAAAATGGTACAGCTGATGTTATGAATTGGGAGTCTCCATGGTCATGTGATAGAGCAGTCTGATTGGCTAAAAGATCCTCAGCAGTCTATAATAACTGTATAAACATTAATGATGATTTGTTTCACAAGTTGAATATTTTTCCAAGAGTTTGTATATCTAAGCTGAAAAAGTTGTAAAGCCATCATAGGTTGGCTGTGTATTGCATATGTCATATTCTGGGAATCCAAAATGCTCTGCACTCTGAGACATTAAGAACCAATAATGACTCAAAGTCAGAACTAATGATCTGTGATTTCAGTGGGAGGCCAAACTAATGACTCAGTAATGTCAAACTCACCATGTGTTGCCAACACAGTAATTCATAATAAGAAATTGTATTATATAATATTTAAATAAGCCATTTTTTGTTTTCAAAACAAACAGAGAACATTTTTATAAACCCAGCTGCTGGCAGCTATCACAAGGGGGTTCTGAGCTGTTGTTACATTAGCATAACTGTCAGATATACAGCATATATTATACTCTATTATCCAGTAAACTTATTATTATTGGTAGTTGTAGTATTAGTAGTAGCATTACACAACTATTGCTCAGTACGTAGTCAGTACACACATTTAGTTATTAAAAACGACACTTTCACAGGTCAACAAGGGGGTAGTGCTTCTAACTGTGTCCTTGTCCAAGGAGCTGGTCGTTATTTATGCACTAAAGGTAACAAAGTACTCTCCTGAGTCATTACTTTTTCAGAAAACCAACTAATTGCCCTTGATTTGCCTAATTGGGTTATTTTACTACCTACTGCTGAATTGGATATCAGCTTAGTCTGGCAGTTTAATTCAGGTAATGACAGGAGGAATGGCATAAAAGTGAATGTGCCTAGAAAATTGATTTGTTGCAATTTATGTGCGTATTCTTTTGTTCTTATCTTTTTTTGTATCTTACAAACAGCTTTGTTGCAGTTGCAGGAAGTATACCAGTGTACATTTTTTATAAAGTAAACGTATAATAAAATATTATGTTTGAGCCAGAAGACAACTTAATATTCTGTGTCTAACAGTTCCAGTTAATGTGTTTACATTTATAGTGTTCAATAATAATAAAAGTATTTATTATTTGATATATTCTATGTAAGGATTGAGTAAGGATTTGAAAAAAAATAATAATACAAAATACAAAGCATGTCACTTTACACTGTGGCTGAGATACAGTAGTATTCTAACTGTATTGACCTGCATTTGGTATACATGGTAAGATGAAGTTCTGTGGTGGGGTTTTGGATACCATCTTGTTTACTACTTACCTAAGCTTTTTCATATTTGTCATATTTCATGAAAGCACTGCAGTAGAGGTTCCTTTTGCCCAGCCAAGCAAAGGTGGGGGGATGAATTGCTATGTCCTAAGCAGATGTTTACCTGAGAAAATAAAAAAAAGATTCAATTTGCAATGTAAAAGCAATCCTTCTGCCTCGTGTGTGTTATATGTTGTCTAACCTCCAAGTGCATTAAATCAAGGAGGTCAAATAACTTTTATAGCTAATAATGGAATCACAGCGGAAGGTTTATAATAGGGCACACAGGTGCATTTCTGTGTATAAAAATAGAAGGGGTTTGTGTTGTGCCTGCAACTTTATGAGAGCTGGGAGTGACATGCAGAGCTATATTAGGTTTAAACAATATATCTGTCTTTGGATGTCGTTTTGTCGCCCTATTATTTGACACAATATATTTTAACAGAATCAATATAGTGTTTCCTCTCTTGTCTGAAGCATTTCTGTAAAATACGATTTTTTTTTTATTTTTTTTTTTTTTATTGTAAATTCCATAGATAGTTAGACACACCAGAGCTGTAAAACAGACTTTTTTGTAATAAATAATTTAGCCAGTGTTCACTTAAACTGCTCCATGAGGAACCCTTGTCATTACACTGTTAGACACAAAACAAATATAATCTGCAAAGCACCAGAGTTTTTGCCACTTAGGACAATCATTGCACCCGTTTTCTTTTTCTGAAACACCGGCTTGGGCTTGTAAAGCTGTACTTCAATTTAAAACATGTGCTTATCATTCAAGATTAATATATTTTTTTAAATCAACAGAATTGTCTTCCTTTTAAAGCATGTGTGCTGTAAAGTGGCAGACCCTATAATATCCAAAATCACTTTCAACTAAATTACGGAAAACACAATTAAACTGTTTACTCATGACATAACGGTATTTGATTTATGACCTAAAAGAAAGTAGAAATGGGAATTGCGAGGACAGCAACTCAGAGATAGAGCCCATTCTATTGAACAAAAGGAGAGCTGAAAAAACAAGAGGCATCTTCAATAACATCAGGGTTCAAATGTTAATGTAACCTATTGGATGTTGAATGCGTTTACCGTTGATTATACCCTTTAGAGTCATTTGCTGTCAAGTTAATTTCACACGAACAGAAATACTCTGTAGCCCGCGATATTCATCAGTACCTATGGCAGTGACTATATAGGGGCAACATTTTATTATTTTATTTATTTATTTATTTTTTATTCTACCTGTCTTGTTTATGTGACTTGGATGTGGAATGTGCTATTAGGTATACAGAGGCTTGACCTACTGTGGTAAACAGGCTTGATTTGTGCAAGACAGGCAAACATTTTGGCACACATGTCCAGAATCTTGAACCACAGATTAAATCAAGTTTTTTCTCATCCATACAAAACCCGAGTGATGTTATTACATGACTCATTGTCTGCAGACTTTTGATTTTATTTTTCTGTGATTGTCAGCAGTTGCTTTTGAACTCTGGGGTCACGAAACCCCAGCCTTTCTTTTTTGCCTGGTGTGGTTAATTTAATATTAATAGAGCTTCCATCAATTTGGGAAACATATCAATGTTAAGTCGCAAGCAGTATGAACAAAGTATTTCCAGTGCATTGCAGAAGCAAACTGAAATTCAACACATAGAGTGTGTTACGTAATGCCCTTTTATTTTAAAAGACCTTGCTATCTCTTGATGAAATTGAGAACACCAGTGTATGCCTAGGTGTCCCTTTCTTTTATATGACCTGTTCTATTGTGGAAACTACTACTGTGTTGGTATCTTTGCAGGAATGGGGCAGCAGTGCGGAGTAGTGGTTAGGGCTCTGGACTCTTGACCAGAGGGTTGTGGGTTGAATCCCAGGTGGGGGACACTGCTGCTGTACCCTTGAGCAAGGTACTTTACCTAGATTGCTCCAGTAAAAACCCAACTGTATAAATGGGTAATTGTATGTAAAAATAATGTGATATCTTGTAACAATTGTAAGTCGCCCTAGATAAGGGTGTCTGCTAAGAAATAAATAATAATAATGAATATTGTGAAAAAATCACTTCTGCCACTGACAAGCCAAGCCCTGGAAAAGAACTTGTACAGTTACTACAGGTCTTAATGTGTTATGAATTTGTGCAATGTGTTATGAATTTGTGTTTTTTTTTTTCACTGCCATATAGTATCGAATTGTATAGCATATGTAACATGTACCTACCGTATATTTTCTTGATGGTATAATGAATTTACTTTCCAAATGGTAAATTGTTAATTGGTTTCTTTAGGAGCATGGTTGCTTAACACACAATTAAACTGCAAGTGGCTCTCTTACCCTGTTGATCTTATTACCCAAGGCAGTGAAACTGAAAACAAGATAAACAGTAATCCTGTAGATACAGTATGCGGGTCTGATGCAAGCCATGTCTTTGACTTTTTATTTAATGTTGGACAGCAGGTGTTTGGATTTAATCAAAATGGTTCTATGTTCTATAGCAAGAGCAATCACACCGCCATTACTTTCACTGGGAGTCCAAATCATGTTATCCTGCGATAAAAATATATGGTACAGTTGGGATAAACATTCATTGATAGCATAGCAACAGCAGCTGCCACGTTCCAATTGACTGATTTGTTTGAAGTCAGTCAGCACAACTGATTTGAAAAAACTCTTGACAAATAATGGCTATAACGACGGGGTGCATTCAATGTACCTTAGACAACAATGTCTCGGGCTGGTATAATATTTTATCCACTAGGAAGACTTATCTCCTAGGACACTATGTGTGCCCTGCAGATATCACTTAAGTATAATGTAATGTATTCTTTTAGAAATCATCATTTTTATTTTTCTGTGGGTATACTTTTCAGTGGAGGAGTCTTCTATTTGAATGTTATAATAAATATAAAGTACGGTATACTGTGTATTACAGTATGACTACATATTTTTATCACTGGGCAAATGTAATTTTTCTGCATTTGTAAAGTTTCAGAAATTGAAAACCCTCTGGGATTTGTAGTTCTTGCTCCCTGTATTACAATGATATCTCTCTAAGGTGACCTGCATTCTGTACTGCACAATGTCCCGTAGAATGATTTGTTGCTGGAAATAGATTCTTGAACACATAAGCAGTCCATATATATATTTCATAACACAAGGAGAGCAGTTTGACCCTGATCTTCAAATCAGACCAAATGTTTCAGCTTCGTCAAACCCTTACCAACTTTAAGAGCAACGAGAAAAGGGCAAAACAACTGTAAATCTGATTTTGCTAGTGCAGTGCCCTTGAAGAAAAAGCAAGTAGATCATGTGTGTCACTATTTGTGACTGCAGTGAAAGATGTGACTGCAAGTTAGACATGGTGCTGAGAACACAGGCATGTCATTATCCTCTACAGATACTATTTTGTTCAGAGGCAGACATTTTGGCATGATGTTTATTTACATGTGTTAGATGACCAGCTACTGCCAGGAATACTCCTAGGTTTATATTTATATATTGTTGCTTGTGCCTGAATTTACCCTTTGCTTCCATTTTAAATCCACATAAAGAATACATTTTGTGAAGATAAACTCGTGCTCCCTTTGGTTCTGAGCAGCATTTGCACCATAAGCACCGACTGATCCTACAGATGGTGACGTCTTCAGCAGTGTGATTATTATTAGTGAAATGTCGGGCTACTGGAAATGTAGTTGTGTTGAGTCTAATGATGCTTAAATGTTCCACGAAGCGGCCTGCTAAATGCCTTTTAGTTTCCCCAGTGTAGAGTTTTTGTGTTTCTTGCAGATAATGCAGTATACTATTCTTTTAAAGGTGCATGTAAAATGTTAATTGATGATGAATGATGATTTAGAGCCCCAGATCTCAGTTTGGGTGCTAATCAATCTTCAGGTAGTACATCATGGTCTATTGCATAGCAATGTGCCTTTTAAAAGTTCCCCAGAAGGACCACTCTCACTTACATTTCTGAAAATAAACCATTTGAAAGTTTCAGAAGACAACTAGGTTTACATTTTTTTTAATGAAATGGCATTTCTTATTTCAGAGGCACACAATGAAAGTTGCTAACTTGCTGTCAGTAAAGTTGACATTGGATTTTGATGTTTCATTTTTTCCCTTGCTGTGAATGTGAGACATCCGATTCCTGCCACTGAAATGCCACCGCGTTTATAATAATGTATACAGACTGTTGATAGGTTTTCTTTTCATTTCTTTTCTATTAGCAGTGCCAATGACAGCTTGGGTGACAGACTTAAATTTTATCAGTAAAATGTGACAATTCTTAACTTCTTTCAGAAAGAGGTTCTTCACAGTTCTGTCTTTCAAGTATTGTGACAAACGTCAGTATTCCTGTCTTGAATAGAGTTTCTCTTCAAAAGGTGAAACCTTATATTGTACTATACTGCATTTGTTATGATTCAAATGCTCATCAAGATACGAATTATCATGACTGAAGAAAGGTTTATAGAATTTTTTTTTTTTTTAATAGATTTATTAACATAAATACTTTTTTTTTTGTATCTGTGGCAAAAGTGACCACTTTTGTGCATCCCCCAGTCATCATGTATCAAAAAATTGGTTTTACATTGAACAAGTTTACTGTGTCCAATTTTAACTTATTCAAATGTAAGTATGAGCGTCCAATGCAGTGGTCATTACTTGCTAGATAACTGAGAGTGGCATTAGATGTCCCAAGCCGAAGACAAATACCTTGACAACAGACAAGGCCATATATCTACAGGTAATGACCACTGTGGAGGATATTAGGCTATTGTATGGACATGATTATGATGTGTTTTGGGGTTATATTTGGGTGTTGATGGCTTAGGATGCTTTAAAATGAGTTTTAAGACCTGAAGGATAATGACCACCCAATCTGAAACTTATTGACTGAGACAATCCATGAGGTTTAAACATATTCAGTATCCAGGGTCTGCATGATGTGTATCTAAACCATTGGTTTATAAAAGGTTTTGTGTTTAAAAGATTGGTTTGTGTTAATGCAAGCTTATTTAAATGCCTCTCCACAGGATGAATGACGTTTATAAAGTAGTTCTTATCTTGTAGGAAGATACTTATCTAAGTCCCAGATGTATATCGATTTACTTGCATTGAAATGAAAGAGTAATTCTTATCTACACCTTATAGACATTTCCAATTCAAATGGGTGTATCTCTCCTTTATCAAAACTCTTGATAGTCTGATAATTTGTGTTATCTCTGTGGGGCTTTTCTGTGCAGTCCAGAGATATACTTGTAGCAGTTAAGCTTTGTATTCATATGCAATGATCCTTTTTAATACAGTGTAGCCCACAAAATAGATTTGGTATTCTGAAATGCACAACCTTTTCACTGTGGCTCATGGTCGATGACGGGTTGGGGGGAGGTAAATAATGACTGTGAAGCCTTGAGACAACTGCATTCTTTTCCCTTGGTCTATAGTACAACAGCATTTTATTTTACCAATAACTAATACTATAGTTTTTTAGTAGATTTTTCTTAGTTAATTATTATCATTATTATTATTATTATTATTATTATTATTATTATTATTATTATAAGAAATCATATACATTTCAATTATATCAATTCTATTTTTTCTGTTATTCCTACAGTATACTATACCACACTCCTTTAGGACATTTGAAATATAACTAACATAGAATCTGCATCGTACAGTAGAGGATGGACCTCTTCAGTGCATATTAGCATTGAACAATCCAGATTACAATCCCCGTTTTAACAGGGAGACTATGTAGGTCCCTTCATGTCTTACTGTTCTGTGATGGCATTTCAAGGGTGGTATTCGTTCCTCCTAATGTTCTCTGAGCAACAGGCCTGCTATTCATTTTCATTTTAGTATATCAGTATTAACTTTATTTGCCACACAATTACACATTACATAACAAACAGATTATAACCAATATAACTGCATGTGTAATTGCAAAATGTGCTACCTCATCAACAGGCATAATATGATGCAAAACACTTAACATTTCATCTGCTTTGAAAGAAACACATATAACATAGGTGTACAATAAAAGAGTTAAATTATAAATGTGTTTTTGGATATATATATATATATATATATATATATATATATATATATATATATATATATATATATATATATATATATATATATATTAACAGTCTGCTCAGTTATCTCCTTACATTTGGGACAGAGAGAAATAGAAGCATTTGGCAGTCGGATTACTAATAAAATGTCAAATGTGAGCCACCCCTGTTCCACACCACCTGCTAAAGAATACAAATTTCATGATTTTTAAATAAAGTTGTGATGCAGTGAGTTTTTTAAGAGAGCACTGCTGCATGCACGATGAAATCCCCTGCCACTTTAAGGGTGTACAGTACCTTCTGTTCACATATTGTATTTTTCCAATCGTACGATAAGATAAACCCCAAGAGAAAATGCTACTCGCATTTCAGTCTGAGTAACGACTCTGTTCGTTCTACTGTTGTTTGTTCAGTGTGATCCGATGTGTATGGTCTCATCGTTGCATGAACACTTACAGAACATAATTTCATTTGTTGCAATAACCCTATCCAGTTAGTGGTAAGGTACTGTATCTATGTATCTATGTTACAGCACAACTTTACTCCCAAGATAGTTTAATCTGACAGGCGTACATTTGCAGTGTAAGCAACCACAAACAATAAGAAGAAAAGTATTTTGAAATAAGGCATATTTGTATGGAGTTTTGCTGACCAAGTAGTAATTTACTACAACCCCTGGCAAATCCCTATATGAGTGTGTTAAGCAGACAAACCATTTGTAGTATGTTAGTGTTAAACTTTAATTAAATTGTTTTACAATACTGAATAGAAAAGCAGTGCATATACAAAACAACTGACTGCCTTTTGCGTTTTGTGTTGGGAGCATAAAACGAAGTTTCTCGATAAAAAAGATAATTGCTCTGTAAAGGTAGAAACCTTGCCCTTGAACATTGATATAGTTTATTTGGAGAAAAGGGGTTACATCTTAGCAGGTGGAATGGCGTTTTGCATTTTTAAAAGAATAAAGCACAGCCACCAGAGCCAAGTGTGATCAGTAATTCATCTTAAAATGTAGAGCTGTCAATGTCTTGTGAGTTTGATTTAAGCAGTAAGTACATATTAAAGGAAAGACTACATAGAGAGAGAGAGAGAGAGAGAGAGAGGTATATAATAACACAATAAAATAAGCCAGCAAGTTCACAATAGAATCCTTTAAGTACAGTAACGTGTCATGTATTTATTCATTGTCAAAGGCATCAATAGACACAGAAGTCTATCAAAATAAACAGCTTCAGAACCAGCCATGCGGCTACACTGGTTGATCCCTCACTGCTTTATTGCTTCACAAAACTAGGAAGAGAAAACATGAGGCAGATGATGGCTTTAGGGAGATATTCTCATACTTGGTTGAAATATGCTATTAGAAATATATTAGTGGAATTTCACACAGTAACTCTTAACATCAAATGACGTTTGTAAAATAAGCAAGATCAGACAGATCAATGTCTAATATTCTTTGATCATAGCTTTCCTTTATAGAAAAAAATTCCTGCCATATAAGAAGATCTACAAAATTGGAATAATATGAAAAAAAATGATCGAATCTATCTCTGAGAGTAGGAAGCACAAGGAAATAACATCTGTGGAGTCTAATAAATTGATCTAAGCAGTAGCATATCTCAGTTCTGACACTGTTTAAATAATACAAATAGGAATAAACCTCCTCTTAAAGATACAGAATACACTTATTTTAATAATTTCAAAGGTAGTGATATTCAGACATGCCACAGTTTAGATCAATTAAAAATATTTTAATATTGAAAATACACATTTCTTTAAATACTTTGTTTCCCAGTGCTTTGTACTGCACATCTTTCCTTTAACAAGCTTGATTTCAGATGTGTTGGTGTGCCCGCTCAGATCAGTGGAGCGTTTTCGTGATCTTCGACCAGAAGAGGTGGCTGACTTATTCCAGACAACCCAAAGAGTGTCAGGCGTGCTTGAAAATCACTTCTGTGGCACCTCACTGACTATTGCTATTCAGGTATTTTCTTCAAACATGTTATTAAAGAAGATATGAGAATGGTTTATTGCAAAGGAATGATAAAGCATTGTGGTAATAAAAAAGTATTTAACAAAGTTAGACAGCACAACAAGGTAATTAGAAGGGGTATAACTAAATACATATGCAACTAAATCCAGTTTCTGATTCTTGCTGGCTGACAACGGTTTTAACACTAAAACCACCAGAACGGTCATTTTGACCGATCACGGTTTTTAAGTGTATTTTTCTCCACTGATTTGGCAGGTAGACACCTGTGCTTTTTTACTTTTCCTAAATATGCGTATTAAACACATATTGAACAGTTAAATGTTCCATCTTTTGAACAGTTGAACAATCCACGTTTTGAACAGTTGTAAGTTCCATCCTTTGAAGAGTAAGTTCCGTCCTTTGAGCTTTAGAACATGTTAATAAACCACTTTTTTAAAATTTAATTCTGTTGTGCATGATTATATTATATTGAAAAACAAAAACAAAGTTACGGAACAATAGTGTATCAAACCAGCTTTTGCAAGACTAGACACAGAAATTACCGCCAACAGAGTAGAACTCAAGCACAAAATAAAAGACTGGTAAACACAAAACATTGTATAAAATAAAAGTCAAACAAACAAATCTCAGGCACTGCAATTCTGTACTGCTCCAAAGTTGGCTCTGAGCTGTTAAAACCACCCCATTTTATAGCCCAGCATTTGTGTAAACATGCAAAATTTTAAACCATGCAACCAATCATAACCCCTTCCAGCACCACCCCCAAAACGGGGTCACAAACATAATCCTAAAGGAAAACAAACAATAACACAGAACAGTTTCACAGCGTGCGACGCAACAATAGTTTATACACATTTTAATATGGTGGTTAAAAAGACCACTCCAGTAGTTCTAGGTATATATGTATGTCTGGTAGTTTTAGAGTTAAAAGGCAATGCGGGTCAGAAACATGTACTTGCCAAGTCTACTCGAGGAAACCATTAAGTACATAATGTATTTATTGTGTTACATGGCAGGGTTCAATGATGGAAAAAGACACCATTGTGTGCCCCAAGCGCTAAAGGAGGAATAGACAAAGCAACATAAAACACACATGGCCAATGAACAAAAATGCATTCTTGTTTTGAGTCATTGTGTTTTGTAAGTTTTAACATCAAATCACCTTCAGTGTTGTGTAGTCTTCTTTTTCATCTGCCAGCACATATTCAAACCCTCTGTGTGAGTTTGACCACACTATGTTGATTCTTGTAACATTAACAGCATCTGAGCAAAAGTGGGTTTCACAGACTGTGGTAATATGTGCATCTATTAATCACACACAGCCATCTTGGGGGTTTGCTACCATTATTCACAAGAATGCTGTTACATAAATAAACTAAAATAGCTTGCTTGCCTTTACATAGAATTTTGTGCAATATCTGTATTTTGTTCAACCCTATACTTTTTTTATAGACTAGGAATCGTGTTGAATCTAAATTGTTCACCATTTAATTACAGTTTTTTTAACTACCAAACCTGTTTTTTTGGGTTTTTTTGTATTTGCCCAAGGATTACATTTTAATTATTATGCCACCAACCTTAAAATGACACAATGGCAAAATGGCAGTGTTAGCATTAGATACAATAGTAAGCTATGACAATGTTGGTTATTTTGTGAGCCACAATAAAGATAGCAACACCATACTGAAAATATCATCCTACTTTGTTGTTTGTGCTATGTTTGAAGTACCACAGCAAACGTATGGAGCTACATTCTGTGCAAGGACCGGGTAGATGGTTGCCACTTAAATTATTATGTCTCAGAAAGTGAGAATTACAGTGCAGGGTTTCAAATGGGGTTCTGATGCAGCATTACCTGGGAAGGAACAAAAAAGCACCATGCTACAAAAAAAAGATTTGGATGGTTTTCAAGTATTTTTCTTGTAAACATGTCAACCTTCTCTTTAGCACACATAATTCCACTGTACGTTTAATATATTTGATGTTAAAAACACCAACAGGTGAATTTTAGCCTGATTACAAACCCAGATTAACACTAATCTTGGACTGCCTTACCTAAAGTAAAATTTTGTAGTCCAAGATTAGTGATAATCAGAGTCACTTTTTGGAACATTAAAATAGTCTCCATAATATAACACTTACAGTATATAAGAAGACACATTTACACTACAGTTAGTAATGCATATATTTTCAAAACGGCTGATCAATATAATTGCTAGCCATAGTGTCAAAGCTTATTACTTCAAATTGCTATTAGCACATTTTTATTATTGGGTACCTTTGTCCTTTTTGAAAAATGTGTTTATCTTTTTATAAAAGGATAATGTAATTATAGCATGTTCTAGCACAGCAAGTAATACATTGACTGCGCCAAACAAGACAAATGATGCTGCTAAAATTAAATTACTTGGAATGTTCAGAGAAGATTTCAGTATTCCACTTCTTCCATTGTCTTCCCCTAACTTCATAGGTGAAGTAAGCTATTATCACACTTTGGTTGGAAACTTCAGTAGCTGTCAAAAGGGTGGAAAAGGTTTAACAATGAATATTAATAGAAATCCATTTGGCCCATTAAAAGCAAAGGGGTGCTTAAAAAGGTTTCCCTATCATACCGTCTGCAATTCAAATGAATGTAGGGACAGATTCCAAATTCATAAGAGCTCTGGGAAAGGGGTGTGATTCATCAATAATTAAAATGGGGCTAAATTATTAGAAATATCCCTGGATTCCCTGTAGTATCTAATTAATCTCATCTTTTTGTCCCTCAGGATGGCCCAGAGGCTGGACAAACTGTGAAGGTGAGGATTTAATACTCTTCTTATACATTTATTATACATGTGTGCCATAGTTAAGAGTATTGAAGAACCATTATATTCATACTGAAGTCACACATTCTTTGAGACTTCATAATTAAAGTTTTTTTTATGCTATGGCTATAACTTTGGAATGAACTTACTGTTTTTTTTTTCACATTATTTGACTAACATTAACCTGTCCTTGTACCCAAAGCAGCAATCTTGTTAAATGTGAAATAAAATAATTAGGAATCTGTAGGACAGAAGATCATTTATCTTGAAGTCTACGCACTTGACATCTCTTCATATGCTGAGGTTCATTTTGCAAAACATGAAATGGTGATAGGAAGACTGTGTTACTGGGTAATTAAATAGCATGGTTTCTCAAGTTATCCATATCATTGCCACTCAGTGAAAGGCTATCAGGAGCGGCATTGATTTACCTGCAGTTTACCCGTTAGTGAACAGAAATTGCCAGTTGAGATGAAAACAGATTGAAAGCTGTTTAATCAAAGGCTTTGTTTGCTGGCTTCTAAACTTGGTTAGTATGGGCCTACTTAAGTGTGCCAGCTTACAACTGTGCTTAAATTAGGAAACGAATGACTGAAAATTATTTGAAAGTGTTATAGAATTGAGTAGTCCATTCACTGCATGGCACTGTTTTTTTTCACTTTTTGTAGTTTAAAAGCCTAAACTGAAATTAGTTTGGGGTGTTAGTGTTGTCCCAGTCGGGCTGTGTTTCATATGCCAAACAGCTCTGACAGATACAGCCTGAATTAGCCATTTATCCAAGTCAAGGATGTACTCCTGGGGATGGGGCAGAACACTTTGGCACAGGCAGTCACTTCACCTACATGTATTTATTCTGCCTGATTGGGGCTAGGATCTTCTTTTCCATTACTCTTCTCTCTTGCCTTTATTAGTCCTTGGCAACACTTAATTCAAAGTGACATTAATTGCTAATTGCACATCTAGTTACAAAATAATTAAATGTTAAATGTAAAGCTACAGTGTACTGTTTGCCCTATATAAACATGTGCTTATAAATTAAAAGCTCAGTGATATTGGCAGCCTTACTTTTTTATTTTCATTTAGCCATATGCAGTACATTCCCTTTATGTGAATTGTTTGTTTAGTGTGTTAAGTTGTGTCCAGTGTCCCGGTTTTGACTGTATGGACATATATCCTATCTTAACAAACTAAATGTTTCACCTGTCTCCTAAATGTCACGCCCCAGTCTTCTACTTCTGTGAGAACTGTAACACAAGACTGCTGCAACACAGCTAAGAAATGCTTACAGGAACAAAGCTTAAAGCTTAAAACTAATTAGAAATCCTTAAGCAAAAAACCTTGTCACCACAACAATGCATTAATATTAATCACATGTCCTTGTTAATAAAAAAAAAAACATTTATTTATTTATATTTTCATAATAGAAGTTCTAAACGCCCATAAGCTAAGTGGAGTTTGTTAGACAAATTATCATTTTAATTGCAGCCATAATTGATTATACTCACCATGCTCATTAAGTTCGGAAAGATATGAAGCAACTTTCAAGGTCATTATAGTAGTAGGCTTGTAATTTGTGATAAGCTGGTTTGTGAACATCTAATTGCTCATTCACGTCAGTCTAGATGCCACTTGAAATCCCACAAAATCTCTCCATCCAATTTGCTAAAAAGCCCATGCTATTCCTAGGTTACATTTCTTATGTAAATCAGTGGCCAGTGATAACATGCATATGTTTGCAATTATTATGTAAGTCAGGTGTTTAAGTTTTCATAAATATGCAGCGCTCTGAACGCTTATTAACCTTAGGAATATTGCAATATGATTACCTAAACTATGAGAGTCATATGCATGCAATATTTAAAATAGGATTCTGCCAAATTCTGAAATTGAATACTGAGCACCACATCACTGTATTGTATCCCATAAGAATAAAAAAAGTAATTTACTATAGAATCTAAATTGACCTTAAATGGGCACTGCATGTAAGAGGTACTATACCAAGGAAACTGTAACACTGTCCATACAGATTGTAATCTCTTTGTGTCGTATGACCTGAACCAGGAGATTGTCACATCTTCAGTGTGATTAGACAAACTTTTCAACAAAAGGTGTTTGTTAGTGTCTTTTGAGTTCAGTGCTGCTAAATATAATAAGTGTATCCAGAGTTTAAGGCTTGTGGACAAGTTAACAAATAAGGGCAGAAACTGGTGGATATTAATAAAGCAGTTTTTTTTTTTCAAAATGATAGGCATAGAAATCCGATTGGTCTGAACTGAAACAAAAAAGATTGTCTTTGTTATATCGTTCCAGTTGAGTAAAGCAGATTTTGGTAAAGGTATAGATAGCAGTGAGGTGGTCCTACATGTAGCTCGTACTTAGACAAGAATCAGATAATAAACTTTTACCACATACAATAATGTACAGTATTTCCATGCTTTGTGTAAGACCATGATTGACCTTGGATATTACCGGTATTATCATTCCCAATTCAGATAAATATGTTGTATAACATGTTTGTAGGTCAAACATTATTTCAACTGTAAGCACAGAGAATGACTAAACAACGACACAGCTATTCAGGATATGCAAATGTCAGCATTATGGAGCAGCAGTGTGGAGTAGTGGTTAGGGCTCTGGACTCTTGACCGGAGGGTCGTGGGTTCAATCCCAGGTGGGGGACACTGCTGCTGTACCCTTGAGCAAGATTACTTTACCTAGATTGCTCCAGTAAAAACTTTATAAATGGGTAATTGTATGTAAAAATAATGTGTAAAAAATAATGTAATTGTATGTAAAAATAATGTGATATCTTGTAACAATTGTAAGTCGCCCTGGATAAGGGTGTCTACTAAGAAATACATAATAATAATCAAATCGCTTGAAAATTAATACTAGGGAATTAATATTCCCTTTAAATTGGATGTAAAGGATATACATTTATTTGTATATTTAATGTACACAGTAAGTAGAATAATAGAAAACAGAACACAAGTTGTTTGTATCTGAACTGTGCAGGCAAGATGGAAATCCTCAGGCTAAGTTTGTTTTCTTCTGTATTTGGAATAACCATGTTGAGTCTTCCAGGTTGAATTTTGCTTTGATAATACACACCAGGGGGTAGGAACTATTCATTAATTACATACCTTTTTTTTAATTATTTTTTGTGCCTGATTGATAAATAATTCAGATCAAATTAACAAGGAAGTTCCCAAGTTAAGGGTTGCAGAATAATTGTTTTTGCATTTTTTTCCCATGGCTTTCTTAATTGTGGGTGGTTGTTGTAGCCAAGTCAATAAAGGAAGATATGCTCCAGTACTGGCAAGATCTCCGTAATCCCCATGCATCTTTCATTAAGAATCCATCACCAAGTCCGTGATTGAGTTCATAGTTAGAGTCCTATTTAAAATTCACAGTTAGAGAAAAGCAGTGTCTTTTAGAAAAATTACTCCATAAACTGCAAGATCTGCACTTGGTCCAAATTGCCAGTGAATCACTTGGCTATGTTATATTTGAGACGCATAGTCAATAACATATTTAAGAAGCTTTTTACACCCCTGTAGATAATATATATCCACAGACATGTTGCAGTTAAACTAGACCCAGTTTCATTTACTGAATATGACTTGACCTAGGCTGACTTGACAGAATTCTGTTTTTATCTTCTTTGTTGTCACTAATTCGATTTGAAAGCATTATTCTTTTTAACTAAACAGTTTTACTTGTACATCTAAAATGAAAGAACTGGTTTATATTCGGTAAATTTATTTTAATTTTTAGAATTTTAATCTAAATGAGTAAGACATGGCTTCCAATCCTTTTTGAGATGACAAGTTAATGTGCTTGTCTTCATTTAATACTTAGTGGACAGATCCATTTAAAAAAAATGTTTTTTGGTTTTTGGTTCTTGGGATGGGCCCAGGAATGAACAGCAGTAAAGGTTGACCTTGCTTTTATGGAAATGCTTTAAATAAATGTTCTGAAACTACTGGTCAAGATTCTAATAAAAACTCATTATGTATGCCATAGACCCAGATAACGTCCGTCATTACAAAGGGTATATCAGTGGCCACCGCCAGTAGCCTGTGGTTAAGAATCCGATCAGGAGCAGCAGGGTTGGAGCATGCTGTCAGAATGCATTTTAGATAGAGTTCTAAAAAGGTTACCTTTCAATGTTGTTTGAATCATTCTAGCAACGTTTTTCACAAAAAAAACAAAGCATGTACTATATGATCTCATCTAACGTAATCAAATCTAGCCACACTGCACAATGAAGAAGAGATTCAGGCCATGCTGTGGTTGTGAAGCCTGCAACAGAGGCTGTTGCGAATGCACTATACAGTATAGGATTTGGTACCGTAGACCTCACTGCAAGTGAAAATTGAACTCCACAGAATTTCTTGAGGTCACTGTGAGATTCTCAAACTTTTCATTTTCAGCAGCTCATATTTATTCCCTTAAGACATGCTAAGATTGAAAAATAATTACTCAGGAGAGTCAAGTGCAAATGCAAATGTAGGATTTAGGAAGCCACATAACCCCCTATAATCCTGTCCATTTTGCTACAAGTTATGCTTCTATCAACCCTCATTTCCCTGCACCTCATTACTAGATAAAAAAGAATACAGTAGGAATGTATCTGCATCGTTGAAAAGAGGTTTTCCTGCGTCTTTCCCCTCTGATCATCAGAACACTGCATACAAAGAGCATCACACAACCTTGCAGACAATGGTTTAAGAGAAATATTTTTAATTGGATTAGGGGAAATACTTTGTAGATGTCTGATATGCTTTTTTTTTTTTTTTTAAAGTTTTGAATTAGGGTGCCAGTTGTGGTGGCTCAGTGCAATGAGCCTTCCCATTTGTGGTCTGTGTCAATACTTCCACATAACCAGCATCCATTACCTTGAGAAAATGTGAAATATAAACATTAAAGCTGCATGAGTCTCTCGCAGTCCTGTTAAAATTGCCAGTGTACTGCCATGCTGCACACACTTCCGTAGTTTTACATTCTTTATACCCCTATCAGAAATTCCTTGTATCAGCATTGATACGCCTTAGAGCTGTGATACTTGAGCAGGTTTATGGTGATTTAGAATATATTTCAGTGTTAACTTTCCTCATCATCATCCTCATCAGATGGAAGTAACATCATAAAAAACATTCAAATGGAAATAAAGGATAATCCTGAAAAAAACTCAAAACAAAGGAAACTACCTAAAGTTTCAGTGGGCAGCAAAACTGTAACTTATGAACAAGAAGATAAAGACAGCAAATACAAGTGTAATGACCCAGGTTAAGAACATAAAGCTTTGGTTTAAAAAGCTACAGTACGTAGGTTTCAAATGTGCAGTTGTATAAGAAACCCATTTTATAGCAAGCATGCATTTTGGTTTTAAATCATGGTATCTGGTATTGAATTAGCTTAAAGAAAGTTCTCAGTTGCCATGTCAGAATCTGTTACACTTGAGCTTTCTATGTAATTTCACCTCAGCAGTATCTTCTGGTTCAAAGCATGTTACTAGCTGACAGACTGTCAGTCAACCGTGGGAGCAGCATGTTGGTTAATGACAGGGAAGAGGACATTGAAGACGTGGGGACAGTTTTACCCTTCAGGAACAAATTAGTGCAACACTTTCATTGAACCCAGCATGGCTTGCAAACAGATATTGAATTAGCCTAGTGAAGTGCCAGGTATCACATTTTCAAGACAATGTTTATTATAACGTGAGACTTATTTAATGAATGGAAGTGAACAACAGGTATGATTCATTGAATTATTTTGTTAGCCACAATCACTTTAACTTTGCAGGCTGTGGAGGACTCTGGTCTCTGAATTTTGTGAACTTGTTTGATGCACCTGAACTGTAAAGAGACACGTCATACAATTTGATTGGCTGGATTTTTTCAACAACATTACAGTGGTGTTGTAGTAAGAAACTAAAAGAACCAGGCCACTAGGTTTTTTAAAGGTAATGAACTGTGTTGTTTTGAAGTTATTGTCCTTGAACTTTAAGTCATTCATTTTTGTATGTGTTAGATTGATTCCAAAATAGCAGACGAGATCCAGATAATGAACTTATCTCTTAGATGCTATACAGTCTCAGTCCAGGGTACTGTGCTCTCTGTTATCATGGCATTTTCTTATCACTGCATCTCCACAACAAAGCTGCAGATACCCTGGGAAATACTGAGCTGTGACCCAGCAAACCCAAATTAAATTGAATTCCTACTGTAAGACTGGGATAAATTAATGACCATTACAGTTCTTTCAGAATGTTAGGGGAAATAAACCACTCTTATCAATGATTACAGTTTAACTTTAAAAACGGCTCAGAGCTATGCTACTTCAGCAGGTTTCTATTAAAAACCATCCTAATGATTTAGAATATGTTTCAACGTTTATTTTTTTTTACAAAGAACAAAAAATAATTAGGGTCATCTTCATATCTTTGGTAATGCCATTGGCTGAAAGCTCAACCCCCTTTATTTCTTTAACTTTCTTTTCATTATACATTTAAAAGCCTATGTGTTAATCAATGTCTAACTGGTTATTCATACAAGCTAGTTAGGTCAGTCCTCATTATTGTTACCTCTAGAAGCCTTATTATTGTTTACAGAAAATCTAAAAAAGTATAAGGACAGACTGTTTATCTCTTTGTTGGACTTTGCTGGAGGCTATGTAAATGAAACTCTATTGAGATTCATAATAAACTGCATGTTTATTATGGATACTTAAAGTGGCTAAACTGCAGACATGTCTTTCAGGAAGAATTAGCAAGCATATGCTGCCAGCGTGAAGTAAATGGTTCCACCAAGATGTAAATCA
This sequence comes from Acipenser ruthenus, assembly GCF_902713425.1. Lineage (NCBI taxonomy): Eukaryota > Metazoa > Chordata > Actinopteri > Acipenseriformes > Acipenseridae > Acipenser > Acipenser ruthenus. Next base: position 23,832,861 of record NC_081213.1, read on the forward strand.
AGATGAATTTCCCAGTAAATTGCTCTCCTTTGTTTTGCAGGGAAAGCAGTTGGGATGGAAATGGTCTTTTTTATCTGTTTAGTAGTTTGCAAGTTAGCCATCTTTTTTTCCTTTCTTTTTTTAACAAGAACACAGCTGTTCCTGACAAAATACATTTCTCAGTCTGTCTTAGCAGACTTGCTCTAAACAATGTAAATAGCACAAAAACAGCTTCTCTCATTTGTAAAATGTCAAAAATAATTAATAGAGATCTGTTTGTATTAGCTTGGGTATATCTTTGTTTAACCTGTTTGAATAAAAGACAGACAGACCTGCAGTATTATTCTGTACTGTATTTCCTCTCAGGGATAACCCGTAGAACTATTAGGCCCTATTCAGGGCCTATAGCAAAAAAGAACAAAACACAAAATGTGATTTATTTAATCTTTTTGGCAGAATGTTTTCAAGAAGACACTGCAGTACCACCAGTGGACGTTTCTTTTTGAATGGTTTTCAGTCATGCAGAATGACCAAAATGTCAGCTTCGACAAGGCTAATTTTAGTCTCCCTCTAAAAGACGTTCAAAAGTGGAAGATCACAAGTACATGTTGTGCTTTCATGTCATAGATTTAAATACATGTGTTGATGGCATTATTTACAACTGGACTTTTTACGACTTGGCCTGGCTTTACAAATGCTAAACAGTCTTTCAAGGTCATTTTGAGCTGTATAATCTGATATTGTAATGAATTATTGAGGTTGTGTTATGTTAACAAGTCTTACGCCTATCTCTTGCAGTAACTGATTTTCCAGATTCCTACTTTGAGTTATTAGGATGGCTAGATGTCAAGAAGAGTTCACTGTCTCTTTAAATACAAATAATTATTTATTTATTGGGTACAGAATTTTCATATTTTTTTTGGTATGTTGCTTAAGGTGGGCTTAGTTAATAATGTAGATATTATGTAAACAGAATCATTAAATACAGATTATATTTTGACAATGAAGGGGCTTATAGACCATGTTATCGTATTTGTAACCTAGGGTAAGCAATGTTTAATGAACAAATTTAATGAAAAATGAATGAAAGCATGCAATTATGCAAACAATAGGCAATAGGCAATACGCAGTCCAATCTTTTCTTGGTGGAAAACAATATATTAGTTCTAGCAATTATTTGTTTATTGTTGGTCAGTTCATTTGGAAATGCAGAGATATTGCAAAAGTATTATTATAATTAGCTCCAAAGCATGTTGATTTCTGACATTGGGACCAGGTATGATAGTAGGGTGGATGAACAGTGCGTGATCGTGTTCATTGCCTATGGGAAGAACTGTGAGCTGCAGCAGTTTTGAAATCGATATAAAATTATCTCAGTAATCATCAATTGAAAAACATGTTTGTCTTAAAATATTTAAGTATGTTTGAGCAGTTTATAGAGCTCTAAAGTCACTACATATCGCAAGAGACAATGAAACCTGTCGTATTAATCGTAATAATAATTTCTGAAAATTATTATATAAAGCTCACAAAATATAATTCTTAGGATTGTACAATTCACCTAGATTACATTCGGCACAGAAAAAACATACTTTTCTAAGTGGATTTTATTGTTTAACAGTTTGTTTTTAAGACAAGCGGCAATGGCAGTGCCATGTCTGTGGTGCACTCAGTTTGGTTTGCGGGTTACATATTTTCAAAAAAAAACACACTGACTTATTATACTACACACACAAACAGCATTAAAATAAATATAATTGGTTAGTGCAATGTGTCCAGAAGACACACCTCTTTGAATTATTACCATATCAAGTGTGGTTTTGTAAGATATTTGGGTTGGATTAAGTGACGCGCTTCAGGTTTTTATGGCATCTAGTCGAAGTTCCCTCCTGAGACAATAGAAGATTTAATTTGATCTGCCCAGTGCGGGCCTTGAGGTGTTACGTGGATAGGACAAGAGCTCTGCGTCATACTGACCAGCTCTTTGTCTGTCATGGTATACGGACCCTAGGACAGCCCCTCTTGAAGCAGCGACTGTCATTGGATTGCGGACACAGTCTCTGCGGCGTCTGACAGTGCTGGCTTACCCCCACCTGGGAGAGTAGCTGCGCACTCTACTAGAGGGTTGACTACATGGTTTTGTTTGTTGAAATCTAAAAAAAAGTTTGCCCACCCGAATGATAAGTACTGTGGAGAAACAGAGATGACAGGCAGGGGAAGACATTGTAGTTGAACAAGTCATGAGCACTCCTGATCTGATCTTCAAAACAAGCAACCGTTAAGATTGATTAAATCAGTTGTTGTCTATGCATAACTAGCGGGTGAGCTTGCTGATGTTTTCAGGTAGAATAATAAGACAATGCCATGCTTGTTCATCTGGTCATGGTGATGACTGATTTATGACCATTGATAGAACATGTTATAAAATTATTTATCACTTTTTGTAATGTTTTCTTTTTTGTTGGTAATTTCTGAAATACTAGCTTAGTGGAAACAAAAGTGCTCAACACCTTAAAAAAAAACATGTCAGTTTGAAACTTATGATGGAAAAAATGGATTGCAATTTAACAAAAACCAAGGACTAAAATACATCATGTTATTTTAGAAGAATGATGGTTACCCTTTGCATTACCCCTTAACATATGACTATTTGAGTGACAGCATTGAAAGCTTCCTTTGTACATTGTAATACTCACATTGTGTCAGCCGTGTTTTAGAAATTCAACGTACAACACAATGGTTGACTGTTGGCTGTAAAATTCTTTAATTTGAATCAAGTCAAAGTTAAAAGGAATTTTCATTGTATAAAGGACAATGAAATATCATTTGCCATTGTGCTCTGTCTTTACTTTTTCAAAAGTCTCAAAACATTAAAATCCCAAGGCAGTAATCTATAGAAGTCTCTGACACTGAATTACCTTAATGTATCTGTTCAGCATTTTTAATACATACAGTATTGTTTGGATCAATTCCCTTTGCAGGGCTTAAAGCAAATACACAACCACAGCAGTGCATGTTAATAATTGCAGATACAAGGGAGGCAAATCAATGCCTTATGTGTTGTTTATTAATTAATATACAGAGCTTTGTGACAACCAGACACAGTGTACAGAACAATGTTTTAGAATTAACAATACAGCATACATATTAATGATTAGTGGAATTTCGATTATTTATTTTGTGTCAGGGTAGCTTGGACTTTTTTATTATTTTATCCTTAAGTTGTAACAGCACATGAACTTCCGTGTCTCCTGGGATACTGCAGAAAAATAATTTAGGTCTGGCGAGGCAGGAAAAAATCCATAGAGGCCTTAAATTTCGAAAGGCATCAATCAAGCTATCAAACAAATCAATTCATTTTTTTCCTCCAACAGACCCGTGAGGAGTCACAGTAGTGGTGTAAAGTTTTCAATGTAGAATCATGGAAGCAGGAGTTGATTTTGCTTTACATTTTGAACTAACTATAGTGTTGTTCATTTCTGTGCTGCTTTCATAAGCACACTTCAGTATGTCAGTGGTGAATTGCTGACATGTTTTAGAAGATTCTAAAAGGGGCCGCTGTGCTGTATATAATGTTTTACTAGGTTGACATGTTTTCATTATCTCATTTTGTTTTTCAGCATGTGCATGTCCATGTACTGCCAAGAAAGCGTGGAGACTTTGAGAAAAACGACAGTATTTATGATGAGGTAAGTGACGCTTTTCTTGATGAATCTAGTGCTATTTTTAACACCAAAACAAATGTTGCGTTACTGGTATAAATAATAAATTCGCTTACTGTACACAAATGAATCAGTTTTGCGACACAGAAAAACAAACTAAACATCAAACAAAATGTGATGTAGCTTAGTAAAACACTACCCCAGTCTAACTGTCAGTACATACATTCAAAGATATAAGTAAATATATGTATTACACTTCTTACTTATTCAGATTTTCTTTCTTGCTTACCTGTTTTTGTGTATTATATTTTTTATTGTATCCAATTTTAATTAATTAGTTGGTTATTATATTAAAAAGTACTGTAGATTAAACTATACCACATACAGTAATTTTTAAAATGGCGTAAAGAGGACAACAGGTAACTAATATGTCCCACTGGAGTTTTAACAAGAAGACTGCTCCTTTATCAGTGTAGAATTATGGGAAATATTAGCGGTTTCTTTTTAATTTGCATTTTAATTCAACCGGGTATTCTGAAAACAGTTCTGCAATTCATATTCTTTAGATGACATGTTCTGCATACAAAAGACGTGTTCTACTTCATGGAAATGTATTATCCAACAGGTATCACAGCTATTTAAAAATAATAATCATGGAACATTCTTCTTGTTTCGGTCCCCTAAGTGCATTTATAATATACAGCATATATTTACTTCCACATAATAGGCTTCTTAGCAACGCAGTACAGAATTCATATTTTTTCCTATCGCCAACATCTTCAGGCTTACTCTTTCTATGCAACATGGATTTGCTTTGTTTTGGGCATGGTTTGTAAATATACATGTATAAGTTTTTGCCCTAATAAAGCCACTGTTGTGCATTTAGCCTTGTTAAATAAATTGTTAATGAACACAAGAAGCTATTGATCTCCCGAGGACCTGAACTATAAAGTAAACAAAGCTAATTACCAGACCTTTTTGTTAATGGTTATTTTAATCATTGCGATTGCCCTTCTTGGCAGCCCGAGCCAATAGGCTGCCGAGGCGGCAGGCAAACTATCAGAGTGAAATGGTTCTTCTTATGCTGCAAATGGCACTCGAGAGTACAATTTCATTTGTCAGTTTATATAGAAATAAAGCTTCATTACTTTAAGCTGAGACAACTGGGTCCTAAAAAAAATTCTTCCCAGTTCATGGCGATGGCATGTTATCCTGTACGCAGCATCAATTTATTAGACAGGCTCTTAATGCGATCATAACATATTTAGAATATATGTGTATCAATGTGCTTCCCTGTTATTTCCCCTCAGCTACCACACCATTGCTGTACTTAACAGTTATTAAACAATTGACCTTCTAGAAACTGCCAGACTGCTAAAATGTACTTATGTACTGTAATTCTGGCCAGTGGGGACAGTACAGTATTTTTGTTTTTTCTTCTGCTAAATTGATTGCTTGTGAGGGGTGTCAGAATATGCACAGTAATCTGAATTACATGTGATGTCAAATGCATCATAAACATGCTTGTTACATATGAATAACATATTGTTACATGTGAATAACATGCTTGTTACATGTGAATAACATGGTAAAAAGTGGACTGTTACAACAAAAACATCATATGTGCTCCATTTAAATAACTTGTATTAGTTTGCTGGAAAGCAAATAATAGTGGAGCAACCATTTCTACTCAGACCAATTTGTTTGCAGTAGGGGGGGGGGGTGCATTTTAGAGTATGTTCTGTATGTTTAATATAAAGCAGCATGTAGAGTTCAACAGATGCTACGAGTTGTGATTTAGTGGGTTATTTAAATCTCTTTTTGTATATGAAGCGTATCTTGGGATTTGTTTCTGTTAATAATAAAAAATAAAAACTCTCAATAAATGTTTGTGAATGAGGAGGATGTGCAGGGCTCAGGTGTTAGCCAGGAATTGATTTAAAATGATTCTGGTTCAGGAGCACACTTGGGAATATGTCATCCCAAGGATGCAAACCACTGTGGAAACAAATGGTGGTCTCATCGAGCAACTACAGTTTAGACATGCAGCCCTTATGTCAACCATTCAGTACCTTGTTCTTCCCTTAAATTTAGTTTTTTGTCACTGTTTGTAAGTGTATTTTAAACACAAGCCATTGATACAGCCTATCGCTCTATAACTGGGATTTCTAAAGCCTTTTTATACCTACCTACCTGTGCAGGTGGACATCAATTAACTAAATGTATTAATTATTTGAATAATAAGCCAACCAATCAGGTTCCTCAGTTTTTTCTCCCATGTGGCTGGAATGGCAGGAATCAGCGAGACCATTTTCACTCAGGAATAGGGTTTTTATTGCCAACAATAAAAAACCTAACTTAACAAAACACTAAAAAGATACACTTGTCACACTTCACAATCATGATATCTGCTGAATTTTGGTCCCCTGGTTATTTTTGTTTAACTTGTTTACTTTTTTATGATTGCTAAAGCTTGTCTTCTGTTAAAACGCTGTTGTTTTAATGTTTCTGACTGTATTCCCTTCCGAAACGCACTGTTGTGAAGCAGCAATAGCAAATGTATTTCTGACACTCGTACTCAACAACAATCTCCAAGGTTACATTCATTACACATTTAACAGTTAAGAGTTTTCCAATATAAGTATTTTGACCTTTTAAGCAGACTAGAAAGTACACCGAAATAATAGTTAGCATTGATGGAACACAATCTTCCCTCATTATTAAACAATCCTTTGGAGCCTAGTATTTACTGTACTGTCATGCTACTTGTTTTAAGACCTGGAAATGATTACAATCCTGAGTGTAGTTCGAACATTGCAGCTTGGCTTACTTCACTGCATTTTGCAAATAATTAAGAAATAACCGCAATTACATGGTAGTACTGTCAACTTGGATTTCATGCAGGTCCCTGGGTACTGGGTATATGTTATTAATGACCATTTTATATATGCGTGTGTGTCTGTCCTGTCTTACATTACAAAATATTTAAATGATATATTCTTGATTCATATGTAATTTTAAATGCAGTTAATTTACAGCAGTACAATTAACATATTAAATACAATTACATATTAAAAGCATGACTATATGTCGCACCCTCAGTGCCACTGTGCCACCTGTCAGGAAAATGTATTTTTACAGTGCAACACGTTTTAAAAGAGAGTGGGTTTATATGTGTGACACGGCAGGCACCATCTTGAGCAAGTAATAACAGACTGTTTCTCAAGTGTGGCAGTGTGATGAAACAAATAGGATAATTATTACAGTCCCTGCTACTAAATACAACCTTCAGCCACTCCTAATCACCCCAGGCCATGTATTAATGTTGCCTGGCCTCAAGGAGCTAGCTTTGCTCCTTGGAACACACACATTCTCATTACAGCAGTGTAATTAAAGGGAAAAATTGAGATGTTGCCAAGTTTTTTTTTTTTTTTTTTTTTTTAGCTAAGCACCGCCTCAGAGATCACCCAGAACTCAATTACTGACTGTTATGCTTGTTAGTAAGAACAATGCTGTTCTATGATTATTAGTTGTAATAGTGTTGTTTTCTCCACAAGAATCTTGTTATTTATTCTTTCTCAGTCCAACTCAATAATACTTTGTGTAAAAGTGCCTGGATTTGCATATGAAAAATAAGAAAGTATGAACATACTGATTCCTATACTGCTGTAGGTTTTTGACCCTATACTTGTACAAAAAAGTCTCTGCTTCCATATCTTATAGTCATTATTTCTGGGCTGCAGTCCCATCTTTCACTGGTCAGATTCCATAGAACCCATCATTTAAGAATTTATACAGTACCTCAGAGTTTCCCATGGGATAGTTATTTCAGGCAGTGGGAATATCCCTCTTCCTTTGTTTATCTTGGCTCAGACCACTTACCAGTAGAGATTTTGGAGGATGGAACCCCAAGTATGAATGCAGTTCACTCTGTGGCAATGGCTGTTAAATCTTATTATCTCACCATCCTAACCTGTTGGCTATAATACCTTTTTGAGGTTTTACACTTTGGGGCTGATGTAAGGAGGTGCAGTGCAAACAATAGCGGTTGCAAAATTCAAATTGCCTAGCGGCCAGGCAATTATTTTGTACTGCGGCCTATGTGAGTTTAAGAGCAATGGAAATGAATCAAGACCCTCAAATAATGAGCCGCAATCATGATAATGAGGGTCGTAAGGGGCGCTGCCCGTGTATCGGGCTATTTAGCATCCGCACTTACAGCCCAGCTTAATATTCCAGATCCCTGCCCAATTCCATGCACTTTTCTTCATTTGAATACATTTCAATATTATTTAAATGGTTTAATGATGACAGAATGCCAGGTGAAAACCATTCTTTACACATGCTGCATTTTTCGTGACTGCTAAAGTCACACTTTACGGCAGCTAAACACGTTTTTTTAGCAGCAATATGAGTGTTTCACATATCCTTACATCGGCCTCGTTCTCTTTTCAAAACAGTGCACAGTTCCCCTAACTAAAGGGTAATTTGCTAAGTTTGTTTTAAAAAGGCCTCCCGCAGAGAATCCACCACTGCTTGCTGAAAATGTACAAATCAATGTAAAAAAAAAAAGAAAAAGTTTGATAGCCAGGTTAGTCTCCGAAATTGAGCTCCCTTTCCTTTACTTGTGCCCCTTTAGTCCAAGGTGGCCTTGATTGAAAATGTATTACTGTATATCCCCTCCCGTCATCATATTAGATACAATAGCACTTGATGGCATTGTTCATTAGATCGTTATCAATGGTTTTCCACTGTGAGTTCTCAGATATTAAGACAAACTTCGCATAGTCTTGCAATGCTACAGAGCTTGTTATTTGTATGTGATTTATTATCCTCACAGTGGCAATGCTATTAGTGAACACAGGGTGAAGCAGGAAATGTAATGAGAAATATCAATGTATCCTCATGTCTCTGCCTGTAGTGACAGTCAATGATCCATCTCACTGACATTTACCTTGTTAACATTTTGATCAGAAGGGAAATTTGTCATTTTTCATGGTAAACAGTATGAGTTTCCACAAGAACTGCAGATAGATTAAGAAGATAAAGAACCCATCTTACAGTTCCTCATACCAAATAATCAGCAATGTTTTAGAAAAGCAACCATTTATGGCCAAAATGTGTGGTGTAACTTATCTTTTTGAAAACTAGGTCAACTGGAGACGGCAGGATTGTTCCCTTTAATAGATTTTTTTAAAGGCAATCTTAAACAGAGGCACTAACAGACTGAGTACCTAGGAGTTGTTATGGTACTTTTAGTTCAGTTCACTGTCTTAACCTTTATCACAATTTAAGCAAAGTAGACATGTTTTCCTACCACCGCACTTCACCTGTATTGTATACTCTTTGTTCATTTATCTCTTCTGTACCGGTATTTGTAGTCAGTTGTTAACATCACTTGTTGCAGAAGACACTGCTTTGACTTTTTTCAGACTTGACACATGCCGTTACATGTTTGTAACCCCTTGATTGTTTGGAATCATATCTGTCTAACAGATAGTATGCTGTTCAGCATTACAGTATCACTGTACAGCTGTATGAAAGTCAGTCTGTGGACCAAAACTGTCTTCTTCAATGCTCCCATTCACGTAAAATGCCCTTCTTCTTCTTCTTCTTCTTCTTCTTCTTCTTCTTCTTCTTCTTCTTCTTCTTCTTCTTCTTCTTCCTCACTTAACTAGTTGGCTTTTATTTTTACTTTTATAAAAGTAAACATTTGTCATATAGAACATTTGGGATTTGGTTAAATTAAGAAAGTAAAAAGACTGATAGCTCCCAAAAGAGGACGTTTTTTCTATAAAGAATGTACCAGTGAAAGTCCATGTGCTGCTGATTGCTGTATTTAGAGGAACAAAGAAACAAATACTGTACCGTGATTCACCACATGCCCTTACAGCAAGACAAGGTGAGCAATTCTATTACCCAATTCGCAAGGCTTTGGTTTGTCAAATGTATAAATGAGATTGCCATAATCTAGTATTGACAATACTTACAAATGATGTAGTTGTTAATTATTCAGATGGCTGTAGTTATACAGTATTGATCTAATTGAACTGAGCATATGGAAATGCCATCAATTTAGTTTTCTGTAATAGACAAAAAGAAACTCCATTAAATACTCTATACAGAAACAACCAAAAAACAGCTTGCATGTTCTCAGTGCTCAAATATAATACATTTCTCTTTGACTGGTTAAGTGTAGCAACCTGAAAATGTTGTACAGTAGATTTGTGTATAGTGCTGAATGTTTTTACTAAGAAGCAAAATGTGATCAGAGGACACCAACTGGTATGTCCCCTTGTTATTTCTCTGTACTGTGTTGTGTTGGCTCTCCCAGAGATGGTATAGAACAGTCTGATATGCAGTAATGGTCATGCTTGCAGCCCGTGAGCCATTGTTATGTATGGAAACCTGGCTCCTATTGAATGTTTCTGATTACCTCTGGCAGCTGGTTTTATTTCAGTTCACAGTTAATGCCATGGTGGAATCATCTGTAGATTGAATGTGCCTGCTCTTTGGTGGGGGAGTTGAACTCCAAAGGAGTAATGTAATAATGGAACTAGCTGCTAAGAAACTGGCAGATTTTGCTGTAAATATACTGTAGTTCATGATTTATACATTTAAACAATAATACAATCAAAGAGGACAAAGATGCAAAAAAACGGATTTGGTAGCCTTAAAATGTTATTTATGTAAAAACTCTTATAGGTATCTGCTATACAGTTACTGTGAGTCATAGTTATTTTGATATAATTGTGTTTGTAATTGCACTGTATTGTTTGTTTTGTCATTAGAGGACTAAACATTTAATCCTATTAGTTCTGATCAGATATAAGTTCTATGATGCTTAGACAATTCACATGAATGGTAAAAATGTAATTGATATACTTTGCATATGCTAGTGTTGTGGTGTGTGGTAGAGTAGATTATGCTTTGGGTGAGACATAAAGATTTCACCAAAGTCTATATCAGATTCACTGTTCTGTATATAATGCATTTACATTTATAAAGAGGGTTATATTGTTTTATATTTGAACCTAGCTTTCAAGGCCACTAAGGTAGCCTGTGAGTACTCCTACCACTCCACTATGTACTTGTACTGTACATAAGTGTCATTAATACTGGGTAGACTGTTTGATATACTACTGTACTGTATATCATAAAGAATAAAGAAATACACCATGGCAAATATACTGTACCTGTCACTCTGGTAATCTAGGATATCAACAGGAAAAGCTAGTCTCTTAAAGTGCAGTCTGTAATAAATGATTAGTTTAAAACAGCAGTAGATAAACATCACTCCCAGATAGAGGTCCGGCTGTTTCTACCCATGTGGGAGCAAAAGGATTACTTCCTTACCTTTGACGTTATTTTAAACACCTCTCTCTTATCATGCGCTATTTTCCACAGGTCAATACACACTGTATATTACTTTATTTCTTGTCATGCTCTAACAGCCTAGCTATACATCAGAATTCATGGTGGGCAGTCTTCCACATGAGAAAAGCCATTCAAGCTCACACTGTGTCAGGAGCTGTTGAGAAAACAGTTAAAATCCATATCAATAGTCAAAGTTTATCTAAGTAATGCTATCATTTATAAGATAGTAGGTTCCAGTATCTGGCACCACAGAAATTAAATTCAGGTTCACCAGTCCTCCTATGATTTTTTTTTTTGATAGGGACGGGCAGAGAAACTAGTCCCAATCTCATCATTCTGGAATCAGCTATTTCTAACACCGTAATTTTCACAGTGTTTTTGATAGAATAGTATACAAGAGGTGCTTGTTTTACAAGAAGTTATACAGCAGACGTAACCCAATGCTGCTAAGTTATGCGTGTTCTACACAGATGGGTTTTATATACAGGATATGTGCTGTATTTTAAACATTATGGTAAATCCAGCCTGTCTGCCTTCATTGGGAATTGTTTGTTTGTCTTACACCTCTGCATCTGTCTCTTTATAACCACTGTAATTAATACACATACTCTGTAAGCCTCTCCTCTAGCCTTCACCCCAGAAAACTATAGAATTAGATTAGGTCTGTTTGGTTGGTACATTCTGGAATGCCATCATGCTGCCTGTGCCTAGAAGGTGCTAGGTAGGTACTTCAGTTCAAGGTAAAACGTAACTCTCTTTTTTTTACTTATAACAGCCATGACTCAAACAAATCAAAAATCTTTAGGTAGTATGATTTGGTTAGAAGGGCCACATTATCTTAAGTGCCACGCTGTAACAAAGAAAGCAACAGCAGGTGATGCGAGCTAACCTTTGCAAAAAAACATTTCTGATTTACTTCAGCTGTAGCCTGAAGGAAGGAGCTGCCTTTAGAGAAAAAAAAGAGTGACGCATCCCCAAAGATTGCAGTGTTAAAATATACCTGCTGGGGAACTGTAATTTGATTCTGAAAATCCCTTTGCTGGTCAACAAAATCATCATGCATTCTTTAAAGGTATTTTCTGTACTTTTGTGAGCGTAGCCACATGAACTTTAAAACCGACAAGCCCTGTTATTCCCAATGGGACGTGTCACTTCAGTGTCAGGCTTAAATAGTGCAAAACCAAATGGAATATCATGTGTGTGTTTATCTTTACAATGAGGCAAACCGCGCTGTTAACTTTGTTTCTTTTTTTGAAGTTAGCGTAAAGCCTATTCATGCTACCCTGTTAATGAACAGTTATGTTCCTGAGTTGAATTTTAATATTTTGCAGACAGTATATGCCTGCATGCTGTACCATAGATACCAATTACATTCTCTGAATAATTTCTCACAGCTCAGTTTAATTGATTGTGATTTAACTGCAGAGGCCATATGCAAATACCTTTGTTGAATTTTCAGAAGCTAGGTTATTGTGGGATGTAAAATGTGTAGTTTGTGTCTAAGTACAACTATATTTAATTATAGACCATATGCAAATATTTGTTACATTTCCCTCAGGTTTCTTCTGAACAAAGTGTTTTTTGTTATGTTGATTTGGCGTGAAACACCTACACATTTAGTAACTTTGCCATTCCCAGGTATGAATCCATCTTTGTGGACTCTTCACTGGAATATTTCAATGTTGTTGAACTTGTTTTCCATTTTGAACAGGTTTTCAGTTGCAGAACATTGTGTAGTAAACATGATACAGAAAAGCTTACTGCTAACAGGCCTGTAGAATGTTTTTAAGGACGCATTCAAAATAAAGTAGAAATACAAATGTAAAACACATACATTTATGAAACACATGAATACATGTTAAATTTCACAAGAGTGATTCAAACCCAATCCATCAATGGTGGAGGGTAAAGGTAAACTATTGGCTGTGTTGTGTTGAATCAAATGCAGACTTTCTCGTATCAATACTGAGTGTTATAGTTTAATATTTAAACAGTATTCATTCATATAAGGCATTAATTGTCAGGCAGCAGTTACTTGAAAATAATTCTAAACCTGAACACCTGCTTAGCTGAAAGACAATGTGAAAATGAGGTTTTCAAGGCATATTTTAATATTTTGACCTTTGATTTTACTTCTGCGCAACACAGCATTTTCTTCTGCTTAAGTTAGAGATTATTAAGGGCTGCATTCAAAAAGCATTTTGCATACTGAAGTTTGTGGTTTTCTCTTATCATGGCAGCAAATTAGGCTTTTGAAAAATGTTGCCATGGCAAACTCTGAAATAGCATTTTTTGGTTGCTGTTTTAAACCAAAAAAATATTTACCCTGATATATTCCACTTAAAATACAATAAAAAAAGGTTTAATTTTTCATTTTTTACTGTTTGCCTAAGAAAACCTTGTTGTGGATTACTAATTTTTATCTTATCCTTGCTCTTTTTACATTTGTATACTCTAAACCCATTTAAGTGCCCATTTCTCCACATGGTTCAAAGTCATACATTTACTATGAAGTTGGTAACATGAAATTTGCCCACAGTGAACATACAGGACCACATAGTTTCAATTTATTGATTAGCTATTGATTGTAACATTTTCTGGTGATTGATGCCAGAAAGTTTTAAGTTGCATTTGGTGCTAGCTAGTTGCATCAGTACTAAATTACACCATTTTGAACCTTTTAAGCACTACTTGAGTTTTTTTTGTTTCCCATTAAGAAAGTATTTATATAATTTTGTGGGAGGAATAACTTTAAAACCCACTTTATCATTATTGATTTCCATAACCCTCTCACTCATGTCATCCACATTCAGGGGGCCTGCCTTAAGCACTACATCTCATCTCACAAGTGCTATTCAGATCACATTTTCTAATTTCTTGGTAAAATCATTCTCGCCTAACAAACAATGTTACCAACATGTACAGAAGTACATGTAGGTGGATTTCAAAAGTATAAGTAAACTACATTGATAGGAGAGTTTTAACTATCAAAGTGAGTCTGGCTGGAATACTGTGTTGACAGAACATTAGCCGAGTCCAGATAAGAAGAGCACAACTTTACATGACAGTATAGTGCAGGGGTTTTCAATGTTTTTTTTGAAACTGTACCCCTTCTGTCTGGAGTTTTCAGCTCAAGTACCCCTTTTCAATTTTCACTTGACAGAATTGTACTACAGTTGCAATAAAAGGCAGAATTAGCACATTTCTGTTTATTTAATCTATAATTTATGTCATAACAGTTTGCGACTGACAAACTGCTGGTTTAGGACAGAATACCAAACAGTAGGCTTAATTCTTAAAACATTTAATTACATGTCTTTGGATGCATAAAATTAAAAGATAGTATTTGCGAATCTCTTTTTCACTTTCTATTCAGCAAAGCTATTATAAATAATACAATATAGTCTGCACTGTAAATGTTTATCACATTACCATTTACTTCCTATCTCAACATAATTATGTTTGCATTTTAAAATGTTTACAATATCAAAAACATTAACCTCAAGATAAAACTATAATAACTAACATTGATAAGCCAAAATAAAAATTATCCAAAGGGATTCGATATAACTTTCTGTCGCTTTGCACTTTCTGTACTCTTGTTTTCTTCCTTGGTTTTTCTTTTGTAAGTAAGAAATATATCCATTTCAACCAGATGTTATTGTGTATTGTGATTATTATTTAGATTCTGGTTTTTTTTTTCATCTGTGGTTCGCTTTGAGCTGCTAAACAAAAATGTAATATTTAGGCACAATGGGTTAGAAAGAATATATAATACTGTTAACAAATTCAATTGAAGATGATTATTTTCTTTTACTTTCATTTTTATTTGTTCATTTCTGAGTCGTCCTGCTTGCCCCCTTTGATCCTTAGAAGTACCCCGAGGGGTACGCGTACCCCCGGTTGAAAACCCCTGGCATAGTGCATGCAGCGACATCACTAGGCAAACATGGCAGCCATTTTGTCTGTCAGCATGTCCTACTCACAGCTGTGAATTGCCTAATTTGTATTTCAGTGCCAGTTGCAATGGCTGACCACTAATTCTCAATTCACTCAATATCAGTCTCCTGCCTGGATTCTAGCCAGATGCAGGCTCGTGTCTAATGCAAGCACCTTTCCACTGTGCCACCAGGCTCCCCAGTGAAAAGCAAACCAGAATATGTACTGTAGACTGCAACACCTGCTGATGTTTCATAATTACACTGTAAAATAAATTGAAGAGCTCTATAATAACACAGTTACTGTAGTTTTACATTGCCAGGATTGCTTTGTAACTGTGATTTATAGTCCTGTGTGATCAATAAAGTTTTTGCTGTATTTATGCACTGAAGTTAAACAGTAGCTGTTTTCCATGCAGGAATGCAAGTCGACCATCAGAAGCATACAGTTTGGTAGCAGTCTTTAGTCTCCAAGCATGCCTGTCGGCCTGTCATAACATTGCTTTTAGCACCAATAAAAAAAAAGGCTGTTGTGTTTGTTGTGCAGATTGAAGGTTTTTCTATTTAGGAAGACAGGTTTCTCATTTGTAATGCAAGTTGACCTTTGTGGTAACAGAGAAGAGCAGTTTGTTTTATTTGCTTAATCCTTGAAAGCACTGTTGATGGAGCCTTTGTAATGGATTGTGATGTGAATATGAATATGAATCTGAGGTTACTAAAAAATAAAAATACAGAAAAGCCTTTATTTATCACTAGAATTACCTTCTATTATTTTAAAGTAATCCTATGTGATAGTTCTTTCAGGTAAAATGTTACTTTTATGGACAACAGTATTTCACAAAATAAGAAATAAATAAATCTAATATTTAAGTTAATAATTCTAATATAAAGTTTGATATTTATTAAATTCTGCTCTAGCGAAATAGTGTAAATTCTGTAAATAAGGTATTACAAACCTGCAATATTATAAACTATCAATTATAATAATTTGCATATAAATTACAGACTATCAGATCTTCAATCATTATCACAGGATGATGGAATTAATCAGCCGTTAAAGACAGTAATTAAAAAAACAGTTGTGTGTTCGGAAGTAACCTATGCATTATTAATGATGTTAACTAACAACATGTTTTAATCCCTGTGGTAACCTGAACCTCACACAGTCTACTTGAATTGCACAGCAACCCGAAGTAGAAGCAATGATTATCATGACTGAAAGATGCAAAGATGCAGATTAGAAAAGAAACATCTTGTAAGGTCCTATCCTAGCTGGGACGTGTGCAGTGTCCACAGTGGGTTTATAAATCCACATTGATGAAAGAATTGAGGTATGGACTATATTAAAGCCATATTCTGTCATCTGTAATTCCTAGGAAGCAAAGGCACACTGTACTGCCCAAAACCTAGCTATCAGAAACCAATTCAGATTTCCTTCATCAGATAAAACAAACCGAAAGTATGTTTGAATTAAATAAACTGCCAGTTTTGAATGATGGGTCAAACATGTATTAAAGAAATGTATTGAACAATTTCGAACATTGCTCATTTTGCTAGTTAGTGAAGTGTACACTGCCCGGACACTTTATTAGGACCTGTAATAGCGGCCCACCATTTGCCCTGATCATAGCCTTAACTCAATGTGGCATAGACTCCACAAACGTGTTGGAAGGTATCTCGAGGGATGTTAATCCATTCAGTCATTAATATTTCAGACCTGACAAGCCTCTCTAATCCTCTTCCTTTATCCATCACTAATGGTTTGCGAACACGTTCCCTTTGTTTTTTCATTACTGAAACACTGAAAATCGATCTCTTGGAGCAGCCCACCAGCATGACTGTCCTTGCGTCCACTATGTGTATATACGAAGGCTGGTCAGTGTGTGTTTGCTTATGTACATCCATAGGCACTTTACATATTGGCTCTTTTTACAATTTTTGGTTTTTTTCAGCCTGTTTCTGTTCATGATATACAGACCCTTTTCTTGCTTTAAATATTCTCAATTAAGTTAAACAATTGCTTCCAAGTGTGGGTGCACCTCACCAATGAGCAGAATAGGAAACAAAATAATGCCTTATATTTGAATAGTGTGGTATTATCTACACTTTTCACCATTGTTTGTGAATATGCTTTGTGTCCTCTTTTAAAACACCCGTACAGCAAGTTTAGCTTCACTCTTAAAAATAAGTAAATAATATGTGTGTTATCTTTTGAGAAACGTACCCGTTTAAATCTCCAGTGGCCATATGTTGTGTTAGTTGATAAGGGTATTGCAAAACAAAGATGCAAATAATATAATAAATACCATATAATGCGTTACGCTTGTCAAATACACACCATTGCCAAACAAGTTTAGCTCAGCCCAAGGTTACATGTTTTGCAATGGGAAATAAATGTCATGGGGGGGGGGGGGGGGGGTGATTGTGGGGTTGGATGTTTTTCTTTCATTAAATCTACAACAAGGTTAAAATTAAACACTAAAAATCGAAGAGGCCTAGGGACTACGATATGTTAAGAACATTACAAACCAAATATCCCATTAATTGAATGATGATTCATTCTAATTACCAATTATAATTCAGGATTATGGTGTTGGCTTTAAACATTAGCAGAACTAATGTCATTAGCATTTTTAATGAAATTCCTTTTGACAAAATGATATCGCCCTGGATTGAAAGAAACAGGATGCAACCTGTATGTGTCGTTCACAGTTACACCCTTGAGCACAGATTTCTCCTTGCTGGCCAGTTTATACTAAAGCAGTTTAATAGAGTGTAATTTAATTACCAAGTTTGGATGTTTCTTCGTTCTCATGGGGGATTAGGAATTGGGTTCATAATTTAAAAGGACAATTGTTCAATTCCAACTGAAAAGCTGGTTTACAGTTTTATGTTTTGAAAACAGTTGTGATACATAATAAACAACAAACAGAAATATAGTGTTACATTTAAAGTTGAATGATGACATGATGGTGTCTCCCGTCGATGACGACGTATGAGTTTTGTCAGCAACTCTTGGTGACTAAATTTGTTTGTGTCTTCATGAGAAATAAGGCCAATCCCTGATCTGCTGATGTGGCCACAGGTGCTGCAGGTGAAACCTGCAGTAGATGGAATTACTGACATGGCCTTTCTCCTCTCACTCTTTTCCTTCCTGGATGGCTAAGTGACAATGCTGCCTCTAGCTGTCCCTGCCCAGGGTCATATCCTCCCAGCTGTTGGTATCAATGTTACAGGCCTTGAGATTTTGTTTAAAGGTGTCCTTGTATCTAAAGCGTGGCCTTCCGTGTGATCTTTGCCCATTTTTCAATTGACTAAAGCACAGCTTTGGGTTTTCTGGTGTCCTCCATCCTTTTGACATGTCCAGCCCACCGAAATTGGGCTCTCAGCCTTCCACACTTGTGATTTGACACCTTTTAGGACTTCTGGATTGGAGATTTTGTCTTGCCATTGGATTTTGGAATAATGGAAAAACACCACAGTGTTACATTTAAAGTTGAATACACTGTACAATACAGTACATTCAAAATTACACAGAAACTGTAAGGCTCTGCAATGTTCTCCCTTGTTCTTGTGTATTTTACTGCCATCAAGAGATAACAACTACTGTACTGCAAGTGTAAGATTCCGTTATAATGTGTATATATATATATATATATATATATATATATATATATATTTTAGCTCAAAGAGCCAGCTGCCCAACGTTTCGATATGTTGTACATATCTTTCTCAAGGGAGCCTGTGTTTGAATCCAAACATTGGAGGTATTTATAGGTTTTTGACGGCATGACAACTACTTGTTATTGTTTACATTCAAATTCATGATTTATTCTTACATGATGTAATGGTGTTCTATATATTGTGACATCATTTTTACTTCTATCTTTGAATCTGTATTAATTCCAATTAACACTACTTTACATAAACTTATATTTTTATTATGTCATGCAATGCTGGCTCTGAGGATCAGTCTAGATTTGGCCTCCCCAGCGCATCAGCATGCACAACTTTTGAATGAATTTTGTTTATTTATTTAAATGTTATATATTTATTGAAGTTAATTAGTTCATTCTTTTCTGTTGAGTCCCGCTGGCATAATCGTGTTCAGTCTATTTATCCATTTACTTTCTTTTATTCTTCGATATGTCGCATTGTCTAATTTGAGCTGTTCTAATACTACAAACTTTACATCATTTATGTCATGTCCCTGACTGGTGAAGTGCTGTACTATTGGTTCATTCATTTTTTTATTTCTAATTAATGAAAGGTGGTTCTGAATTCTTTTATATAAAGTAGTTCCAGTCTCTCCAACATATTTGATTTCATCACATTTTTCACAGGCTATTCCATAAACAACATTGCTATTTTTACAGTAGGTATTAGTTTTTAGTGGATATGTGGTGTTCTTATGTTTAATTATATTTTTACGTTTGTCTATGTGTTTACACACCTTACATCTACTAGTGCATATGTTAGTAGAACCTATTTTGTCAATTATTCTTTTATGTTTACTGTGAACTAAAATATCACCTAAATTAGCTTCTCTTTTGAATGCTACAACTGGGGCCTTAAGAAATACTTTTTTTAATTTTTCTGAATTATGTAGAATCCGCAAGTGTTTCCAAACTATCTTAGAAATATTGGGCAAAAGTTTAGAGTAAGTCATTATTAATGGGACTCTTTTGACCTTTTTATCTCTATTTTTATAATCTAGTAGATCATCTCTTTTTAGTTTATCCACTTTTCTTAACTCCGTCTCTATAATTCTTTCTTTGTATCCTCTTTTTTTAAGATTTGTTTTTAATACATTTCTTTGTTTTACATAGTCACTTTCTTTTGAGCATATTCTTCGTATTCTTATTCCTATATATATATATATTTTTTTTTTTTTTTCAAAACAATGATAGTATTTTAAATGTGTTGCTCGCAAACATTTCATGTTTTACAGTATGTGTCTTGCGGCGTTGGCCATATGAAAATGTTGATATCTGGCGCATGACGGTCAGGAAGTTTGGCCACCCCTGACCTAGACTAATAACCCCTTTTTGTTTCATTATATACTCCACCTAATGATTATGAACCATTTTACATCCATACTCTTCAAAGTAGACTGTATTCATTTGTATAACAATAACTTTTCTTGCTTTCAATATTTTCACTTAACGGATTCTGACAAGTCAACACACTGGTTTGAATGATCCCCCCTCCCTCCCCAACTTTTAGATAAAAGTTACATTTTCACCATTAATAACCATGTGAATTGAAAAAACTGCTGTGTGCATTGAATTGGGGGTTCGGGTTATCTTCAGTTCAGAATGTTTTATTTTAGCGTTTTTCACCTACAAATGTGTTTTTCATCATGTGATTTTGTATTGGACACTGCAACTTGAAAGTGTTATGTTTGTTTTGTGAAAAGATTTGAAATGACAAAACAGTGGACATGTATTTTGCCAGTCATTAAATCTGTTAACTGCACTTCTTGATTCTTTATTGTGACTGTGTGCTGGGCTCGACCTCTACATTTTAAGCATGCCTAATTGTAAATGTAATCTATCTATCTAATGGTAAAAATACTCCTTCTGCAATACTGCCTTTAATTTCGCCCCTTCCTGAGTCAACACCCCCCGCCCACGCTTTAATGACAACTTTTGCATAGTGCACCTTTTGCTTGGTGCACCTCACTAATGAGCAGAATAGGGAAAACAAATTATGTACTATATTTGAATTCCAAATAGGGTACAGGGCAACTCATTCCAAGTTGATCATGTGCTGCCTACCAATGAAGCCTGAATTTTAGCTGCTACAATAAATGCAAAAAAAACATAATCACATTTAGATTTTGCTATTATAAAGTCTCCATTAAGATTCAGGGTGGAATCAATAATAGCTGCTTTCTAGATTTTCATTTGGTTTAAATCTATCTTCTGCAGAAGCCAGTACTCATTTACTCTGTGATTATGTTCACAGATTATTCATAGTATGTGAAGCAGTATCATTCAATGTAATGGCAAATCCCAACTGTTACCTGCAGCACAAAAAGAAAAACTGCACATATTTAAATGTGTTAATATGATTTCTCCAAACATACAGAGGTAACCAATGCACGTACAAATGAGAAAAAGACCACACTGTGTATGCTGGCTGTAACTGATGATCATTTTGGATGACCCTTGATAGGTTTTTGCTTGTATAATATGCGCAATAGCATTAATAGTGTTTTTAAGCTTTAAACACAACTGTCATTTTCAGTTCTAACAAAATATGTATAAAAAATAATAATGAGCAATCCTGATGCTGAGCGCATGACTTCATTTATTTAAATTTAGATATTATTTATTATAACTGTGTGTGTGTGTGTGTGTGTGTGCATTTGCGATAAAAATCTCAAATACATTGTGAGCAACAGGGGGAAAAATGTGTGCTTGAATGAGATACAATTCATCAGTTGAGTGAACAGAGACCTGCATACAGTTATAAACATTATTTATTTATTTTTCACTTATATATAGATTTGTTCAAATAAGATGGGAAATAATTCAGGCAGACCGCTTATATTACATAAATAATTAAACCTGCTGCTATCACCATAACTCATTATTTGGTATGTAAGATGCAGAGATGAAACTTGATAAAACTGAAGATTAACAGTGGCTTTATGTTATTTTTTTTTTTATATATTTAATGATTCTGGACAATGTATACATGACAGTTCATTTTCCAGGTACTACAGCATTGTTAAGCTACCTGTGTCTTTGTTTTACACAAAATAATAACTGAATTATACTGAATATCTCTAATCCAATATGCTTTTATAAAATTTAAATTACTAAAGTAATACATTCTGTAGCAATATTTAATTTCAAAATGTCAGTTTCATACATATTTATGAAGGCATTGATTTATTACCAGTGTACAAATGCTAACAAACAGTATGTTTGCTGTTTAGAATGACCTTTCAGAGGAATCTGATACACACCCAGTTAAATGGATATGTGAATAAAAACAGTAAGCTATGAAAAGCTTTCACCAAAAAACAGATGCCAGCCTATTTCCTTCAACAAGTGTCTGTAATAGTGACAATGGTGGCATAAAGCCATTGGTTATAGGTACAGTAACATTTCCATACCAATGGCATACTCCCTTGAAATCCAAGTAGCATTATACCATATCACTACTAGTGTACCACGATATCAGGACCACTGTGCAATATTGGTCCATTGTGCTATTACTGTAGGACTACTGTAGTATTCCTGAGACATTTGACCCTGTTATTTTTTACTCTGGGTTTATGGACTTGGGTTTACAACAAACATCTAAGTGCCACGACAGTGGGTGTCGTTTTGTGGTAATTAAGGAGTGGTTATGCTAATATCTCTGCTGCCGCTCATTATAAGAACCGTACTATGAGTAAAACATGCATTGTGTTAAAAATGGTGTTTACAATAACTTTGTAAGATGTTAGAATGATACTATAGAATCATTCTAATTATACTTCCCTAATCGTGACCACCCAGGTCTACAGCAGGTGAAACTGGATCATACTTCTATTTCCGCTACTACTAATTTATTTTATTGTGTTCCATGCAATCACCCCTCCTCAGCAATGCGATCTTCAGTATCAGTAGCTTCACTGTGAATTTCAAGTTCAAATAAAATATGTCTGGTAAAAGGTGTACGATTCTTAACTCCAAATCCATTCCATGTTCAAAGAGAAGTTATAATTAATATAATTACAATAAGAGGGATTCGATGTTATGATCATAAGAACATAAACTAAGGCTTTTTTGATTGAGTTACATAGAGACTTCAGCTTGCTGCTGAGATTGCAGTGATTTATCAGCGACAGTCTGACGGTGTGTATATCATAACTATATAATGTGTTTTTTATTTATATTTATGAAACTGTATAAACAGATTGAGATTATTCTGAGAAGTCTGTTGTGAAATTCCTGAGACTATACTTTTGACAATCGCGAGATATCACTGATGTAGCTCTATGCCTTTTCCCTGGTATTCTTTTTTCTTCACACTTAGCTTCATTGGCTCTTATGTTATTTGTTCTGAAGTTGTGCAATAAGCATTGCTTAACACGAGATTTGCGACAGGATTACAGGAGATAAGGAAGTGATAAGGAAGCCTTATTCTTTATTCCTCTGTGATTTTTGTACATCATTATACATTCCCTGACAATATATAGTGCCTTTGAGGATTATTCACATGCTCTTTGTTTTGAGCAGTGGAGCAGTCAACATGTAACATCAAACCAAATCCCTCAGTACAATTTAAGTAGCAATGTTCTTTTGCAGTTTAAGTCATGGGCTGAAATACATTTCTTCAACCACACCAGAATTACTGCATTCATGATTTGCTTTAGAAATCCATGGATGCCCATTGGACCTTCCCTCTGAGACCATCAGCTACCTTTGCATCTGTTGTTTACCTGGTTCTGCATAATATAAACTACTGAAGCATGTCATCACTAAACTTACTGCAAACTGGATTGTCAATCATAATAGTCACACTTAAGATTTTAATAAAACTCTTACATGAGTGACATCATTCATCGCTCATTTTCTTTCAGTAATATGTATTAATATCTATGTATATTTCACTATTTAAACAGTCTTCTGCATTTTATTAAGCAGTTCATGGATTTATATTTGTGTGTGTGTGAGTTAAAGCTGCTCCTGTTTCAGCATTGTTTACAGACTTTCTTTCTGAAAAATGCCTTTCAGTAATGTTGATCATTTAACACTGTGGTGGTGCTTTTGGTGTTCTGTTTTTTGTCAAAATGAATTTGCTTGTCAATATTAGATTCATTTTTTAATTGTTTATATTATTTCATCTGTGTCTGTTTCATAATTATTACACCATAAACAAAAACAGATTAAACTAAAAGTAGCTTTAATTTAACAGTTAAACTTTGTTCATTTTGTTTGTTATTTCCCCATGTGTAGTTAAGTTTAGAGCTCTTCAGAAATTTTCTGAAGTGGTTACATTGATGAGTTCTTCATCTCATTTACAAAGCCACTGAGGATTTTAGTTAGAGAGACATCTCAGCTGGCTGCTCACATAGAACATTTTAGGATGAAAAAAATAATAAAACAATCCTAAAAGGACCAACAGATACAGCTGGATAGTAATACGTCTGGAAGAGTAAGAGAGGTTTCAAATTCAAAGCTTTCTTGCTTTGTTAAGCACTTATTTTCCCAATGCCCCCCAATGTACATATGAGGCTACAGAGCTAACAAAATAAATCCAGTGAATCTTATCTAATGTATTATCTGTATTATGTATTTCTACCTATATTCAAGTTCTCCATCTCTCTCTCTCTCTCTCTCTCTCTCTCTCTCTCTCTCTCTCTCTCTCTCTCTCTCTCTCTCTCTCTCTCTCTCTCTCTCTCTCTCTAACATGAGCTACAGCTCAATTAGTGTTATTTTGTTAATACCTTGCAGGTTTCCCCAAAGGTTTCAGGGTCTGAGTTACAGCACCTTTTGAAGAAGTGAAAACAAGTAGTTTTAAGAACTAATTAATTTTCAGTGCTTGAGAGGCTTGACATGTTGTTATGTACCAACAAGACCATGGAGAATTGTCAAAATATATGTGACTCTCTGGGAGTTTGACCTGGAGGTTTGGTGAGCTACACTGATTAAATGAAAGGGTCAAAAGCAATGACAAAAAAACTACAGAATCTATAAAAAAATACACTGTAATTCAATTTAGCTTTCTCTTTTAGTAGAGTGCATTGGTCTAGGAATCTGGAGACCAGAGATCTATTCTCAGTTTCTACCTCCTGTACTGTGTTATGGATACTGCTGTACCTTCCTAGCAACTGTACTAATTTCCAAAAATACGGTATTACATGGAAAGAATCCACATCACAGATATTTAAATTATTATTATTTATTTCTTAGCAGATGCCCTTATTATTATTATTTATTTCTTAGGAGACGCCCTTATCCAGGGCGACTTACAATTGTTACAAGATATCACATTATTTTTACATACAATTACATTATTTTTTACATACAATTATCCATTTATACAGTTGGGTTTTTACTGGAGCAATCTAGGTAAAGCACCTTGCTCAAGGGTACAGCAGCAGTGTCCCCTCCCTGGGATTGAACGCACGACCCTCCGGTCAAGAGTCCGGAACCCTAACCACTACTCCACACTGCTGCACATTCATTAAATGAATGTATATACTTGGAGACATGTTTTTTTGTCCTATAACTGCATGAAATTTTAAAATAACTTGATAACGACAGTAATGAATAATTTATGTGCAGTCACAAATGAATAAATGTGGACGTAGGTCTTAATGCTAAAAAAAAAGGTGTTCGTCATTGACAAACCGTGTGACACAAAGATAATTTCTGCTGGCAGATATTATAATCTAGTTCAATTGGGTGGACTACAGGCATTTTGTGTGACAGACTGTGGGGAAAAGAAATCATTACTCTTTACCTTTGCTTTAGAGTAAGACTGTGCAAGAAATTATGGAGTCAGCAAAAGAAATGCAGTACTATTACAAAGTGATAATACCAGATGAACACCAAGGGTAAAGAATATAAGTTTGCAAGTGTTTAATAAACATCATAGTGTATCAATATGTTGACACTTAAGGGTTGTCCAACTGTTTTGTATTACTGGAAATATATGGAAATGGACTCCATTTAGCTGTTTGCCAAAATAAAAGAACATGCAATAATATAATGTATCGTGTCTCAAATGACTCTAAAGTGTACATCATTTCAAAAACGATGATGAAGTATTTTGATAGCAATTTAGAAAGGCATGCATGTATAATTACACTGTAAGAAATAGTACCTACTAGTCACTACAGTGCAGGCCATTTCCATGTAATTACACAGTTATACCACCAGCAGTTTCCATGTAAGAGCAGGAGCCATGTTATTGCCTGTTGATGTATGCTTCATAACCTAGTGACATCATTTAATCTAAAACCGCATTAGAATGAACTTTACCTTGAGTTTACCTTGAGGTCATATGCCTCCCATGAAATGACTCAAATTGTTGTCATGTGTGCTAATTGCAGGTAAAAGACAACTGTAAAGTAATATATCCATAATATATCCAGTATAGAATATTTCGTATACTGGTACGTTGTGGAGAGGTGAAATAGCTGCTTGTGTTCATACAGATTGTAAAATCACTTTTGAAGTTTGGAAAGAAAATCCAGCAACAAAATAAGAGTGGTGTTTTTTTTCCTCATCTTGGCTATGGAGATGTTTTTATTTTAACATGGAATCAGAGAATCTTATTTTTTTTTTACGTTGCTTTTTCCTTTGCTATGCAACCTTGCCAGGTAAAGTTGCACAGTTGTCAGGTGTTCTTGTAATAATGTGGAAGTCTGATCAATTAAACTCATTATGTTGAAGAGAAACATAGAATCTGAAAAATACATACAAATGAGAACTCTGGCACAAACTGTGCAATATCAGAAGAGTTTCAGAAGAGTTTTCAGCATAATTTAAATCTCTGGAGGATTACATAGTTAATGTTTGTCATTTCCATGCAACCAGAAGGCTGATACTTTTATTGGAATTCAACATCTTGTTAACAATGCAGTTGTGAATAAAGCACAATATTGTGTAAACTGTACACAACTGACATATCATTTGCAAAGAAATTCAAGTTTTGTAATGCACTTTAATTAAAAATAAAATACTGAGCTGCTAAATACAGATAAAGCAGAATAATTGGTGTTAGAATGTATCTTTAATTTTCTTCAGATGTTTTTCATGGGAGGAGAGTTCTCCAGTATATAAAGAGAAGATAACGATTTTAGCTTAACAGCCTTCACAGTTTTAGCAACATTTTATTTTTTTTTTTTTATTTACAGAAAATAAAAAGTGTTACTTTTTTTAATTAAAATTCTTAGCTTACATGAAGTGTGAATATTGGCAAACAAGCATCAAATAAATTATGGAGCAAGAGACAAGTTGATTATAAGACTGAAAATGATTTTAATGGGAAATTGCATGTGTAAGATGAAAGACATTTGTTTCCTTTTATACCATTTCTTACATTGTGTTCGGAGTAAACAACCATACAGAATACAATTACATCAACCTGTCAAGTTGCAGGAATTTCTTTTTAAGCATAATCACGATTGGTTTGACTGGGCCATTGCAACAACTGGACATGTCAACATAAGCCTTCTCCTGTAATTATGACATTGTACATTTTTATAAAGTGCATGACAATGTGATGTTTTGACTTTAGGTCTAAAATACAGAATCATATCCCCATGTTAATGGTCCTATACATTTATCCCTTAAAGATGGGGGCAGCAGTGAATTTGTAAGTACTTTAGACATGTAGTCTCACTGGATCTCACCTTTCTGGACATCAGGAGACATCATCAATTGTCGTGCGACCTTTTCCAGGTCTCAGGGTCAACCGAGGTTAGGTGATCGATCATTGACCCCTGAATATGTGCTGTGTAATTATCCTATCGAATTAATACAGATTTTAGACTCACCCTAGAATTACAGCAAGGATCTAATATCAAAACAATTGCCTATTTTCACCTGTAGAACGACCTTACTAATCATATTGAGATCTGTCACTAGATACCGTATTAATCTCCTCTAAACTATGCAAAGGGTTTTATTAGGCAAGGCAAACATATAGTGTTACCCCAAACAATGTACATTTTCAAGGAATGCCCTTTTTCTATGAGTTTCTGCTGCTGACTGCCAAGACTGGTACAACACAGATAAATGAAGGCAACAATACATACATACAGTAGTAAGGATCACTGATCTTAGCTTAATGTCTGAAAGTAATGTATTCAGACATCCAGACATTAAACTAAATGTCTGAACCAGTATTTTTTTTCTTTATTAATTTGGTAATTTTAACATACCATATTCCTTCGAATTTAAGACACAGTTTTTGAACCATTTTTTGCTTCTCAAAAACATCCTGTGTCTTAAATTCGAGTACAGTTGTGATGCGTGTATTAAAATCACCCACAAAAGACCTGACTGCCAAGAAAAGACGAACAAAGACATCACTGCCCGAATACACAAGCAGCAACGTGACTTACTGTTGAAAAAAGACTAATCAAAATGTTACTGCACGATTCTCGAATCATCCATGACATACAGGCAGCCATTTTCAAAGAAGTGTCATTAGCTACCTGTGGAATTCAAAGATAAGCTTTTACAATATCAGCGTTTCTAACAAACAGTACCAGCTTGGACAGATTGGATCAGACCCCCGACACATCAAGCATTACCGCAGTTCACAAATTGGGAGAAAACAAGTGTGAGTAAACACGACTGGAAATGAGAAGCAGCACATAACTGTAATGCTCTGTGTTATAGCAGACGGCCGCAAGCTGCGTAATTGAGGTTATATCTTTGTAAATGTATATTTATTGAATGTTTTATTTTTTCCTTAATTTGAGGGTGGGAAATTTGGGTGGCGTCTTAAATTCGAAGGAATGTGGTATTTAAACTACTTAATTAATCTGCTTCCATTTCTGATAGTTTTAATAGAAATCACACACAACTGAAAGATTCCAACTTAAAACAGACAGGTCTGACTAAAAGAGTTATGTTTAATACCAATTGTACCAGTACCAGTATGAGACTTGATTAATTACCTTTCCTCCAGTAAAAGTAAATTGAAATTGCTTGAATAGCCCGGTTACTGTGCCTTCTTGATGAAAGCAATATTATGCCTCATCAAATGATAGTAAACCCCACTGTAATTTATAAAGTCAAGCTTATTTTGATATGTGAGTGAAAATGTAATGAGTATAATCACTTGAGATATATTCAATCAATTTTAAATAAAATTCACAGGAGGACATTGTTCTAAGAAATAGTGAGCTGTCAGCAAAAAATGGCAAATGTTCAATAAAAAAAGATCACAGGTCAGACATTTTACATATCGGCTATAAACCCTCCTTTTGGTCTGTGATACAATTATAAATCTAAAAGCTATTAGACATTCTAGAGCTTCAAAATATGTGTATTTCAAATGTCTTCTTTGAAAATCCTTCAGAAGCTATGCCATTTTACAAAAGATAACATTTTAAAAAATTGCTTAAGAAGCAGATGGATTAGTTGGAACACACACAACATACTTGTGCACTAGAGCACATTTGCCAACATTTGGAAACTTTTCAGCGGGACGCTTGTCCCCTGGGAGGGGGGGGGGGGGGTGTTATATGCATCATACACATGGGAGGGGTCATACACAAAAAACACTCTATCATATAATAATAGACGTATCCCCTCAACTCAACACCACACGACCTGCCTGACACCATGACACAATGAAGCATTCTTACCTTTGTATACTGGTAAGTTAGTGATCAGCAGATGTGTCAGTCACACAATGAGCACAGCGTGTAGTTTTCATTAACTCTTCTGTGCAAAATAAATGAATTTTTTTCTATGTGTAAATATCGAGACTTTCTTCTTATCAGGACGCGGGACATTTTCTAGGAAATCGGGGCTGTCCCGACCATATAGGGACTGTTAGCATGTATGACACTATGTAATATATTTTCCACTATCTTCATTTGGAACCATGTTGTGATTATTGGAAGAGAGTTTGAGAGGGAAACCTTAAATAAATAAAATACAACACTGTTTTTGACAGGTTCTATTCTATTTATGCTAGCATTCAAATCCAGATTTCGACTGGGCCATGTGATTTCAATTAAGAGTTTGGCATGTTTGCAATTGCATGGGTGGGTTCTGGGAATCTCTTCACGTATCTGGGAATTTGAAGGATTAACTCCACGAAGTAACATGGGCCGTAAAGCAGCTTTGTGATGCTAGTATTTTTTTTATTTTTTAATAACTAGTACATTGTTCTAATACTTCAAAGGGATTTACTAATGTGTGTTGTGTTTGAAGGAGTTTGATTCAATAATATCATACATACATGGCTGCTATTTATCTCACTATCACCAGGCTCTTCAGCAAACTTAAAGTAAAACTTTAAAAGAAAAACATTGTATCAATAGTGATGTGTCTTTTTTTCCTTATCATTGTTCTTTATCAAGTGTTGAGGCCCAACCTCTTTCAATTTAATGTTGTTGTTTAACCACTCGGCACAATTCTACAAGAGCACATGCATTGCAGCACATTATCTTTTGCACTGTATGCAAATCTAGGCCATACAAATCTATAAACATACTTTCATGGTAGACCTATAACACAATGGGTCACATGTAATGATAATTCCAAGTCTTAACATGTCAGTTTTATAGAGCTTAACAAGTTACCCTACTCGTTTGAGAGACCACTTCCTCAGTGTTCTCAAAAAGGTGAGAAAATGGCTGCCTTCTGTGCTGCATGTGTAGGCTAAGATTGCACTTTCTCCTTGAGTGGATTAAAGACCAGATGAGTAACAGTCCTTTGCATGAGACTTATTGGGCTGATGCTTACCAGCTAGTAAACCTTGCTAAGGATGGTTCCAATAGAAGTGAATATACAGCCTCCAATGTACAGTCCCCTTGGTGACTATTTAAATCAGGTTTCACTTTATTTGACATACTGTATGTATTACTAGCTATCGGTAACTGCAATATGAATGGCACATGTGTTATTGCCATGTGTACCATTCCATAAAGGACAGTATACCTTTGGATCTTGGTCATGATACAATTATATTTATGTAGTGTGTGTGGGAGGGAGCTACAGGATAGAGTCAGTGTTAAAAACGGATTGTATGCATCTGACATTCAGGGCAAGCACGTTCTACTCAAACTTTAAAGTGGTAATTTTCCACTTCAAGTTCTGAGAAATTGAATTGGTTGTTTAATAACCTAGGTTAACCCCATTTCCTACCCTGCTAACACGCAGCATATTGTGAAAGCCCCAGAAGTCAACCAGGCCATATTTTCATTAAGTAATGGTCAAAATGTCAGGAAAAGTAGATCTCTAACATGACCCTGGGACTGTTGCCTACCTACCACAACATCCCTACCCATTACATTGTGTTAAATTGTTTTGGATGAATCACGTTGATGAGCTATCTAGCACAATTCTTTTAAGATATTGCATCTTTTAGTTGGTGTGGCAATTGAAAATAAAACATGCTGTTCTGTTTGTTGACCTTGTATGCTTTAATTATACTACAGCATCTAGTTTCAGAGATACAGTCAGATGGGTAAACCAAATAGAAAGAAAGAGCAGATAGATTCTTTCTATATGACTACCTCCTAATGAGTACACATTACATTCCACATGGGCTTAATCAGCACACTGGGGATTTGATAGGCTTTCGACAAGCTGTCAAAGGCTTGCAAAGAGCTTGAATTATTTTTATGATGTACTTTTTTTCTGTTTTAGTAATTCGTAGCTTAGACAAGTTTATTTACTTGGATACTAAAAAAAAGAGGCAATCTGTTTATATTTCAGTTTTCAAGGCTTCTTTTTCTTCTGGGTTAGCAGGGTCAGATTGCTAGCAGGCACAGCTTATGTCAAAGAAAAGGAGATGGAATACTATTGAAATTATTCTGAAAAGCAGGTTCCCATCTGGAAATAAAACAAAAACAAATAATTTTGCTGCATATACTTTTTTAGAAGCTCTGTTGGGGGGAAAAAAAATGTATGACACCGGTACATTTTTTATACATTGCCAAAATTACTAATGCAGCATAATCTGTGGGTATGCTTAATTCACAGTAGTATAAATACCATCGCATAACACATTTTAATTAAGAATACAATTGCTGTTGTTGACAGGTCCTCAAACAACAAAGAACAGTCTTTACATAGACCGGTTATAAACAAGTTGTCTATGATCTGTTAAAACTCAATTGTAACTGACAATGGTGGTAACGTTATTTTGGAATGTGTCCTTTGTAACACTTAAAATTTGATTTGATATTTGTTAGTAAATGATTGACTGTGATTGTGTGCTGCGTCTCTAAAACAGCATGTACTGAGGCAGCCTACACTTCAGAAGTTATATACAAGGTATGTGTAAGTTGTTTTTTATCACAAATGGCTAATATACCCAATAATCGTTTTAGACAGTTGCAGCAGTGTGGAGTAGTAGTTAGGGCTCTGGACTCTTGACCGGAGGGTTGTGGGTTCAATCCCAGGTGGGGGACACTACTGCTGTACCCTTGAGCAAGGTACTTTACCTAGATTGCTCCAGTAAAAACCCAACTGTATAAATGGGTAATTGTATGTAAAAAACATGTGTAAAAATAATGTAATTGTATGTAAAAATAATGTGATATCTTGTAACAATTGTAAGTCGCCCTGGATAAGGGTGTCTGCTAAGAAATTAATTAATAATAATACAAGAGAGTTCTCCCTACAGTGCCAATATAATTGGACCTTTGGGAATCAACTTGAGCAACATTTCTTTCACTGCTGCAAAGAGACTTTTTTTGCAGAGATTAAGGTGCCCATTTCCAGATAGATTTTCTTGTGCTAATATTGATTTCAAAAGTGCTCTTCCAGACAGGTAGGGTGGCATGGTATATTCGTTCTGATATAGACTGGTGGTTTCAGCCAGAAACGTAGTGTGGGGCCTGCCTTTGAATAGTTGGTATAAAACGTCTTGGCTGACTGCTTTTTAAACGTGCCACAGATTTGGTTGTCTGAACATATTTCATTTTAGCTGCCCGTGCTACAGCTGTTGAAAATAGGGAACCTCAATCTGCACATCTATATTTGTTTAAACAGCAATGCACTTATTTATTTGACAGTTGTAGTCAAATCCATATAACACAATTTTCAAATTATAACACGGACTGCTGTGTAATCCTTTGTTGAACATCTACTACCCTAGCAAAAACACAATAGTGTATTATAGGAGGCTATGTGGTCCAGTGGTTAAAGAAAAGCGCTTGTAACCAGGAGGTCCCCGGTTCAAATCCCACCTCAGCCACTGACTCATTGTGTGACCCTGAGCAAGTCACTTAACCTCCTTGTGCTCTGTCTTTCGGGACAGACATAATTGTAAGTGACTCTGCAGCTGATGCAGAGTTCACACACCCTAGTCTCTGTAAGTCGCCTTGGATAAAGGCGTCTGCTAAATAAACAAATAATAATAGACTGTATATAACACATAATCTTTTTACATATTACACACATGTTCTCCTAAACTTTGTAAAAATGTGCACATTTTATGATTTGGGCAATGACTAATGATACAGACCATTACAAAACAAATGATGTGGTGGGTGAAGATTTAAAAGGTGTATTTATATGTTCCCATTTTGAATAGTTCATGCATGTATTCTTTTGTGCTATTGGGAGGCCATTGACTACTATAGATTTGCAGTGCTCTTAACCAACGGGTTGGCGAATTGTATTCTTGTAAAAACTATGATTCTGGCTATTTCACAGGTTTCAATAAGATTGTTTAACATCCATGTATTCAGTAAGATCCTTTTCAAGCACCTGGTAACATTGTAGGGGGCATTGCATTTAAGAGATTTATTAGCTTGAATCATAATTGTGCAAGCTTTTTTTTTTTTTCTTTAACTGGAATGACTTTAAGCATTGTTTCATAAGTGATTGATGTTCATGTACTTTTCTGAGTCTAAGGTCAATCTTAGGGCATGTCCTAAAGGAAGGTCTTAAACTGTAAAGTTTTCTGGATAATTTTATTTTTTAAATTCCTTGCCTAAAGAACAATAAATCAGATGAAAAAGGTTATCTGAAGGAGCCAAGAATACTGTACCAGAATTGTCTGTTACCTCTTTGCATTCTACTAAATAAATATATAAAAAAGAAACATTATTATCAAGCTGAAGTTAATTAGACTAATGCCCGATAAGTCTGGCATGCCAGATTGTGGTAGGTAATTATGTATACTGATTAAAAGATGTTGCACATAGAGAGCAGTGAAAAAAAAGGAAAAGTGCATTTAACACAGCCAGTGAACTTACATGATTATGGAGTCAAGCACATGAGTGGTGACAGAGATATCCCACTTGTAACAAGC
Source organism: Acipenser ruthenus (assembly GCF_902713425.1). Taxonomy (NCBI): domain Eukaryota; kingdom Metazoa; phylum Chordata; class Actinopteri; order Acipenseriformes; family Acipenseridae; genus Acipenser; species Acipenser ruthenus. The sequence goes on from NC_081213.1 coordinate 23,866,783, forward strand.
ATTCTACCAGTTGCGTGGCAAAAGAGTGTTGTGTTGCAAGATAGGAATGTTAAACTTGGGCCAAACGAGGTGTTTGCTAGATGGCTTGACTGTCATGTTTCTAGGAGACAAACTCACCCACCATTTTATTTTTAATTGTTGATATGTATGCAGATTACAATGGAAGCCCATATTGTTCATACAGTATAATGAAACCTGTTTGATCAGGAGAGCCCAACCCTAATCACAATGCATTCATGTTGATATGGAATTTAACATGAACTAGTGTGGAATTCATCATTAAATAAAGTTGACTTCATACCACATCAAAAGCAAGCGCTTACCATGTAATTGTTAATCCTAGAATTTAAACGGTTTGTGTTTCTGTTTATTCTGTTCAGACATGTTTTCATCTGAGTGTAAAGGAGCGATCATACCGGACGCGACGTGCATGCCGCCTCCTTGCACGCTGCTCTGCAGTCGCCGCAGACCACTGTTCACACCGAACGCGGCAGGGGAGTGGCAGGGGAAAGTCAGTGGGCGGTCTGTTGTTACGTCACAGCTGCATGTACAGTGACTTTTGGTTTCCAAGCAACAAACAGTAAATGCCAGTGGAAAGGGAAAACTCTTTTTATACAGAAGACACAAAGCTTAGTAAAAAAAAAAAAAATTCAAGTAATGAGGATAGAAACATTATCCTTTATACATTATCCAAACACTTATTTATTTACTTATGCTGTATCAGCTATATTTAATCAAAATATATGTTAATATTTATTTACGTATGCTTTATCAGCTATATTTAAACAAAATATAGAAAGTCGTATTTATTATCCAGCTTTGTCAGTAACAATAGTCTTCCCTCGGGTCAATGATTTTCCACTATAGCTCTCTTCTCCAGTCCATAGCCTTGTTATTCCCTGCCAGACTTTTCTGAAGTTTTATAATGTTTCTGGTTTTATAATGTTTCCTTCCTTTAGTGCCAGTAATGGTTATGAACAATGAATAATTCTCCTAGGAAAGGCAAACTCTCAGTATCTGTAGGAGCACAAAGGATCCTCACGCTTGTCTTTTTAAATTCTTTTGTACAGACATGATTATATGATGACCTAGAGCATTACATTTAAAAGCTATTAAAATAAGTCAAGGTTATGACTTCCAGAGGCAGATAACTTATTTTTTCTTTTTCTCATTACTTGAGTGTTTTGTAAAATGTCAAAGAGCCAAGCAATTTATTATATTCCAGTGAAGTTCTCGGTTGATATTTTTTATAATTGCATACATTTACTTGTGGCAAAAGTAGTCAAACTGCATGATTTGTGACGTGACTGGACAATTTAAGGGTACATTAGTAATAGCAGTAGACAGATGTCTGCAAGAAAGCATTTCTTCTGTTCTTCTGTTGGTCAAAGTCCAAAGACCAGAGCAAAATATTTTTAGAAGTATATCTGTGGTTGGTTTTTATGCTGTTATCAAATGATTCCACAGTGTGTTCTGATCAATAGTGAGAATGACAAGAAAATTACACTATTAGGAAAATGTATGTAAATAATGATTACAGTGTTATTTAATTATTTTACTTTATCAATTGACATTCACACGTTAAAGTGAGGCAACCCTTTAAATATATTTCAAAATACAAAACAAGGACATTTAATACATGTCTGTTACATTATTTATACATTCATTCAGCATAGTATATGATTGGGAGAACTGTGTTAAATCTATTCATGTATCTATTCCCCAAAAATTCCTACAATGTTGAATCCTGCATTGTACATAATGTTTAGTAAAAAGTAGGCAATGTACCTGCGTTATCCATTACTGTTTTACTTACTGCTGTTTTACAGGATGGATGTAATTTTCAAGAGAAACATGTAGGCCTATAATTTCTTCTTCATTTATTAAGCCAGTTGCTTTGTGTGTTGCTAGAGGGCAGGAGCAAAGTGGAGTCCTGTTTTCTTTCTGTCACTGGAGAGTGAAAGTGACAATATAATTCCTCTCTACACTGCCTGTCTGACCTGACTGAAATAAGGGACATTGAGGAAAGACTAGTAACTGCTATGATCAATTAGGGCCGGCCAAGGTGTAAAAACCAACAATCATACCAAGAGCAGGAAGTTAGGGAGAGCCAGTGGCATCTACTGAACACCTACTATTAATCAAGCATCCGTTTGTCTTGCTGGAAATACAGAATAGGTGTGCACGTGATGACACGGACTCTAATTACTATAAAGAAACTTTGACTGGCAGCTGAAATAACAAGCTGCTTCTGAGCTTTGGTCAAAGCAGCTTGTTTGAGAAACTGTGTTAAGAAAGAAGGATTTCTTACAAAAAAAAAAACTGTACGGTATTGGAAATGTAATTTGAAGCTACAGTATATTAAAGAGTGTGTAGCGGGGTTCCAATGCATTATAGCGTTACACATCCCCACGTGTTGCTACAACTGTTTAAATAACATATCTGTCATTTTTCTTTTCATTGTTAATATCCTGATAACTTTTTACACTTAGAATTTTAAAGTCTGTTTCAAGGCTTTTCAAAATGGCCGCTCTAGCATACATGCCAACAGTTCCTATATGGTCGGGACAGTCCCGATTTCCTAGCAAATGTCCCGCGTCCCGATGCATAGGAAGAAAGTCCCGATATTTACCCATAGAAAAAAATTCATTTATTCTGCACAGCAGAGTTAGTGAAAACCACATGCTGTGCGCATTGTGCGGCTGACACATCTGCTGATCACTAACTTACCGGTATACAAAGGTAAGAACGCTTCATTGTGTCATGGTGTCAGGCAGGTCGTGTGGTGTTGAGTTGAGGGGATACGTCTATTATATGATAGAGTGTTTTTTGTGTATGACCCCTCCCATGTGTATGATGCGTATAAACCCCCCCCCCCCCCGGGGACAAGCGTCCCGCTGAACAGTTTCCAAATGTTGGAAAGTATACTCAAACAGGTAACACAAGAATAAGGATCCATGATGTGGTACAGAACAGAATAGCTGGACCACTTGTTGTTATGTTTTATTTTATTTTTTTATTGCTCTTCCTGAAGTGATTTAGAGGACAGATCTCAAACCCCAGTGCACTAGAGTGACCATTTTGCTGTTATTATGTACTTATATGATGTTTTGTAATGCTACAGTTAAATGTTTTATTACACCGTATTGCATTGTATTACACCGTTGTCTGTTATAAATGCATAAATAATCTAATTGCCTGCTATTGGTTTTAACATAAGCTTAGTAATTTGAATTGCCGAGTGCATTGCCAGGAGATTCTAGGGTCAATTTATAAAACACATGCAGATCGGAATTGTCTGAATGATCTGTTATACTGTTATTAGTAGTGACAAGATAACATCTTTAAGTCTCTTTGTAATTGTATTTATTTGTATTGTATTTATTTATTTATGTTTAATGTACATTCTTTAGGTATTAACTGAATCACAACAAAGCAGTATTAGTCCAGCATTAACCAATTTCTTTTGACGTTTAACACATACAAACACGTTCCACTTTAAAAACTAAACTGACATTGAGATTATATCTGATTTGAAGGCATTCAATCCTGCAGCCATGTACTGAACTAATGCACTATATATATATATATATATATATATATATATATATATATATATATAGTAATTAACTTCCTGTTTAACAGTGTACTGCAGTTTTCATGGGTTAGTTTGAGGTGACAGCATGTCAAAATGAATTGAGAGGGTGAAGGACAGGCAAAGATGTAGAAAAGAGTGGCTTCTTTATTTTTACTGTCACAGGCACATTGTTAGCATGACTTTGTCACCTGCCTCCTGTTACAGTAGCATTGATGCTGCCAACTCTAAGTGTCCTGCTGTAGGGTGATTAATGATGACAGGAGGCTGGCAGCACAGGCACGCTAAACACCTGGCTGCAGATGTAGCCTGCAATGGAATAGCCTGTTAAAAAAACAAGCCATGCTCCTGACAGTAGACATCTTTCACCTTTTTAATGATTTGCTTTTATCACAAACACAGCTGCATGAAGACGCGTGTGGTGCAGACACTGCTCTTGTTTGCATCCAGCACTAGTATTCTTAATACCATTACAATGCAAGGTACTACATTATTGTCTTGATTCTCAAAGCCCTTTATTCAAAATGTTCATTGGCACTATTTGATATAAAAAGCTTTGCGAATTTGGCCTTTTGTCTCGTACAGCCAAATTGTAAGAGGTGAGGTGTGAAGTGATGTGTCTGTTGCTATATATGGTATTGTGACTTGTACATTATATGGTACCATTCAGAAAACAATAATTGATTGTGTCTATTTAGCTTTCCTTAAGCTAAAACAGATATAGTTGACTGTAACACTACCTGTACTGCGGCTACAGTTAGACACCAAAATGGGTCATACAGCACTGATTTAGTATTACACTTAACTTTATTCTGTTCATGTGTCTGTGTAAGAAATATCTGACCTTTAGTCCAAGTCACACAATACAAGCAAGTACTAATCAATGTCAGGATGACCAGCTAACAACATGTCAAAGAACATATCCTCCAGCTCAACAACATGTCGAATAACATATCCTCCAGAACAAAATGTGATATTCTCCCAACCCCCAAACGAAGTGGTGATAACGATTCAACAGAAAATGTAACAGCTTTTGTAAAATAGCATAAAGTTGTTCTGTCAGGCTCATTGGCATTCCAACACAAGAGGCCTTCGCCAGAAAATGAATGCTATTGAAGATAGAACATTGCAGGTATTTCTTCAGTTTTGAATAATTCAGGCTGACAGTATTTCGTTTGGTGGGAACAGAAACTTGAAGTGTAAGACTGGGGTTTATTTTATCTCAAAGCCTGGGGTCCTTTCTATCAGTAATGCTGTGCTTTGGGAGAGAGGTATGATATAAGTACCCATTTCTATTCATCCAAAAAAAAAAAAGAACTAGTATGTGATAAACAAAGATGTATTGGCTACTGGTGCTATAAAAAGTGTGTTTGCTTAGCAACACACTGTAATCCATGGAGAGCCTAGGCTTGTCATTTTCACTCATGACTAAAAGCTTTGTGATTTAGGCTTTATTATCCAGTTGATACATTTTTCTTTTCTAACCCTTTAAAGGATAGGTTGTTAATAATCTCTTAGTAGATTGTTAATAATCCATCTTTCATTGTCCCATTACTTTCCACAACCAACCAAGAAGAGTTCCTATTACAAACCTACACTATGGCAAGCCCATTCACAACAATGAACTAACAGTCTTATTATGTAAAGTTGTGTTTGCATTGTTTGTAGTAGTGTAATAAAACTGGGACAAAGATGGCATTTGGTTGTATGGTACATGGTTTAATAGGCCCATATTTTGCCTCTGGCTAAAAGGGTGTAGCTACGTTAAACACCTTGACAATATTAGGTTTTACAGTATGAGGGAAGATGTCAGACAATATCATATGACACATAAAGTAATGCTTTGATGATGCTTTGAGGAAAAAGTAGTTTCTTGTATTCAAGTCTTATCTGTAAGATGACACCAAGGGCAGGATTTTCAAAAGGTCATAAATGATAACTCCAGTGTTAATCAACAAATCGGTATGAAGCATTTTCAAGCGGTCGGTATGCCTATTTCATTATCAAATAATCGTGCTAATGTGATTTCTGAAATTATGTTGATTTACAAAAATAATGTTAATATCTTAATGAGCAGTGCTTCTTGGGACTATTTCTTTTGTTTGCGTCGGAATTTAAAAGGACATCCGTGTTAATTGTCATAATTTATCAGGAGTTAGTTTGCACTTGGAAAAGGACTGTTTTAATTAACGAAAGAGTATATAACTCACCTTGAAACAGAAGTGTAACAGACCGTGGCTGTGACACCGATAATAGAGAGACCACAGCTAGACCATGGTTATTGTCTTTTAGAGACTACCTAGATAATTCAATATTTGTAGTTATGAAAATATTTAAGCCTTTTCTATACTTGTGGTTATGTATGAGATTTATTCACTTGTTTTAACCATTTTCAGCCTTATGGAACATTTGTTGTATTGCTAAAATTATATATAGTTATTTGCTCTTAGTGTAATGTTACAGGAATTATCAATGCAACTGTAGCCTGAGAATCTGAACTCTGGATACGGACATTATATGATAACTGACCTCTACTGTAGATTTTATTTGAATTATACAAATAAAAACCCAAGAGTATATAATGAAATCTTGGTATGGAAAATGGCATGCTAGATATTTCAATAAAGTTTCCTTATAGGCAACAGATCATTGACATGGATTTTGCCTAAATGTATGTGTAATGTTGTCAGACTCCCCCCACACTGTATGTGCAGTGTACACTTTCACCTTCACATGTCGGTATGCATGTAAAATGTTCTTATAATACTGTAAGTGTTCACTGGCTACTTCTAATAATGTTGAGTTTATTTATCACGGAGGCGAACAAAGAGTAGCCTATAAGAGAAAATGCATTCAACATGATTAGAGAAAGTCACCAAACAATTATAAACAAATTGTGTATTGGGTTAGGGAGTTCTCTCGTAATTTTAAAAGTGTAATAAATATATAATGCAGTGTTACATATATTATTTAATCATTTAGCAGACGCTTTTATCCAAAGCGACTTACAGAGACGAGGGGGTGAACTATGCTGCTGCAGAGTCACTTCCAATAGGACCTTGTTTGTTTTACGTCTCATCCGAAGAACGGAGCACAAGGAGGTTAAGTGACTTGCTCAGTGTCACACACAGTGAGTCAGTGGCTGAGCTGGGATTGAACTGGGTACCTTCTGGTAACAAGCCCCTTTCTATAACCACTGGACTACCAAGCCTCCTCCTACATGGTATGCATGTATAATAACGAAAAACTACAAACACAAATGGCACTTGAAACGTATTTATTTATAGCCTACAATCGTACATACTAAAATACTAAAAGTAGATGTCAACATCAGAAAGTAAATTTCAACCAAGTCTACCTAGATGGCTTACTCCCCGCCCCAACCAAAAAAAAAGATGTAAAATGCACATTAAAAGAGTTGTATACAGTAAGCTGTGTCAAAATATCCCCCAGAATGAGGGTACATGACTAGTGTTTTTTTTTTTTTTTTTTAATCCGTAGCGTCCTATTTTTACCCGCACGCCAGATAATCGTAAACCCGCATTTTATATATGAAGTGTTCTAAATAAATGTACATTCTGGATGACAATGTACAAGAGACAAGAGCCGTCTTCCTATACGCTACTAGTTTCCATAACAGCAAATTATGCTTCCATTCTTTTTTTCTGGATCGTTTAACATGCATTTTGATTAATAAGTTCCCTTAGCTAGTCGTTGAGACAGGAAGTGATGTACGTGACCTGCGACAATTAAGCTTTTTAACAAGAAATGCGTTCATTAACTACCTTATCTATTATTAATGGATTGATTTTATTAACAGATTTCATTTGAAAATCCCTTGCTACTAAAGCTGTCATTACTATACCGCGAGTTCGATACAATAACACTGTTTTTTGACCCCCCCCCAAGTGTGTTATAAATTTGCATATCTATATGTTTGGTAGACCGATAATAATTTATTGGGTTTTACAGAAAAAAAGACACCAGGGTCAAAAAGCAGTAATTTCCCTTGGGAGAAGAAAATGCATAATGGGCAAAATCATGTCTTTGATAATGCATTGAGGCCTCAGGAACTGTGATTAATACTATTAGAGATGAAACATAATACATCATCTTCGTTAGTCAAATGACTTGGTTTTGGTGGTGCTCCTGCACAAAGCCCTCTGTATATTAAAGGAAAGAAGTATAACCGTATTTGCATTTGCTTTGCATCCACGGCCACTGCCAAATTAATATTAAAACCGTATCAAAATTTGAATCTTTGTCTGCTTCAATTTCCTTCTTTGTCAGCTACAATTCATTAACATACTAAGAGTAACTATTTTACAATCTCGATAATGGAAAATAATGCCACAGGAAGAACATGTCACAATGGATGTTTTTCCTCCATGATTGCTGATGCATTGTAATGCTCCTGCATAAATTGTTAGAAGTGGGAAATTGCTCTTTCTATATGCACTTAATGTCAGCTTTCTTGCAGATCACCAGTTAAGTAAGATATAAGATATCATTTCTTAATGATAAGCAAAGGGGTTTCTTGGTTCCTCGGCATGATTCTCCTTGTAACAGTTTGGCAATACCTTCATCGTCTCCCTCTTCTTGCTCCCCTGGTGTGTTTCATGATATTTAAGATATATTTGTCATATTACTGTTTTAGTAAGTGTATTTAGTTTCCCCTATAACTCATGCATTATATATTCTAATTATTTATACAACAAAAATGCCATTTGGTCTGTGAATAGAAATTGAATTTAGCCAAACAAGTTCTTCACAACAATATTAAGCTACAGCGAGAAAAAGTTAAGTATAATTTTTATACGGATTGGAATGTCATTATATACACTAGCATCACCGGCAGGACACGAACCCTTTGTTATTAAACTAAATAAACATGTATTTGTATCTTTAAAGTCTATTATTTACTTACTTTTTTCTGGCAACAAAATTAAAATAGTGATTTTTGTAATTTTGTTTGTAGTCTCTGCTCAAGAAGAATTTACAGCATGTTCAATGTTCACTGCCTTCAGTATTTACTCTTGCCCATTATCGACTGGTTTATTCAGATATTTTTCTTCTTAGCCCTCCAGTAGCTTTGACAGGTCACATCTCTACTGGTTTTGCTGTAATACATGAGAATACACAAGAATCCCAGTGCTGCCATAGTGTTTTTTTTTGTTTTTTTTAAATTTGCCTGTGCTTCTGCAGTTTACATAAAAATCAATAGTGGGTAGACCTCCCGTTAGTACTTAATATGACCTCAGCTCAATCAGGACAAGTCATATGTGACTGGACATATAATCTATCCAGAACATCTGGCTTGACCAATGTCTCTATTTAATATATGGTGGGACCATGCATTTTAAATCTAAAATGTACTACAGTTTATCAGCTGCAGACTTTTATGATAATAAATACATTTTACATAATATAGAGCCAGCCTATATCAAAAACAGGAAACAGTTACATTGCTGGTAATTCACCTTAGAGATGCCCAAACAAAACACAAAAAAAGAATACTAAGAGAGGTGAGCCCCTAAAAAGATGAACGAAGAAGATCTGGTTTTCTTGTTCCAGTACACTCCCTCAAAAATGGCCAATATTTCAACAGCAACATTGATTTACTCTTATGCTTGCGGCAGACAAGGATTACGCAAAACTAATAAGACAGCAGAAAAACTACAACACTTTAGTTTGCACTCCAGGTCTTTATTGATTTCACGGACAATACACTGTCAAACAAGGAAAAAGTAAAAGAAACAATGCCATGCTCCACCTCAAATGTTAAAAACCATGGCCTTTTATTCATGAGGACACCCTTCTAAATCAAAATGGTTTTTCAATGAATGTTATGCAACTCTTTTCCTAAGATTACTGTTATATGTACTAATGCTAACACAGGGAGTTCAGCAAATAATCCCCCAAAAAAGACACACACTGCAAAATGTAAACAAGTAAAATAAAATAAATGTGTGTGAACAAATTGGTTTTAGAATTAGCACAATCATCTCTGTTTCAATGGAGTTACTGTGTCAGATGGGGACTGTATCATTTATTTGCTATTATTTGTGTTATTTTTCCCCTACTCACTGTGAAATTGCATGCACATACAAAATGCTTTTACTGATCATGGTGGGAATTAATTAGTACAGCTTATGCCAGGCTTGATGACAAATGACAATGTAAAATACTACACTCTGTTACGTTGTGTATCTTTATACAGCTCCAAAAGAATGATAAAGAAGCGGAGGACATTCCTGCCAAGTGGAGATCAGAAGAGGAAATGGCAGCGGAAGCGGATGATCTGAGGAAATATTTTAACTAGATTTCACCTGAGTAGGTTGAAGCTGAAAGCATTATACAGTGAACTGCTGTATACAAATCGTACTACACCATGCATGATTCAAATCACACTGTAATTCAACAATTTTCTTTGCTGGCTATTAAATGTCTAAGACATCTGAATTTGACTCCTCGAACCAGTCACAAACTACTGAATATATGCATTAGTGTCATAATATTGCATAATATTTCCTCATAATGTGTCCAATTTATTTCAAGAAATTTTCCTTATGAAAAATCCCGGTGTTCAAATTACCACACCCTATACTTAGAATAGAAAAGAATGACAGCCCACCAAATTGTTGCATTTAAATAATGTGTTGTTTTTTTTGTTGTTTGTGTGTGTGTGTTTTGTTTGTTCCTCAATGTCTGTTTTTATCAACAATTGGAATTGTCTAGAAACAGTTTATTTTATTTTTTTCTGTAAAATACATTCTAAAATATACAGAATATTCTGAAACACATTAAATATTTTTCCCACCTAAATATTTCAGATTGTGATAAAAAAATGATATAGTCAAGCTATATGTCTTCTTTATACGAGTAACATCAACCCTTCAAAGTAATAAATCACATTGATAAATTACAATAAAAATAAAATAATGATAAATTACTGGATGGTTGGACCTTTATGTGTTAATAGATATGGAAATCATGTTGTGGCTCTGCACTTCCATAAATCATATCTATCAAAAATATGTTTTTTTCTTCAAGATGAAATCTGTATTTTTAATCATGTCAAGACATCCTCCCAGTTTTGAGAATATTGTGTTTTGAGAACTGTTAAGTATTGCAATGTAGACACTAATGCACCCTTCCTGTTGTGTATTTATTTGCTACGAGGAAATTCAGGAATCTGAATTGGTGTGATCCAGTTATGCAAGAGCAGAAAACTTCAGCCAAGCTTCCTTTTCATTGTATGTGACAAATATAAAGCTGTTGGGTGTAACATTTATTATACTTTAGGTTCCATCAGAATTGAGTTTCTATCAGTGTGACTGACAGTTTATATTTAAAGCCATACAGTTGTTTGTTCACTGTGTTTTGTAGCTGTCTGAAGTGATTGATGGAGACAGGTTGTTGTAAACTTTGGCTTAACATTGGTTAAAACAATATTCTAAAACACTAATAATGCTGTGTTTCCAGAACTTACTCACATACGATTTTAATAGGTAGCAAGGGACTTGTTACTGTTCATGTGCACATCACAACTAATCCTTCCTCTGAATTAATCCGTTTCAAATATTTTGAAAAGCACACATCATTTCAGGTAACGTTAGCTGCATAAACATTTGGTCCATATCCTTGGTTTTTGGCTTTTGCACTTATGCGCGGTTCTGTTTAGTTTTTGTTTTAATCTCCACTGCATTTAGCAAATAAAATATATCAACATACAGTACATGTTGTATAAATCTAATCCAGACATATCTTCCAGTGCTTCATACATGAATTATACATGAATTACTGGTCATAACTCATAAGCAACAAAACTGTGAGAGCACAGGAAAAAAACAGGTATGTATTAATGGACATTAAGAGGATTAAAATTGTGGTTTAGGAACTTGTCACAATTCTTGGAAAAAGTGGTTATAAATATATGTGCTTCTCGGCCATGCAAATTGGATGAACCTAATCAAGGTAGCATTATAGCATGTGGCTCATAAAATACAGCAGCTGCTAAGGGAATATTGCAAGGCTCATTAAATCAAATGTATTGTGGTAAAGGAGATAACAAGGGTGGTAGAGATTAGAAAGAGGCGTTGTAACAGGTTTCACTCTCTGTGATTTGTGTTCTTAGCAGCAATGCATTTGTTAGAAAATAGCTGAAAGGGATTTCAGAGACCCAGTTGGAATGTAATAGAAGTTCATGGATGCTGAATAACCACAGGTGCAGTGGTGCTTGTAGAATCAACAGTACAATGCTTGTTATCCAGCCCTCTGAAGTTTATCAGCTATGCAGGTGCTTCTTCCAGGAATGGTTTATTAGGATGTTTAGTTATCTGCTTGGCAAGGTAGACAGTAAAATGCATTGGGAAATGTCTGCATTGTAATATTTAAACTGCAGGATGTCTGATTTATTTTTTTTTGCTAGTATTTCATAATCTTCGAAGCAGGTTGATAGTTAGAGGATAAACAATGAAGGATTAATATTTCAATGGGTTTTGTGGTAAAATGTCATCTCTGGGTTTCAAGACTTCACTATTCACTAAATCATGATGTTTAACCAAGTACACCCTCCTGCCGCTCTGTATAAACTGTGTTTACTGTATAATACAAGATTATATCAAAAGTAGGCAGCAGAGATGCAGCATGAGGTGTCTTGGTAAATCAATGCACTAGTCTTTTACCTCCGAGGGCCTTTAAAGACTTCTAGTTCACACTTTGTGATTTCATTTATTACGTTTCTTTTAATATTTCTAAATGTAGCGCTGTTGAATATTTAATAGTATTGAATAATAGGTCAGAACTAGTAACATTGTTTGTGTCAACGTATTAGTCATTGGACAATCGTTTACATTGCAGTCCATCTCCCTATTCAGTATAATAACCTGTTTGAGAGTCTTAGGAATGGCATTGGTGGTGGATTGGTTCATTAATCTTTATTGAGGTGCATTTCCAGAGCTTTTGCAAGGAAGCTCACGTAAAACCTATCTGCACCGTGCCGCCTTGTATTCTTGTAGCCTATGCCATTGTTCCTCAATGTGAATACAGTTTACTGTATAATAAACACAGTATTCTTGCCAACACCAGCCAATTTGCAGCATCTCAGGATAAAAGTGATGACAGCTTTGCCCTGTGCAGTGAAAGAGCAAAGCTGTTTAATATCTTATCAAACTGCCAGGTACAGCGTGTTTGATCCAGAGATGATGATGTCGATGACATGGCGTGGTTTTAAAAACAACACTGTCAAATATCGCCATGGTAACATTTTCTTTTAGAATCCACTGACAACAATAAAAAAAAGCATTTTCAAATGTTTTTAATGTATTTGTATGGATACTGATGAAAAGTGAGCTTACGAAATGCATTAAAATACATTTTACTGATAACAATTACATATATGTAATAAATACAATGATTAAAATAATATTACAATATTCAATATTTCATTCTGTACAAACATTATTCAAATAAATTAATCTATACATCACTGAATTGAATTTCAGTAGGGAACTAAACTAAACAAAGTACCAAAGTAAATGTGATCATTTACAATCACTATAAAACAAGAACATTTCACGAGCAAGAAATGTTTGCTATTTTCACGTTTATTAAAAATCTGCAAAGTTAATGTGCCGTGAAATATATTATTCATGCATGTGCCGTACATTAAAAGAAAAAGAAGCGCAAACATTTATTGCAGCAAAAATGGACCTTGAAGGCCATTAGCGAAATTAAGTTGCCTCAAAAGAAATCCTGTTTTACTGGATTAAGGATACTATTAATTGTTTTCAATTTTGCACCATTTCAGAAATCCTTTTAGAGTTACAATTGTTCGCTGCAGATACTGACCGTTGAAAAATGATGTTGACTGCGTAGTAGCTAAAACCTATGATACTTGTATCATGAAGTCCAAGGATGAAAACTATAAAATATGGCTTTACAGAGATAAAGGCTTACATTTAGACATGTACTATTAAGCTTACCGGTATGTACAATACCTGCAGGGCAAAACAATAAGGCCACATTTGCTTTCTGCACAGAATATAATTCACTATTGTTCTCTTTTTCTCTCTCATTGTAATAGCAAGTATGAATAGCTTAAATTAAATCTTTAAAACAAATTTCATATAATTAGCTATTTAACAAGTTTTTAAAATAAATTGGATATGCTAGTGAATATAAATTAGAAGGTTCAGACAGCAATCGCGATAAGAATATTGCAAGAACCATTATTTACTGATATATGGTTTAATTGCCTTACTGGCTTGGCTATAGACCTTAATGACACTTACATATTTCAGAAGATTATGAGGTCAGTGGAATAATGGTATAATCAATCACTTTTATTGTACCAGAGGCCGCTGTAAATAAACACTTAAAAGAAAAAAAATAGTTTTGATTCAGAGGGTGAATGAATAGAAACGACATTTTGACTAATCTGCTAAACTCTTAATGTAGTCTTTTCCTATGAAGTTTACAGTCAATAATAGGCTTACAAGACTTGAACAGAATGAGCAGCTCATTAAAGGCTGTTAACGTTACACTCCGTAACAAAGTACTGTAAAAGGACTGTGCTTTCATACAAATATTATCTCCTAGTCCTCCGTACTTTACAGTGCAAACACATTGTTTGTATTGACTGTATTATTATTATTTATGCCTATTGAGATTTTCCATGTTGCGTTAACTTATGCTGAAATTCCATTCCAAGTCATTTTTTCATACTGTTCTTTAGTAAGGAAATTAACAAACATTAGTAAAAGTAAATTTATTTAGCATCCACTTGAATACCATCTGCAAAGAAATTCACACACAGATGTAAAAAACTGATCTATATTTGATGGTACATTAAGTGAGTGAAATTGTGGTCTTGCATTTAAAAGGCATTTAAAATGCAATTAAAATGAATGTTTTACAGAGAATGTCTTTCTTAAAAAATGACTCACCCAGCAATATATTTCAATTTTTAAAAAATGATTGTAATTATAAAAACTATTTACAGTGTAAAACTGTATTCTTGAACAAGCTTGAAGCATTTTGGAAGAAGGCCCTATCTTTACCAGGTGTGTACTTAGTTTGTAATGGAGGTCTGTGAACTAGTCCTCAGGATATGTCTAGAAAGTTGTGGGAAATGATATCGCATCAGCATCAGATTACCATGTCTGTAATGACTTCTTCATCATATACTGTAGCCCTAAGGTGACGCAAAAAAAAAAGATAATCCTGTTGTCAAATCCTCCATCACTATTGTGCTTAGAATTGGCAATTTTTGCACTAGAGAGGAAATATCTCTCCAAAGCAAACACTACGGCAGCATCTTCACACAGTAAGACAGGGGATAACATTTTCACTGGCAGGTAATAATATTTTCCAAGGGTTAGTATTAGAAAGGTGTACTGTAGAAGGAAGTACAATATCCTTAAATGTACTTTTATTTTCTTATTCACACACACAAGCCTCAAGGCTGTAATATATTGCTCAAAACTTTCCAAGGATGCAATATATGATAAATGAGTCTGAAACTACAGGCTTACAGATATAATATGTTATCAGGCATCGACCTCTCCATGTCATCTTATGTCACCAAATGAAAAAAACTGCCTTCCTATAAAGCAGCTTTTCCTTTCATATGTATCCTATTAACCCTTTCAGGGCCCGTGACGAGAACCATCATTGTTTTATAATGTTTTCCAAAATACCAAATATGACGATTGTGGATATTCAACCAGGAAAAAGGTCAGTGACACACTGTTTTTTTTTTGTTTGTTTGTTTTTCTGGGCAATCAGATATCCCAATTTGTGTTCTGTACTTATGTAGAATTAGTCATTAAATTGTTGTTTCTAAAATTCTATATGCAGCACAAGCAAAACTTATAAAGAAAATGAACAGAAGCTACTGTTCATGATCTGTAATGGTGTCACTGTAAAAGTGTTCCAAGTGGTTAAATCTGACATCTGTTTGGATTGTAAAGGGCTCAGAGAATTCCTGATTTGATTCACAGTTGTTGAAAACTATTCTGTAGACAACTAATACCATCATTGGGGTTACAACTAGAGTGCAGTTTCTGAGATAAAAAAACAAAACAAAAAAAACAAACTATATTGAAAAAAATCTGCTTTTATGATTGATTGTAAACATTGCAGCAAAAAAAAAGCTGACAGTAATTTCATTTAAATGACCACAAATGATAATGCCGAGCCTGGATGTGAAACACCTTCCTAGATGCCTCCCACTTGTTGTTCTGAGAAAACAGAAGTCATTGGGTCAGAGCTGAGGTCGTGTTTGGTCAGATCAATTCATTATTTCCCACTGAATATGAAAATAATGCTTCAACAGGAATCCCGGTTTCACTAGTACATGCAGAGTATTAGAATGTTCTACATGGTTTGCTGTTTGCTGTCACCTGGTTGATTTTATTCTATATATAAAAAAAGCTTCCCAGATAGCTAAAGGATATATCTTCTGCTAATGTACAGTGTATGGCAACAACATGGTTTTACTCCAATTACCTAACATAATACCTATAGTAAAGGTTTTGAACTACAAGAATGGCATTCCAAGAGGTAAACCCGACCCTTTTTAAAACCATGCCTGCAAAAGCCAAGCTATTCACATGTCATGATGTCATGTTTTTACCATGAGGATTTAATTAGGCCTCATTGAAGTTGGGAGTCACTGCATAGTAGTGTGTTGGCAATAGATGCTACTTAACAAGAGAAGAGTGTAAAGCAAGGGGTATTATTGAATGTCATCATTACTTGATCTACTATCACTGGAATCAAATAATTAAAAAAAAAAATGTCCAGAAGATGCTTCCGTAGTCTCTTTTGAAGAAAACGTTTGACATATTATATTGAAAACCTCTTCAAAGTATTGCCCTCTCAAGTTTTTTTTAACACTTTCAGCCATTATCTCACCTTGTACTCAAATACACCTGCATCAGCTGGGTTTAATCTGTATCAGCGATTCATTTCCTCTTTAGATTCATTTAAATGTAGTCATTTCTGCAGCCTTGCGGTATTAGAAATTTACCCATAACTCTTTTGAATTTCACAGACTTGCGAACAAGATGTTCGTAATGCCAGCAGAGTTGCATAAAAGTTGCATAAATTCACAAAATCTTTGAATATATGGCCCAAGGTTATATAGCCGCCCTGGATAAGGGCATCTGCTAAGAAATAAATAATAATAATAAAAATAATAATAGCCAAGAAAGTAAAGTGTCCCTTTGAATGTATCTATTGATCACACTGGCAAAAGATAAAATGTGCTTCAGCACTTGACATCAGGTCAGTCTCCTATTTAAACTTCAACAAGGTGATGACCTTTACTTCTTTCTCAATCAACTCACTACCTGGAGGAACATGACATCTACCTGTCTCATCTCCTTCAGAGAAAGACACGACCCAAGCCCTTTTCTTTCCACTGTTAAAAATGTGCAGATTGCTCCTGTTATATAAATAAAATCAAGGGTTTTGGAACAAGCATCACTTTAAAGACCCTTTAATGCGGATGACTAATATGCTTTCACCTCTATTTCCATGAATAAGGTACAGTAATGCGCAAATCAACCTTGAAAGCTAGGTAAACAACATCAAGCTTTTCTGTCTCTTCATAATGGATATATTTTGTAGAGTCCCCTGAGGACTGCACGTTCATTTCTCTTTTTAAACAATGAGACAGACTGAAGGCCTCCAGAAGGGAGCCATGAGATAGAAACATGATTAATAAGATAACTGGTTTCAGAAATGTGAACCCCTTTCTACAGCTGGTCTGAATTTACAATTAGATCAGAGATTTATTTAAAAAAAAAAAAAAAAAAAAAAAAAACTTCACCTTGTTGATTAGATACATCAATAAATCAAGGTTCTTGTGAAATGAAGGAAAATAGGTTTTTAGTCATGATTGCCATTCAATGTCAAAGAAAAGAGAGCCATGGGATCAGCATTGTGCACATACAGTAGAAAGCACAGGGAAATCTTCTTTCAGAGTCATAACCGATCAACCTGAAAGAGTGCATTTGCAACAGGAAATCTGTTACAAAATCACTAATTCAGGGGGTGCGGCCCTGTGGCAATGTGCCCCGCCCCTGTGTGCATTTGTGTGTTATGTGTTGTATGTTGCGTGTGGTGTGTTAATGTTGGTGTATAGAGATTTATTTTGGCGTAAAGTGCCGTGTCCTGTGTTTTGTTCAAACCTTTTATTTATTTGTTTATTAAACACTGAGCGCTGCCGCGACTCAGTTTCACTCATCACCACTGTCTCTGTGTATTCCTTTCTGGTCTGACGTCATTCACAAAGCCACCCTGTGACACGGCACTTTACGCCAAAATAAATAGACAAACAAAACGGACTAACATTAACAAACGGTGGACGGACAGACACACAAACACGGTGAGTTTAAACAAACAAGTATCGTGCTGGTCCTACCAGCACGCAGTAGCAATTGTTATCTTTTTAGTTTCTCCTTCTCCACACTCGTTCTCCACTCACCGAACACACAACCCCTAGTGAGTAAAACGTGCATCTATATGTACTGTTGTGCCGGGATTCAATTACCAATTAATTATTCTCTTGAATCCCAGCACGTGAATTAATTATGTTCAACCTCGTGCTCACATATTAAATACTTTAAATGCACGTGAAGTGATGTGCCATCCTCGTGCCTAAATACAATTATACATCTTAAATAACTCGTGCTGCACACACCCATTTATATCCCGTGCAGCCATCTCTATACACCAACATTAACACACGCAACATACAACATATAACACACAAATGCACACAGGGGCGGGGCACATTGCCACAGGCCCTCGTTGACATTTTCATACTGACCTCATTACAGAAATTCTATCATGCTTAGGCTTGCTCAGTCCCAAAGGGTAGATATCCTGGTGCTTTATAAAACATGCCAAATATCCACGAGTGCAGAAACAGTACTAAATGACAAACAAGCATACACGGAATGAGAAAATAAACAGATACGATGCTATGCAGATTCAGAGGGTTGAAAGTATGTCTTTAGATTGTAGTCAGAGAAAAAGAATGATGGAAATGTTTCAAAGAAAATCTGAAACTCATGAATTTGCCTAATTAAAACCCAGCAGAACACAGCCGGGCCTAGTTTTAAACACACTTAATCACACATAGCTTTAGAAACCAAAGTTGCAATATTTATCTTTTAATCATTCTTAAAAATAAAATGTGATTAGTATGCAAAATCAACTAAGCTCTCACTGAATTGCTGTACTTCAAGTAAAAAAAGGAAGCACATATTGAAATTCTGAGTGTGGTTCACATAAACGTCAAGAAGCTGAACTAAGAAGCAGGTTCCCACAGGGTTAGAGAGACTCATATACTGCAGCAGGCTAAAATGTATAAATGCTCAAGTAGTTTCAAGGAGGGATTTAGTAATTAAAAATAAATTGTTAGAGTAGCGGGGAAAGGTCCAAGGAGGGCTTGCTTGCAATGTTTCAGCAACTAATGAAGGCAATTGATTATTTAAGCCGGTGCCAGTGATGGGTCAGTTTTAGACAGTGTGGTAGCCTGTGCTGAGAACCTGAACCCCCAGCAACCTGACCCAAGTGGGAGGATGTCATTTCTGTTCTAACATCATCTTGAAATTGATGCAGAAGTTGCCAACCCAGGGGGATTTGCACAGACTGGAGCCACTGGAGCCCTGTATCTTTATCCCATGCTGTTAATCAGTCTCTCAATGCTATCTTGAGGAATGTTCTGCTACTCTTAAAGCAAATGCCTCCCTTGTGGTAGGGAAGTTGTGGATCACAGTCCATTCAAACTGACAAATAGGTGCAATGTGAAGGCCATGGATGGACAGCAAAATCTTATACATGCTAATTTATAGTACAGGTATGTGCAGTGCATTCTCCAGTGTGCTGGGAGTGAAGAACCAAAACTTTTGAGAAAACAGGACAAAAAGGGGTTAGAGGATTTCATTATGTAACATTGGGCTGTGATTTCTAATAAGGACACAATTCAATGCTCCCATTGCATTCATACACAATTACACAATTTAAACAGTTAAGAGAATCACTAAGTTACTTAGTTATTATACCGAATCAACTGCTAAAAATCCTTAGGAATCACACATTTGCCAAATCTGCCATCATGCAGGATAAATGCAGTTATTTTTTATAGATACGGTCATACTTGCCAACATTTAGCAACTGTTCAGCGGGACGGTGATCATATATATATTATCATATAATAGATGTATCCCCCCAACTCAACACCACACGACCATCATGACAGTAAAAAAAACAGACACAATGAAGCGTTCTTACCTTTGTATAAGTTAGTGATCAGCAGGTGTGTCAGCCGCACGAAGAGCACAGCGTGTGGTTTTCACTAACTCTACTGTGCAGAATAAATGAATTTTTTCTACGGGTAAATATCGGGACTTTATTCCGATGCATCGGGACATTTGCTAGGAAATCGGGACTGTCCCGACCATATAGGGACTGTTGGCATGTATGTACGGTATCAAAAGGCAGTAACAAAAACTACCTACGTTACAGCAAATAAAATAATGTTAAAACACACTCATGACAAGTACTTGCATTGTTGCACACAACCTAATTTATAACTGCACAGACTGAAACAACAATAAATGGAATATAATATAAAATCCGTATTTTAACAGCTTAATCTGCAGGAGTTCATTGTTGTTAATCTTGGCCTTTTTTTCCACTCTGCTCAGCGGGTGACTCGGTGGGTAAATGTTCCAGTCTTTGGCTCTGGGGCTGTTTAAAAAAAGCTACTATGAACTTTTAGTGTCCTGTCTTCATTTCTTTTTTCTTTATTATAGTATGCACTTCCGATGATAATAAAAAATAATCATATTTTGAAATGCAGCTGAATTACATTGACGTAGATGATTTTCATTGGTTAATTTGCCTTGCTACGGTGCGTACAGCACTAATGTTGGATGAAAATGACGGGAGAGTGGAATCCCAGCCTGATCCACTTTATACAGCCGAACTTTATGATCCGGTTCCAGTGAATAAGGATAAAAAACGTGTGATACTGTGATGATATGCTTTCTTTTTTATTGCACTGGTACTACAAATACAATAGGAAACAAAAACACTGTAGATAATATAAACCCTCTGTGTATCACTGTAACTCACTGAAGTGTGCCAGGTGTAACGTTTACCAAACGGCTGTGCAGCACAATCTTTTACTGTTTCAAAAATATTCCAAAAACTGACATATACCTCTTAGGCTGAGAGGGATCTGGAGGGTACCGAATACATCCCTGTGATCTTTCAGCTGTTTTTTTTGAGCTGTTGAACTCCTCAAAAACACACAACCAAGTACCACTGTCTCTGTGATCCTGGAAAAGCAAAAGTGCCTTTCCAGCAATATTGTCTTTTTGATTAAAATGCTTCACAATGACTGCCTGAGTTAATAGTTCCACTGTGCTTACTTCAGAGCCAGACTTTTGTCTTCTTACAGAAATGACTCTTTTTTGTTTGTTTGTTTGTTTGTTTATTATTTCATCTCATTTTCATCTTTGGGGTTTGCTGCAGGGGTACCTCGCAGAGTACGTTTTAAGCATGGAATATATTATGCATGAAATAAAAAAAAAGAAAAACATATTCAAACAAACACCCCACCCTACCCCACAGAAAGTATAACTAAGCCATGTGAGAGCACAGCTTAATAGTGGAACAGCAGGGTTTTTTACACAAGATCAATAGCCCAAGCAAATCTAAAGGGGATTATCTCTTGAAAATAAGAAGCACTGCTTAGGTAAGTCATGTGTCTACATTGTTGGCCATTCTGTTATCATCAGCCTGGATAAAATGAAAGTTGGTTTTAGAATCCATCAAAACAAGAAGAAACTTGAGAAACAGTTAACAGCAGAACATAGTCAAGCTCTTATAATACCAGCCAATACCAGCACAGGTGCACCTTAATAATATATTAGAATGCTAAATGTTATCTAATATAAATTATAAATAAATAATAATAACAGTGCTGTTGCTGTATATGTGGAATTGGTTAGGAAATATAATTTTAAAAATAGCAATTTACTTATTATAAAATGGAAATGTTACAAATGTAACTCGCCAATCATGCACTGACCTTCATAACTCGGGGAATCATGTTTTACATTTGCTTTAGCGAGATAGGAAACCCAGGTATTAATGGTACGTTTTCATTTATTAAAAAAAAGAGATTTATAATGCTCACTAATAAAATTAATCTCTTCATGATTTTTTCAAAATCCTTTTTTTTTTTCTTCTAAATATGTACAGCTTTATATCGGTAATTTCACATTACATTTTAAAGCCCCCTTATTAGATATTCAGTAATTTCAAATCTTGGAGTAAGTTGAATGCTTAACTGGGACCCTAGAGTATAAGTGTACCAATCCCTCTCAATTGTGCACTGACACAGATCCACAATGCACACATTGAGAATAAAAATAATGCAGCAAGAGAGTGCCTAGAGTACAAGCAGGAGCAAAGGAATGTTTATGCATATACTTGTGCTATAATTGGTCCCTACTGCTCTATATTTGCTGTCAATCTCTCTTAATGGGGGGATTCTATGTCCTCCTAAGTATCTGATTACTTGAAGCTCTTTATATAGGGAAGGCAGACAGAGTGCAATGGGAGTGGGGTGGGATACTTCGGCTCAGTTAGGAATATCCATCCTATCTATACCAAAGCAATGTGAGTATAATGGCAGTGCAATGTTTATGTACTGTACTAAGGAATTCAAGGGTATCCAAGGAGAACCAGAGACTCATTTGTCCTCTTAAAGCTTCTTACATTTCTGCATCTTACGCAAGTCGGTTCAGAAATATTATCATGGCCACACGCTAACATTTTAATACTTCCGAAGTGTTGCTATCGACTGTTCATTTCTACAAAATGCATTAGTGCAAGTAAAGCAGATAAACGTTGTATCTGTCGTGCTGTAGCAGGATACTGTAGTTCCAAGCAGAATATCAAATACTTTAGAAGGTCAATAGGTGTATGAATCTGGTACTTTTCTTTTACATAGATTGAGTACACTGACAAAACAGCAGGTATTGGGACCATAAAGTTTATTTTGAAGCTGTGTTTGGAATTTAGACACAAGCAGCTACGTGCAAACAACCAAGCACAGAATAAGTAGATTATACACATGTTTACCGTGAATGGGAGCTAGGCCCAAGATAGATTAAGGTAAAATAGCTTGTACTGCTTCCCACTGCCCAAAACTGTATATAAAAAAACAAAAAAGAATTTAGTTACTGGCCAATGCCATATGGGCACAAGTCACTTGTGAACTATTCTCTTCATGCATTGCTTGATCTGGCAGCTGAATTGCTTGCTGCTTCCTGTTATATCCAGCGCTGTTCTTAAAAACCATGGCAGCATTTATTCACAGTGCTTGATGACCTCTATACAAATTTCGCAACTGGCTGCAATCTCTCCTTATCTCATCTACCTGTGTCTTTCCCTAGTTAGACATTTGTCGAAATACAATTTTGAGGATATAGATGATGGATGAAATAATTCTATGAATAGCTGAAAAATAGACCCTCTGCTTCATGAAGCCGGGTGCAGGATGCATAGTATATCAGATAATTCACATGTCGATGATGGAAGGAGAGCATTAGATTTCATTGTTCAATCAGTAATATAACAAATGAGAGCATGCTGTGTTGTTTTTCATGTTTCCACACTACTGTATATTACCTATTCCATTTTGAAGAAATGGATGGTTTCACAGGTTTCTCTCCTGTTGATTAGCTTATCAGTAGTATTAGGCATTTCATTTGGGGCTCACTAAAACAATGATTTCCTCCTCACACAACAACACTAGTATGTTTTAATTCTAAGCTCTTCTGTAGTATTCTATTTGAATGAATATGAGATTATGGCCATTGTTTCAAAGTGTTATATTAATTGAAATATTGTGATCCGCTTAAACACTGTAGCTTTTAGAAAAGCATAAAAAAGCTACACAGTCTTGCAGATATACAATATATATATATATATAAATGTCAATTACTTTTCATCCCCACTGTAAATGGGAAAATGCAAAATATATACATCTAATTGGAAATGTTTAGGCAAATGCAAGTTTTTGGTTTAATTTTGTATTTTTTATTTGAATGGAAAAACATGCTGTTTTACAGGCATGAATGAAACTGATGCCTTACTATGCAACCCTCCACAGTATTGCCCTCAAGGCTACCCAAGAGATACGTCTGATGAAAAAAATACTGAACAAGGATCATAAACATACACCTGATCTATTGGCAATGCTGGATTCCCACACAATTGCAGTTAACTATAACAGATAGCCTTGACATTTGTATGCATTTTAGGTTATGAGATTTGCCATTGTTGCAACATTTGGAGACGGTTCCTTTGAGAAGCAGGACAGCTACAAAGACGATGCTTAAATAAAATGCTAACCTTAGTCATTTCTCTAAGGAATTAGTGCAATAAAAACTAGCTGATGCAAAGCCAAATTATTTTCTGGCAGATTGGACCATAAGGAACAACTTGATTTCCATTCAGATAGAAAGCTAATAGAATTCAGCTTTTTCTCACTCTTTTCCAATTGAAGCCAACCTTAGGTGATTGGTTGATGCTTTAGGGATTCTTGACTTGTGAGAAATAGACAAGACATTATGTTTTATACACATTTTATTTATTCCTGGTCGATATGCATGTCAATGCACATGGATTTTGTGTTACTGTATCTTCTACTGGGAAAATAGATTTGAAGCTTTCAAATTCGGGCAATGATGGTCATGAAAACTGAATTGTTTTTAGTTTACAGATTTGCATGCTAGCTTTGAAAATGAATATCCCTTGATTTTATTTGTATTATACTCCAATATACATTACAAAAATTAATGAATGGGATGATCTAGAAATCTCAATAGTTTAAATAAAAAAGGAAGAAATAATGAAGAAAAGCATGTGACAATGTAAAACGATGTTATATATTCTATAGAGAGCAGACCTAATCTATCAAGTTGTTACATTCAAGGAGATTCCTTTAATTTGTAATACAGGTAATTTCATCTTTGCTTAATAATAAAACACCAAGTTCAATACAAAGGTGGTCAAACAAAAAAAGTTGAATTAGCATATGTACCTCTCAGGACTGTTGGCTGGTTATTGATTTCATTGATTCATCTAATGTTATTCCATGTTGCTGAAGTGCCTTAAAGGGGAACTCATGAGGGGTTTAATCTTCCTTCAATTCTGCTGCCAGATACTTGCAGTACAGCAAAACATGTAAATACTGTAGCTGCAAGATGTGCTGCCATGCACAGATCACTGCAACCAGGTTTGCTGTGCATTTATAGGTGATCTTAAAAGACTTCTCTTTAAACTCCAGTAACCTAGTTTGCGCGGAAACTGTTTTGTTTTTCTTTCCAGAAAAGAAAACAGTTGTCCAAGCCGATTTTCAAACAAATTCATTCCAGACATATTTATGCTAACAACCTACACGATCATTGCTCATAAAAAAATATAGCGATTCATTTGGACCTTTACACAGTGAATCACACCATTCTGATTACACACATTGTATTATGTATTGGTTAGGTGTTTATACTGTGACAATAAGGTGTAAACCACAATGAAAACACAGGTATTCATTACAAAGTGAGAAAGATATATTTAAACAATGTGGCCATTTGATGTGTTTCATATAAGCAGACTCACAATAGAATACCATTTCATGCCCTTCACAGTCTACATTTAAAAATCCAATCTGTAAAGGAAGGCACCAAATTGTAAAAGGCCAGGAGCTAAAGCTGATGCTGACTTCTGGTGGAAATCTAGAGCCCTTATCAATTTCACAGAGGTCACCCATGCCAATCATTTTTCAGGAGTTCCCCGTGGAGCAGTTGCCTCGTAAAACAGCTGCAAACTCAGTAGGTAATTGAGTTGAAATCTAGCAGATATTTAAAGATAAATACACAAGGATAATATATTTTTTTATCTCAGAAACTTCTCAGAAAATAGCAACTTAACATTTTTGATTGACTGTTATTGATAAGTTATATTTAAATTATCTGTGGCAGTACAAGATCCGCTTATCAAATGAAGAAGTAGACAAAGTCAAACTTAATTCAATGGCGGTACCAGTGTACATTGACTGCATATCACCAGTCAGTTGAGTACAAGACCTCCTCCTAGACAGCTAGGCAGCAAGCCTGTAGTGAAGGCTAAATACACAGGGATGCCGTTTTATACACTATTGATAATAGTGAGTGAACACCCTAATCCTTGCAAAAAAACATTAAAATCATGACAAATGACCTATCTAAACCCTTATCCCACATGAAGAAATGTAAACAATCTGATATACAGTGCAACAATGAAATATGTTTCTTTTATGGCTCCAGTGAACTTTGTATGTATCCAGTAATACAGAGGCCTATTGCAGGCCATAGACGAAGCTGTGTTTTTCTAAAATGCATAGCAAACTAAACAAGACCGTATGAATCACATCATGTCCTCGTGGAGACTGTTGTCAGAGATGAATAATTTGAAAAAGTATAGAAATTCATGTTGACCTTTAATTTTTATTTAACATTTATTTTTTATTTCTTACAGGCTTTAATAAATTAAAGTGCTTTTACTAGTCGATTAATGCTGTATCTGTAACATCCATCATAGTTAAATTACTTGGAGGGTGAAATATGCATACAGTACTGTTGCAGGTAATGCTTCACATTTGACCAGCCCTACGTTGCTTACTGTCACTATGCCAGGTTTTGTTTTCTAATTTATTGTTAGAGAATAATTATAATCAAGGATAAAAAATGCAAGTGCCCTGTGCTGTGATTCATACAGACACATTGCTTGCAAACATCTGCCAGCAGAAGAGCTGGTATGTAAAAAACCTACAGGATGAGGCAGCATTGTAGTTCTTCAGCCATTAAAGATTTCCAAACATAGATACAGTATAGTCCAATCAGTTATGAAGCAGCAGCAGAACTAATCCATTGCAATTGTATTATTTTATTAATTGTATCTTACATTTTGGAATATGCACTGTAGTGTGTTACATGTTAATGTCACTGTATGAGTAATACACATCTGACTGTGGCCAAACACTATTAGGACCACAGGTCTAGTTATTGAAAGAACAGCAAAACCTGACACATGCTTGGCAATAAAGGTCTGAGTTTGTTTCCCCCAATGGGAGTGTGTGTTTGAGAGTTTGTGTGGCATAATGGAAAAGCCCTTGTCATAAACCCTGACTGCTTTCACCTGTGACATCTGATTCATATCTGGCCAGCAGTTTAACAGGTGTGTGAATTATTTTCCATTGCAAACTCACCTCACAGTATTCATAAAAATTGGTACCGGTAATGAACTACAAACATTGCATTGTATATGGTGTTTTCCTGAGCAGTTACTCAACCTTGTAATGAAGCCACTTGGCATGACTACTGTATATTTTAAGACCATTTTACGCTGTCTCTTAGATGATTGACATAGAGAGATTTCAATGTAGTATACATTTAAAAATCCCTGGCTCTTAAGAATGAAAGTGCAATTGCTGTACAGTATGTCTATTTGAAACTGAATTGAAGTCTGAATTAAAAGTTGCATTTTTGTTGTTTTCCTTTTGAAAATAATTCCACCGCAAATCATGCTTTTCCCATACATGCTATGTGCCTTGCATTTACCATGGTTTGCCATACTTTTCTACTATTACCACAGTTGTCATTCTTTTGTCATGCTTTCACTGTGCATTAATCCTGTCCGATTTCCTTCATGGTAAGATTTTATAAGGGATTGACTGCAACTAGAGAATAACCTTTCCTTTCATCACATTATACAGTACATGCAGACTTAAGGTCACTTTGCCATCCTATAAATACAATGACAATAACAACTGTATTTTTTGTGTTATATTTCCCTTTAAATCACTGTTGCAAAACATAAAGCTTGGTCAGCCACATTTTATTGCTGCCTTTATTTTATGTGCCAGTGGTTATCAAGATGCTGTCAAACCTGCCCTCTAAATTTCATAATCCTAAATTAGCTGTTTCAACTTGGCATGGAATGTTTTACTGCCCCGCTCATCCTGGCCTTGCATGATTTGCAGAGATAAAAGGCATCTCTTTAATAAAGCCCATAAAGGGCTTGCTTGAGCCTATGTCTTTGACTCAGGCCATCTCACTAAACGCTAAACGGTCAGCAGTGTGGAGTAGTGGTTAGGGCTCTGGACTCTTGACCGGAGGGTCTTTGGTTCAATCCCAGGTGGGGGACACTGCTGCTGTACCCTTGAGCAAGGTACTTTACCTAGATTGCTCCAGTAAAAACCCAACTGTATAAATGGGTAATTGTATGTAAAAATAATGTGATATCTTGTAACAATTGTAAGTCGCCGTGGATAAGGGTGTCTGCTAAGAAATAAATAAGAAGAAGAATAACACCAAGTCAACCCCTGGGTTTATTTTAGAATTTCAATTCCATGTACGAGCTCTTAAGCCTGTATTAAAGATGTTACGTAGTTAAAAATAAAAAAAATAAAAAGCATTACCAGGTGGGTGCTGTGTAATTAAAAAAAATAATAATAATTCAAGTGGCGTACCACTAGAGGTTTTATCAGACTCAATTTGTTTTATGTTTACTATGACATTGAGATATTGTTAAGCTGAACAAATAGGATTTTCTCGAAAATTGCAACAGGGAAATATAACACCAAATGTTCAGTTAATAACTTTTTATTACTGCTGTATTAACTTTTCAGCATCAATCTTTAACATGCATACTAAAATAATGTATGTGATTATACTGATTTATCAACTGCTGATTAGTACTTCTGATTTGAAATGCACTGCCTTACACATGGCTTTATATAATTCAATCTGTATGGGAATTTAAATTACTGTGTTCGGTGGGTGTTCTATATTTTCATTTTATTTTTTTTGTTCCTTTTCTTACCAGTCATAGAGTGCTGATTTTACAAGTTCTGACAAATTACCATCTGCTGAGAATTTAATTAATGTATTACTGGCTCTTGTCAAACTTAATCATCAGCTTCTGCACTGATGACCCATGCTGGTTATCCGTTATCAACATCAGTTATTAAGCAAATACATAATACCATATAATGCAGAGAACATTAAAAAAAAGCATTGCTATATGGCATCTTCCATGTTGAAGCATCTCCATTAAGGCACTTTTTTAAACAGCAACATTTCTGCAGTCTTTCACCTAGGCTTCTGCTCTGTGAACTGCACCATCTAAGCAGCTGCAGGCTGTAACACTGTTGGACTCCAGCCCAGAGACCAGTATCAGTGCAGACTTCAGCTGACGACCAGGTGCAGGAGGGGTGGTAAAATCAAAGTGAATGCCACTGAGGGGCTTAGAAGTGATTGATTTAAAGAACCATCCTCCTCAGCGTGGCTCTGATTTGTTCAATTATCCAAGAACTTTTCTTTAATATTTTATGACCCAGCTTTTATCCAAGACATTGCTACAAAAGCACTACGTATGGGCTCTGAAGTATAAAACTTTATGACTAGACCCCCACGATTCTCTTCTGTCTGCTGTCACATGAGCTATAAAATGAAAATGTCTACCACATTTTCCATCAGTCATTAAAACTGGTGACATTATTTTGACAAATGACACACATACAAAGCTGTCATTGTGTGGCAAAAATATCCTCATATCTTCCTTAATGAGATTTTTATTGCTTATGTGAATTTTTCCCTGATCTGCATTTTTGTCTGGGGAACACTGGCTTTCACATAGTGCACATGTGAAAATTGCTCTTTATGGCAAAAAAAGCAATTTAAGTCTCTCTTAATTAGCTTTCTTCTGTAAATATGCCATTATTCTTTGTGTTCGGTTCCGCGGTTATATTTACAATGGAAGCAGATAGCAGTAATTATTTTAGGCTGTACTCAGTCATTATTCGTTAATGTACTTACATAACTGTGGAGAAATTAGGACAGACGTTGCCTAGATTTTCTCTACTAGAAATGCACAATTTTGATCATATGTAGACTGCACTTTATTGGGATGCTCAATTTTTCATGGTCCATGACCAAACTAGGTTGCAAATAATAAACAAGCTTTTACATCTATTGAAATGCAAACTTCACTGTTATGCCATTGTACCATTAGTTTCTTAGGCTACTGTGTGTCATCAAAAAGAAGGAACTTAATTAGCTATCTAGGGAGAAACATTTAAAGTTGGAAGTTTACAGTTTTTGTTTTATAAACAGGGTGTACAAGTCCAAGTCTATGTCTTTCTGCATTTCATTTTGAATGCAGTTTTAATATAGTATATTAACAAAATCTTGCATGTAGTTTTTATTTTAATACATTGTTCAACTTTATTAGAATTTAGAAATACATAACCGTATCACAAAACAAATGGAAACTAATGTAAGGGATTTTGTTATACAGTTTTACATAGTTTGTGTATTTATTGGCCCTCAAAGGTGTAATTCTTTATTATTTCAAACAGATATCTGAAAAGTTAATATACTTTACATAAACACAATAGAATATTTGGCAAATTTAGATGTAATTAAGTCTCAAAAACTATAAAAAAAAAAAAACTTTCAACCTAACTTTGAGCCTGCCTATGCACAAATCTCAAGAAGTCTATTTTCATTAGTAAACTGTAACTACTGGGGTGAGCCAGTAGTTACAGCAAGCCTTATCATGTACTCATAACAATTGAACTTGGTCCATTCATTTTTAACTATTAGATGATTCTGTGATTGAAAAGAACCACATGTAGTTATATACATAAATTCTAGCCAGTAATGGCCGGATGATGTAATTGTGCTTGAGCAGCAGATTCCCGGGGGTGAATCTTGACCTGCTCTTCCTTCAGCGTGCTGCTGCTGCTGCTGCTGTAATGCGTTAGAAATGCAGGAGAGTAAGCAGTGCTGCTCATGAACAGTTATCTCTATCTGTTACTGCTGTCTAATTTCATACAAAGGAGCTCCGCTCTTTGCTGTCCAGATTTCTGTGAATTTAGGGTTTATTAAAAATTAGAGACAATGCACACAGGCTACTGTATAGCAGATGTCATGAGAGCTTTCCCTCACAGCTATGTAAAGAAAAAAGCCATGCCTGAGCCTTGTGCAAAAATTGTGTGATGGTATTGTGATGTGGATCTTTAGAGGTGAATAGCATGAAAGGCTACCCCCCTTCTTTCTTAGAATGGTTTAGAGCAATGCATATTACTTCCATCTTCCTGTAATAATGTTTACAATGTATTTCTTCCATTGCCTATAGAACTCTAATAAGACGCCATTGATGTCTGGTAATGGAAGGCATTTGGAAGTGCTAATACCAAGGTAATGCTTTGCCTCAGGGTTGTATTATGATTAGAAACTGGTAAACAGTGCCTTTTTATTGTTATTTTAAATCTTTTATTTACAGATTTATTTACCTTTTCATTGTTTAGTTTCCCTTCCATTTAGCTTTCTTAATGTTTGACACTTCAATGTTCAGTGCTCATCTACCTTGTGGCAATGCCCTGTAATGAGGCTTCTTGATTGATTGAAAGCTCTGAGGTTTCTAATGCTAAAAAAAACATCTTCAGGTAACTGACGAGATGAAAGCTTTGGGGGGACAAGAGGTTCAATGCATTTGTCTGCGTTTGGTGCTGCCACTTCTTTACCATGCAACCTGAAATTAATGTTCTTAGGCTGGGCTGTAAGACTTTTTTAAGGCCTATTAACTTTAATGATTGAGTTGGCTTCAGTAAGACCCCCGCCCCCCCCCCCCCAAGGGTTTGCTGAGCTAACTAGTTATTTGTAATTTTAACAATGATCTAGCACTAATTAAAGTAATTAGTGACACCACCACAAAATGATTGCTGTGACACCATCGCTAACTTTCTTTATTACTCAAGAGTTGTCCTGTTACCTTTTTTTTTTGAAAATATATTGACGTACAGCCATTTTTTCTTTCAAGGCATGATACTAATCTTTTTTTTCATCTTCCTCTCATAGAGAATTTGAGTCAAAATCATTCTTTTTTACTGCTCCTAACGGGATAATTTTCCAAATGAACAGCTGTAGTATATGCCACTGTCCCAGTGTTGAAGCACCATCTCCTCTTTACTATTTTATTATATTCACATGCTCAGCATTCAGGGGGGTTACTGTAGTTGCAGTATTATTGAGAATGATCATGGGGTTTGAGTTTTCTGTTATACAGCTCCCTGAGGGAAACCAAGTCATTTCTTTTCTTTTTTTAATCCTGAAAGACCTTTAAGAAAACGAGAGGGAAGACAAAAATGCCCACATTTATTTTTTCAGACAGCCTCTTAGATTGAAATATGTCTATATAAAAACAATTCAAGGTAGGTGAACGAAAAAGCAGCCATATTAGAGTGGAGCAATGAGTCAGAACAGTCTTTCACGAATAAGAGGACAATCAGGAATGTTGAATTGTTTAATTAATTGGGCTTTGTTTGGTTTGATAGGTACTGATTTTTGTTTTGTGTGTGTGCAGGTCACAACAGGGCCACTGATGTTAACACAGAATTGATTGATTATTGAATTATTTGAGTTGTTAAACAGCAACTCTCCGAAACAGTGCTTCTCATGTCTTGACACTGTCATTGGCAACAAAACCTTGGTCTACATTTAGCCACATGACTCTTCCAACAATGCTTACAGTATATATAGTTGGGACATTTCCAGACATACAAATAGAGTCATATTGTTAATTTTGGTCGTAATCAGTTTTCCCTATACAATTATTGCTGAGGAGGGACACTGAAAATAGGAAACCTCTACCCAATAAGTGAGTGACTATCAAAACAATGAGCTATACAGTTTAAAAGAATAACTCAAGTGAAACTAACCACCTGAAATTGTTTATAATTAAACATTTTTTACATAAGCACTGTTGAAAGAAAAGTGCAGTTTCACAGAACATTGAATTAATTCCCTGAGCGCAACATGTGTGCTCCATCTGCTGGAAAAAAGGAAAAGTTGCATGTGGTACAGGGATATATTACAGTATTTGACTCTATTGGGGATTGAATACTGGACGGATGGCAATCAGGTAAGAAATACTGTATTTATTATAGATTTTGTACATCAGATATCACTGTAGAATAAATCTGTTATTATAAACAATGACATTTATGGGGCCGCTCAGAGGTTTCCAACCATTGAAAAATCTAAAAAAATATATATCAAAAATAAAGCTGAACTAAAATGCGAATTCTATATCTTCACTTTCATATGACTGTAATAATACCTGCAGTAGATAACACAACTGGACACAATAGCATACCAGCACCTTGTGCTGTCCATGGTCCTGAAAATCTGTAAACAGTTTAACCAACCTGAATAGAAAGAATAATGCTCAGGACATACTTGAAATACAGTTATTATCAAGGTGTTTTTAAGTTGTTTGTGGCCTGATTCAAAGTTGCAGAAAAAAGTGGAACGATGTGTTAGGGAGAAGGGGAAGTGCCTGGAGCCACCAGGAAACCTGCCTAACACTTGATTAACATTAGCACGCCAGCAGCAATGAGAGTTCAATACAGAGTAGGTATGGCAGCCCCACACTGGGGTTCATTGGGCACTCTGCTTATTATATAGATTTACAAAAAATAAGCAAACTAAATATGTTAATGAAATCAAATAGAAGTGCTGGTAGCATTAGAGATTAAAGCAATCATTATATTTGATCAATATGTTTCGAAAAGGCAATGGAATATATATAGACTTCAAGCTATTGTTCTAGAACTATCCATAATAACCCAGGATCACATTCCAGTGAAAGGCTTGCATATCCCTTATTCATTCAAGTAAATCAAGTAAGCTAAGTAAAGGCACACTAGAACAGGTTAAACATCATGAACTTGAAACACATTTTAAATATGCAATGAAGCATGACAGGGAAATGGCAATAATTACAACTTTATTCTGCCATAAAATATTTTAATTAGATTACGAGTCTGTAAGCGTGCTGCGTGTAAGGTCTCAGTAATAGTGTAGCTTTAATTATTGGCTGTTGTGATGCACACATTCTGTTTGCTCAGAATATTAGGTGTCAAAAACATCAAAAGGAAATGTCACTTTTAATTCATAGCTGGCGCATTAATGTTCTTTTTTTTGTTTATTTTAAGTCACAGGAATCAGAAACATTTTAATTAAAAATGTTCTTTTTCATGGCCGACTTACTAATTGGATATCAAAGATAGATTGCATCCTAGTGATAATCATGTAGAAAAAGCAATGTATTATGTAAAATGCATGTGGAATAGTTTTTGTAGATGAACTCACATGATAGATGCCCCTTTCCATACATGTACGGTAGGTATGGTTTGGGTGTATCATATGACCTATATGCCTGTTATGTGTGGCCACTGTTAAAGGCACAATACCAGTCTCGCCAAGGCTGCCATGGAGATTCATCGATCTATGTAAGTAAGAAATTACACACGTCAGGGTGTGCTGTAAGACATATCTTACCTCAAGTAATGGTAATCACACAAAACAGAAGCAATTAACAGCCTTATGGGATTCTTTTAAAATCACACGTGTTTTAGGGGCTCAATGAGCCGTAATACGTGTACAATTGCAAGTCACAAGCAATAGATTACAGAAAGTCACAAAACATCACAGAACACAGACTAGCTCTAGTGCATGTACTCAGCGTCTGCACAACAAACACAACACAGCTGTTTTGACTCCCGTGCAAAGCTTCCTTCAGGAATGTAAAATACAAAATAAAGCAAGATATAGTAAAAGGTCCTGTCGATAATAGTATATGCATTCCAGTTTAATGTCTGACACCCCTGAAAGAGGATACCTAGACAGGTTGGCATTTCATGTTGGAATGATACTCCGCTTCTTCTAAGAAAGAGAGTTCAAAGTCCTGTCATGAGGAAGGAATATATCTTTTAAAGCACTGTCACTATCACCCAATAGTAATGAACCCAAAACCTCCTCAAATACAACATGTGAGGTCCTGTCATTGTTAGACTTCACTTGAATTTGTCTTGAATGAATGATGCCAGTTGTAAAAGAGTGGGATTCGCGTAGTGTTTGAAGAATAACACTATGTAACACAATTTTTGTTCCTGGGTAGTAAGTGTTATTTCCTAATTGCTTATGCCTCAAAAGTATAGAAAATGGCTGTTATTCCCCACAAACTTTGCTTTTGTGACCAGGACAGTGATATTTTGAAATTTACCTATTTCCAATGAGAAAACGGGCGAATTTGTGTCTTTTCGTTCACATAAAGTCAGAAAAAAACAACATATAAATCCAAATTAACATGTATTTATACTAAAATAATACAAAAATGACTACAAAAGATTTAGAAGTGAGTAGTTTTTCGAGATTTACGATTATACTGTAAATCACTTTCACGAATCAGCCCCCAAATGTAGTCTCCCATCATGTTCTCGTTATACTGTCCTTGGTAGCGGCGTTCAAAGTCCAGTATATCCTGGTGGAAGCGCTTGCCTTGCTCCTCCGAGTATGCTCCCATGTTCTCCTTGAATTTATCAAGATGATCATCAAGGATATGGACTTTGAGGGACATCCTACAGCCCATTGTGCCATAGTTCTTGCCCAGGAAGCCCCGAACCACTGCGACAAAGCTGTTCCAAGCCGCTTTCTCCTTACTAGTGAGCTTCTTGGGGAATTCATTGCACTCCAGGATCTTCTTTATCTGTGGTCCGACGAAGACACCTGCTTTGACCTTTGCCTCAGACAGCTTAGGGAAGAAGTCTTGAAGGTACTTGAAGGCTGCCAACTCCTTATCTAGAGCTCTGACAAATTGTTTCATAAGGCCCAATTTGATGTGCAGTGGTGGCATCAGCACCTTCCGGGGGTCCACCAGTGGCTCCCACTTGACGTTGTTCCTCCCCACAGAGAACTCGGTCCGCTGTGGCCAGTCCCGCCTGTGGTAGTGCGCCTTGGTGTCCCTGCTGTCCCAAAGGCAAAGATAGCAGGGAAACTTGGTAAAACCACCTTGGAGACCCATCAGGAATGCCACCATTTTGAAGTCTCCTATGACCTTGATGCCATCTCAGAAAAATGCAGATATGTATCCACTTAGGCAGCTGGAACTAAACTGAACTGGTGGGCTTAAGGCCCCTGTATTTATACTACTATTTATATTACTGGAAAGTTCTAGAAAGTTCTAGAAGTTACTCCAAGTTTACTCAGCACTGAATCTATCTGGAATGTTCTGGAAAATAGGTGCATTTCAAAATATTACTGTCCTGGTCACAAAAGCAAGGTTTGTGGGGAATAATAGCCATTTTCTATACTTTTGAGGCATAAGCAATTAGGAAATAACACTTACTACCCAGGAACCAAAAAAAAAAAAAATAATAATTGTTACACGGTGTAATCAGTTATACTGCAGATTGTTTCATAATTTTTTCTTTTTAAAAACCCAGTGAGCATGATGTAGAAACTGGTTGTCATGCAAGGAATAAATGGAGTTGTCACACTATTGTCTTCATTATTGTCCCATATAGCACAAAATACCAAAAGCCTACATTGTTGATTTTCATTGAAGACAGTACAAGGTCTATGCTTGGAATCCTTGTTGTGATGTGTTTTGTTCCGCTGCTTGATAAATTAAAGGAATTGATTTGAAGTAATATCCTGTTGATGCATGTAGCAGTACAGAAAAATCTCAGTTTCATAAAGACAACTTAATAGACATTGTATTTACATGTATTTGAAAGAAGTGGATAAGGATTATTTCGGACAAAGAAAATGTTGTTCAAGGTGTATTTATTGTTTTCTTTAGTAATACTGTAGGTCAATGTGAATAATTCTTCTTTTTTATTGTGCAACATTTTTATTGCTATTTCTTAGTACAATCAAAATGTGTTTTTTTTATGGATCTTTAAATTACAATACGGTAGTTGTGTTAGAAACTAACGGTTGTGCTTTATTCCTAAGAATAATGCACTTTGCTTGGCCTTCTCCTATATGCTCAGGTTTGCAAAGCCATGAGCCAGGTAGCTTGACTGAGCGGAGACTTTTTGCCAAGGCTCAGAACTTTAAAAAAGCATCAAATCCAAATGAAACCAGTTTCTATGGTGTGTGAGAATGGCTCTCAGTAGTGTTCCGGAGTTATTCAAAACATGGGCTGCTTGATTGAGTTTTAATCAGGGTCAGCTCCTACATCCCACTTATGATTTCAGAGACATGTAACGCATTAAAGGAGGAGAATAGTGGTTTCAAGTCAGGATTTCTGTATCTTGTTTAGGACTTTATGTGCAGTGTACAAAGGTATTGCATTACATTGGTTTACCAATAACATGATTGTAGCATTTGCTGCAGAATTACTCTTAATAAAAAACATATTGTATTACATACTGTAATTGAAAACCACCAAAACTATACTACTTTCTCTAAACGTAACAGTAGGCTATTTTTTCTTTTAAATATGATTGATGTTTCTGTACAGTGTTTGCTAAGACATACAACATTTATTAGGGCTGTATTCTACCACCGATAAATACATTAAAGACTTAAAGCATAATTTATCAATTTATCAGATGAAAACCTGCACATTCTGACACCTAATTTAAGCTTATTTTGGCAAAGTTATAAAATAAAGGAGGTGCTTTAAATCTGCAACAATGGGTCATTGTAATCCCCAACCTCCTTATCTGATTGTTCCCTTTGAGAAATCATGTCTTTTTTCTAGCCTTAGGTTTTCAATTACACACTGCAAACTACATAGGTCACATAAGACCTGCCAGAGATTCTCTCCAGGGTCTTACAGCTGACCAGATAAAAGTGTCAGTGAGTGTATCAGTGTCATCCGCATCAGCACATAGTGGATACTGACAGCTATAAAACGTACCCATGTCAAACCCTTAGACAAAGTCCTGTAGCCTTGAAGGTGTACCGCTACTAAAGGTAAACTTGCTTTAAGTCTGTATCGTCTTCCAGCCAGTGTATATAATGTATATATAATACTTAGTGTCAGTGCTCCATACATGGATGCAGGGTCACCTGGGGATCCGATGCAGAGGCACGACTGGGTGCGAACTTAGTGCCCACTGTCCTATTCACCATGAAAAACCATGCCCTTTTCATTTAGCAGCCTTCCACTGTAAGAGTCAGTGTGATTTCATGACATGATAGTTTATAAACAGTTATCATAATCCAAAAGAATGTGTGCAGTGCACGTACACTGATTTCTGGTGTTCTAGAATTGAATAAGACAGCTTGCCCTCAAGCTGTTGCATTTCTGTATCTTGCAATACAATTATCAGGGACCTCAGTATCCTGTAATCATACAAACATTATGATGAATGTTTAAGTCGGTTGTATTCCCAGTTGCATTTCAGTGTTCAGCCATTTGTTCAGAAGCAGGAACAAAACTCAACTGACAAAGAATGCTGACTGCAAAGACAGACGGATAGAACATATTGCTTCTAGGAAAAGTATCTGTGTGCTCCTTAATGAACTGAGGTGATGAGAAACAATGAAGAGGTGCTGTACATATAAAAGTTGTCTACCGTCATCACTGCAAGAGCTAAACACAGTGGGGAATGTATCTAACATTAGAAAATGACAACTGCAGACCACACACCATCCATTACAATTATATGGGGCATGTGCTTTCGTGCAGGAAATAAAAATAATGGAATTCATGGAATACGGTTCAATTTATTTCTGAACTATTGTATATCATTGGTCATTCCTCTGTGTTCTTAAACACAGTACTCATTCATGATTCTTGTTTAATGGTACTTTCATATCATACCCAAATGAAAACACAGTGTTCAAACAGAATTAACACGTAACATGTCATACAAAGTTACTACCTGATGAGATAATAAAAAAGAACAACCAAAGATCTTGAAAAACACCAACAGAAGCAATCTTAAAGAGTTCAGGAGACTAGTGACATACAGAGGTTGTGTCAATAAAAAAGAACATCAATCCAGTTTATAATATTAAACAAAAACAAGCAGTAAAGGTTGCAGTTTGCTAGAGTGCACAGTAACTGGAAACAAGAATGGAACAATGTGCAGCGGAGCATCTGTGAAAAAAGACTTTTAGCATAGAAAGTGTTTGTGTGTTGATCCAG
The DNA here is from genome assembly GCF_902713425.1 of Acipenser ruthenus. Lineage (NCBI taxonomy): Eukaryota > Metazoa > Chordata > Actinopteri > Acipenseriformes > Acipenseridae > Acipenser > Acipenser ruthenus. Next base: position 23,905,469 of record NC_081213.1, read on the forward strand.
AGTACAGCCATTTATGTTTTGGCTCAGCAAGTCCAATCAGATTTTAGCCCAAATGAAAGCAATCACCAGATTTGAACTTCTAGGATCTGATTTGAAAAATAAATGAAAACAATGTAAATCTTACGGACTATATCGCTGTGAATGGACTGGCCTGGACTGACCCATACAGTCCCTATTCAGAAAGAGAATCCCACAAGATTTGAAATGAACGATTCTTTATTGCATTTGACAACGACTATGCCCATGATAAAACGTAATATAATTTGGACCATAAAAAGAAACGACAAGGAGGCTTAGACGATAGGGCTATTTAAGGAACAGTTTGATTACATATGTGATTAGTGGATGGATTCTCCTTTCTGAAACACAACATAGTTTCCAATGAAGATATATTTAAAGCATTATTTGGATGATTAAAATTACTTGCATGATGAAGATCAGGTTAAGGACACACAGAATGTGCATTTACATCAGAAACTAAATCCACCAGAGATGAAACGATAGCTACATGACCTTGGATACAAAATCCATAGCAGTATTGATCACAAAAGTTCAAAGCCTGTTAAGGATCTCTCTGAACCTTATACTGTATGTGGTGTGAAATATTTGCACTATCTTCTTAAAGAATGACAGAATCTTTATGTACTGTAGACAGTGTTTCAGTTCATCTAGCACATTGGCAGCGACACCCCTGACAAAGTGTTAATGTGGACTATCACCACAAGGATCCAGACCTCAGTCCAAGTTTTGTAACAATGACGTATGCATGGTGGATATCAATCTATAATGGAATAATTCATTTTTTATTCTTTCTTAATTCTATTTCAGTTTCTAATTCTATTACACCATTTTTCCTCAATTAGATTAACAAGTACTTTAAAAAAAGCCTATCCTTTAACAAATACACATTATACAGAAATCTGGAAATGTCCATCTTATTTGAGGCTCACTGTACGAGGAAGAATAACTTCATGTGTATTTGTTAAAGTTTCATAATCGCACGATATTATACATGTATGGATTTGGAATGCCATTTCCTTCTTGAAACCTGCCTTGTGTCCTAACATATGGCACATTTGGGCTCAAACTAAGCACAGCAAGTGCACTTTCAAATTTAGCACATTAGGATAAAGGGTCAGCTTTTTTTTTTTTTGTACATTTAGCATCTAAATACCACCCCACCCCTCCTTCAGTATATTATCAAAGGAACCAACACAAGTAATACATGGCTCCAATATGTTTCCCCTGGCACTGAATAGAATACAACTTTATGTTTTGATATATTGCCACTGCACGCGTTCGTCCTCCAGCAAAGCCTAAATGTGGTGTCTCCGTTTCTTTGCTTAACAGTACCTGACAACTTGGTTGACATCTCAAAGAGTTTCATAATATATTCTTAAACCTTTTGGCATCCCTTCCTGCACCAGATCTCATGAATAAAACACAGGGCCAGTCAGCAGCTTTGGCAGGGAGGAACAGCGAGTTCCATCGATCACTGTCAGCTGCTTGTTTACCAAGTGATTTCATGTTCTTTAATAACTGTGTTCCTCTATAGTGGTAAACAGGTATGTTGTGCTGGGCTCAGGCATTTAACAAACATGAATCTTTAGGAATCATCAAGCTTCCTGTTAAATGCACTGTTCTCTCTTCTTGTATGGAAAATGCTTTGTCCTTGTATAAAGATAAAGGGCACCTACCTGTTCCACTTGGCTGTACTTTCAACATTAAAAAAAAAAAACACATTTGGCCAATGATGCATTTTATGAGGTACCGGTATACATAAATACGCATGAGTCTGTTAGGAGCACGTTTTCTCTGCTTTAGAAGTAAGCCAGTAAAAGAAGTCAGTGAATTTGAATGCAGCTTCAAATAATGTACTGTATGTGGCGTCTATGGTTAAGTTTATATTGAATTTCCAAGAGCAGCATTTATTGTTGTTAATCATATAGCTGTTAATCATAATAGTTATCAAAAGTAACCTGATGGTGTGCATTTTGTGTGCTTGTGTGTAAGTGATAAATACAGTGTGTCATTATGTCACTGTCTCACACAAATACCCAGGCTAAGGAAGTAGTAGGAAAGCAGCTGTAGAGTTGTAGCGGGCTTGTCAAGTTAATAGGGCTCTGGAAGTATTGCTTTCAGGGGACAGGCCTGTAAGAGACTGATTCCTCTAATCCTGGCAGCACAATGGGCATCATGACCAGTACTGGCTTGGTACAGCGCACCCTTGTGATCTTTTTCGTTCAAAGGCTAGTCAGTGACAAACTGCTTGTACTTCTCTGACTCCCAGCTATTCGCGAATAGATTGATCATGGTTGATCACTGTGTGGCAGTCGTGTGTAAGGTATTCTGAAGTCCATTGCCCCTGATGGAGGTGCATCGTGATGTATGTAACTTAACAACACTCTGTGGAGGAGATGTTGATACACTTGCACAATCAATTCTAAAGTGAATATAAAACAAATTGCCAAAAAAGTTTTAAAAAAAGTGTTTCCTATACAAATGCTGCCATTAATACATGATGCATGAAATGATGTATTGCACTACAGTGCCTCCAGAGGCTAGAAAAACAATCTTTACATTGCTGTTCTTTAATAATAATTATAAGTATTCCATATGTTCATGTAATCTGCAACTCAAGCCCTATTCAGATACTGGTATACTGTGGTGTTATAAATACAGCCTTAAGCATTTAACACCTACAGTCTATGTATAGCATCAGTATATTAAAGCTTGTAGAAAAGGGATTATAGTCAGTCCGTAATCCTTAGCAGATGTAAATTAGTACTGCTCAAATTGAGATATTCGAGTCTTGAATGATCCAGCAAAGCTTGCCTGTGTCCAGACTTTCCTCTGAAATTGAATACTGTGGTTTGAGATTTATTGCACAGTGGCAATAAATGCTCTCCTTGAGATAATATATTTCATTGCATGTTCTCTCATTAACCACAAAAACAAAAACAAACCGGAAGCAATACATCATTTACTACAATTTTGAAAGGGGAGGAAAAAATAAATAAAATGTGATGATATAAAAGTTATTTAACTTGCCTTTTATAAGAGGATGTCATCTTGAAAGCTTCATGGCTATACAGTGTGTTGCCAGTTTAATTTCCAGCTGTGACTGGGCCTGCGCCCCAATTCAGATCAGGGTGCAGCATAGTGTGTAATGTAAACACCATTAATCACACAGCAACTCTTCTGTAGAGAAACTGGGGGGGGGGGTAAAGTTAAAGCTCCTGGGCAACTATAAATGTATTAAACTTCAGAGTACAGGGTGTAGTAACTGCAGCAACAGACTTTATTAAAAGGGGAGGTCACCTTTAACCCTCATTCGCTAAACATTTTCCACATAGCTGTTGGAGCAAAGCCATCTTTGATACTGTTAAGAGGAAGGTGCTATTTTAAAAGTGGCAAACCTTCAAATCAGTATTTTAATTATTTCAGGGATGTGTGTGTGACTTTCTAACAAGGTTTTTGTTTTTGTTTAATAGAACAAAGCATTGCCTTTCAAGAGTGTAGAAATCAGTTGTATTTGTGCTGCCCCTGAGCCCTCAATCCTTCATCTAAAAAGCATGTGGTGTGTTCCTCCCCATTTCGTCAATGAAACATGTTGTGCATGTACAAAGCCAAACCTTCAACCTCCAGGCACACGGTGTCTGTGATGCTTATTTCGGTAATTTCTAGTGAGGAGTTGAACAGCATTTTCTTACTGGAGGGTAACTTCTAATGCTAACAATTTATCTAAGATGGCATGGTTGTTAAGGATGCTAAATTACATTGGCTGCTGTATGATGTCTTATGTCTCAATATTTCAGTCAAGGTTTCAGCAAAAGAGAATAAAACATGTAGCATGTAGTCATTTTTTTTTTCTTTTCTGTCCCCCAAGTTAAAATGCCCCCTACTATCTTTCAGGTCATGATCTCTATTTGGTAAGGTTTTCTGCCTAGTTCATTCCAATACTGTACATTGTCACCTAAATTGGTACCAGAAAAGCTGAAGCAACACGTTCTTAAGTCCTGTGTACCTGTTTTTTATAATGAAACACATTTTGCTCCCCATTGATTGTGTAATATCATCTCAACCTCAGCAATGTGTGCGTATCGATGTAGGATAATATGGGTTTACTGTCTGTTAACATATTGTTACCTTTACATGGGAAAGGACTGGCTAAATGAATAGTTGCATCTCCTGTGAGATGTACTGTCTCTAAACGTATGTGTAATCAATCATTCTGGGTGGCAGCCAATTCGTTGATCTTGCCTAGACAAAAGGGATGGTACTGCAAGTTTGATTCATTACTGTTCCTGAAAACTTCATGTGTCAAGTGTTAAGTTTTCTTAAATAGGCTTATAATAAATACACCGCACTGGAAATAAAAAAGTCAAGGTCAATGACCATACCATGGATTAATAAATGTATGCATAGCTATATTTTCTGTTAAGGTAATTAAATGACTCCCTGTTACCCAAGAGCTTAAAGCAAATGCGTTTAAGCATAACTGGACAGAAACTAAAACATTCTGAATAGATTAATATGATTATCGATTGATGCCTCCATGTCTGTCCTTGTATTTAGGTTATGGATGGCTGGCAGTGTATTTAGGAGTTGGCTAAAATTAAGTTAGCCTTAAACTGATTGCACCTTTAGTTAAGTGGGAAAAGAAATGAATAAAATAACATACTAAATGATAGATTCATATGTTAATTTGATAATATGAATAATTGATTCTAAGCACTGCGGCTGGTGGTTTGAATTGTGGCTGCCCTGTGGTTCTGTGCGTCTACCCAGCTGTAAGTTGCAAGTAGGACTTAAATGGAAAAATAAAGATCAGACACCTTGCTTATTAAATACCTTGGTATCCATGGTAAACCACATTGCACCATTTATGAATCTCTTCATAAACTCATTTTAGAATGATAAAATGATAAGCCTGAATTGTAATTCCAAGTAACCTATATGTAGGACAATAGGCATATCTGGAGCAACTTCCATTGTGGAATGAATGTTATGATGATAATCTTTTGCGTGCTGCATCTCTAATGGTGGGACGATTATCCATTCAGAAATTGTGGGATACTCAGTGCATTGAGCCCATTGATGGAAAACGTACAGCAAATTCCCCACTCCCAGTTGCTTTCTATTTTTAGCCTTTCCCAACAGTTGTGCCTTGGTGGCCCTGTTGGGTGGTATTGGTTCAGTGACAGTGCTACGCATACACAGAATGTAGATGTTAAGGGGTAAGACAATGCCCCCTATCTATAGAACTATATGAAACACATTTTACTCCCCATTGATCGTGTAATGTCATCTCAACTTCAGCAATGTGTGCGTATTGATGGTGCGTTGTATTTATTATAAACCTATTTAATCCATCTCTAAAATTCCCAAACCCTCTACTTTCTACTGGACTAGAGGGATTATGAGGAAACTACTTTAGGTGTAGACTGCTGAGGCTACATTGCAAAGCAAAATGTAATTTTAAAGTGGTCTGCAGTGTCAATTGCAAAAATGTACTTCTGCAAATATCAGTCTTTTGGAAGTTTAGCTAGAAGCTTATGCAGAAGGGTAACATTGTGTCAATTTTAACTGGATATTTACTTTGGGAAGCGCATCTAATGTCACAATTGTACTATTATAATAAAATTAAATAAACTGTCAATGTTTCTCTTCAAGGGGAGGACAAATTCACCCATAGCACCAAATCCACTCCAAAAATGTACTTAAATGAATTGGTTGATGTTATCAGCCTACAGTATACCCATGCTGGTATAGGCCACATCTGGATTTAAACAGCACCAGGGAATCTACCTTATTGTTAGAGTATGGATTGGTGGTTGATGCAATCCAGGGATATTCTCCAGTGCTGTGAAATGCTAAAATCCAGCTGTTGAGCAAATCCTCCCCAAAGGCAAGTAAACAAATGTTTCAGCTCAAGTGAAATCCACATTTTCTGCATACCCACAGTAAGCATGTTATTCATACCCTTTTAACTGCCTTCTTTCCAAATGTAGCCCATCCTAGTTGTTGCTTGTAATAAACCTCTTAACTGTCTTCCCCTTGTGGGCATCACTTATTGGCAGCAACCTATGGGGATTTCACCTACAGTACCAGCAGACACACTCAGCTCTCCTCCTAGTTTGAGATCCCCACCTCTGCTGTGAATGCATCTTGTGAGCCCTGGGCTTCAAGCTGTGCTTGAGTGATCATGGCATCACTTATTAGGAGGGTATCTTTGTCTTTCTTACGGTCTCTTATGAATGAAGAGAAATAGGCCTGGAGTGAAAATGTATTGCATTTATAAGTGGAAAAACAATATAGCATGTACGTAAAATCAACCTTATATAGTGTAATCTCTTATGAAAGTGGGCCACTTTATTGATTAAAGTTTGTGTCCAGAAAAAAAAAAACATTAAAAAACCAGTAGCAGCCAAGAGTAGCAATTTGTTAATTGAGGGAAATAGACCCCATTAAAGTCAATGTAAATAAAATATATATATATATATATATAGAGAGAGAGAGAGATTTTTAGGAAAGTTGCTTTTTTTTACTCACATGATGTTTGAAATAAGCAGTCAAAACCAGCCTGCTCGATTAACCTTATTTGTCATTAGCAAAAAAACTCTTCTGTCACGGTCATTACCATGTCTCAATCAAGTTTTACCTACAAAGCTATTTGAGGCATTGAAAGTTGATACAAGTTGATTAAAGCAATACTGATGCAAATTATTTATTTATTTATTTATTTATTTATTTATTTATTTATTTATTAGCAGACGCCCTTATCCAGGGCGACTTACAGTTGTTACAAAATATCACAGTACAAAATTAGAGGGGGCATGGAGGAGAGAGGGACAGGGAGGAGAGGGAGAGTAGAGAGGGCAGGGTGGAGAGAGGGAGAGTAGAGAGAGCAGGGAGGAGAGAGGGAGAGTAGAGAGAGCAGGGAGGAGAGAGGGAGCGTAGAGAAGGCAGGGTGGAGAGAGGGAGAGTAGAGAGGATGGAGGAGAGAGGGAGAGTAGAGAGGGCAGGGTGGAGACAGGGAGAGTAGAGAGGATGGAGGAGAGAGGGAGAGTAGAGAGGGCAGGGAGGAGAGGGAGAGTAAAGAGGGCAGGGTGGAGAGAGGGAGAGTAGAGAGGATGGAGGAGAGAGGGAGAGTAGAGAGGGCAGGGAGGAGAGGGAGAGTAAAGAGGGCAGGGTGGAGAGAGGGAGAGTAGAGAGGATGGAGGAGAGAGGGAGAGTAGAGAAGGCAGGGTGGAGGACAAAGCTAACAGCAAACTCCCAAGCTTTCGTTTAGTTTGAGATTGACCCATTATTAATATACTCAACCAGTAATGAGTTTACAGAGGATAAAACATATATCCATACTTAACACATTTCCTAAATTATTATATCAACCATGCAGATCTGTTTCAATACTAAAGACCTACATTTGTAATGATAATGCTAAATATGAGTAATAGTTTATAAAGGAGAAGCTGTGCCTTATTCATTTTATAACTGTTCTGCTTCAGAACACATTTCTACAAAATCAGTCACTCAGTGATCAAAGGGATATGAAGTCTTCTCTGTGGCTTTCATCAAAAACACAAAAATCTTCTCTGAAAAAGAAATGGATTTGTAATGCAAATAATTGCTCTTGTGTTCTTCTACAATTTATATTCTTAACAAATTCAAAGAGACAAGGTCCAGAAAGATTTATTTTAGTTCTGTGACGAATGCAACTGCAGCTTTCAAATCCCATGACCCAGCAGAAATTACTGTCAACTATCTGACCAGCTGAGTGATATTGATTCTTCTGTTTCCATGACAACACATTAGCAGGTAGAGCTGCATCCTTTTTATCTTTACTAATCTGCTATAGGAGGAGTTTTTATTTCATTTTTACTGTTTTATTTCATTCCTAATTAGTTCATTTGATGAACAGCATTTTGCCTAATTAAATAGCAAAGACACACACAAGCAAAATTATGTTTAATGATTTAACTTTTAAATAAGCATAAAGCAGTTGGATATTTGCTCTCGATATGGCAAAAGCATGCCTTTAATGGATTAATTTACATTTAGAAAACGCATTTGTGGTGCCCTAAATATAAATGAATTCATATTAGCAAAATGATTTTCATTATTATCAGTATTAGAGGATTACTGTACTACATCTGTTAGAGCAGATCTTTTAAATGAATGCTTTGGAATAGTAAATACTGTAAAGAGCATTCCTGTTCTAATCATTTAATTCTACATATATTTAAAGAGTAAGTAGTGGGGTAAGTGTAAAAAGTTGTCAGGGTGTTAACAATGAAAAAAAATGACAGTTACTTTATTTTAAGAGTTGTAGCACCACGTGGGGACGTATAACGCTACTTACTCTTTAAGTTATCTGATCCTGGTTACATTATTGGGGTTGGTTCTGGGGAAAATGGGGATTATGGGTCATGACCAAAGCTACTGTAATCAGGCCTGTGCCAATTTGCTATCTCTATACAGGCAATTCAGGTTTGTGCTATTTTCATGGTTGAAACGTGTCCTGCAACAATGCATAATACTGCTGTACAATATGTAGAGGGTATATTTGCTGTGTATTTTTTATTTGATTTACAGTTGATCTGTTGATATCGTAAAAGTGTATTTAAAAATAATGCAAACATTGCTGAAAGTATACAACCCTAACTCTAAACCTAGCCCTAACCCTTTTCTGATACAATTGTGTACTTACATACAGTATATATTGTAAAAAAGATGTACACATTAAGTGCATTGTAACTATCCATAATAACATTGTAATTATGTGTAAGAACATGTATTTACTAAATAACTACTTTGTAAATACACAGTAATTAGAGACACTTAAAGTATAGTGTTACCAAAAATGGGACTGTATATATTTGGTGATGTTTTTCAGGGTTTTGTGCAAGATGTGTGATTATATTCTTGCATGCCTGAATGCTGCAAGAAACTAAAGAGCACTAATGTACAGCTGAAAAAAAATGTTTTTTTCTGTACTTCAGCCAGGCCTGTGCTAACTTGCCTATCCCCTGCTATTTACAGATACTATAATAAAAAGATGGGATTCATTTTAACAAGCACTGTTGTGGAACTGTGAGTGTGCAGCACATCTGTGGAATACTGTATACCATATCCACCACTTACACCGTCCAGTGTTATTACGGGCAGCCATTTATGTCAGACAAATACCGTTTGCCATTTGCCATTCCCATTGATTTCAATAACAAAGGCATTGTTTGTACCGTGTTACGCACATCATATATTTCGGGCAAACTCAGCTGTTTGGATCTCGCTATGTGCCATTCACATAGATTTAAATAACAAACGCATTACTTATACTGTAGTTGTCACACTTACTAACCCACCAATCAGCTGTTTTCACCTCATTACCTTGTCATTCACATAGATTTCAATTAAAAAAACAGCACTTTACTGTAGTAAAAGCTTGACAGATCCCTGTACGCAGTGTCGGGTTTACAGTTTGAAAAAACAGCACTGACTGCAACAGCAAGCATGACTGGAAAGAGAAAGGAAAGAATTTCAGTCCTGCTTTGTTGTAATATGGATGGCAGTGAAAAATGTGACCTGCTAGTGATTGGCAAATCGAAAACCCCACGTTTTTATAGAGGAGTTCAACACCTACCTGTAGTTTACCAGCAAAAAGTACTGCCTGGATGACTGGGGATTTTTTTCTGAATGGCTACATATGTGCGTGCTGTGCTTTTAACACAGTGGCATGCTGTCACAGAGTTCTTCGCTGGAAACAATTTGCAGTAATGTAGCCTACCTGTAGAGTCCATTTCTGCACTTGCATTACTTTTTATTACATTCATAGGTTTTAATAAAAATATATTGCTTTGTACTGGTGATTGGGGGACATTTTGAATGTCAGGTTATTGTGTGGAGTTCATACCGTCCATCGCTTACTGCGGGTGACAATGGATCGGTTAATGAATGCTTATTTGAGGCATTCAATATAAAAGCCATGTCGATCAATAATCAATTAATTGTTGCATCTGTACACGACTGATGTTAGTTATGCTTAAGCCTCTTGGGATATCTGCCACTGCTTACGCGTTATAAATATACAGTACAGTAGTTATATAGCTCATAAAGCCACAATTCCCATCTCTTTAGAAACACAGTTAGTTGCAAGTCCTGAAATGTTATCATCAATTGAAAATCACATTTCTAACAAAGTCACACATGCATTTTGTCCTGTTTTTCTTTCTGTTGTTGTTGTCACAAAAGGGATATAACTGATTTCTGTATCTGTCTAAAAACATTTTAAATTAAACGAATGACTCTCTGAGAAACAGATCAAAATGAAATCCTAAAAAGCAGGTTGAATGTAATTCTAATCTCAGCCCTTCACTTAGCTTTAAATGCTTGGAAGTTATTAGCACCTTGAAATGTAAATCTCTTCTGAATTCTAGGCTTTCAGATTTTTTATCTTGGCATTCAGAAATATTAATATCAAAGACCCAAATACAACTTTCTTCCCCTAGGATATTTAATCAAAAAATAGTATGTACTGTATGTTATCTAAATTAATTGTAAAGGCTACATCTACATGTCCTTTTACTTATCGGTCATGCTGCACCATTTGACAGTAAGTATTTTAGTTAAATTAAGCTTTCATTGGTAATGTTTGCATTAACCTACCTTTTTTATAGAAATATATTGATCATTCGGGTTACTATTTCAGATCAAATTACATATTTCCTAGGGATCTTTTAAACATTTTTAAGCTTCAGAAAATACCATACCAGAGAGTAGACCAATTCCGTATGCAGGTGTTAGTCAGATATTTGTTTCCTTCGAAGATCAGTGCTGTGCTTTGAAGTCTGACTCACTCCCTTTTTCAGGCAAGATTACAGACGGCACAATGTTGACCTTTATCTTTCCTCTCAAAATGTGTGCAAGTTAAATACATTGTTGAGTAATGCAGGGCCTACAGCCGCCATACCAACTGACATTCATAACAAACAACATGGACTTAAAACATGTTTTAATTATATAATATTTAGACTTAAAGCAAATAAATCAATACAGTAAATCATAACAATAGAGTTCCCAATCCCAATCTCTCCAAGAAACAACCTTCTAATCGCTGTGTCGCCAGTGAGTCACATGATTCTCCCATAAGTCCACCAGGAGGTAGAAGCTAAATATCCGAGCTTAAAACACTTCCTAGTACTAAGATTTTCTTAAATAAACAGACTTCCAGCCCGGTGCTATTCCCCTTCCAAGGTATCTTGTCTTCTGGCTGAGTGTGTCATCCAAGTTGGCAAACAAGAACCAAGGAGAGGATAGAGGTTCACTTCAGCTGCAATCAGGCTAGACCTGTTACAGAGGGCCCTACCAGCCAGGCACCAAGTGAGCTCAGGCGGACACCTGCAGGGCTGGCCTTTGTCCTCCAGAGGCCGGTAGCCCTCTGACATCCGCTGTCAAGTACCTTTGTGTAAAAGAGGAAACTTGCTTGGTCGCGGGATCAGAGAAAGCCCACTAAACCTTCATTTCTGGTGAGCTGTGTGGAGAATTGCTGCTGTGAAGGGAAAAATAATAGGACATTCTAAATTGGGGAGAAAATCAGGGGTAAAATAATTGGGTGTTCTAAATTTTAAAAAAAAGGAAAGCAATCAAATCCAATTTAAAAAATGAAAAAGCAACGTATTGTATTCTACTTTCTTTCAGCTACTAAGTGAAGGACAGAGAGCTGCTGAGCTACTTTTGTTATGGCAAGAAAGAGCGAGAAAATTAATTACAAGGCAGACACTCACTGTTTCTGAAACATTTGTGGGAGGAAAATTTGATTAAAATTAACACCTCTGTCATTGGAGTGAGGTTTCTTTAATTTCTCAAAGGAGCCTACCTTCAAATTGGTAAACTTTCATGTTTGCAATTTAGATCAGGATAGTTTCTTTAACGATGAAATTTTGCCTGTGAGGCAGCTTCACACTTTATTAACAGCTCAATCAGTGCCAAAATGTAAATAATTCACTATAAGCCACATTGCAAATTGCAGCCTGCATACAAGACCAAGCTCAAAGTTTAATTACAGTGACTGTTTTGGGGAAAATATAATTATTTTACAACTATACACTTCCGCATTTAAAATGGTAAAGTTTCGGTTATTTCCATTACTACGTATATTGACTCCCAATCTGCATACTACACACTCTATACAATGACTACATATTTAATGAAATTTAAAATACTCCATTGCCAAAACCTTATCGATTGCTTCTTTAAATCCAAGAGGATATATAGTATTACTATTTTCTTATTATTTGTGTTATTTAAGAGCAGCACTGTAATTCAGATGGTAAGTTACTGAAAAACCATTCACTCCTAGGATCATCATGTCTTTTTTAGATTCTTGTAATATGATTATATAAGGTGACAGTTCACTTCTAACTGTATATACTTGCAGATGATGAGCAGTAGATGACACAACCAAACTTGAGATTAATACCAGAAATCAATCCATGGTGTCATTTCACAGAGGTGGCATCAATCTCTGAAGATTACTAAAGATGAATGACTCCTGAAGAAAACATCTTGATAATGAACTTTATAATGATGGATGGGTGACAGAGTTTATTGAACAGAGACATCAGGTTTGCAGTGAGATCTAGGGCACAAGTGCAGCCTGCTATATGTGAAAGGCCAATATATAGCACAGCAACATGCACATTTATACATCACAAACTTTGTTGGTTTTATTTTTCAAATAAAAGTACAGTTGGAAATTGGGGGCTAAATTAAAGACCTTAATTTAGCTCACAACCGTTTATTGTTGAGTGGCAGCAGGTTGAAATTAGGGACTGTCCTGGGCAAGTGCTAATTTATGATATCTGTGTTTTTATCTGTTTTAGATACTGCACTGCAAGACTGCTCTCTTTCAAAGCCCTTTGCCATCATTAATCTGCACAGCATTTGTGCAAAGTGCACAAAAAAAGATTTTAGAAGTGCATTTTATTTTGTTAGACCTAAATATGCCAACAATAGCAGATGGTTTAGGACTGGAGGTCACAGGCTGCAAACCTCTTGGTATTCACTAGCAAAACCACATAGCTCTGTTTTGTGAACCTTATTCCTAACCTGCAGCACTGGGACTTCAGAATCAAGGTGGTATTTCAGTTTCAATTTTGATTAAAAGCAGGGCTAGAGCCATTAATGAATATTAAAAGCTGAGCACAGGCTGAAATATGCAATATAGTCTATTTCGTTAAGTTCATTGTCTGCAATACTGCACTCTGTGCAGATTTAGTTCACACCTGGATTGACCAAATACCATACAGTGCAAGCAAGCAATTTGAATATTTTGTATGACCCTGATCTTTTGGTCAATGAATATATATTACATTTTGCAGAGTTGTATCACCTGAAAATGCATGTAGTAGTATATAGAATCCACCTTATCAGCCTAAGACTGTCAAGAACACTGCTGTTGTTTTGATTATTTACCTTATAGTAGCTCTTCATGCATCAATTCAAAACCACCCAATACCTAAATACCAGGTTGTTATTTCATCTTCCCTGTACATTCAACTTGACATTTCCAAAAACCATTAAAAAAAACAAACTTGGATGGTCACTGCATTGTCTTTGTCTATAATTACTCTCTAATAGCACAGTAATTCCATGGATGGTTGTGTAGTTATAATGCAATTGTGGGGCTGTGTGCCGCAACCACATTGCATGTACAGTTTAATTATATAATCTTAATGTAAAACTCCTCTAAGTGGATGACATTGTCAAGCAGCAAAAAAACAGACCACAAGGATTACTGGACCCTTAACAGTAGAATGCTGTGCTGGGGAATTGGTGTACTTGGGTTGAGCGCCTTTTCAAAATGCAAAAACGGGGCATCTGACATTTTTTACGGGGGGGGGGCATATTTTAGACTGTATATTTAATAACAGTATTTCAAAGTTAAATGTCAACTTATCAACTTGGAATGATTCTTAACAACGTTTTTACCTCAGTATCCAATTCTAAAATCTTTTCTGCATGATGTATAAAAAACTCGTTGAATCATTTTCCTAATCCACGTGTATGACTGTTATACCCATTCCTCTCCGAATTTGCACAGGTGCTTACTTTTTTTCTTTGGTGGAGTAGGCCTTATAGGGTATTCCTTCCAATACCGACGTATCACTATCAGTGTCACTTCAACTTTTAGAGTCAGTAATTTCGCATAAACAAAGAAAACACTGAAATTAATATATTCTACGAATTGTATTTTGGTTGCTGTCGCCAAAGCAGATCAGTGTCAGGCTGTTGGGGAACATGTGATGTGAGTGTAAAAAGTCACATGATACTGGGATTATATCCAATGTGTCAGTCATTCTGGGGCTGTGTAAGGCAATGCAAAATGATGTGGCAGGGGCAGGGCTTTGTTCCAAACACATACGCTATGGTTTGCCTGTGGCGCTAAACTGTAAGATTGCACTGTGTCTAGGAATCCGGGACAAATTCCGTCCCGGAGGCATTTAGTCCAGGGCCGGGACTTGATCTTTACATTTAGGGACTGTCCCGTCCAATTAGGGATGGGTCACCTAGGTGTGCTGTACCCAAGTAAATATTCAAATATCTTCCCAACGGATGGTAGCAGGTTTGCAAAGAATTGTGTGGTTTAAGAGTTTGAATATACAGTCGGGTGGTGGTGCAGGGTGAGTCATACAGCGCAGGTTCTAGTCTAGTAGAGCAGGGTTTTGCAGGGTTAAATAAATAAAAATTAAATACCATTCTGGATCATTCCATTCAATCCTATTACTGTATCTTTCTTGCTCTGTATACATTGCTGGTAGTCATGTGTATTTAGTTAAACCCTTTACTTCACAGTCTTACCTAACCAAAGCAGTGTGTTTCTGCAAAAGGTGGGTTATACTTGTCTTATTGTCAACAAACTGCTCTTGGGTGATAACTGTTTTCAATAAACTGAGAATCATGACCTGTTATATCTGTGTATTGGAGAAAACGCTGCATTATACACTAGCTGAAAGTCATTGTTTAGATAGGCTGGTTTAAAATAAAGTTTTGCAAATGTAAAGATATTAGTAAGAGCTGTTGCAGCTCGCATGTCCTACCATAGCTCCATACAATTGCCATTTTCAATTACCTGAGTGAATTTAGCTATTGTGTTACTTCAGGCTCACACTGTGCTGAAAAGCACATCAAATTGCTGGCACACATTTGCCGGTGAAATCGAAAGCAGATAGAAAAACAAAATAGCTTTTATTGATTTTGATGCTTTCTGTTAACAATAATCCATTGTGGTGAACAGAACAGGTGGGAGATACGGTTTGTAACATAAACAAGTCGTTTTGACAGAATTGAGCACTCTACGGTTTAATAGATGTTTTCAATTTTGCACATTCAGTATTTTAATCTACTTCAGTCACTCTGCATATTTTTTCTGCAGAGCTCTGTAGTCATTTATTTAAAAAGTGTTCATATTTCAATTGGGCTTCCAGCTATTTTTTTCAATGTACCGCTAGTTTTCACTCAGACAATGTAGACAAGGCAATTTCCCTAGTGTTTGCTACATTAATGGTTTTGAGTTTTTTCTGTATGTTGGTTGCTAATAAGAATAACCTCAGGGGCAATCGCAATTTATCCATACATCAAGCTTATAGTGGTTTTGACTGAAACTGATAGCCACTAAGCCATTCCAGATATATTTTAATCTGTTATCTAGTGACAGTGTTTCCCTGATGGCTTGCTGTGTTAATTCAGTGCATCATATCCTATTTAACACTATTACCCAAAAGCAGATGTGTTAAAAGTTTGTAGTTCCCAAGTCTCCTGTTCTGTGAAAGTTAAAGAAAGCGTGTTTTCTATATTAAATATTTCAATGTTAAGCTCCTTTTTTTTAGTTTAGCTTAAATAACTATATATTTGTGTCAAGTATGCATATAGCAATCAGTTTAGCCTGTCTTTTTGGTTTCTTTTTAAACTCTCTGAAATCCAATGCTTCTTGACATAGTGACAGCTAAATTTTCAATGACAACCGTAAAGAACAAGAATTGCTTTCCTCCAACACTGTCAAATTTTTTGGACTAAAATAGGCCTTTTATCTTATGCACCATACTGTATAAAATATAATAAAGCAAAAAAAAAAATATTAATATATTGAAATGTATACTGAGTTGTTATCAATCGTACCTCAGTGTTGACAGGAGTAAAAAATATTCAGCTTTAATCAGTTCAGTACAGCTAGTAAAAGCTATTGTTTATCAGATTTGACAGAACAAGTTTAAAAACTTAAACATATGAATAGCAGGGAATGTATTTTTTTCATATGAATTCAATGATTGGGAACCGTGTAAAGTAACATGCTATGGCTGAATAGTTCAGACTGAGGATTTAAGAAGCAAAGCATTGTAGACAACCAAGGCATTGGCAGCCACATGACTCCTTCTCCTGACATACTGTAAGAACATACTACTATTACTGATATAGTATAATGTCACTCGTATACCAAAGTTAATAACTGATGTAAAGGGGGAAAAAAAAGCCTGGCTTGTTCTGATCTGTATTCTACCTATTTTTTTTATGCTGTGTCTCACTTTCCACCAGGAATGCATTTTTGTTGTTGTTTGTCTTAATTCCAGCCAGGACTTCTGGCCATTGGAACATCCCTCCAAAACCATGGTATTCCGTGTGATAGGAATGTTACTCTCTCTGTGCTGTGTTCTTAACTGGAGTGCCTCTTCCTGCAGTGCTGTTCATAGTACAGTATGCACTCACTTGGGATTGTGCCTTCACCGGTAGCCCTCCTTAAACGTTCTGGTGTACCAGTCGCACATACGGAAAGCTACTCACAATGTTTTTGCATCACATAAAACGTGATGCAAAAACATGCTGTGAGGTTCAAATACACCACAAACCCACAACACCTGTTCTCAACTAATCCTTATCTTTGAGCAACTCCAGACAGTAAACTGTTACTGGGAACACCGCACCTGCTTACCAGAAAAGTATAGCAATCTAGCTTTCTACTTAATCAACTTTAATTCACAAATCATCAGCTGGTAGTGTGCGCATGGTCTCCGCTGCTTTAGGGGTTTGATAAGGCTGTGCATGCCATACATATAATAATGTATTCAAGTTGCTCCATAAAAATAATTAGGAACCCTGAAAAATTGATCATTATTAGTACAAACGATGCTGGTAAAAAGCCAACAAATTGGCATTTGTTTTCAGCATCACTGTTTTAAGAGATGTGTTTCATCTTTTTATTGTTTTATGTCATGAGGGCATTTCTCAGCTAGTTTTCACTTTGTTGAAGAAGCTACATAACATCACAATAACAACACAGGGGCTTCAAAGAATGAACTGAATGCTCCTTTAGTTTCTAGAGTTAGACAATACAGACAAGCTAATTTCACTTGCTTTTACCATATTAATGGCCTTTGGTTTTTCCTCTGTGTGTGTTGCTAATAAGAGTAACCTCAGGAGCAGATGTAATTTATCCACCCATCCTGCTCACAGTGGTTTTGACTGGTACTAATGGTTACTAATCCTCTGGGGTTGTTTTTCATCTTTATCGCTTCCTTTTTGTGTAGTTTATTATTTTACACTGTCAAGCATTATACAGAACAATTACTCAGCCTAATGGAGGCCTGAACTGTTCTAAACTGCAGTTACATTCCATTTTCTCCTGTTTGTGTTATTACAGACACGCGGGAACGCAAAATCCCTTTTCAAATTAAAAGCCTTGTCATTCACTGGAATTTCAAGACAGTGAATTATACAATGTATACGTGATAATCCCTAAGTAGGCGTCTGGTATTCATTTGTAAATAGCTTAGTACATATTGTCATCAAAAAAGAAAACATCAATTATTTCTTAAAACATTGTGGTGTTCAGCAGGATGCTAAAGTTAATCTGTCTAATCGGAATCAACATGCTTAAGATGTGTATACTTTTAGCAATCATACTTTTAGCAATCATACATTTAGCGATCATTTCCCTTTTAAATTTCATAGACTTTGTTTGCAGTCGGTCTCAGCCGTTCTGGGATATGTTGCTTATACAGTCATTGTTCTCTAACTCTGTCTTTACCTGGCTTGCAGCTGCTTTGCACTTGTCTGGGGAACCCTAAGAGAACAGCTGGCACTGAAGAGCCTTCCTGCTGCCATTCAAATCTGCACAGAGGAAGTAGGTTTGGCTAGCAGAGTTGAAAGTACACATGATCACATGATTTGAATGGCAAGAGGAAGACTGGCCAGTCTTAGCACTTTCCCGACAAGCTTAAGGTAAGTTCAAAGCCAGGTTCAGTAAAGGCTGATTTAGAGAAATTGTATAAACTTAATATTGGAGCAACAGAACCGGAATGATTTCAAACATGCAGGAAAGAAGTGAAGAGGGGAAATAATAAATTAGAAACAAAATCCCTCTGAAAACATCAAAGTAGGTCATCTCCCCCATCATTACTGAAGGACAACAGTCAGGATTAAGAGTAGCCTGACAATTATACAATAATTAATTCTGATGATTAAGGACAAGGCCAGAAAAATAATATACCAGCAGTCAACCACCTGAGTAACGATACAGTAATAAGCACACAAAGTGCTGTATGGTATTCAGGCCTTTTTGGCACCTTTTTTTTTATATAGATATGCATTTAACTGCATAGAATATGTGCACCCAGAGATCATTTATAATAATAATAAATGACATATTTGTCTGAGCACAGCAGAAAGGATTTACTCCTTAATTCTGTCTGCTTGCTTCATTTTGGGTCAGTTCTGAACCTACTTCGAACAGATTCAGCAGGAGTGGAACATTTTCTGGGGTTGGTTAGCCTCACCATGCTAGTCAGGCAGCAGTCAGGCCAGGACATGACCAGTCAAGCTGAGCTCACACCCCCAGGTTTCAGTAGCTTGAAAACAGCAGATGCTCAGGCTTGTTGAAAAACAAAAAAGAAAAGGTTACTGGCTAGTTGGTGGGAACAGAGGGTTGTTGCAGTGAGGTGATCTTCAAATTGGGGATCAAACTATAACATTTGATAAAATTATAAAAAATAATAATAATTACACAATAATAATGTGTAATCCAATAAAATGTTGATAAACAGTATGACTGGCCTATTCTTTTTGTTTTTATTCTGAAGTAATACTATACATGGTTATCAAACGGATGAGACAAACCAATATACTGTACAGGTGATGCAGGGAAAATGCATTGCAATTATGTAACACTTGTTCTTTCTTGCTTTCAATGCTCTTTAAGCCTGATACAGTATCTGTTATTAGCTGTTGTTTAAATTGCTATTTCAGGTTTTTAACTCCATCTTATTCGTATGATTCTGTATGACACATGCATCCACAATGTTTAGAATTCACATCCTAGCCTTGTATTTAATGTATTTGCATTGTAATATGCCTGTATTTAATGTATTTGCTTTTTTTTGTACTGTTTGTATTTAATGCACTATGCCCTGTATTTCACTGTATTTAATGTATTATGCATTGTTCCTCACTATCTTGTAAAGCGCTTTGTGATGGTGGTCCACTATGAAAGGCGCTATATAAAATAAAGATTGATTGATTGATTGAAAAAAAAAGAAATATTAATATTTTTAAGGTCAAGTGCAATTGGTTCAATAACATTCAGATAACCCCTTAAGCCAGAAAAGCATGTGTTTCTAATACTTCGATTTAGCAGTGGCAATAGATTTTTGGTTCTCAAACTGATAGAATGGACTAGTACAGATCCAGATTCTCCTCTGTTAGCTTTGTTGACACCTCCTACTGAATTCTGGGCTCAGGATGGGTCATTTGTAACCCTTTATGATGATGACTTTAGCAAACATTGCAGATTGCCCTCCAACTGACACGTAATGGTTGCTAAACCATCCAATATGTTGCAGTTAGCAAACAGGTTGTCAACATGAAGGCAATGACTGACTTCCTTTGAATTGAATGACCATCTGCGCCCTCTGCAAGGTGGCTGTGAAAATGCAGTTTTATAGAACAGAATGTGCCCTGTGGATAGATGGACAAAGAGGCTTGATACTCTAGATATTTTACTGGCATCCTTTAAGTTAATAGCAAGCTACCGTAACCTATCCGTGCAGTTTATAGCCATTTAGTAAATATATAACAGCACTCCTGAATAAAATGAGAAGCTACAAAACACATTTACTATCTGTTACTATCTGTAAAATGTGTATTGCATACCCATGTAGTGTCAAACAGCCTGTTCCATGTTTGAAATATGATAGCATGTTATGTTTTCCGCCTATCTGACAGAATGTGCCAAACCTGCTATTTGTCTCATTTTCTTTGATGCTTGTAATCATGTATTGCTATGTTGCAGTGATTCTGACATTTTGATCCTCGTTCCACTCCAACAAACAATGTATGAGATTTAACTGAATTAGCCTTCTCTGTGATTCAGACATTTCTCCAAGGAGGAGAAAAAGGTTCCTTTTGGTTTCACCCAGCGATCTTTCCATTGTTTTACTTGTAAAGCATGTCAGAAACAGACAGTGAAATTCCCAGGTGTCTTTTTGTTTTCTTAATGTGAAACTGATACTGAATGACTTTATTTTAAACATTCTGTCCTTGGAATTTGAACCACAGTAAACATGTTGCTGGGTAGGGTTTTTTTGGCATTAAAACTATCTGTATTGCAATAAACTAACAACTCATCTCCCAAAATGGATTATTTTAATTAGCGGGATCTGAAGAGGCACACAGGTGTTTTAATTACTTGTTTTTCTTTGTTTTTTTAAACCAAGTTCCCATTGACACATTCACAAAGTGAAAGTGTCAGTTTTTCAGACATTTACAAACTGTGTTTAATGAATAGTTACACTTGTAAATGCTGTTTTTGCTAATTAAAGATGGAATTGGGTTACGTTTTAGTGTTTCTTGAGATGAAACACTAATTAATACCTGTTGTTTTAGATTTCAGTGTCACGAAAGCACCCTACACCTACATCATAACAACTGCTCAGGAAAAGCAACATGCCGTTTGTCTACAAATAATGAGATTAAAAGCAAACAACTTGTCAGTTTGGAATTTATGTATTTTTTGTATCTGTTCAGTTTATATTAAACCATCCATAATGTTAAACATTAAATACATCTTAAGTAAAATGACAAGAAACTAGGATAGTAGACAAATGTTTCAGCTAGTAGTCATAGTGGTAGTGTTTTTCGTATTAGGTTTGGTATACAGAGACTGCAAACCTACTGTAAAGCACAACTATAGCACCTAAATGATGAATGCATTAGTCAAAACATTTCACAAAAATAGAAAATGAATTAAGAATAGTTTAAAAGTACAATACACTTAAGATATCCGCAGCTTTTTGCACATGAAAGTCACCAAGTCCTGCTTTACTTAAACTACCCTTTGTATACACAAATAAATCAACTAATTTTTGAGTTTAGAGTTCTATTGAGAGACCAGCAGGTGTGCATTTGTAATTAATGTACACGTAAACTGGATATGTAATCTGAGTTTGCATGTATGGAAAATGTTGTTTAGTTGCTTAAACAACAAGGCTATTCACTCACACCCTTTATTTAAATCTGCCTTTATGCCTGGGCTTCAAAATACAGATACATTAACTACACTGTAGCTACAATAAAATGATAGAATTGAAAAAAGTGCCACTCTTACAATCACAGAATGGTGTGCAAACAGCATTTAATAAATATTAGGAAATGTATTTTGAAGTGTATCCATTTCCTTCAGTTCTTAGTTTTGACATATCTGTTGTGAACTATGATTTGCAACAGTTTACAGTACAGGTCTGAAAAGTACAGTTTTGAAAGAAAGACCAGGTTGAAGAAAATTCTCGTTTTGCTTGCCTTACTTTCAGAAAGTCTGTAATTATTGCCAAACTCATTTCACCTCAACAATAACTTTGAGATCGCTCATGCTATTGGCTCTCAAGTATGTCAGTCAATAGAAGAAGCAGCTGGCAGTTTCACTCTCCTGGATGTGCAAACTGGAAAGATGTGTGGAATTATTTTGGTAGCTACTTTTGTAGCAAGAGAGTAAAAGTTGCAATATTAAATATTCATATTGAGAAATTAGAAATATTCATATTTTTCCCCTGTGCCTTTATGGGTCTTACTTTGATTGAGGGTTTAAGGCTGTTTTGAAAGTATTTGATTGCACACATATGACTTTGAGAAGAGGTGGCTTTTAAATCATTTTCCAAATTAGAAAAGAATGGAAAATGTTTTATGGCTCAGTAAATACAATAGTATTGAACGTTATGAGCCATCAAGTAGAGCTGAATCGACTTACTGATATTACCTGAGAAAAATGCATTTGAGATGGCATCTTGTAAATAGATTCCTATAGAAACCACACTTTCTTATAGATGTTTTGAGCTTATCAATAAATAAGAGTAATGACCTGTCATTACATGTTTGTTTTTTTTTATTAGAGATTATACACAACTTCACTTTGTCAGGTGTTGTTTTCCTTTTCTCCTGGGAGTTACCTACATATCTGTATTTGGTTGCTTTGAACAACAATCTTACATACCACAAAAAAGCAAACTCTTTGTTATTTACTTTTTCTATGTTTCAAGGTAATACAACCAATAGTCTCAGATACAGCAGAGGGGACAGACATTAAAAGTAGCAGAGATAGAAAGATGAAAACCACTTCCAGCAAGAACTAATCCAAGACAGTATCTTCAAGCTATTTTGTTGCATTGGCTTCGGTAAATATTATTTTCTGTTGGCTGTCTCTCATACTTGAAATATATTTGTTGATATATAAAAACTGCACCTGCCGCAGATTGGTCTTAAAAGCAGGTTTTACAGATTTATACAGGTTATTCTTATGGGCACTTGATTGGCAAAGGCTTCCTTACCCAAAACACTGATATTTTTAACTCAACAGCTTGTGCACGTGACTGAGTCCTTGTGCCTTGCAGGAGGTAATGTACATGAAGGTTCTGGGATGGTGTTCAATGTATTGCCCCCATTTTGAAAGGTAGTGACACATTTCTGTTTGCCAGTCCCTCGAACCTGCTGTGCATCAGCTAGGACAGGATGTTTTTACGTGACATTTTCAGGATAAATCCAAGGAAGGAGACATATGTATGTCCCTGGCCATAGTGTGAGTCCAAGACCTTGATACAAATAGGGTTAGATCAACAAAGATGAATTGTGTGTCTGGGGGTACCTCAGGAGGCCACAACTCTTTCTAGAGAATGCTTTTAGACCAGCTACAGTATTATTATTATTATTATTATTATTATTATTTTCTTAGCAGTAAAGTACCTTGCTCAGCAGCGTCCCCCACCTGGGATTGAACCCACAACCCTCCGGTCAAGGGTCCAGAGCCCTAACCACTACTCCACACTGCTGCCCCAACTGAACTTGGCTTTGTTAAAACACACATTTCAAAGACTAATGACTTTGGTATTTTACATTCTGATTATGTTTGTTTATTAAGAAGCTATGACTGGGATGTGAACCTCCAGTACATCGTATGCAAACAGCCAAAACTCAAAAAGCTCATTTTGGAGAGTGGCGAGAAGCACTTTTTTTCATTCACCTTGTGCCTATTATGAACAGATGAAAAAAGATCTCTGCACAGTGCCAACCAGTGCCCCAATGATTTAACTGAAGTGTCTTTGAATTGTATCTTCTGTAGCAGACCAGGGAGTGGGGTAAAAATCCTCCCTGCCAAATATTATTTGTTAATTGTTTTATTTAATTGTTAATTGTTTTGGCAGTTGGCATAATAATTGTTAATTAGAGCCAGCTGCCCATACTTGTTACTGTGGGGCATATAAACCTCACAGTTTGTTAATTTGGGACTACTGAGTAGAAGGGAGCAGAGGGCTGCATGCGCTGGTTCCGAGCAGTCACCGCGTACTAGTGTGTCATTTGTTAAACCGTGTGTTTTGTTTTTGTGTTGTGGGGATGCGGCTTAGTCGTCCCACTTTATAGTCAGGGTTGTTCCCGGAAGTTTAGTTAGCGCTCTGAAGGAGCTAGGTGTTTATTCTGTTTTTGTTTATTTTGTATTATTAAAACTCTATTTCTCTGTGCTGGGTCTCATTTTTAAAGGGCAGACGAATGGTAGTGAGAGCAGCTTTCTCACACTTGGTTACAGCAAAGCTGGTGGTTGAACATTTACGTATGGGTTTCCTGCTACCCATGCCTTTTCTTTTAGTTGTTTTAAATTCCCCTCTGGTGTTTTTCATTTCCATTGCATATTAAACAAAGGTTTCATTCCATTTCTGTTTTGTTTGATGTATTATTACCATTTTGCAAAGGTTGAATGTTCTTTTGATTGGCAAGACCTTTTTTATAAATGAATATTAAACTCTGAATTTTCTTACTCCTTTTAATTAAATGAAAAAGATCGCATAAGCTAGTGATTGATAAATACTTCGCTTTGCATAGTTTTTTGATTAAAAATAAAGGCAATAGAAAAAACCTTTTCAAAACTTGAAATGGGGGTCAGCTGGATTCCAATTAACAGCCTCAGGGAGGAAAATCCATTTCGGCCTATAATACTGGATAATAAAGAATATATTCCAGCAAGTGGTATAAAACATGTGCCTGGAGATGTCTACTTTATAGAACAGAGTTATTGCTGATTATTAATCGCCACTGTTGTCCTAATTAATGTCAGGGGATATTATTGTGGAAAATACAGTAAGTAGGCCAGTCTTTTTGTACCTCTGTTGAAAGAAAAGCAGGTTAGAAAGTCTGCTGTGAATCACTGCGGTAGTACACCAGGGTATCTGCCATGGAATGGAGAAGCTTGGAAAAACAGAGGGGAACTATGACAAAGTAATTATTAAGATGAATGCCGAGCTAGGCCTTTTTACCTTAGTCACTCAGTGCCTGCACCACAAGCCAGGACTACAGCTTGCATGCTCCAGCGAGCAGGACACACATAGGTATAATGGGTATTAGAGGTTAACAACATTAGGCAGCAGAATGATAATCACCCTTATCCTTCATTTTTTGTCATTTTGGAAATGGTTTCCTTTTCTGGAAAAGTGTGATACAGACCCGTTTCCATGTGAAAGCATTTTATGTATATTCTTTCATTTTCGAAGTATGAGCGTTTCTTTGTGCTACGGACTGCATGTTATATTCAAGGTGCACATTGAATCAGTGTGCTCTATAAAGACAGTGGTGTTTTCTCTCCACAGGTGTGTGTTAAACAAGGGATTTAACACACAGGTTATCTGTTCTGCAACACCTTTGCTAATTTGCATTTCAGGTGAGAAAATGCATAAACACATTTGGCAAAAGAAATTATGTGAATGAATTTTTGAAAAGCAAAAAGGTGAGGTGTTAGTCAAGTTCTTCCCATAGGGCTGCAATTTACTGTGGAGAAATCTAAACTTAGTCATTCATTACCTACTACAGTCTTTAAGAAGATGTTTGTCAACTGTAGCATCCTTGATTGCCAGGAATATGTATTCAATAGAGCAGAAGAAATAAAATGTTAATCATGAACATCCTCAGATATTGCTGAGAGGTATGGTATGCATTATAACCCCCCACGGCACTGTTTATTAGAACATACCACTGTAGATTAGGAACAGATCCATTTTAATGGAAGCCCTATTTAACATTAAACAGAGACTGACAGGATATAAGAGACTTCCTTCCCACCTCTGTTATAGAATACCATTACTGAATTGTATTTATACATTAGAAAGGGGCAGGAACATTTAACCCTGACTCAATCAAGTGTTAAAATAGATTTTGCTCATTGTCATTCATTAAGGGTTGGGGTTTCAGTAAACAGAGTGTGAATGCTATCTTTGAAGCTGCTGAGGTGCTACAGACCTTGGTGAAAAGCTATATTACATAAAGTGACCTGAGGCTTTTAAAAGTCTTATCTTTCAGTTTCTCATTACAGCGAGGGATAAGAAGCTTTTAATTGTTAACCCATTTACCAATAGTTTTTTTTTTTTTTTTCATGATTCCTGATTAACATGCTTTACTTACTCTATGAAGCATCCATAAAGTGTAATAAATAGTTTATTCCCAGCACGGGGTTTGTGACCCACCAGTACAGCCATTCTAGAAATGCCACTGATTTGTGCTTGTTATTATTTTCTTTATCGGCTCTGATTTCTCGTTCATCTGGCCATGAACTGTAACCAGAAAGGTTATGTGTGTGTTTGTGTGTAATTAAGAGAGAGTAAAAGGCAGTATACAAGTCACATTTCTCACTAGCTCCGTCTAAATTTGAACTCAGAATGGCCTTGGTATTAATTTATTTTGAACAGCATCTATTTTTAATCACTGTTCAGCTTGAAACACCAGTGGGTATTGGCTGGAGCATGAGATTGATTCAGATGTAATGCTCTTGTTAAAATGACATTCTTGCCTCCAGAATGCCTTCTTCAGATGAAAGAGAAGCGTTTAGAGAAAAAGACATGGGGGTTCCCAGGAGAGCTCTGTCACTGACTCATTAGGTGATTACAAGGCATTCTGCAACTGGTGTCCAAGTGCACTGAACTAAAGAGTTGCTTAAATACTTTCTTTACAATAAGGCAACATATCTGGCACACTGTGGATCTTGCTTTCTTATGGGCCAGTTGTCCAAGGTGTCAACACACACAAAGGTCAGTGACTCACCTACAGTATTAAACTCTACTGTAATAAAACCACTATCACTTAATGTGGAGGGTGAGTCATGCCATCAGGAGCTTGGTGGTTCGAACCCTGATTGTGCTAGTTGTAGATCTTGAGAGCACTGCTTTGGCATTTGTCTTGTTAGGAGGCCAATGGTCAGATGTCCAACATCTTTCATACTGAGGTTAGCTAAATTCAGTATCTTGACAACATCGGCTAATTCCTGTAGAATTATTCTAACCTGTCGGTAAGTCATGTCCCTGATAAATTTGTTTTTAAACCATTGCCTGTTAGGGTCGTGTCACAAAGACAGCCAGAGTGGGTGGCGTCAGACCAGAGCCAGGAAATAAACAGAGACTTGAGGTTTTGGTGAAGCTGAGCGCGTGATCGTGCTCAGCATTTAATAAACAGAACAGAAAATAAAAAGTTTGAAACAGAAACACAAAACAGGACACGGCACTGGTAGCCAAAATAAACAAGTAGTCAAAACGGACAGACACTAACAAACAGGGACGAACAAACACGGTGAGAAACACTTATTATTATTATTATTATTATTATTATTATTATTCTTGCTGTTATTATTTTTACCTCCTCTCTCTCCCGTTCTTTCGCCCTGAACACCCAACCCCGAATGAATGCTACGTGTCTCTATATATACTGTTGTGCTGGGATTCAATTACTAATTAATTATTCACTTGAATCCCAGCACGTGAATTAATTCTGTGCAACCCCGTGCTCACATATTACATTTAACCAGCACGTGAAGTGATTTGTGCCCTCCTCGTGCCTAAATACAAATCTACCTTTTAAATCACACGTGAAACACAGACCCGTTTATATCCCGTGTACCAATGACTATACACCGACATTAATACACGCACGCAACATACAACACATAATATGCACACAGGGGCGGGGCACATTGCCACAGGTTGTTATTTCATTAATTGAACCGACAGATATATCTAATACCAGTCAGACATACTATATTTTATTCACCTCAAACACATTTTTTTGTTGTGCTCAGCAAGGCAACACAGATTATTTCATGCTGTCAATGATATTGTTTCTATCTTGTGTATTATTCAGACCTACTGTATGTCAGGACCTTTCATTTCACCCGTTTGGAATTACTTATCATATATTGCAGTCAAGTTCTGGAGTACCAGTTACAGTATGTTATGCTCAGTGATTTCAATTATCTAGAGGTTCAGACCTTCAAAAATAATTTAAATCCAGAGTACATGTGACAGCATGACCATTCCCACAGGTACCACATGCAGTTAGGAATTTACAGATCAATCACATGTTTGTCAGAATAGGTATAGGGCTTGCTCATCGAATTAAGTCACCTGTTATTTAAACCCTTTATTATCCCCATGTGTTAAATATTATTATTATTATGTCATCTTTGAACTTGATTATTGTATGAGATGAACAGTTGGTTTTTGCTATGAAGGTTGCTTGATTTAACATACCTACACACACAGTCCACAAAGGCAAGTAACACCTATATCCTTCAGAGGTGTATAAGATCAGTTTTTGCATAGTGTTTTGCAGAATAGTAAATCCATTTGCATGCACCGTACATCACTGTCTGTTCCACACAATTCAGGCTTCGTCTTATCTTTCTGCGCTCATTCTCTGTATGTTAGGAAAGTCTGCATCCACAACAACATACAAACACATTGCTGGTCAGCTTCAGACAGAACCTAGGAATCAGTCATATTTCCTTTTTTTTTTATCTCCTAACTGCCTGTCAGCCAAGCTCTTCCGCGGTCAATCAGTTTTTGCTGCTAAAACAAGCTCTCTCTCTCTCTCTCTCTCTCACTCTCTCTCTCTCTGCATATAGATATATATGAAAGTGTGCAACTCTAACATGTTAGATAAAAGGGAAAACTTGTGGATTCACACAGACTTAAGACTTAATTTCCCCATGGACTGAACCTGGAAGACAATGCATCCTTTTAGGATTTGAACTCCACCGCTGAACTGTCTGTCACAGTGTTCTTCGAACATTCATCTGTAGGTCACTGGGAAACTTTCAAACTTAAACAACACCAGCTATGTCTACCATGCTATCTGAAGAAGGCAGAAGCCAAAACATTGTAGCTAATTATTTAAATAGTGAGTTTTCTGTTTATATCTATTGAGTAAGAAGAGTATACATTACCTATAGAGTTGATTTAGTACTGATTTGTGTTGGCTTTATTTCAGCTTTAGTAAATGGTATAATAATCAGCACTTGTCTGTGGTTTAAACTTTAAACTAATCCAAAAATCAATGCCTGTGAACGTCCTGATTACTTTAATGGTTTAGCTGTCATTGTCTCCCCTTTTTAAATTTGTGGTTGATTATATTAGTTGGAATTGGTGGGTACATCAGGGCACAAGAATTGGGCTTCAGGTATTGCTGAATGGCAATACAAACCGTGCAACAGTTTTATGAAACTCACCTACAAGGTAAATAGATGGTGGAATTTAGAGAACATACTCTGATTCTGTGTTCTGGAATGCTGTCAGTGTTCTACTGGTTAAATGTATCATTTTGTACAGAATTTCATCACAAGCTTCTCCCACTGGCACAGTATTATAAAAACGCAGGGGCATTTGTACTGTGAAAGAGTTCTTAACTGAAATACCCAGCACACCAATAAATGATGAAAGATTACAAAATAACTTGTTTAACTTTTCTTTCCTTAATATTCTGTGTGGAACTGGACCCAGCACCACACAGTATGAAATGAACATGTTTTCAACCTGCTATTAATCAAAGGGCATATTCAATAATCCCTGGAACAAAAAGCTAAATCATTCATGAAGCCGCACTGTGTTTTAATAGTACAATTCATTTACAGAACATCACAAGGGTTACGAATTCAGGAATAAAGGGCATTTACATTATGGAGAAGATTTTAATTTATTGGGTATTTTTTTTATTATTAATTATAAATGTTTCTACAAGAGAATTTTGTCCTTTAACGATGTTAGTGAAGGTAGATACGAATGTGCCTTTTTTTCAAGGCATTAGTTAGCCTGCATCAGGAGAACTACCTTTTTAAATTCATCTGAATACGTACATCCTCCTTGAAACAGCTCATCAATCAGATCGTTTCTCCAATATTTACTCAAGCAAGGTTGGCCCTATAATAACTGTAGCTATGCATGAACAGTGGTACAGCATGATGGAAACTGCTTACAGGGGTACTTTCAAAATGTATTTTAACAGAAATTGAAAGACTTTAAATAAACACAGCACTTTCAGGACATTATAAGGCACTCTAGGGCTTAATTAGAACAATCACATGTCAGCTCATCCTGTTTTCATTTAGGTTCTTAGTAATATTGATTGGGTCACATTTCTGTTTTGTCATTTCTGCACACTTGGCTTGTTATTTTGGGTATAACAGACATCAGTGGGAAAGCAGAGGTCATTGATCACCCAGTGACAGAACCATTGAGAACCATGTAACTTGCAGCATTATATCATTTTTAGTTTGGTATACTGGTATACTTTTATCAGCCAAACAAATGACTGCTGTTAGAGCACAGCACCACAGTGAGCTGCATAGATCCCTGTACTTATGAAGCAGCGCATCCCATTATATTTTCTCTACACTGGGGGTTTACACCTATTGCAGTAATTGGATGAATCCTGTGTACCAACACTTGGAGATAATGTATTAACCTGCAAACGAGTCTGATTGTTATTGACTTCATTTGTAACAGAATTTGCATCTCCAGTATTGAACAAATTGCACATTGAAGACATGTCTTTAATTATCAGATTCCAATCGTAACATTCCATCTTAATTCCAGAACCAAACAAGCAACAGACTGCAACCATAAATATGTCCTTCCTCAAATCCCAAGCTCATTAACAATCAATTTCTCATGAAACTCTGTGTGAAAAACAATGAGCAATGTTTGTGATTCTTTGTTGCTTTATTTTCACCAAGGTTGTGGTTCAAACTGTACTTCATATGTTATGCTAAGTGGGCTCACTTTTTTAAATGTAATTTAAGTTGCCCAATTGAACATCTGCCTCACTGATGTAACTCACAGTTTGTTTCAACCCTTTTGGTTAAAGTTCAGCATCGCTAGTCTATGCCTGTCTTTGTCTGTTGCGGTGTGGTCCAGTGGTTAAAGAAAAAGGCTTGTAACCAGGAGGTCCCCGGTTCAAATCCCACCTCAGCCACTGACTCATTGTGTGACCCTGAGCAAGTCACTTAACCTCCTTGTGCTCCGTCTTTCAGGTGAGACGTAATTGTAAGTGACACTGCAGCTGATGCTTAGTTCACACACCCTAGTCTCTGTAAGTCGCCTTGGATAAAGGCGTCAGCTAAATAAACAAATAATAATGCCTGACCAGTAGGGGTCACTGTGGTGCAGCAAAGCGATCAAGTTAAATTGCCTTCCCTAACCCAAGGAAATGCAACAATAAATACATTTAAATATATATTTGTGTGCATTGCACATAGCAATTGCTATCTTGTCTTAAACATTAATTAGCTGTGTTTGATTATATTGTATGATTGTATTATTGGTTGTAATAAGGGTAGGTGCAGTCTGATTTTGAGTTCACTGAACGCTAAACTATAGGAGAATTTAAACAGACACCACTGATAGTGATTGTGGGACACTGCAGCTGTATAGTCAGGATTGTAATTAGTGTCTTAATTATACTTTGCAAAAGCATACAAGCCCATTTATAATTTTGCAATATATTTGACAAGGGTAGATGATGTTAGAGAATCTAATTTTCATCTGTATAGTTTAACTAATTACCCAGCGATAATTTGATTATAGAGGTCTTTATGTAAACATAATGCTAGTTCATTTTTAATGCACTGCCTAGATTTCTTTAACCAATTACTTTGGCGATAGCTTGAGATATCATTTAAAATCTTTCTAAATTGGATGCCAACAGATGCGACTCATTTTACCACTGTGGTGAAAATAAGCCAAATGAACAATTAATATAACCCCAGATACGGTATTAAATGCATTACAGGAAATTGTATTCCCCTTGTATGATGTTTAATTACATGGTTTCAAGATGAAATATTAAATGTTAATGACGATTTTAAATGCTTCACAAGATAAATTGATCAATCCAAGGGAAAAGCTTATTATTTCTTACAAAGTTGATGGGTTTTTCCAAGGAAGAAGAGTATCAAGTTATCAAAGAAACCTGCTGTATCATTCCACCTGAAGTGACTCCTTAGGCATTATTAATGCTGGATAACAATATAAAATAACCTAAAGAAGTCAAGCTTTAAACAGATTGACTTTGATGCATGTCTACCAATATTAAAAAAAATTAAAAATAGAAAAGAAATTGCAAAATATAACATCAAAATGCTTGGCGACAAATATTGTTTGTTTAATAGGCTAGATGCAATTTGTTCATGCTGGCTTTTTGAGATCCATTAACATGTGCAAACACCAATAAAAGCCTTCTTTAGCTGCATGACTGCATTCTGTGTCATTTTAAACCGATTTTGCTTGGGTTAGTTTAGTTATCTTACACTGAAGATTTGTTTTAGAAATTCAGTAATAGAAAAGTTCCAGACGCGACAGAAAACTTTTTTTTTAATTAAGTAGAAGTAAAGATTCTTGAACCCAGTAAAAGTTATTAATCCAGTAGTATCTTAGACAGATACTACTCTAAAGGTGTTTTCATATAACAGTTTAAGAAAAATACATGCTATTGATTTGCTTCAGTGATCATTTGCAGAATGCACAGAGCCGTATTTGCATTGAACATAAATAAGATTTTTTTCTAAACCATTTGATCTAGAAGATGTACATTTATTTTTAAAAAAATCACAAAAGAGAAGACTCTTAAGGCTTTTGTTATGCAGCGGCTTTACTTCTGACTGTGTTTCTTTCTGTATACTTTAGGGGTAAGATTAAACTGAAGAAAAGTACAGTGTTTTATTGAAACATTTATTTACGTTTACCATTGTCACAGGAGAACGTATTCCAAATAATGAAATACCAAAAATTACTGTTTTTAATATAATTGTATGACTGGAGCAGAAGACTGGCCAATAGCATCATGAATTGTTCTACCATTGAGCAAAAGTATTAATCAGTGCCTAATATTGCAGAACAAGTATTGCTGCAGTCCAAAAGTTTGGAAAATTCAATAGAAATTGTGCATTGCTTCTTAGTTAAAATGTAAGATATTCATCTGTCAAATCAAAGAACTGTAGGAGTAGGCATTTAGACAGTAGATAAAGTAAATAGAGAATATTAGCACCACACACCATGATTATAAGTACAACTGACTCCTTGAAAATGTGTCAGTTTAAGGCACTAATTAAATGCAATGCAATGATCACATACAGTAGGCCTCCAGGCGTTCTCTTTTGTCAGCTTATTTTAAATTTCTCTTCTGGGATGCATTACCTCTGTCAAGTTATCACATGTTATAGCTGAAAATGGAGGTAATCGAAAAGACATTATGTGAAAAGGGACTGTGAGGAAAATGAAAAAGAAATATCCTTGGTTGTCAGATTTAGGCTTATCATACTTTTGGAGCTTAGCCACAGAATGACTTTTAGGATATAGGGAAAAAAATAAAATAGATGTACTTTTTCTGCACCTGTTGAATACCCTTGCTCTTTACAGACTGGCAAACATTACAGGCTTTGTTCTAATTCCAGCGAAGGATTTACTGTGAATTGCTTTGACGGGATTCAGGATATTGTCCTAATAGATGCTTATTTGGAAATAGGCCTCTTTCAATTATCAGTGAGCTGTGCTAGATTAAAGGCAATAGCGGTACAATTTCAACCCAGTGTCCCTGGCTCTATGGATTTGTAACTCATCCAGTCTGTCCATCTGGGAAGCAAACAGCATGTATTTTTTGATGAGAAACTGCGGCCAACCGACCAGCTGTGAAAAAAGAAAATAGATTACTCTTGTCATTTTACTGCAAGGTAATTTGCCAGGAATATAAATAAATCAATAAATGTATATATATATATATATATATATATATATATATATATATATATATATATATATATATATATATATATAATTTCTTTGCAGATGCATGACTTGGAGGAAGATGTAGAATGTGTATCATTTACATTCACTGCTTCATGAGTTCACCAGTGTAATTTTGGGTCATCGCTGCTCCCAGAATGGGTTCTTGGATAACACTACAAAATGGCAGTTAAGTCTGTGGTGGAGGCGTGGTGAGAAATAAAGATGTGGAACTAGTGAGCTTGTTCCTGCTAAACGCATTGCTGAATGTTTGTAACACAATATACATCATCTTTAAGACAGTGCTGCCAGTGTCTTATTAGTCACAACATTCTGATGTAATAATCTGATACACACAAGGGACTGTGTAGACTATTTCATTTTTAATGAAAGGGCAGATTTGGAGTTGAACCAGAGAGGCAGGCTTTGGGGCCAAAACAGAACAGTTCAAATCCCAGTTATGGGTGTGTGGCAATGTGCCCCGCCCCTGTGTGCATATTATGTGTTGTATGTTGCGTGCGTGTGTTAATGTTGGTGTATAGTCATTGGTACACGGGATATAAACGGGTCTGTGTTTCATGTGTATTTAAAAAGTGTAGATTTGTATTTAGGCACGAGGAGAGCACAAATCACTTCACGTGCTGGTTAAATGTAATATGTGAGCACGGGGTTGCACAGAATTAATTCACGTGCTGGGATTCAAGTGAATAATTAATTAGTAATTGAATCCCAGCACAACAGTAT
The DNA here is from genome assembly GCF_902713425.1 of Acipenser ruthenus. NCBI lineage: Eukaryota > Metazoa > Chordata > Actinopteri > Acipenseriformes > Acipenseridae > Acipenser > Acipenser ruthenus. The sequence goes on from NC_081213.1 coordinate 23,939,830, forward strand.
ATATAGATGCACATTTCTTTCACTCGTGGTTGGGTGTTCGGTGAGTGGAGAAAGGGAGAGAGAGAAGGAGTAAAGTAAATATAAAAGAACGTAAATATTGTTATCTGCTCACCGTGTTTGTTTGGCTGTCTAGTCCGTTTTGTTCGTCTATTTATTTTGGCCTCAAGTGCCGTGTGCTGTGTTTTGTTGTTTCAAACCTTTTATTGTCTGTTCTGTTATAAAATGCTGAGCGAAAGCATTCGCTCAGCTTCACCAAACCCCAAATCTCTGTTTATTTATTTCCTGGCTCTGGTCTGACGCCACCCACTCCGGCCGTCTTTGTGACAGGGTGTTATCGCTATGACTACAGCAGTCAATTTTCAAGATGCACGGTTCCAAAATAAAAGTAAACTTATTTGGAATATTCTTTAAAATGTTAAAATGAACACAAAAATATTGCGTGGTTTCCAAGTGAGTTTTTATTTTTCAGATGTATTTTTAACAGTGCACGTTTGTTGCCAGCCACATATGGAGAAGTGATAAAATAAAGCAGGGAGCAGTAACGCCATGAACTGGATTCACGCTGCTATTGTTGTTAATGACGCCAGTACCTTAAAACAGCATAACAGACCAGGCAGAGCAAGCATATCCAAGCTCCGAATGTGGTTTTACATTACTGAAAGTATTTCAAAAAGATACAGAGAGAAAGAGAGAGAAGAAAAACACAATACTACAGTGCATGCTGCTAGCATGCAGATAGACTTTGCCAGAAGATTCAAAAAATAAAAATAAAAGTGCTATTCATAGTTAATTATTTTTTTTTTTTTTATTAGAACGTGCAACATTTGTTTGGTTATGACCTAGATAGCTAAAACCATCTGCAGTAGTTTGTCCTCATTCATATAGGCATGCAGACTGACAGGAAGATAATCAAGTATGTTGTGTAGAGCTAGGAAAAAAATGATTACACTAACCTTCATTGTAAATGTGATGACATTAACCTGCATACTTTCAGAAATATTGCTTCCATAAACTTGCCGGGGTTGCCATGGAAATTAATGTTACTCTAACTGTGGGAGTCTAAAAGACAGATTATACATACAGTATGAAGTACTACTGATTGACGGGATAATAATGCAGACTACAGAAAGGTATTATAAGTTAAAGAAAAAATCATTCTTCTTACAGTGACTGGTAATATGGTGAAAGTATTTTGTCTTA